>NC_088710.1:46520296-47162342 GCF_963576615.1 Watersipora subatra | reverse complement strand
CTGTTGACAATTAATCGAAATGATGTAAGTAATCTGCTTGGCAACAAGTGCTATCGATAGTGTGGCAATCTAAACTGCAAGCACCAGCCTACTGCAGCCAACCAAATCAGCGATTACTACTTACAACATGCCAAGTTTAATCTACAACCACTACCCACTACATGCCAAGCTATGCTGCAAGCACTGACTACTACATGCCAATCTATGCGCTAAGCCCTATCTACTAAACACTAATTTAAGCTACAACTACGACAATATAACTTCACCTTTGTATTCCCATGTTTTCCCAACTTCTCTTTTAAAACATCACTGATGGTTTGCTTTAAACTTGAAAATCAACTAAACTGTTCAAGCTTTAAATTAAAAAATCAAACATACCAGAGACTTGATATGGTTTTGCCTGAGATGCTATATCAGCAGAGAATTTTGACTTGTGATCAGCATATGTTGGAAGACTTGATTCTTTTCCTTCAAAGAACCCAAACCGTAAGCCAAGGTCTGTACCGCCTGAAATTAAACATACCAGTCGGTATACAAACAATATATACAAACACAAATTAATTTTTGTTTTTAAACAAAAAACAAAATTTGGTTATTAAAATTGTTTGAGTTAAAACAAATAAGTTTTACAAAATGCCAAAATGTTTTAAGAAAAAAAGGAAGTAAATGATCAGCATGAAAGAATAATATAACATACTTGAGGTCTGAGACTTTACTATAGAGTTTCTCTCAACATTCAAAGGTGTTAACTCTTCTTTCATGTAGCTATTTCTCCTACCAGAGCTGTCATTACAATTCTTGTCAGCAAGTTCAACAGCTTGTGCTGAATTAGACTCATTGCTGATGTATGATGCAGGTGTTGGAGAAGACAAATCCTCATTATAAAGAAACCAAATGAGAAAGCTTTCTCAACAGCACCTGTTCATATAACATAGACTTTATCTATGTTATAACTTTATATAAGTTTGCTTGCCATATTTTGTCATGGTTTGTCTAGCACTAAGAATGCTGGCTATTTTATTAGTATGATGGGAAACCATAGACATCAGATGATGCAGTAGTTAATCTCTTCTAAGGCTCTGTAGACTGCACTCCATGTATAGAACAATTGATATATAACAAACCTATTATGCAGTGATTGGTTAGCAGATCTGGCACAATAGTTATAAGAAATTTTTTTTAGAAGCATGAAAGTTTTGTGTTTTATCATATATTTAATATATTGATCTACCGAAGGAGTTCTCATGGTAACAAAGTAATATGTACGCTATGACTAAAAGATGCTAGCATCAAAGCGATAGCTAACCTTGAACGTAACAAACAATAATTGGCTGCCAAGCAATATAAAATAATTACAGAGGAGGAGAAGGTTAAGTGAGACAAAGGGAATCTAGTGACTAACGTAAATCAAAAGGAAATCAAATATGTTCACTATCTAGTAAAGGAGAACTACAAATGAGTAAATACTAATTATAAAAACATCTACTATCAGCGACTAACAACTTATGAGCAGTGTTAAAGGAGACCATTTCATGTGCAGTCTAGTAATAATAATAGTATTGTCTATTCTCTCTCTTTAAAACAAACATTAGATAGGGTACATCATGCTACTGTAATATTATAAGTTTAATATAATACTTACAGTCAACTTCTGGTTCTCTTTTCATAACAACGGGATGGTGATTTGTGCCTTCTTCTATGTTAGATTCTTGGCTACTCATGTGTTCTGTCTGGCCATTTGTATTTTGGCTCACACTGTATTTCTTGTCTATGACTGACTTGTCTGGTTCTCCACTCAACACTCTTTTGCTATCATCCTGTATGTGAGCACTGTTTACCATGACTGTTAACTTTGAGGAGTTATCTTTCTCACCACATGTAACTTTAGGGAGCTCTTGCTTGAACTTGCTTGTCTCAGCGTAGCTTACAACAGGAGCTGTTTGAGAATCTCCAACATCAACTATTTCTCTGTTACCCTTGACCTCGCTGCCTTCGCAGCATTCAGGCAACAAGTCTGAAACAATTGAAGGTGAGCAAGTTAGTGATTGCGTGAAAATAAGTGCCATCATTCGTATAATTTAGAAAGAACCTCTCAATTAAACACAAACTAAATCTGCTTTTAAACAAATCCAGAGCCGTAATTTGTAACAATTGAACTGTAACAATTTATGGTAAACATTTTAGAGACTGTGCAAAAAAACAAAACCAGACCCGTAATTTTGGTGGACCATAAAGCCAAGCGGCAACAAAAAGCTCTGAAGCTTGCTTCAGATTAAGTGATTCAATATTAATATTCATCTGTGAGAATATGAGAGTGACTAACATGATGGTTATAAATAAATAAACTAACATCGTGTGGTTCTATCAGGTTTGTACTGACCATTTCAGAGATTAAAAATAACACATGACTTAAAATATAACAATTATCTGCATCTACTACTACTAGTTTAAATAGTTAGTTTACTTACCCTCTATAGCCTGTGCAGCCGTTGCCATGACTTTAGCTGTTTCAGCTATCGCTTTATACCAGGGTTGTACCAGCTGCAGAATACACTCCTTGCTTTTTTTAGCCTCAAGGATAGCTTCAGCAGGTAAACATTTTTTATTGGTTTCCTATAACAAGTGTAGTTGTAGTTATAATATTTTGAGCAATATTGTATGAACCAATAATGTGTATGTCATATAAAAGGAAAAAAAACAGTGCTTTGTTGGTACATTATAATGATGATTTTTACTGATGAATGGAAAAAAGTCTAGATCTTGCATTTAGACAACTTGATATAACACACTCACCAGTATTGAGAAGAGACCGGTGTATCCAGCAATTGTCTTCTCAATAATTGCCAAAGCATTGGGCATCTAAAATGTGGTATAAATGTCTCTATTTCTCTCGAAAGAATTAAAACTGTTTATATGTTAAGTTTTTATGAAATAAGATAAGAAGCTAACAAGCCAAGCAATGCTGTCAATGCTACTTTGACTAAAGCTAGCTTTTTATTGATAGTAGATAGCAAAGATTCTATTTATAAAGAAATATTGATAGTGACAGCTTACAAACGATTCATAATAGATATCTACATCACTGACTATAACCATAAAATATAGATCAACACTTACTGTTAGTGTAGAGTGAAGACTCTCCATTATCAAGTATTATCTGTTGGTTTAAGTGAGCAAAACAAAGCTGAACTTTTGACAGTCGCAGCTAAATATGTCACCAAATCCTTGCACATTAAGATATGACACAACAATTCTATTGTTGGGCTGTGCTGTAGCATTACGTTATAACGTTGCATCTTCATGTGACTCCACAGCCAGTTATATGATGTCATCAAATAGTACTTCTATTTATAGTCTACTATTCTATGAAAGCTCAAGATATTAGCTGACCTGTATATAAATATAGACATTAATAATATATAGTATAGAGTGATGAGAGCTCGCAGTCTCATAATTTGTTCTTAATTGGTTATTGCTATTGTTATGTTATTGATATATGTACTTAAAATCATTTTTATTGTTTTTTGAGGCAGCTTGAACTATTAATTTGAAAGTTATTTTTATCATATTTATTATATTCTCATATTATATTTTCTGATTATGTTTTGAAATCTGCATATTGATTAATGACCTTGAGTGATGACTAACATTTGTTGCATCACTGACTCAACAAAAACTATAATGCTTATATGGATATTTTAAAGAGGATTTTTTTCTCATCAAAAGTTGCTCGAAATTATTATATTCCAAAATAAAACATGCACATGAACATATTTTTTGTCCATTACAACTGTAAAGCGTTCTGTAATATAACCTTCTACACCCTATGTTATTGTAATATAGCACCCCCTAGCCTGTAAGGTAATAATTAAGTAAGTAACATATCTAAATGTGCTGCCATAATGCTGCCCAAGCAGATCACGAGCCATCCCTGACTGACATTCATTGAAAGGTCTCATGCATCAGTCCTATAATTTTGTAGTGATTCTCTGCATGTGCTTCTCACTAGTATAGTGGATTACTGCACTCACAAACACTACTATGTTGGATATACAAGTATTACAAGTTGTCTGGTCTTACCCAGCTTGATTATATAAATATGATTGTATTCATCTACTATGTATTTTCATCAATGGCTCAGTAACACTTGTGATTAATTGTTGTAGGTGTCGAATTAGAATACGTTGTGCGACAATCAGAGACCATGTGCAGACCAATATGACAACAATATATATTCTAACCAACTAATATTTGACACAAAAGATAAATTTATGCTCAATAGGCCCATCCAACACAACAATAGCAACAAACAAAAATATTAGATGGAAAAAACAAAAAAAATTGGCAAAACAGTTTACACGCACTCAGGCCTTTTTGTATAGCAATCTAATATACTAAGCAAACTCGCATCTACAGCCCTTATGTATATTAAACAAATATACTATCACTTTGATTATTATCTGCATCTCTATGAGAGCATCTAAATTCTGTACATTTATTCCTTTGACATTGTCATTAGAATCAGCCTATTCGTTGATCACTAGTTATTTACCAACCAGATTCCAAACAGGTACTTTTAAATATTTTAATTATAAGCTATTTACCCTATTCAGATACCCAAGAGTAACAGCAGTCATCACCAATCAAAATAACAGCCAGTTAGCTCATTCAGAAATTAGCTATAAAAGTTACATTTTGGTATTTGTTACATGTGGTATTTGTCAAGCTGTTTATCACGTTTGTTTATTTGCTGCAAATGTTTGAAAAGCAGAAACTTTGAATGTGAGAGATCTAGAAGATAATGTTGTAGCTGGTACTTTTACTAGTATAATAATAAGATGGAAGAATACGAATGATCTGCACTGTTTGAATATTTTACCTTGATGCTGAGAAACATAGTAACAGGAATACCAGCAGTAATGATCTTTGATGCAGTATATTATTATATAAGAACCAAAAGACAAGTGATGCATTTTATTTTTTACGTTTTTTTGAGAGTCGCAAGTTCAACTAAGACTAAATTAAATATATATTCCAAATAAAAAATATTGAATGAGAACAATAATCATTCACGAAACAAACATATTCCTACAAAGTTACCAAACATCTCTCTAATGGGTAACTCTATGTTAGACAACTCCATATTGAGTAGCTTTATACTGTACAACTTTGCGTTAAACAGCTTTAACTCACACCGTTTTATGTTTGACAGTTTTACGCTTGATAGATTCAATTTTCTATCATTCTCAATTGAGCACTTCAATATTTAGCTGCTCTATGTCAGCCAAATCTATGTTACACAATTCTACAGTGGCTAACTTCATATTGTATAGCTCTATGTTGAACAGCTTTATGTTAAACAGTTTAATGTTGGAAACCTTTATGGTTGATAGATCTATGTTCTATCATTTTAAATATAACAGCTTTATATGGCAGTTCTATGTTAGACAGATATAAGATGAATATCTCTATGTTCCGTCGTTCTATAATTAAATGTTCTATATTTTAGACAGTTTGATTTGAAACTTATTGATCATAAGAGCTATTGTACTTTAAGGAAGTAAACAGCTCTGTACCATTCTTTATGGATGAACATGTAGGTTTGACCTGAGTGCTATGTATAGCAGTTGTCTTCTCTTTATGATGATGATATTGATCACATCTGTTCTGTGTACAGTAAATTCCTACCATATAGTATAGTATATAACCATATAGTATATAACCATAACAGTAGCTACAGATAACAGTATAATGTGTTGATTCTGTGCTGCTAGATTAACTCATGAGAATAAGGAACACAGACTGGATTACTAAAAGTAGAACTTTTTACCAAATTGTGAGAAATATTTGTAGACAAAGCTTTATCACTTATTAGGTAAATTTTACATTGTTTAAAACGTCAATAGCAACACAGGAATTACAAGCAATGGCAGAAGCCAGATCTTTTCAACAATACAGTCATTTATAACAATTCATCTGTACTACAAATAAATAATACTTACTATTGATCATGAACCAATTCCTATGATGACAACGTGTTTAAACAACTCCAAGTTGCAAAAATTCTGTCTTGCCTGATATATATTACAGAAATGCAGTGATTTTTGTATATGTAAAATTTAATTAAAGTATTGACAATAATCGATTGACCATAATGTTTTTTCAATCTAAAGCTTTGAATCATTGCATGTCTAAACAAGTTATGCTTACTGACTGCCCTACAAACTAGTGATTTGTATTAAATATTTAAAAACAATATAATTTATTTTAAGTAACTTTGAGAACAACCAACAAAAGTTCAAGTTATTTATAACCCTTGTTTATTTGCCATGTAAAGTTTGAAAAGCAAAGAGATGAGAGTCATTGACAGTCCTAAAACTCAAAACTGTTGATCACTGTTTGAGCATAAGACTATAGAAAGACTATGAAAAGGTTATCACAGTCATATATTACTATATTACTAACAATAGATATTGGAACTAAAAGTTTTAGATAATAATATAGCACACTTCACCATCATAACCGGCAGCGAGCTGTAAAATGAAGTGCAGCACACATGATCTCTGTGAATATGTAAAACTCAGACAACCCTTGTTATGGACACAGCGGTAACCACAACTCTCAAGGCTGAGTTGAGTTAAATGAACATCTGAATCAGATCCTAAACATCTGGTAGCTGTCTTTTGACTGATGGTTACATGAAATCTTCTTTGAGCGGATGAGGCGATGCGCTTTTCCAGAATGACAATAGTGTTAGTCCAGGTTTGAACCCCTATCAAGGAGTCATCTAACCCACTCTGTAGGATATTGAAGGAGTCTGACCGGAGAGTCGGTTGTGTTGAATCAACAATACTGATCTTACTACTCATGTTTCTGTAGTTCTGCAGCACACCAGTGTTTAGATTATGTTGTACAAGCATCGAGCCAGTCCAAAAGAATTCCTGCTGCCAGTAAACATTGGTGAGTGCCACCTCCAGTTGCTGAGTGCAGTCATGGTTGTTCATTATAAACCGGTACTTATCTAAAAACTGCGGTACTGACACTCTGTTGATTGAACTGTTAGACTGAAGATTAACAAGCAGGTACTCTGAGTAATCAAATGATAGAACTTCTACAGCTGACATGTCTTCACATGACTGCTGAATTTGTCGGCCATAAAACCAACTTGGAAACTCACAAACTTTCTTATAGTCACAGCTGGTTAGATTTAGCCTCCAAATCATTGTTGGTAAAAGGAAATATACAGTGTCTTGTATAAATTCACTTTGGAACAACTGATCAATATACAAAAGATCAGAGGATACCTGACTCCAGCAAGATGCATCATTATTAACTGTTTGGTTACTACTCAGCAGTGTGATGCTACTACCATCCTCTTGAACTGAAGTGATTTCGCGATATGAAACGACGATTACTGTAAGAGGAGACGATGAAATCTTTAGAACTTTTGTGGGCATGATATGTGTCGGGTAGAATATCTTTGATACTACAGTCAGTTCAAAGTCTGTTGTAGAATCTAAAACTAATAATTTATAATAACATTAACAGACGTTGCACCAATCTACTGCAAAAATAAGCCTGAATATTTGACGCCTAATTGGGTGTGTTTGTGATCTGGTTAACTATTTCTTTGAAAGATCTATTAATAATGATGTACGCATTGATAATAGACCAAATATAACATCTATTTAGGATGCTAGATCTATGCTCAGTCTGAATACTATGAAGCAGACAGGCTGTCACAGGTGTGGTTCAGTAATAACAGATCAACTAAGTAAGGTAACAGTGTATCTTTGTAAAATGAACATCAAGTATTTTAATGTATATTGTGATGTTGAGTTACAAGCTATGTTTCAAAAATAACATGTTTCAAATTTACTACTAGGACTCCAGAATTTTGATTATTTATATACAGTTGTTACTCTGCAGGTACATAAAGATAACTGTATTATAAAGTTGTATAGAAGGTTAAACTTACGTCCACACTGGCAGTTCTGAGTGGTAACAGAGACTGAGCCTTCTACTTGTAGGACTGTACTATTCACTACATTCCCTGCTACTGAATCACAGCCCATTGTAAGTATTGCTTCTGCTGACCACTCATAGTCCCATAGGTTGAAGTCAGCCAAGTCTCCAGGCATTATTTGGTCAATGTCAAAGCCTCCAACTAAAACAGATATTAAAGTACTCATGATGATCCAAATTATTGAGTTTGATCTCATCAACTGATATTGATATACAATAAAAAGTAAAAGCAATGCTCGGACTTAACATGCATCTATCATCCACACTAACCTTGCAGTAACAGGTAACAATGAGTATAATGGTATGTTACACTAACTTGATGGTCTTGCATTGTGTATGTATACATATAATGTCAAGGGAGATAACAAGAGTCTGCTGAAGACTGAGGTTTATCAACACTGAAGAGATATAATAGACAGAGTAGTCATGTACCCAGGACCAAATCATGTAACTAGTATCTATGTAATGGATGTAACTAGTAGTAGATCATCTATTAGTTTATACTATTATAATGAGTTTGTCACTTTTTTCTGAATGCTGTTTGTTTTACATAGTTGTGTACACCAATATCTATGTTTAAATAGTGTGGCAGATAAATAGAAACCATTAATAACCATTAATTATTAAAAGCCATCAAGCCATCAAATAAAAGCCAGTATTGGCCAACACAGCAACTAGCAGGAATTTAGCTAAAATAATAAAATTATCCTAATGAGTCAAAGATCAAAAATGTAGAATAAAGCAGACTTAAAACCAAAAGGAGATGGAAATATATATTTACTTGTGTAAAGTCTCACATTCAAGTTTGCATTTGTTTCCTCTTGTCTAAGTTTTGTAATCTGTATCTTCAAATCAAATGTGTTGTCTTGAACTTATTAAAACTAAAAATGAATGTTTGGGACATTCATAGACTTTATATGATGTAAACTTGCCTATGCTATTAAAACTTAGACATTTAAAATAAAGCAACTGTGTCAACATGTCAAATGACCACTAAAGCTTTGCCTACTTTAGTTTGAGCCTTGAAGAATGAGAGCTGTGCTACCATGACTATAGTTTTAACAAGCTAATATGAGCGTGCAAACTCTAGCTATGGTTTTAGAGACACGCTGAATAATGTGAAGCAGCTAAAAACATGAGATCTACTCCAGAAGAACCTTTGAGTATTGAAATATACTTAGCTTCACGTACGATAACTATCTTGGTCAGTCATGAGGGTGAGGGCTGAATTGGCAGGAATTATCCCGTCTTGTTTTTGTACAGACTGCTCTAAAAAGAGCTCCACCACACCTGGCATCCGGCTGTCAGTGTACCACTAAAAATATAACTAGTTTTCTTTCTTTTATATAATAAATTTAAAATCAAGAATTAACCAGTTAGCATATAGCTTACTATAAAAGTGACGAATACATGTTAACCTGATTTACTATCGCAACAAAGTTTTATTGTAAAAATTAATCCAATGTTTTAAACATTAGGTACTATCAAAAAGGCTATTTCAGTAACAGGTTTTTTAAATATTAAAAATAACACGAACTATAAAAGATTGCTCCAAAGCTAACCAGTGACTAATTCTTATAGACAAATAATATAGAAACTGTTGTTGCTGTAAGATTGGATCTAGTTTATGTTAAATGCATTATGTAGTTGGCCACTTACTTTTAGATGGTGTCCATAACTCCAAGTGAAACAGTGTCGGTGCCTTTCATTCCAGATATACATAGATTCATTTTGTGAATCTACGAGATCGAGGTGACCCAAATACAACATTCCGGATGTCCGATATCGAAGTGAAAATACATTATCAGCTATAAGATAAACAGATTAGCAAGAGATTAAGATAAAGATTAGCAAGAGCATACAAATAGGTAAAAAAACATTTAAAGCGTTGTTCTGGAAATGGCTAAATTTTATCTCTAAAATCATGCACATGTATTTGCTAGCTTTCGCCAAAGAGTTTAAGTTTGGTAAATATGAGCAATTTTAAGCAGCTGTCCGCTTTCTAAAGATTTTAAAGTCATAAATCATAAGAAACCAATTTTTTGAACCTCAAGATAGAATAATATATGTTATCCATCATCAGCCAAAGTATATTTATAGAAACCGAGTAGTTCTTCATCATACTCATCTACTGCTATTACCAGAATAACTGAGACTACAATATGACAGACAGAGGCATACCCTACAAGTTGAATAATATATACACATACTTGTATTTGAGCCAAAGATGCTGATTATATTTGGTCTTCTTGAGAGATCTCTTTCTTGTGAGCCATTGAACCAGAAACAAGCGGTGATTTCATTCATTGCAGGAAGTGGTTCATAAAAGAGATACGAATTGGTGTCGATGGTCTGACTGTATGTGACCATAGATTTCCATGCTTCTGTCATAAAAAAGAAAGTTATTTATAACTTATAGCTGTGATAGATTGTAGATTATTCCCATGTAAAGCATGTCAGTTACTGAAAGAGTTATCCGCTCATAGCATGCACCACAGTTACTTCAGACAAATGTGTCATGGGCAGAAAACTTCTTTCTTATGTAGTACAATGACCATTTGCCACTGATAGATGTATGGAACTTCATGTTGATCAAGGGTGGGTTGCTATGGCTTAAATTCACCTAACGGTGAATTTAAGCTTTTGTGTCATATTTAACAGTTAAATATAGCAGCATGTTACATACATACACTTGTTTACTCTATCAGCACAAACATCAATATTGTCTCTAAAATAAAATAAAGAGTGATGATAATATATACATTGAGCAACTTCCCTATGTCAAACTTTGAAAACTACATCTGAGGAGTGCTACTATTAGCATAGTGAACAAGTTTTAGTTTTTTGTTTCAATGATCTCTTCAGCTGTTCAGGTATAAAATATGATTCTACAGCTACTTAAAAATTTAGCTTCATCAGCTCTAAACTCTACAGAATAACCATCATGTGATGTGTCGTTCAATTTTGTTAAATTTGATTAGTAAATTTCAATTTTTAAAGTTGAATTTTGTTTAAAAACATAAGAATTCATGAATTGTTATTGATTATATAGGGAAGTTATAAACTGTTACTTACTCTTTGATGAAGCTGCTGCTGTAGTCAAAAAGAGAATTGATATAAAAGTGATGATGCTAGTCCAGTTCATGTTTGATTATACACTGCGAGCTGTCTGGAATGTGTCTAACATTCTCAGCAAACTTTTAAGAACACGTCAATTGTCATGAATTATATATTTGCCAAAAATCTACATTAAACATAAGGCTAAAACTATCATTTATTGAATTACCTTGTCTATTGTCAGACAAGCAAACTGTAAGACTCCACTCTGTCTAAGAAGTTTATTGATTTTAAAATGAGTTGTTCAATAAATCCTAAATATTTAATGATCGTCTTTAGTGAGGTTTAACTTCTTTTCTCTCAGGCTATCAGAACACCCACTTCTCAAGTTTATATGAACTTAGGCTAACTTAAACAGCCTATTTACATTCGCTGATGTTAAAAACATGGATACTGGCTAACTTAAGCCTCAGTTCACAGCGATCTGCTTGTAATGTCGAGTATGACTTCATCGTTAGGTAAAAGAGTGAGCCATAAAATGCATAAAGTTCCCAGACTACAGAGTTTTGAGGAAACTCACAAGCTCTAAACTACTTTAGATATCTGACTACCAAAGTTCTATAACCAGAGGTAACGACTCTTTGCTAGAGCAGTCATATATTATACTTAACAGTATAACTACTTTTACTATATTCATCCAGTACTAAATATGGTAGACAACACTAAACTACAGAAGTTGTTTGCTGACATTACAGACAGCAGTTTGTTATTTCCCTTCTATACTGATATTACAATAATGGTGATTAGATAAGGTAGGCGAGCAGCGAGATATGATACAAAATGTTAAACTGGAAGAAGAGGACACCATCAAGTAACTGCTTGAAAATTAACTGGCAGCATTTTAAAGTTACACTTACTTATGACAACCTAATCCTGATATTTAAGTTTTTATCAATGCTTTTGATGTTAGTAGCATAAAACACCGGTTTTAAAACCAAAGCACTCACAAAACAAGCTCTATATCAAAACATAAAGTGACTATTTATACGATGTCAATACTGCTAACTAGATTATTTATGAAGTCAGAAAACTAAGCCTATGTTGGCTGTTACCTATGTACTTATATAATGCATCATAACAGACACTTTAATAACTTATAAATAGAGTAAGTAATATAAATAAGATAATGGCTAGTAACAATTATGAAAGTTGTTATCAGTCTATAGTTAAAAGGATTAGGGGTCCAACTTGTGATATTAGTTCTCTGCATATGTGGAGCAAGGCTGCAGCAGCTTGTATAAATACCTAAAAAGGTTTGTATTATATTAATATGTCCTGTATTAGTTTTATAGTTGTGGTTATAGAGTAACACTAATTGGCCAGCACATCTCATCTTGTAGATGTACAGAAGAAAAGTGAAAAATGCGACACAATTGGCCAAATGTGGCAGAAATGTGAGAGAACACTCTAAACTTCATTATATGACAATTAAATGGACAATGACATAATAACAGCGCTCTCTTTAAGCTATTATTTATTTTTACCTTCATCATCTGACAAATCTGAAATGAGAGAAGTGTCAGACTCCATTCTGCATTTGGACTCAACCTCATCACAATCTGCAATATAGCCTTTTTTATATCTCTACATCCCATAGCCAATCATAAGCTCAACCTAATTCACTGTAATACTAGTAACCTTGACAACATTTCTCCATTGCTCTCATATAGAGTAAACAAGTGTAATGATGTTGATATTAACAAACAGAACTATAGTGACAATTTAAGGCAGGTAATTCATATTTGTGTATCAGTCAGAGGTTGGGTGGGAAGAAGCACTCACAGCAGAGTAATTTAAAAACTGCTTCACAGAGCACTACAGCTTCTATGAGCTACACTTACCATTAAGAAGTAGAGTTGTCCTCTCCGCTATATGTATTGGTAGGGCACTGACTGAGGATGTTACAGAAACATCAAACCCCAAGGTTATCTATAGTTCACCAATCCCTAAAGTGTATATATGACCAGCATATTGTCAAATCTTAACTTTAACTCTGAAGTACAATATACAAGACAGCATTGTTCCATATCTACCTAAAATGCAGATTAACAGTTTAGGCATGTTAGTCATCATATGAAACAAAGCATGCAAATTTTGATAGACTCCTATGGTAAGGGTGTGATAACTAAAACAGCTCAGAGACGATGGTTGCAGTAAAAATAAACCAGAGATAGATATTAGTTTTGAAACAGCTACCTGTGATTTGTAACAGAGATAAGAGATTGTTTGGCTAGCCAGCATTTGAAGTATACAATCCTAGAAAAGATTTATTTGCTCAAAGCATTTTTCTGTACGTCTGGAAAAACAACCAGAGCATTGTTAGAACCTGTCGAGGTAGACATACATTTATTAGAACTTTTAAAATTCAATTTGCAACAAAAAAATATTTAACAAATTATTTTTGTTTAGTAAAGTGAGATGTAGAATTAATAATGCTAGATTTACTTTTAAAGTAAATACTTTAAAATATTTGGGTTTCTTGTTTCCATAAACCACAAAATTGTAGAAGCTGAAAGATTGTATTTTATTAGGAGTTGTACACTGAGTTGTATGTACATAAAAGGCTCAATATTTTAGGATGTTGATGTATTGCAGTATATGTTATTTATTAATAACATATAATGAGACAATAACACAGTATAACAATATAATATTATATAGCCAAAACGATTTTCATGTTACTAGTTTAGGTTATCTACATAATGGTATGATTACAATCAGAACAAACAGATTATGGGTCACTTCTGACTGACATTCTTTTGAATTCTACAATTGAAACAAAATGTTAAACTGAGAGAAGAGAACAGCATCAAGTAGGGGCTTGAAGTTAATTGGCAGCATTTTACACATACTTATAGCAACTTAATCCTGATACTCCATTGCTCATCAATGATTTTCATTTTAGTAGAACAAAAAAGTTTGTACCATATTAATAAGTCTTGCATTAGTTTTAGAGTTGTATCAAAGTGATCTGTATTAATTAATTAATAAAAATATTATCTATTTTAAGTAACTTTAAAGAACAGGCAAACAAAAGTTCAAGCTGTTTATCACTCTTGTTTAGTTGGCATGTAAAGTTTTGCAAAGCAGAAAGATGACACAGCCCTAAAACTCAAAACTGTTGATCACTGTTTGAGCGTATAACTATAGACAGACTATAAAAACGTTAGACATAAACAATAGACATTGGGTCTAAAACATATATATAATAATATAGCACGAAGTGCAGCACGCATGATCCCCATAAATATGTAAAACTTAGTCAGCCTCTGTTACGGACACAGCGGTAACCACAACTCTCAAGGCTGAGTTGAGTAAAATGAACATCTGTGAACATTGTGTGTTAAAAGAGGTTGGACTAGATATCTACTAGACTACAGCTATTACTCAAGAATTAATAAACAGTAGTTATGTGTTATTATTCTAAGTTTATATTCCTTTATTATATTTATATAAAAGCACTCTCAATGGGATTTGAACACGGAACTTTCGGCCTGTTGACCAACACAACCATCTCCACCAATAGACCAACCACCTTTCAGAATTATAAGAACCATGTCTGTTCATCTGTTTGAAGCCACGACCAGATGCAGAGAAAAAGATTGCTCAATGTGAGATATGAACCCCTGACATTCAATATAGTCCCTGGAATGCTACCTCTGCACCAATAGTTCACCTTCCACGGTTTATGATTATTACGCATATAGTTAGTCTTACACTTTATTGGTACATCTGAAAATCTCTCACGGTACTTGATACTTCTAGAGTACTAGTGCATGATAAAATGAGAACATCTACAACTTTAGAGTGTTCAACTCTCTTACTAACAGCAGTGCCATATGGCATCAACAGAAAGGAATAATATAAAAATCTGTTACAGTAGCGAAAAGAAGTTTAATAAATCTACTTTATACCAGTTCAAGAGTCTCTGAGCATCATTCCAACGATCAATAAAAAACAATCACTATTTAACATGAAAATTTTAATTATTTTTTACGTGTGCTTACATAAAATGCTCCTTTGAACTGCTTTTGATCTCTCACAAATAAGTTTCATTACCAGTATTCGAGTAAAAATTTCAGTTGCAACAAGCCTGTCAACATGAGTTCTAAAGTTGCATTATGAAATTTATTGTTGAACAATATTAAAATTTTAAAATATTTGTTAGACAAAAAATCTAAGATCGTGAAAAAGTTCTTTCTAAGACATTAGTGACAACTAAATTAAGTACAACTGGTAGTTTACCTTTGTTTGTAAGGTCTGCAATAATTAAAATATAAAAAACTATGCTTTGAGTCTTTTCCCTGACACTGCTAGTAAACATGGCATTTATTTGATTAAAATAATAATCTGCCATAACATTAGAATTATCAGTTTTTGCTTGGCTTCTGGTGCTGCTAATATATCATGAAGTCATGGTCAGGTTATGTATGTTTTATTTGTAACTACATGAACCATACCTAACAAGTGATTCTAGTCCTTTCAAAAAAGCTTGGCAGAAAGTTTCTAGTACATAACAAACTCGACAGGATGGTAAAGGATGGATCGATATATGTTATCAACCTTTCTTGTTTGAGTTATGATAATCGTCTGCACCTTAAAAACATAGCAAACAAAGACTAGACATTTTAAAAATCACGATTTAGCTTTATCATACACCTAAAAACATTTAGTTCAGTCACATAACTATTCGGAATAACATATAAACCTTTCATTCATCTCACATGATTGTCCCTAAACAATGAGTTGGCTACCTGAAATGTTTAATTTTTGATACGATATGCTGTATTTACTGGATTGTTTTGGAAGTTTTTGTCGTGAAAAACTAGTGGCATGACAGGTAGCTGCTCTGCGATGACCATTTCACTATTAGAAAACCTTCGCTATCCGCTATTTCAACATACAAATCTGTTCTATTCCTGGCTTGAGCTGACACAAATACTCTCACAGATGTTGTCTCTTTATTATGGTTGGAGTGTTTTGATGGCAGTGTAACAGCTGGCCTGTTACGTTAAGCATAACTTAGTTTTGCACTTATTAAAATTGGCTCAAAGGTAATTTTAAAGTCTTCCTCTAAGTGACTGTATCTTGTCTGTAATTGTTCTTATTTAGTAATAGCCTTCAATTAGTTAAGAGAAAATAAATAGAGAAGGGAGCAACACTGAGACTGCTAAACAGTATTAAGTTGAGCGATAATAATGACAGGAGAAGACAACACTCTTATTCATAGATTTAGCTTATACATACCTTAAAGGTTAACATGCCAAATCAAAATAGGTTGGGTTTGCATATGAAGAAAATGCAAGGCAGCTCTCCTTAGTCATTTCTCAAATTTTAACACTTTTTAGTAACCAAACGTGATATATTCTTTCACACTTTTCAATTGTTTTTTTTTATAACATATTTTGTGACTATTGATAGCTGCAGTGAGACATAGGGAATGAAGCATTATAAATAAAAAAAAAGCATAAATTCAACAAAAACTTTACCAGAAATAGTAGTTTCACGTAGCCTTTATGTAATGAGGCCGATGAGATTGTTGGTGAACTAGATTCCCCCTGTGGTGTTAGTATTACAGGTAAATGCCTACACAGGGTAAAACAGGGAACAGATGTTGAGATCTTAGTATAGACTTTATGTGCAGATGTTTATAAAGATAATAAACCCAACATAATTCTTACTTATGGTAATAATAGCAAGGAGTTATTATTTCTTGAATCTTGAGTTGGTGCTGCCTTCTGACAATATTCTAACAATTGCTAAGTTATTCCAAATATTTTACTTGTGGTATAGGAAAAATTTCAGTTCTGCCTCATGTTTAAAGAAAATGTAGTATCATTTATATTATTGATGAGACGAATGCTGCCGGTCAAGTGAGTGACAGTTAATTGTTCAGTAAACTTACTAAAGACCAGCTAATAACGTATATTAGTGATTTAAGGTTAACATGTAGGAAATATCTGTGCTGGTACAACATAGCAAATCATAATACTGATGAACATTGGTTGCAGTTTGAATCTAAACTAGCAGCGATTTGTGAGATGAAATTTGATTTTGTAACTGAGGAAGTCGTAAGAATGGAAAACATAAGATCTGGAGTTGTTTCGCCTTGTAACTCATTGAATGATCAAACTAAGAATACCTTTATTAATAAGACATGTTTGGATGAACATTATGAATCTATTATATAATAATAAAATAGTGAAAAAACAAGATTATGATGAGAAATATAATAATAAAGATTGAGTGAAGAGACAGGAATAAATATGGATAATAAACAGATATAAGATAGTCAGAAAACTAAATGAGAATCAGTAGATGAAGTGAAGAGGTATCAACAGTAAATGCTGTCATAACATTTACTCTGAACATAATCCATATAGCGACAGTTTGTTGTAAAAAAAGAATAGAATAAATCATAAACTAATTGCTAAAGCTGGTATCCCTGTTACTTTATTTATAAGCATCAAGGTAAAATACTCAAACACAGCAGATCGTTTCAAATCTTCTATCATATTACCATACTAGTAATATTACCAGCTACTAGCATTACTCAATAGATTTTCCAGATTCAAAAATTAACTTAGAAAACCCCATAATCAATACAAATGCTTCTGTACAATATTCATCACAGTTTAGCTAAAAAATATCCCGCTTTTGGCGACCAGCCCTAACATGAACATATTCCTGTTTTCCGAGTTACCCTCACAGACTTTCTCTAAACCCACTTGTTAAGTATGTATATCAAAGTTGTTGTGACAAAAAACCTATGAAAACTTAGAAGACAGCTTGGGCAAGGTAAGACCTTTCAAGTCCCACCTCGGCATGAGTGGAGCTTTTAACTTTGGCATCTGACTTAGTTCAGCCTCCTCTGACCTTTTTGGTGGATCCATAGGATGAGATAGTCCAACCCGTTCAAGTAGACCTATAGGTGATGCTGGTTTTACCTCACGTTCTTCAATGTCCATATTTGGTGGTAAACCATGGCCAATATTAGCAAGAGCACAAATCATAGCCTCTTCCACTCTCTCATCATCAACATACGCATCCCAACTATCATCATAACCATAGGTAGAGTAATCCTCTACTGTGTTGTAATTCTCCTTGTCATTGTCAGGTTCATCTAAAGTATCAGGGTTAGACGATTCCCGTAACCATGGTCTCCTCTCAGGTAACCCATCTAAAACACAATACATATTCCTTATAAAGTTTGTTAACTACTAGTGCAAACACAAAAATGGTTAAATGGAATTACAAAAGAAATAATAATATTTGTTTTTACCTTCATCATCGGAGAAATCTGAAATCAGAGAAAGGTCAGACTCTGTACTGCACTCAGATTCAACCTCAATACAATCTGAAATATAGCATTTCTTTATATCTCAACATTTCACAGCCAATCAGAAGCTCAACCTAACTCACTGTAATACTAGTACCCTTGAAAACAGCTCTCTATTACTCTCATCAATAGTAAACAAGTGTTGATATTAATAAACAGAACACAGTGGCAATCTAAGGCAGGTGATTCATATTTGTGTATCAGTCAAAGGATGGATGATTGGATGTGCTCACTGAGGAGTAATTTAAAAGCTGAGTGACAGAGCAGCACAATTTTTAGCTTAACTTACCCCTAGAAAGTGGAGTTGTTCTCTCTGGTTCATCTATTGGTGTGGCACTGACTGAAGGAGTTACAGTGACATCAAACCCAAAGGTTATCTCTAGTTTACCAATCCCTAAAGTGTATATATAACCAGCATATTGTCAAATCTTAACTTTAGCTCTGGAGTACAATATACAAGACATCATTGTATAATGTCTACCTAAAATGTAAATCAACAGTTTAGGCATGTTAGTCACCAGGCGAAACAAAAACACTGCTTTACTTTTAAATATAGTAGCCAAATATTTTCTTGTCTTGTAACTAAATGCAACTGATCGGCTTAGTTTTTAAATTAAAAAATTACTGAATTGAATGGAAATATAAATTTATAGATATTTACTAGCAAACATACCAGAGACTTGATGTGACTTTGCCTGAGACGCTATATCAGCAATAGATGTGTACTTGTCATTAGCATATATTAGAAGACTTGATTCATTCTCATCAAAGAACCCAAACTGGAAGCCAAGGTCTGTACCGCCTAAAATTAAACAGATCGGTCGGTATTCAAATAATATATACAAACACAAATTAATCTGTGTTCTTGAGCAAAAAAAAGAATATTGAATTTTAAAAATTGTTTGCAAAGTAAAACAGCTTACTATAAGTTTAACGGATGTCAAAGTGTTTTAAGAAGAAACAGAGGTAAATGTTTAGCATGAAAGAATAATATAACATACTTGAGGTCTGAGACTGTACTATAGAGTTTCTCTCAACATTCAAAGGTGTTAACTCTTCTTTCATGTAGCTATTTCTTTCCCCAGAGCTGTCATTGCAATTCTTGTCAGCAAGTTCAACAGCTTGTGCTGAACTAGACTCATTGCTGATGTATGATGCAGGTATTTGAGAAGACGAATCCTCACCAAAAAAACCAAAGGAGAAAAGTCTCTCAGCAGCACCTGTATATGTATAGTATAGACTTTAATAGCTTTGCTCACTTTTACTGCTTTACAAAGCATATAACCAAATTGTGTTTTGCCTTGTCATATTTCATTACAATTTTAGCAGCTTTAAAGATTTTGATATTTCCTTGGCGTGATGTGGAACTATTAACATCTGATGCTGCTGTAGTTAAGTTATTTAGAGACTCAGTGAACTGCATCATATGTCATGGAATAATTGGTATATGGCAAATTTATCATACAGTGATTGGTTAACAGATCTGGTTAACAAAGTTACTTGACATATTGTTTTATCAATGAGATCTCATGGAAACAAAATGATATGTACACTATGACTAGGAGATGCTAACATCAAAGCGATAGCTAACTTCGAACTTAACTAACAATAATTGGCTGCCAAGCAATAAAAATTAAGTGCAGAAGGAAGGACGTTAAGTGAGACAAAGGTGATCTAGTGACTAACATAACTCAAAAGGAAATCAAACATGTTCACTATCTAGTAAAGGAGAACTACAAATGAGTAAATACTAATTATAAAAACATTTACTATCAGTAACTAACAACTTATGAGCAGTGGTAAAGGAGACCCTTTCAGGTGCAGTCTAGTAGTAATAATAGTATTGTCTATTCTCTCTCTTTAAGACAAACATTAGATATGGTACATCATGCTGCTGTAATATTAGAAGTTTAATATAATACTTACAATCAGGTTTTGGTTTGTTTTTTATAACAACGGGGTGGTGATTTGTGCCTTCTTCTGTGTTGGATTTTTGGCTACTCGTCTGTTCTGTTTGGCCATTTGTATCAATGCTCACACTGTATCTCTTGTCTATGACTGGTTTGTTTAGTTCTCCACTCAACACTATTTCACTATTGTTTTGTATGTGAGCACTCTTTACCATGACTGGTACCTCTGAGGAGTTATCTTCACCACCATATGTAACTTTAGGGGGCTTTTGCTTGGACTCGCTTGTCTCAGTGTAACTTACAACAGGAACTGATTGAAAATTTTCAACATCAGTTTTTTCTCTGTTACCCTTGTCCTCGCTGCCTCCACAGCATTCAGGCAACAAGTCTGAAACAATTTATGGTAAACATTTCAGAGGCTACATAAAAAATAAATGGTGCAGACTCTGCCGTCAATTATATAATTTTAGGGAAAGTTAGATCTGATTTAAAAAAAGCAAAACTCAGCAGGATCTGTGATCCATAACACCAAGCAGCAACAAAAAACTTTGAAGCTTACTTAAGCAATTCAGTTTTAATATTCATCCATGAGAATATGAGAGTGACTAACATGATGCTTATAACCAAATAAATTAGCATCGCGTGGTTCTATCAGGTTAGTACTGACCATTTCAGAGACTAAAAATAACACATGATTTAAAATATAACAATTATATGCATCTACTATTACTAGTTTATATATTTAGTTTACTTACCCTCTATAGCCTGTGCAGCTGTTGTCATGACTTTAGCTGTTTCAGCTATCGCTTTATACCAGGGTTGTACTAGCTGCAGAATACACTCCTTGCTTTTTTTAGCCTCAAAGATAGCTTCAGCAGGTAGACATTTTTCATTAGTTTCCTATAAAAAGTGTAAATGTGATGGTAATATTTTAAGCAGTATTGTATGAACCAAAATATGTGTATGTCATAAAAGGAAGCAGTGTTTTGTTGGTACATTATAGTGATGACTTTCGCTGACCAATTGGAAAAAAGTCTAGATCTTGCATTTAAACAACTTGATATAACACACTCACCAGTATTAAGAAGAGACCGGTGTATCCAGCAATTGTCTTCTCAATCATTTCCAAAGCATTAGGCATCTACAATGTGGTATAAATGTCTCTATTTCTCTCGGAAGAAATAAAACTGTTTATATGTTAGGTTTTATGAAATAAGATACGAAGCTAACAAACCAAGCAATGCTGTCAATGCTACTTTGACTAAAGCTAGCGTTTTATTGGTAGTAAATTGCAAAGTGTCTATTTATACAGAAATATTGAAAGTGACAGCTTACAAACGATTCATAATAGATATCTACATCACTGACTATAACCATAAAATATAAATCAATACTTACTGTTAGTGTAGAGTGAAGACTCTCCATTATTAAGTATTATCTGTTGGTTTAAGTGAGCAAAATCACAGCTGAACTTTTGACAGTGGCAGCTAAATATGTCACCAAATCCTTTCACATTAAGATATGACACAACAATTCTATTGTTGGGCTGTGCTGCAGCATTACGTTATAACGTTGCATCTTCGTGTGACTCCACAGCCAGTTATATGATGTCATCAAATAGTACTTCTATTCATAATCTACTATTCTATGAAAACTCAAACTATCAGCTGAGCTATATATAAATATAGACATTAATAATATATAGTATAGAGTGATGAGAGCTCGTAGTCTCATAATTTGTTCTTAATTGGTTATTGCTATTGTTATGTTATTGATATATGTACTTAAAATCATTTTTATTGTTTTTTGAGGCAGCTTGAACTATTAATTTGAAAGTTATTTTTATCATATTTATTATATTCTCATAATATATTTCCTGATCATATTTTCAGATTTTCATATTAATTAATGACCTTGAGTGATGACTAACATTCGTTAGACCACTGACTCAACACAAACTATAATCTTTATATGGATATTTTAAACATGATTGTTTTCTCAATACAAGTTGCTTGAAATTGTTAATTTCCAAAATAAAACATGCGCACAAACATATTTTTTGTTCATTAAAACTGTAAAGCAGTCTGTATAATAACCTTAAGATTTTGAGATGTTATGTAAATACAATTCATCCCATAACTCTTAATAATAATACAATCTCTCAGCTTGTACAAAGTTGTGGTCTATGGAAACATAAGATACTTAAGTATTTGGTTTCAAGGTTAATATTGCATCATTAAATCTACCTTTTAATTTACTAAAAATAATTTGTAAGTGATTTTTCTGTAAAAAATTAAATTCAAAACTGTGTTTGACATCACATATTATTTTTTTTACTACTTTTTATTTTATTTTTTGGAACATTTGTGTTACATAGGATTTTCCTACTGCATCTTTTGTAAAAATATATTGTGATATGCTTCTAAATTTATAAAAAAGATCTAATGAATATATGGCTAAGTCTAAAGGTTCTGACTATGCTCTGGTTTGTCTCCCAAACTCACATAGAAGTATTTTGAGCAGGGGAACTATTTCTAGGATTCTATACTTCAAATACTAACCAATTACCCTTTAGTCTCTGTTACTAACAACAGGTAGCTGTTCTAAGAATAATATCAGTATCTGGTATATTACAATACAACTATCATCTGTAAACTGTCTTAGTTATTATACTCTCAATAAAAGAGTAAATAAAAAAACAATAGTTTTTGCAGTAAAAACTTTCTGATGGCCTTATTACATTTTCTACCATGAAATTTCCTGCTTTTGACGGCATGATCATAATTTCTTATCTGTCTGGTTCTCATCAGACTTCTAATAAAGTGATGAGAAATTATCACTCTAACTTTAAAGGTCATAATTAAGTAAGTAACATATTTAAATGTGCTGCCATAATGCTGCCCAAGCAGATAATGAGCCATCCCTGACTGACATTCATTGAAAGGTCTCATACATTAGTCCTATTATAATTGTGTAGTGAATCTCTGCATGTGCTTCTCACTAGTATAGTGGATTACTGCACTCGCAAACACTACTATGTTGGATATATTACAAGGTGTCTGATCTTACCCAGTTAGATTATATAAATATGACTGTATTCATCTACTATGTATTTTCATCAATGGCTCAGTAACACTTGTGATTAATTGTTATAGGTACCAAAGTAGAATAAGTTGTGTGACAACCAGAGACCATGTGCAGACCAATATGACAATAATATATATTCTAACAAACTAATATTTGACACAAAAGATTAATTTATGCCCGATAGGTCGATCCAACACATCAATAACCACAAAAATAATAGTAGATGGAAAAAAAATTGGCAAAACAGTTTACACGCACTCAGGCATTCTAGTAAGCAATCTCAGATACAAGGCAAACTCTCAGCTACAGCCCTTAAATATATTAAACGAATATCATATCACTTGTCATGAAAACTTTCACTTTCTTTCAATGCCTCGGCTTTTCCTACAAAAGAAGTAAAAAAGTAAGCAATATTCTAATTATCCTAACCTTAGCTTTTCATAAGACATAGAAAATATTGGTTACTTCATTGTTTACAATTGATAAACAAGTGTGGAACACAGACTATCAAGAGCTTTGCCAGATTCTATGAGAGGCTAACTGTTAGGAAAGGCAAATACCTACATTTAACTATTTAAAGTATTATATCAAAGGCTTGCTAATGCATAGCCTGACCACATAGCTTCTCTATAATTGTAACAAATATTTGATTCTCAGAAGTTATCTACTCATGTTAAAATTACTAGTGTTGTTGGTTCTTAACAAAGTGTGTAAACTGACCTTCTTTCAGATGTAATTGAATGTATGTAAGTAGCCAACTACTTTGATGATTATCAGCACCTCTATGGGAGCTTCTAAATTCTGTACATTTATTCCTTTGACATTGTCATTAGAATCGGCCTATTAGTTGATCAATAACTATTTACCAACCAGATTCCAAACAGCTAATTTTGAATATTTTAATTATAATCTACCGATCTTATTCAGACACCCAAGAGTAACAGCAGTCATCACCAACCAAAATAACAGCCAGTCAGCTCATTCAGAAATCAGCTATAAGAGCTATATTTTGGCATTTGTTACATAACAGACTTTGAAAACTTTATGGAATAAATTTATACCAAAATGTGTTGCTAGTAGATTATAGTAAAAATACTTACCATTGTGAGAAAGATATAAACAAAATCATATCACTTATTAGCTAACTTTTACAAGGTTTAATAGTTAATAGCAACACAGGAATTATGGGTAATAGTATAAGCCAGATCTCTTCAGCAGTACACTCATTTGTAACAATTTATCTGTACTACAAATAAAGAATACTTAATATTGATCATAGACCAATTTCTATGATGACACGGCATATAAAAACCTTCAAATTATAAAAAGCCTGTATTTTCTGATATAAATTACAGAGATGCATTGATTTGTGTCTGTGTAAGCATTATTTAAGAGATAACTATGGTTTTTTTAAATCTCAAGCTCTGAATCAATGCATGTCTAAACATGTTATGCTTACTGACTGTTACAGTACTAGAAGTGCTAGAAACTAAATGATATGTATTAATTAAAAACAATAATCCATTTTAAGTAACTTGGAAAACAGCCAACTGAAGTTCAAGTTTTTATTCTCTTTGTTTATTTGCCATATAGAGAAATATGAAAGCATTGACAGCCCTAAAAGCTCAAAACTGTTGATCACTGTTTAAGCATAAAACTATAGAAAGACTATGTAAAGGTTACCACAGTCATATAATACTATATTACAAACAATAGATATTGGAACTAAAAGTTTTATAAAATAATATAGCACACTTCACCATCATAACCGACAGCGAGCTGTAACATGAAATGCAGCACACTTGATCCCTGTGAATATGTGAAACTTAGGCAGTCTCTGTTACGGGCACAGCGGTAACCACAACTCTCAAGGCTCAATTGAGTAAAATAAACATCTGAATCAGATCCTAAACACCTGGTGGCTTGCTTTTCACTGATGGTTGCGTGAAATTTTTTTGAGCCGATGAGGTGGTGTGTCTTTCTAGAATGACAATAGTGTTAGTCGAGAATTGAACCCCTATCAAGCTGTCATCTAACCCACTCTGTAGAATATGGAGGGAGTCTGACCAGAGAGTCGGTTCTGTTGAATCAACAATACTGATCTTACTACTCATTTTTCTGTAGTTCTTTAGTACAAGAGTACTTAGATTATGTTGTACAAGCATCGAGCCAATCCAAAAGAATTCCTGCTGCCAGTAAACATTGGTGAGTGCCACCTCTAATTGCTGAGTGCAGCCATGGTTGTTCATTATAAACTGGTACTTTTCTAAAAACTGTGGTACTGAAACTTTGTTGATGATGCTGCCTGACTGAAGATTAACAAGCAGGTACTCTGAGTAATCAATAGATAGAACTTCTACAGCTGAAGTGTCTTCGCACGATTGCTGAATTTGTCGGCCATTAAACCAACTCGAAAACTCACAAACTATCTCATAGCCACAGCTGGTTAGATTTAGCCTCCAAATCATTGTTGGTAAAAGGAAATATACAGTGTTGGGTATAAATTCACTTTGGAACAACTGACTAGTATCCCAAAGATCAGAGGATACATGACTCCAGCAAGATGCATCATTATTAACTGTTTGGTTACTACTCAAAAGTGTAATGCTACCACTATTTACTTGAACTGAAGTGATTTCATTAGAGGAAACGACGATAACTGTGAGAGGAAACGATGAAATCTTTAGAACATTTGTAGGCGTGATATGTGTCGGGTAGATTATCTTTGATACTACAGACAGTTCAAGGTATGTTGTAGAATCTAAAACTAAAAATTTATAATAGCATTAACAGACATCACACTAATCTATTGCAAAAATAGGTCTGAATATTTGACGTCTAATTGGGTGTGCGCTTGTGATCTGGTGAGCTATTTATTTGAGAAATCTATAATGATGTACTCATTGATATTAAACAGAATATAACAAGATATAACTTCAATGCATATTACGATGTTGAGTTACAAGCTATATTTTCATAACAAAAGGTTACAAATTTGCTACTAGGACTCCAGCAATTGGATGGTTTATTTACAGTTGTTACTCTGCAGGTACATAAAGATAATTGTATTACAAAGTTGTATAGAAGGTTAAACTTACGTCCACACTGATAGTTCTGAGTGGTAACAGCAAATGAGCCTTCTATTTGTAGGACTGTACTATTCACTACATTCCTTGCTACTGAATCACAGCCCATTGTAAGTATTGCTTCTGCTGATCACTCATAGTCCCATAGATTGAAGTCAGCCAAGTCTCCAGGCATTATTTGATCAACGTCAAAGCCTCCAACCAGAACAGGTATTAAAGTACTCATGATGATCCAATTTATTGAGTTTGATCTAATCAATTGATATTGATATATAATAAAAAGTATAAGCAATGCTAGGAACTTAACATGCATCTATCATCCACACTAACCTTGCAGTAATAGTTAACAGTGAGTATAATGGTATGTTACACTAACTTGATGGCCTCGCATGGTATATGTACACATGTACTATCAGGAGGAGATAACTAGAGTCTGCTGAAAGCTGAGGTTTATCAACACTGAAGAAATATAATAAACAGAGTAGTCATGTACCCAGGACCACATCATGTAATCTCATATAGAGAGTACAGAAGGGATACCTTAGAATATTGTATGAGAGGGTGGGTGATAGCACATGGCATCAAGATCTAAATATTCTAAGGTTGACGTCTAATTAAAAAGAATTAACAGTCAGTGACAGTAGATTTAGCAGTCAATTATATCCATTAATATTAGTTTTGATTGCTTGATTTCAATAACATCACCAATCATTGATCTGGTCTCATCACTAACCAGAACCAATGCGCATTTGATAATCTAAACGTAAAGGAAAATATTTCCTTAACTATAGCTAAATATTTCAACCAACTTAAGACGTCACTCATCACGCATGGAATAAGTAGCAAAATATTTATTGGAATAACGTAAAAATAATAAATACAGCCAATTTGTTTATCGCGTTTTGGTTAAGCCTCAATTAGTGTGAATGCTGACAGTTATGCTTCAAGTAGTAAAGAGTTGTCCAATCTTTGTATTATCGGTCGCTTTTGAAAAATCAGTTAGCATACTTTTACAAGCAACTGACTCACTACTATTCACAGAATTGTAAAGTTTGATCGAAAATTGAAAGCACACTTTTAAAATTTACTAGCTTATACTATTTTAACAAGTTTGTCATTTTTTTCTGAATGCTGTTTGTTTTACATAGTTGTGTACACTAATACCTATGTTTAAAGTGTTTGGTTGATAAATAGAAGCCATTAATAACCATTAATTATTAAAAGCCATCAAGCCATCAAATAAAAGTCAGTATTAGCCAACACAGCAACTAGCAGGAATTTAACTAAAATACTAAAATTATCCTAATAGATCAAAGGTCAAAATTGTAAAATAAAGCAGACAAAAAACCAAAAGAAGATGGAAATATATATTTGTCTACATAAAGTTTCACACTCAAATTCGCACTTGTCTCCTCTTGTTTAATTTGTGTGATCTGTATCATCAAATCAAATGTGTTGCCTTGAAATTACTAAAACTAAAAATGAGCTTTTGGGGCATTCATAGACTTCATATGATGTAAACGTGCCCATGCTATTAACCATTAGACATTTAAAATAGAGCAACTGTATCAACATGTCAAATGACCACTAAAGCTTTGCCTACTTTAGTTTGAGCCTTGAAGAATGAGAGTTACGATACCATGACTATAGCTTTAGCAAGCTGATATGAGCGTGCAAACTCTAGCTATGGTTTTAGAGACACGCTGAATAATGTGAAGCAGCCATAAACCTCTGAAAAGGAGGCTATGTGATCTACGCTAGAGAAACCTTTGAAATACGCTTAAAATATACTTAGCTTCACGTACGATAACTGTCTTGATCAGTCAGAAGGGTGAGGGCTGAATTGGCAGGAATTATCGCATCTTGTTCTTGTGAAGACTGCTCTAAAAAGAGCTCCATCACCCCTGGTATTTGGCTGTCAGTGTACCACTAAAACATGATTTAGTTTTCTTTACTTTATATAATAAATTTAAAATTAGGAATCAACCTGTTAGCATATACTATAGGAGTGACGAATTCATGTTAATTTAAGTTTCTATTGCAACAAAGATTTATTTTAAAAATTGTTTCAATGTTTTGAACATAAGTTGTTATCAAAAAGGTTATTTCAGTAACAGGTTTTTACAAATATTAAAAATAATACAAACTATTAAAGATTGCTCCATAGCTAGCCAATGATGATTTCTTGTAAACGCATCACATAGAAACTGTTGTTCAAGTAAGATTGGATCTAGTTTATGTTAGATGTACTATATTATTGTTACTTACTTTTAGATAGCGCCCATAACACCAAGTGAAACAATGTCGGTGCCTTTCATTCCATATATACATGGAATCACTTTGAGAATCTTCGAGACTGAGGCGATTCAGATACAACATTTCAGATTTCCGAAATCGAAGTGTAAAGTCATTTTGAGCTATAAAATAAACAGATTAGAAAGAGCGTACAAATAAGTGAGAAAACACTTTACAATTTTATTCTGAAAACTGCTAAATTTTATCTTTACTATCTTGTTTTTGCTAGCTTGTGCCAAGTAGCGTAAGTTTGGTAAATATGAGGAGTTTTAGGCAGCTGTCTAATTTCTAAAAATTTTTAATTTATCATAAGAACCCAAATGTTGAACCTCAAGATAGAATATATGTTATCCATCATCAGCCAAAGTATATTTATAGAAACTGAGTAGTTCTTCATCCTACTCATCTACTGTTATTACCAGAATACCTGACACTACAATAAGACAGCCAGGTGCATACCCTACAAGTTGAATAATATATACACATACTTGAGCCAAAGATGTTGATTATATGTGGTTTTCTTGAAAGATCTCTTTCTTGTGAGCCATTGAACCAGAAACAAGTGGTGATTTCCTTCATTGCAGGCAGTGGTTCATAGAAGAGATACGAACTGGTGTCTATGGTCTGACTGTATGTGACCATAGATTTCCATGCTTCTGTCATAAGAAAGAAAGTTATTTACAATTTATAGCTCTGAAATGTTGTAGATTGTCACTATATAAAGCTTGCCAGCTACTGAAAGAATTATCTGCTCATAACATGCAACACAGTTACTTCAGACAATTGTGCCATGTGCAGAAAACTCTCGGAGTAGTACAAAGACCATCTGTTACTGATAGATGTATGATAGTTCATGTTGATCAATGTTGGATTGATATGACTTATCATATGTTTCAATTTATCTACCTGTTGTTTTTGTCATTTTTAATAGTTAAATATGGCACCATTTATTTATTTAATTTCAATTTTTACGTGAAATCTTGCTTAAAATGTAAGAATTTATGGTTTTTCATTGATTATATGAACGAGTTATAAACTGTTACTGACCCTTTAATGAAGCTGTCGCTGTAGTCAAAAAGAGAATTGAAATAGAGGTGACGGTGCTAGTCCAGTTCATGTTTGATTATAAACTTTTGCTGTCTGGTTCCTGTCTAACGCTCTCAGCAAACCTTTTAAAAATAAGTCAATTGTCAAGATTTTCAGAAAATTTTAAAATCAGTTTTTATTAGCTAGTATATTTACAAAGTATTAAGTTACATTCATGAATTATGTATCTCTTGAAAAATTATAACAAACTTAAAATTGTTGGATTAATTTGTTGATTTGAGACAAGCGAACTTTGAAACTTTACCCTGTTTAACAAACTTATTTGTTAAACAAACTTGAAACGTTTACTTTCATGAAGAAATTTATTGGTTTTAAAACCAGTTTTTCAGTAAATCCTAAATATCTAATGACTCTCATTAATAAGGCTTCATTGATTTTCACTCAGGCTATCTGAACAACCACTTATCAGGTTCGTATGAACCTAGGCTAATTTAACCTAAACTGCGCATCATTATTTTCTAAAGTTAGGAAAATAGATACTTGCTAATGTAAGCCTCAGTTCACAGCTATCTGTTTGTGACATTGAGTACGATTTTCATTGGTAGGTAAAAGAGTGAGCTATAAAACGTATACAGTTCTCTGACTACAGAGTTTTGAGGAAAATCACAAATTCTAAACTACTTTAGATATCTGACTACTGACTATAACCAGAGTTCAACACTCTTTGCTAGAGCAGTCATATATTATACTTCACAGTATAACTACTTTTACTATATTCACCCAGTACTAAATATGGTAGACAACCATAAATTGTCTTTAGCTATAGAGGATATTTGCTGACTTTGCAGACAGCACCCTGTAATTCTTTCGAATCTGATATCACAATAATAGTGATTAGATGAGGTAGGAGAGCAGCTACATATGATACAAAATGTTAAACTGAAAGAAGAGGACAGCATCAAGTAGCTGCTTGAAAGTTAACTGGCAGCATTTTAAAGTTACACTTACTTATGGCAACTTAACCCTGATATTTAAGTTTTTATTAATGATTTTGATGATAGTAGAAGAAAAGTTGGTTTTGGAGGTAAAAACATTCGCGAGACAAGCTCTATATCAAAACATAAAGTGTCTATTTCGTGAATATGAATAGATGCATGAATTACCGGTGTCAATTCTTCTGACTAGATCATTCGAAACAACACAAAGATTAGCTTATGTTGTTAAAAGTATTTAAATAACTGATAATCAGAATAAATAATAAAAACGTGATTATCCCTAGTGATACTCACTGAGTGCTGTTATACATGTAAGTTACCAGCTTATAGCAGTGGTTCCCAACTGATGGTCTGTAAACTCTTGGGGGTCCACAAAGAGTTTTGTCAAAGGTTCATTGCAACATTGCCCTTTTCATGCACCAATGATGATATAACTGTCTTTGGTTTGCTATTCGCCTCAGTTATTAGTTACATCTTATATGCATATAGAGATGCAAATAGTGATTCACCTATTTTATATATTTAGAAGTTCTACCCTCTACAATCAGACTGATTTATTTACATAAATCTCTGTGTTTGTCCTATGTTAGTCTGTAATTTGTGTGCCCAGTTACACTGATAAAGTTTTAGGAATGAATACTTAGCTTCGCACTGCATTTGAACTCTAAACTCCTAGTTCTGTGGACAGGCGTGCTATCTGTCAGACTATGAGTCTATCTGGCATTATCACAAGTAATGGTACACATGCTTATTCAGCTGCTAATCTTTAACACTGATTGCTTAAATTAGCACACTTTACACTTTAGCTAGCGTGCTTGAAGATTATGATTGCTGAGAGATCATGATGCAATGTTTTTCCTAACACTGGCTTTAGAAGGATGAACATAGCTCTTATTCTAGTCAAAATTTATAATAGCTCAAGTTACTCAAATTACTCTAATTTATTGGTCAGAGAAACTTTCAATTAAAATTAAAATTAATTTTCTTTGCGAAAAACTTTTTATTATTCATGCAACACCGGGAATTCAGCTAGCTTGCCATAATATCAAGTTACATTCCACTTCTGTTTTGTTGAGAAAGTATGCTTGCATTTATGATTAGCTTGATGTCAAATTGCAACTCTAACTTAAAACTTTGAATGTTGTCATTGGAGCATGACTCATGTATCTTACTGATCACCAGCCTGATATGACGAAATGTACAGGTATAAAGCTATGCATCTGTTAGATTTTGAGCAGGTATTTAAATGCTGAAGCGAGTGCTGGTATATATTTCAAACACTGCCACAGAGTAAAACTTTGATAACATATTTTGTCAAACCATGAGAAATTTAATGAAACGCACTGGTACAAGCAATGTAATTGGCATTGAGATGAGTCAGCTGCATGAAATATACTTGCATATGTGTAATGACAAAGGATTAACAAACGAATGTGCAGTTTTAGAAATTTTATTTTCATAATATTGAATCAGAATTATCTAATTATTATTTTTACGCCGCACTTACCCAAACATGTACACTTTTATGCATAAACATGGAGTAAAATTAAATTGAGTGTAATGAGCATCTAGTCTAAAAGAATTAAGGAGAAAATTTCAGTTACTGATGTAAAAATAAATAAAATCATACAACTTAGTGACAATTTTAAACCTTCCAATTTCTTCCCGTGGTCATATACATTTTTGTGTGTTCACTCACCACAAGTTTACTCTCGTTTAGCAGGAGGAAAAATGCCTCCTTGTACACTCTTCTTTCTCTCTATTTAGCTATTCTTTAGCTTTATCAATAAGCTGAAAAAGCTACATAAACCTACAAGCCTGTGTGAGAGGCTTTGCATCTCAAAGCCTATCTGGCTTTCTTAGCCCAAGTTCCTGTAACATAGTCAGACGCACAAGAAACATCTGCATATACAACATACATGTTGTTATTCCATTTTAAGCTTTCTTTATCAGCTATTTTAACGATAGCTGTATTACTACCGATTCAGGTTTGCTACAACAAGCAATAGTTTTATCTCTGCTCAAAGTAACAAGCCAAGCTTTTTATCAAAAGCTGTGGGATTATTTCTAACATCAGCTAATATAAGCAGCCTATAGTCAAACAATGTTCAATAGCTAGGTTGTGAGGATCACTTGAGAGTGAGAACACATGCGTTAACAGTAAGTTCATTTTTTTCTACTACATGTAATATTGAACTTTTTGTAATGACTTTTTGTACACGCGCTAAAATGAGCTTAATTGTTATTTTCCAGCACAAGCTAGTTATCTATCACAACGGCTAATATATCTCACCTTCGGGGGCAAGTTATACTATTATTTGGAGCGGATCGCCCAACTATTGTGAGTATTGGTACCATACATGTATGTTCAGTTCAACTAATGCATTTGCCAGTTTTTTGTCTTTTACTAATCACCCTGTATATTCTCTTAACATTTGTGACCCAGGCCGTCAGAATGTACAATCGTGCTAAACATTCTGACGGCCGGGGTCACATTTGTGAACATCATTTTTCTGTATACAGGGCACAATTAAACGAATAAAGCAAATCTCAACCTACGAGAACACCTATTCATTGTCGCCATCCACATGTGCCAAACCAGATACTAGAACGAATACTAATGGTCTGAGCAGCGACAACAGTGCATGCTAGGTAGACAAAAAAAATACAAGAGTAGACAGAGCTACAATAGGTTACACAGTGCATTTTCACTCTTTAGCTGCAGGGTTTTATGAACGAAACAAACAATACATCAAAATCTAAATTAAGCTAGTCCCATACTGGCAATCTATGTTATATCTAACATTAAGCGGAGTTCATCATATAGAGAGCGTGGTAAAGGTTTTGTAGAGATGTCTGCCATCATAAACTGAGTCGGGCAGTAGCATGTTTAGATGTGCCGATTCTCTAATTCCTCACACGCATGATATCGCAGATCTATATGCTTGATCCTTTTTGTTGTTGCACTATTGTTCACAATGCATATGACCGACATATTATCAATTCGTATAGTTAGTGCCTGAGCCAAGCAGCTTTTTTGTACGATCAAAAATCAAAAACTGCTATGTACTCTGCCTCAGCAGTTGACAGAGCGACTGTACTTTCGTCCATCAGCGTACATGAACACAACATCTGACGTAGGAGACAAGTGATGAGCCGGTTTTTGAGTAGTTTATACCTAATTTTGCATTACTCTTCAGTAGCGGAGAACTCTCTTGGCTGCTGTCATACGAGTTTCAGTCGGCGTAGCTGTGAATCGAGTGAGAACTCCCACAACGTATACAATATCAGGGTGTGTTGCTGTAGATGGATAGAGTAAAGATAAAGATAAAGAGGTTTGTCAGCTAGCTTACCGCCATCTTGGCTACATAGTTGCACATCTGTAGCCATAGGTGTGCTGACAGGGTTACAGTGAAACACGTCACACTTTTCAGAGTTTGAGAGTTGTAATTACGCTGATATGGCTTCAAGGCTTTTTCACTAGCTGCAATGCTAATTCCTAGAATGTAGTGAATAGGGTCGAGATCCTTCATCTTAAACTTCTGACTTAGTGATGACTTGATATCACGCATTGATTTTTCACTATCACTCAGTAACATAATTTCATATGTAAACAACTAACAGAGTCTGTTGACTCCCATTGTTTTGTATGTAAACACAATGTTCAGTTGAAGATTGAGAAAAACCTAGTGATTTTAGATAATCATCTAAAAACTGGTTCTAGCAGTGGGATGATTGCTTTAGTCAAAGTTATCAAAGATCAAAGCTAATGTTAAGTCTACACCATCTACTAGCAACTTGTGATGAGTATGCTTTATGGAACTATTACCTGCACGAGTGAGCCTCTTATGCCATATATTTATACCTGAGGCTGCATTTACAGTGTGGCTGACATCAGTCAGATCTAAGAGATAAAGTTTGTTTATGAAAGTGCTCTTTGCATCAAGCATACTCCTGTGATTTTTAAGCCAATGCCTATCGCAACCAAATTGAACTATATATCCTCTGTGGGTGGAAGCTCTGACTGAGAACAAGTTGTCAATTAGAGCAGGTACAGGAAGTACATTATTGAAAGTTACAGTTTGTTGCTTGTTCTGACTCACCCACACTTTAAGTTTTACACTACCTCTAATGACCCTTGAACTTTTGTATCATCCGCAACAGTCATATATTATGGATTCTTGAACGTAGTGTAGTCTGTGAATAACACCTTCCCCATACACATGCGGCTACTTGCCCTACTGCCTATAGCCCCTAGTAGAGAAATTGATGTAGCACCCTTGTTATCAATAGATTTGCTTACTGGGGTCATGAATGCGATCTCATCGCCTGCTAAATCAGAGGTATTTGATGCGTTGTGTTGAGTATAACCACTCTGGCCTCTACATTTTACCTCAACCTTGGTTTTGACCACTAGCTTTATTCTGGAGACAAGACATCTGATAATGAGAGAAACTACCACATGTGTAGCACCCCCTAGCCTGTGGGTTATCAGCAGTTTAGACTTCATCTAATAGAGCGGCATCAGAATTAGCTTGATGACTCCTGCTGCTCAGGATGCCAGCATGTGACTGTGATATTCGTTCCTCTGACAGCTTTTATTCCTCATTCAGCAGAGCATTTAAAACATGATCTAGAGTAAAATATTCACCTTGAGCCTGCAGAACCATGACCGATGTACTGTAAATCTCTGGCATACTACCTAGAAGAGTCACGACTTGATCCTCTTTGCTGACAGGCGCCTTAATCGCTACTAGTTTGTTGTTGATCTCCTTCATATATTTTAAGGGATGCTCAATAGATTCTTCCGCACTTATTACTGTTCGAAAATCTTTTATCTTGAGAAATAGATGACTTGCCAGCATTAAAAAGTATGATAGTAGTTTCTCTCATGTGTCTTTCGCACTCACACACTCGGTAATAAGATAAAAAAGTTCGTCACTCACTGAGAGCACAATAACCTTTTATTAACTTAACTTACCACGAGGAAGTGGAGTTGTTCGCTCTGTTTTATCTATAGAATGACACTGACTGAGGGAGTTACAGAGAACTCAAACAATATTTCTATTTTACGAATCTCTAAAGCGTATACTTTAGGGATATTTTATTTCACTAATAGTTATAGTTAGTAATCAGATACCTAAAGTGGTTTAGAGTATGTGAGTTTTCTCAAAATTCTGTAGTCTGTGACCTTTATGAATTTTCTGGCTCACTTTTATCAGCTACCAATAAAAATCAAACTCAAAATTACAAATAGCTGTGAACTGAGTCTTACCTTAGCAAGACAGTATCTATGTTTTCAACTCCAGCGAATGTAAATTGACTGTTGAAGTTAGCCTAAGTTCATATAAACTTGAGAAATGGGTGTTCTGATAGCCTGAGTAAAAAGAAATTGAACCTTACTAATGAGAGTCATTAAATATTTGTGTTTAATCGAAAAACTGATCTAAAAATCAATGAATTTGTTAAACAGTGAACACTAAATAAGTTATACAGTGAATACATGATTGATTCTCTAATGAGGTAAAAAAACTATCTTTATTGCTGCACAATGAGGGAGATACAGCACTATTTGTGCAATAAATATATATGCCTGAGTATTCTATTGATATTAAATATGAATTACTTGAGCTCATATGGAATTAAAAGTAAAACAACCTGAGTTGAAAGTGCACAACTCCTACTGACCCAAACAGCTACTTTTAGCTTTTTAACTTGGCAAATAACTTATGCTATGAAAAGATGAGAGAGGAACAAAGGGTTAGATGATTGAAAGTCTGATCAGTTGATCTATGTGGTAAAGTGTGTTGCACCCTAATATGCACTATCTAAGACTAGTAACTGTACTAGTTTTACATATATATAATGTCTATTTGAGTCATACACAGAGTGTATCGTAAGTGTTAGAATGTGTAAGTTTTATTGGCTTATTGTTATTAGTTATACACTACAGATGTACAGCACCGGCAGGGAGTAAAATATATGCTTAAGGAAAGTAAACTAGATCATATTTTTAGTGGTACACTGACAATCAGATGCCAGGTGTAATGGAGCTCTTTTTAGAACAGTCTGTACGAGAACAAGATGCGATAATTCCTGCCAATTCAGCCCTCACTTTCCTGACTGACCAAGATAGTACAATATTTATTGCTTCACATACAATAACTATGACCATCCTCATGGCTGGCTTCACCAAAGTTCATGGCTGCTGTACACTGTTAGTGTGTCCCTAAACTATAGGTAAAATTTACGCGCTCATGTCAGCAAGCCAAAGCTATATAGCAGATCGAGAACATAAACTTATCTTTCAGCCGTTTCCTTCAGAGGGTGGGCTACTCAAACAAAAATGTTTCATAGTCAGAAATTTATGCTGAATTCAATTATAATGTTTCTACAACTATGTGTTTGCACATTGTTGAGTTAAAGAGCACTTTTGAATTGAGAGGGGACAACTCCAAGTTTGCTTGGAAAACCTTACATATCAGACAAAGAGAACTATTTTATTTTCTTGAAATTAATACATGCTTTTATTTAAGATTAGGTGAGTCAATTCTCAGCATTCCTTAACCCATGTCAAGGATGCAGCAAGGCTGCTTGTTTCACTGTCCCGATCAGTCTGTGAATGAAACCCTAGTCATAGTGACTAAACTTCAATATGAGACAGCTAAACAATATTCAAACAGATGGTTAATATTGGAAGAAGAGAGCATTCAATGTGAAATTGCTCAAAAAGTGCTAAGCATTGAGAACTTTGATGAGAGTTCAGACTTGTTATGTCATTATGCTTGTTATAAAAAGTATTGTAACCAACTCGTTATGGAAAGAACTGAGAAAATACATGAGAAGAGACAGAAAGAATGTGATACAGCAGAAGAGGTGAAACTAGATATTTATCACTTTACAAATTGATGATGATTACTCCATGATGATGGTACTTTTGTGGGAGAAAAAGAAAACATTTTCATTTTCGTCTGCACATTTTGTGAGCAGCAAAACTAACTCTTCGCAGTTTACATGACGTGTTATAGCCTACAATTTGGACATAAATGTACAGATAAATTGCATGTATGATATCTTTTTGGTTTGTTGCCTATGACCACACAAACTACGTTAGATATGGCACGCTGTACTATGCAGATATGACTAATCTGAAAGTATCGCATAGCAAGGTGTATAAGCCATGAGGCTCTTATGAAGAAGGGGTATTTTACTATTCAATCACGACATCACTGTCTATTCAGCTCTATCGCTTGTGATCAATCTTTTGAGCAAACAGCTAAAAGAGACTCAAAGTCTCACGGTGGAATCATAGGGTTCACTGGCCTCTCAATGTTAGACTCTATCTCACCCGGAACGAACAGCTGTACAAACAGACATGAAGAAGATGCTAGTGCTTGGTGATTTGGATGCAGCAAGTTATGAGACGCGAGAAAAGGCATGGAAGGCTGATGAAGAAATGAGGGAAGTCATGAAAGACTCATAACAGCAAAAATAAATCTGTTAGCGTTTCAAACCACCAAGCTAGAACATATTACCAGTGGTGCAAAAGCCTCCATTGAAGTGAAGCAGGATCTTGAAATGGCAAATGTGATAGGAGAGAAACAGCTTTCAGAATTTGTCCACAAGAGGTTAAGCACCCAAGAGATTGATTTCAATGCATCCATCAAGTCAAACAGGCTCAAAACCTTCACCACATTATCATCAGCTAAGAAGAAATAAAAAAAAAGTTCTAGAGAGTTTGCACAGACTGTTTGAGAATTTGTTAGTGATCAGCCAATAGTAACTTGGATTTGAGAAAAGTGTTATCGTTCTCTCTTGGCCCCATCAGCTGGTCCCTGGCTAACTCTGATGGCTCTATATTGAAGACCGCTAAATCGGCTCTGATGGCTGCTGTTGAGAAAGATGTTGATGATCAACCATCAATTTATGTTAACCAGGATTAGCTACTAGTCTTTGACAGTGTTGTAGCTGATGCTATGGCCAAAACTCAGACCGTGGAAGCGCCTCCAACTTTTGGCACGATTGCAAGTCAGCTTTTGAGACGAATAATTAGTATTGGAAGCGTGTTTCACACATGCCATGTAGATCTTGTTTTGACACATACCCTGATATCAGCATTAAAGGAGGTGAGAAAAGTCGTAGAACTGCGAAAGGAAGGCAGAAGGTTGCTGTGTTTAGTCTGAACTAATCAGTGCCAAAATGGTCTGAATTTTTAACAGATGGCTCAAACAAGACTGCCCTACTAAAATTTTTGAAGGCTACATGGAGCAAGTCAACTGTGAAGCAGAAACTAAATCTTGTAACAGTTTTTTTTTCAAAAATGCTACATGATCAGCTATGACCTTGATGGATCAACAGCTGTAAGCCAAATGGATAGTTTGACATCAGACCACGAGGAGGCAGATACACGCATGTTATCACATAATCTTTCATCTTTGCGATATTATCGCAAAGATAATGGAAGACAAACCCAGCTCAAAAGTTCTAGTCAAGTGCCAAGACACAGATGTTTTCCTAAGCTGTCTATCTCTAGTGGATGAGCTTCCATCACAGAAACTCATTTACTGCTGTGGTAAGGAGCAGTTGAGATATGTAAACATAGGCTGTCTGTCTACCGTCCTCATACCCAAACAATGCAGAGCACTGCTCAGGCTCCATGCTCCAAGTGGATGCGACAGTGTAAGCGCATTCTATTCCAAAGGGAAGATAACTTTCTTCAAGCTGCTAAAGAACCATCCTGAATTTTGTAACACACTGAAATCATTGGGAACAGATTTTGAAGTTGATGGTGCAATAAGAGAATCTATTGAGACATTCATATGAAGATTATATGGTGAGGAGACAAATTCCACCAAGGAAGCATGGTATAAGATCTTCCGTTCACCGTCTCGCTCATCACAATCAAACCTACCACCCACACTAGATGAGTTAAATCTCCATATATCTAGGGCTGCCTATCACGCCACGATATGGAGAAGAGCCAAACAAATCATCATCAATGCTCCATCTCTCCAGCAACATGGATGATTTATGGAAGGTGGAGAGCTTAGAGCTAGATGGATGACACAACAACCAGCACCTCCCGATGTGCTCATGAACATTTTTTGTCAACGCAAAACTGGGTGCCAGTCTCGTCGCTGTCAGTGCAACAATACAGATCTCAAATGCATGGACATGTGCAGATGCAGCTGCTGTAGCAATAGAAATAAAGAGGATGGAGATGAAAGTAGTAATGCAGAAGACTCAGATGACTGTGAATTAGAAGGTTATCATTCGAGTGGTATTGTAACCAGAGGTGTGCTTCATGTTTGATTAGAATACATATACATATGTGTCATACCGTATAAAAGACTGACTAATTACGATTTCACTTGCATTATAAAGTACACGGTTTAACATAATAAGCATTAATGATGACTATATGTATACTAAAATATTATATATACATGGTCTGAGTCTTTAAAAATACATTTTATTTTGTTTCGCAGATCTGTAATGATATAAGAGTGGCCCAAAAGTTGTGGAACAGCAAGCACAAACTGTAAAGCTGCCATAATATCAACCACACAGGGAATACATAAAATGATATAATTAAATTCTTAATTAATTCTTTAATTAAAATTAATTTATAATTATTCTAATGTTTGAACAATAAATATTTTAGTGTTATCAGAATTGATTCCAACTTAGGTCATTGCTAAGTATTTAGTATTTATATGCCATTTTCATTATCACACTGTTGGTAAAAGTACATAAAACATTACATACATTTATTTAATTAAAATAATATATTAATTATATTGCTCAAAAATGAACACTCTGAGAGGTGTAGAAACCAGATATTTGAAATCAGTTTGAAATTCTGATCTAGATGCCGCTCTTATAACATAGCCAACCTTCAAAAGGAATAAATCACCATTTTTGACAGCTTTTTGATGCCCTCTTGCTCTACTAATAGTCTTGGTAGCACAACTCTTGTTACTAATTTCAATACAGCACTTATGATTTAATGAGATGGATACTAATTCAACAGGAGGAGACAAATGCAAATTTGAATGTAATAATTTGTGCAAGCAAATACATGTATATACATTTAGATTGTTTTTTTCCATTTTGACCTTTGCATCTATGTTTAGTTACAAGGCTATTACAAAAAAGATAACAGTATTATACCTATATTCCTTCAAATTGCTGTTTTGGCTAATAAAGGCTTTTATTTGTTCTGTTTTGTTTGTCCATCACTTGGTTGAAAATTAAATAAATATATTAGTGTAAACAACCACATAGAAAACAGTATTTAGAGAAAAAAAGAAACTTTTTAAAATTATAAAAGCCATTGAAATTTGAAGCTTCACTTTCCATTTTTTATCAAAGTTTAGTTTGCAGCAAATAACAGTGGGCTAGTTGCCTGCTAAAGTATGCCAATCGATTATTCAAAAAATTTGATAGATACTGCAAAGATTAAATAACTCCTTAGTACTTGAAATGTGATTAAAGTATAGCTGCCAGCATGCCAATTAATATTAAACAAACATATAAACTTATGTTTAATAATTATTTTCAAATAATTTTAATAAATATTTGGCTACTTATCACTGAAACTTCCTTATAAGGTAAAATTATGTCCAAGAAGCTACAAAATACGTCATCTGAAAAAATGGTCATATTTGCAAATATTAGAAAGAAAGTGGCGAAAAGATGCACTATCTCCAAGAATTAAACTTTTCAATAGTTCAGGGGGTTAAGCAATTGCTGGTATTTCGACTTTTCCATGGGCGCAACACATGCCTGGAGCTTCGTCTTTTCACTTGAGTGCTTGGTAATGGCGACAAATTTTATCCATACTTCCTACCAAGCAAAGATAATTACTCTCATAGTTAAAGGAGCAGTCATAAAAAATGCTGCGTTAAACTTTTTTTGCCAAGATGTACATCTTCTTGCAGCAATCCTATCTTGCTCACACACCTGCTTCTGTTCATGTTGTTCATCTGTTTCTAAAGATGTTACCGTGGCAATCCTCTATCGATCAAACTCTTGTCTTTGTGCATGTTGTTCATCAGTCTCTAGGGAATCTTTGCTGGCATGCTTTCTCAGTTAATTGCTCATCTTAGTTGACGTTCCTGATCATTCTGGTATGCTACAAGTTTGCTGTCTATTCTCTGGCCTTTGCTAAGCATTCATTTCTTCGCTGTTCAGTTTCCAAAGCTCTAGCAGCAACTTTTCTCATTCTGTCTTTTTAAATCTTTCTTCCCTTTCCTTTAATAAATCATTGCACATTCTTTTCTTTGGAGGAAATAGAAAATGTGTAACTTCTGAGAATATTTAATAAATTAATTAAACAAAATATGGCAACTAAAACTAACCCATCTGATCAGATTATACATCAATAGACAGATTAATTTAGCGTAAAATCGTTATTAAAACTTTGACAAGACTTTTTTAATCAAAATTAACACTGGCCAACAAAACGCCGATAGGCCGTGCGACAGAGGATAGAACCATTAAGACGTGCGCATTTCACGAGAACAACGTGCACATTTCACCAAACTATGGCATTGTCCAAGTGCCGAAGGTTCTGTAACTAACGTAGAAGTACTGAAAAGTAATCGTTTCTTTTTTGCCGATTTCAAAGGAACTGACATTTTGGACACTAATAATGAGTACTTTAGTATTCCAACTGATTTCCAAAGCAGTGAAAGTAAAGGAAATGACGATGATCTTTTTTAACGATTCTTATAAGATTATTACAATATTTAATTATAGGAGTAATTATTCGATTTTATAAGATTTAATTATAAGAATAATCATTCAAATTTACAAGATCGAAGTATATAGTGACCTATGTTGGGCAATATGTTACTGTTATTATTTTTTCTAAATAATTTTGTTAAATAGATTTTCTAAAAATCTAGATAAATATCACAACTTTTTGATATTGGTTGCTATGACATTTTGAAATGTAAACAAAATTGTGCATTAGTTTTCTATTATTACTGTATTACTATATTAATAATATTGGTTATTCTAATAATATTAGTGCATTTTACTTCTAATATTGCATTTCTTTTATTGCAGGGAAAAGATATAAACATATAATCTTTTCCTTTCATTATTGCTTTTTGTTGTACATAAAAACACCCAGTGCATTACAGCTACCATTGCAGCTACCATTGCAGTTATGATAGTATTGCGCTGCAATGCCATTTGACTGCTAGTATTGCATTTCTCAACTATCAGTACCATTTCTTTTTTCCAATATCACTCTGGCCGAGGGCTATATGACAGGAGAATTTCTTATCACTATATTTATTATATCCTCATTATATGTTTCCTGATTATATTTCCTAATCTGCATATTAATTAATGACCTTGAGTGTTGACAAACATTTGTAGCATTGCCAAATAAACAAAAAGTATAATTTTCATATGGTTGTTTTAAATAGAACTTTATTTCTCAATAAAAGTTGCTTGAATTTATTAATCTCCAAAATAAAACACTCGCATGAACATTTTTGTTCATTATAATTGTAAAGCATTGTGTATAATAACCTCCAGATTTTAAACATGATATGTACATACAACTCATCCCATAACTCTTAATAATAATACAATCTCTCAGCTTGTACAACGCTGTGGTCTATGGAAACATAAGAGACTTAAATATTTGGTTTCAAGGTTAATATTGCATCATTAATTCTACCTTTTAATTTACTAAACCAAAATAATTTGATAGTGATTTTTCTGTGTAAAACATTTTTTTGTAAACATATATTGTGATGTGCTTCAAAATTTATAAGATCTAATCATTCTAATGAATATATGGCTAGGTCTAAAGATTTTGACACTGCTCTGGTTTGTCTTCCAAACTCACAGAGATGTGTTTTGAGCTGGGAAACTATTTCTAGCATTGTATAAGTCATATGCTAGCACATTAACCTCTGATCTCTGTTACTAACAGCAAGTAGCTGTTCTGAGAATAATATCAATATCTGGTATATTACAATACAACTATCATTTGTAAACTGTCTTAGTTATCATACTCTCAATCAAAGAGTAAATCACAGTTTGCAAAAAAGCTTTTTTGCTGACATTCTTATATCTTCTACCATTAAATCTCCTGCTTTCGGCAGCGTGATCATAATTTCCTATTTGTCTAGTTTTCATGAGACTTCTAATGGGGTGATGACAAGTTATCACTCTAACTCTGAAGGTAATAAATGAGTAAGCAACATGTTTAAATGTGCTGCCCTGATGATGTCCAGGCAGATCATGGGCCATCCCTGGCTGACATTCATCGAAAGGTCTCATACATTAGTCCTATAATTGTGTAGTGAATCTCTGCATGTGCTTCTTACTAGTATAGTGGATTACTGCACTCGCAAACACTACTATGTCGGATATATTACAAGTTGCCTGATCTTACCCAGTTTGATTATATAAATATGACTGTATTCATCTACTATGTATTTTCATCAATGGCTCAGTAACACTTGTGATTAATTGTTATAGGTACCAAAATAGAATAAGCTGTGTGACAATCAGAGACCATGTGCAGACCAATATGACAATAATATATATTCTAACAAACTAATATTTGACACAAAAGATAGATTTATGCCCGATAGGTCCATCCAACACATCAATAGCCACAAACAATAATAGTAGATGGAGAAAACTAAAAACATTGGCAAAACAATTTACACGCATTCAGGCCTTTTTGTATAGCAATCTCAGATACTAAGCTAACTCACAGCCGCAGCCTTTATATGTTTTCTAATTACCTTAACCTTAGCTTTTTCATAAAGAACAATCATCACTTCATTGCTTACAGTTAATAAACAAATGCGGAACACAGGCTATCAATAGCTTTGCAAGATTCCATAAGAAGATAACTTTTCCGAAAGGCAAAGACCTGCATTTGACAAAGTGTTATATTAAAAGCTCGCTAATGCATAGCCTGACCACATAGCTTCTCTACAATTGTAACAAATATTTAATTCTCAGAAGTTATCTACTCTTATTACAATTACAAGTGTTGTCGGTTCTTAACAAAGTGTTTAAACTGACCTTCTTTCAGATGTACTTGAATATATGTAAGTAACCAACTACTATGATTATTATCAGCACCTCTATGGAGTTTCACTGTTTCAGAGTTCTGTACATTCCTTCCTCTGACATTGTTCTCGAACATTGTCATTAGAATCAGCCCACTGATTTTAAGAAGTTAATAATAATAATAATCATTTCTAATAATAGTTAATAGCTAATAATCATTTACTGCTGGAGTTTTCAATTGGCTAGTTTTGAAATTTCAAATATATCTTACCGATTCTTTTCAGACACCCAATATGGACAGCAGTCATCATCAACTAAAATAAAAGCCTGTCCGCTCATTCAGAAGTCAGATATAAAAGCTATTTTTTGACATTTGTTACCTAATAAACTTTAAAAACTTTAAAATGAATTTATACCAAAATGTGTTGCTAGTAGATTATAGTAAAAATACTTACAATTGTGAGTAAGATATAAACAGAATCATATCACTTATTAGCTAACTTTTACAAGGTTTAATCGTCAGTAGCAACACAGGAATTATGGGTAATGGTATGAGCCAGATCTCTTTAGCAGTACAATCATATGTAACACTGTTACTGTATCTGTACTACTAATAAAGAATACTTAATATTGATATATTGAAATAACTAGAAATTCCCCTGTCATGCAGCCCATGACCAAAGTGATATTGGAAGAAAGAAAGGGTACTGATGGTTGAGAAATGCAATATTAGCAGTCAAATGGCACTGCAGTGCAATAGGATAACTGCAATGGTAGCTGTAATGTACTGGATGTGGGTGTTATTATGTACAACAAACAGCAATAATGAAAGGAAAAGATTATATGTTTATATCTCTCCCCCTGTAATAGGAGAAATGCAATATTAGAAGTAAAATGCACTGATATTATTAGAATAACCAATATTATTAATATAGTAATACAGTAATAATAGAAAACCAATGCACAATTTTGTTTACATTTCAAAACATCATAGCTAACAATATCAAGAAGTTGTGATATTTATATAAATTTTTAGAAAATCTATTTAACAAAACTATTTAGAAAAAATAATAACAGTAACATACTGCCCAACATGATAGGTCACTATATACCTCGATCTTGTAAATTGGAATGCTTATTCTTATAATTAAATCTTATAAAATCGAATAATTATTCTTATAATTAAATATTGTAATAATGTTATAAGAATCGTTAGAAAAAATATCATCGTCATTTCTTTTACTTTCACTGCTTTGGACATCAGTTAGAATACCCAAGTACTCAAGTGTCCAAAATGTCAGTTACTTTGAAATCGGCAAAAAAAGAAACGATTATATTTCAGTACTTCTACGTTAATTACAGAAACCTTCGGCAATTTGACAATGCCATAGACTGGTGAAATGTGCGCGATCTTTTTTTGTGAAATGCGCACGGCTTAATATTTTTATTCTCTGTTGCTCGGCGTTTCGTTAGCCGGTCTTAATTTTGATAAAAGTAAAGCTTGGCAAGTTTTAATAACGATTTTAGGCCGAATTTATCTGTCTATTTATGTATAATCCGATCAGATGGGTAAGGTTTAGGATATTGTCTACACTTTTCAAAGACATGGTAACATATTTAAATAGGTTTATATGTGTTTTGTATCGTGGGTAATGGTAAATTTTGTATCGTTTGTAATTGTTAAATTTGTTGATGAGATTTCGGTACAAGGGTTTGCGATGGCTGTTTATGAATAACTTTCGTGAGTTGTGTGAACATATGCATTTATCATAAATCTCTCAACCAATCGCTTCGCTCGTGTTTAGTAATGAGAATATTGATCATAGACCAATTTCTATGATTACACGGCATATAACAAACTTCAAATTATAAAAAGCCTGTATTTTCTGATATAAATTACAGCGATGCATTGATTTTTGTCTGTGTAAGCACTATTTAAGAGAAAACTATGGTTTTTTACATCTTAAGCTCTGAATCAATGCATGTCTAAACAAGTTATGCTTACTGACTGTACCATGTAATGTTTGAAAAGCAGAAGGATGAGAGACATCGACAGTCCTAAAACTCAAAACTGTTGATCACTGTTTGAGCCTAAAGATTACCACAGTCATATATTACTATAATTATTATTAACAATAGACATTGGAACTAAAAGTTTTATATAATCATATAGCACACTTCACCATCATAACCGGCAGCGAGCTGTAAAATTATGTGCAGAATACACGATCCCTGTAAATATGTGAAACTTAGGCAGTCTCTGTTACGGGCACAGCGGTAACCACAACTCTCAAGGCTCAGTTGAATAAAATGAACATCTGCATCAGATCCTAAACACCTGGTAGCTGACTTTTCATTGACGGTTACGTGAAAATTTCTTTGAGCCGATGAGGTGGTGCGACTTTCTAGAATGACAATAGTGTTAGTCGAGAATTGAACCCCTATCAAGCTGTCATCTAACCCACTCTGTAGAATATCGAAGGAGTCTGACCAGAGAGTTGGTTGTGTTGAATCAACAATACTGATCTTATTACTCATGTTTCTGTAGTTCTGTAGTACAAGAGTACTTAGATTATGTTGTACAAGCATCGAGCCAATCCAAAAGAATTCCTGCTGCCAGTAAACATTGGTGAGTGGCACTTCTAGTTGCTGAGTGCAGTCTTTGTTGTTCATTATAAACCGGTATTTATCTAAAAACTGTGGTACTAACACTCTGTTGATTATGTTGCCTGACTGAAGATTAACAAGCAGGCACTCTGAGTAATCAAAGGATAGAACTTCGACAGCTGACGTGTCTTCACACGACTGCTGAATTTGTCGGCCATCAAATCCACTCGGAAACCAATAAACTTCCTTATAGCCACAGCTGGTTAGATTCAGCCCCCAAATCATTGTTGGTAAAAGAAAATATACGGTGTCTCTTATAAATTCACTTTGGAACAACTGCCTAATATTTGAAAGATCAGAGGCCATATGACTCCCGCAAGATGCATCATTATTAACTGCTTGGTTACTACTCAAAAGTGTGATGCTACTACCATCTTCTTGAACTGAAGTGATTTCGAGAGAGGAAACGACGATGACTGTGAGAGGAGACGATGAAATCTTTAGAACCTTTGTGGGCGTGATATGCGTCGAGTAAATTATCTTTGATACTACAGACAGTTTAAGGTCTGTTGTGGAATCTAAAACTAAAAGTTTATAATAACATGACAAAGAATAGAACCATTAAGTCGTGCGCATTTTACAAGAATAATGTGCACATTTCACCAGTCTATAGCATTGTTCAATTGCCGAAGGTTCTGTAACTAACGTAGAAGTACTGAAAAGTAATTGTTTCTTTTTTGACGACTTCAAAGGAACTGACATTTTGGACACTAATAATGAGTACTTTGGTATTCCAACTGATGTCCAAAGCAGTGAAAGTAAAGGAAATGACGATGATATTTTTTTAACGATTCTTATAAGATTATTACAATATTTAATTATAGGAGTAATTATTCGATTTTATAAGATTTAATTATAAGAATAATCATTCGAATTTACAAGATCGAAGTCTATAGTGACCTATGTTGGGCAGTATGTTACTGTTATTATTTTTTCTAAATAATTTTGTTAAATAGATTTTCTAAAAATCTAGATAAATATCACAACTTTTTGATATTGGTTGCTATGACGTTTTGAAATGTAAACAAAATTGTGCATTGGTTTTCTATTGTTACTGTAATACTATATTAATAATATTGGTTATTCTAATAATATCAGTGCATTTTACTTCTACTATTGCATTTCTTTTATTGCAGGGAAGAGATATAAACATATAATCTTTTCCTTTCATTATTGCTGTATGTTGTACATAATAACACCCAGTACATTACAGCTACCATTGCAGCTACCATTGCAGTTATGATAGTATTGCGCTGCAGTGCCATTTGACTGCTAGTATTGCATTTCTCAACTATCAGTACCATTTCTTTTTTCCAATATCACTTTGGCCGTGGGCTGTATGACAGGAGAATTTCTAGTCATTATATTTATTATATCCTCATTATATGTTTCCTGATTATATTTCCTAATCTGCATATTAAATAATGACCTTGAGTGTTGACAAACATTTGTAGCATCGCCAACTAAACAAAAACTATAATTTTCATATGGTTGTTTTAAATAGAACTTTATTTCTCAATAAAAGTTGCTTGAATTTATTAATCTTCAAAATAAAACGCTCGCATGAACATTTTTGTTCATTACAATTGTAAAGCGTTGTGTATAATAACCTCCAGATTTTAAACATGATATGTACATACAACTCATCCCATAACTCTTAATAATAATACAATCTCCCAGCTTGTACAATGTTGTGGTCTATGGAAACATAAGATACTTAAATATTTGGTTTCAAGGTTAACATTGCATCATTAAATCTACCTTTCAGTTTACTAAACCAAAATAATTTGATAGTGATTTTTCTATGCAAAACATTTTTTTGTAAACATATATTGTGATGTGCTTCAAAATTTATAAGATCTAATCATTCTAATGAATATATGGCTAGGTCTAAAGATTTTGACACTGCTCTGGTTTGTCTTCTAAACTCACAGAGAAGTGTTTTGAGCTTGGAAACTATTCTAGCATTGTATAAGTCAAATGCTAACACATTAACCTCTGATCTCTTACTAACTGCAAGTAGCTGTTCTGAGAATAGAATCAGTATCTGGTATATTACAATACAACTATCATCTGTGAACTGTCTTAGTTATTATACTCTCAATCAAAGAGTAAATCACAGCTTGCAAAAAAGCTTTTTTGCTGACATTCTTATATCTTCTACCATTAAATCTCCTGCTTTCGGCAGCGTGATCGTAACTTCCTATTTGTCTAGTTTTCATGAGACTTCTAATGGAGTGATGACAAGCTATCACTCTAACTCTGAAGGTAATAAATGAGTAAGCAACATATTTAAATGTGCTGCCGTGATGATGTCCAGGCAGATCATGGGCCATCCCTGACTGACATTCATTGAAAGGTCTCATACATTAGTCCTACAATTGTGTAGTGAATCTCTGCATGTGCTTCTCACTAGTATAGTGGATTACTGCACTCGCAAACACTACTATGTTGGATATATTACAAGTTGTCTGATCTTACCCAGTTTGATTATATAAATATGACTGTATTCATCTACTATGTATTTTCATCAATGGCTCAGTAACACTTGTGATTAATTGTTGTAGGTACAAAAGTAGAATAAGTTGTGTGACAACCAGAGACCATGTGCAGACCAATATGACAATAATATATATTCTAGCAAACTAATATTTGCTATAAAAGATAAATTTATGCCCGATAGGTCGATCCAACACATCAATAGCCACAAACAATAATAGTAGATGGAGAAAACTGAGATAATTAGCAAAACAGTTTACACGCATTCAGGCCTTTTTGTATAGCAATCTAATATACTAAGCTAACTCGCAGCCGCAGCCTTTTTATGTTTTCTAATTACCCTAACCTTAGCTTTTTCATAAAGAACAATCATCACATTATTGCTTACAGTTAATAAACAAATACAGAACACAGGCTATCAATAGCTTTGCAAGATTCCATAAGAAGATACCGGTAACTATTAGGAAAGGCAAAGACCTGCCTTTGACAAAGTGTTATATTAAAAGATCGCTAATGCATAGCCTGACCACATAGCTTCTCTACAATTGTAACAAATATTTAATTCTCAGAAGTTATCTACTCTTATTACAATTACACGTGTTTTTGGTTCTTAACAAAGTGTTTAAACTGACCTTCTTTCAGATGTACTTGAATATATGTAAGTAACCAACTACTATGATTATTATCAGCATCTCTATAAGAGTGTCAGAGTTCTGTACATTCCTTCCTCTGACATTGTCCTCAGACATTGTCATTAGAATCGGCCCACTGATTTTAAGACGTTAATAATAATAATAATCATTTCTAATAATAATTAATAGTTAATAATCATTTACTACTGGATTTTCAATTGGCTAATTTTAAAATTTTAATTATAACCTACCGATCTTATTTAAACACCCAATATTGACGGCAGTCATCACCAACCAGAAAAACAGCCAGTAAGTTCATTCAGAAATCAGCTATTATTAATATAATAAGAGCTATATTTTGGCATTTGTTACATAATAAACTTTGAAAATTTTAAAATGAATTTATACCAAAATGTGTTGCTAGTAGATTATAGTAAAAATACTTACAATTATGAGCAAGATATAAACAGAATCATATCACTTATTAGCTAACTTTTACAAGGTTTAATCGTCAGTCGCAACACAGGAATTATGGGTAATGGTATGAGCCAGATCTCTTCAGCAGTACAGTCATATGTAACACTGTTACTGTATCTGTACTACAAATAAAGAATACTTAATATTGATATATTGACATAACTAGAAATTCCACTGTCATACAGCCCATGACCAAAGTGGTATCAGAAAAAAGAAAGGGTACTGATGGTTGAGAAATGCAATATTAGCAGTCAAATGGCACTGCAGTGCGATAAGATAACTGCAATGGTAGCTGTAATGTACTGGGTGTGAGTGTTATTATGTACAACAAACAGCAATAATGAAAGGAAAAGATTATATGTTTATATTTCTCCCCTGTAATAGGAGAAATGCAATATTAGAAGTAAAATGCACTGATATTATTAGAATAACCAATATTATTAATATAGTAATACAGTAATAATAGAAAACCAATGAACAATTTTGTTTACATTTCAAAACGTCATAGCTAACAATATCAAGAAGTCGTGATATTTATATAGATTTTTAGAAAATCTATTTAACAAAACTACTTAGAAAAAGTAATAACAGTAACATATTGCCCAACATCGATCACTATATACCTCGATCTTGTAAATTGGAATGCTTATTCTTATAATTAAATCTTATAAAATCGAATAATTGTTCTTATAATTAAATATTGTAATAATGTCATAAGAATCGTTAGAAAAAATATCATCGTCATTTCCTTTACTTTCACTGCTTTGGACATCAGTTAGAATACCCAAGTACTCAAGTGTCCAAAATGTCAGTTACTTTGAAATCGGCAAAAAAAGAAACGATTATATTTCAGTACTTCTACGTTAATTACAGAAACCTTCGGCAATTTGACAATGCCATAGACTGCTGAAATGTGCACGATCTTTTTTTGTGAAATGCGCACGGTTTAATATTTCTATTCTCTGTTGCTCGGCGTTTCGTTAGCTGGTCTTAATTTTGATAAAGGTAAAGCTTGGCAAGTTTTAATAACGATTTTAGGCCGAATTTATCTGTCTATTTATGTATAATCCGATCAGATGGGTAAGGTTTAGGATATTGTCTACACTTTTCAAAGACTTGGTAACATATTTAAATAGGTTTATACATGTATGCGTTTTGCATCGTGGGTAAGGGTTAATTTTGTATCGTTTGCCATTGTTAAATTTGTTGAGATTTCGGTACAAGGCTTTACGACGGCCGTTTATGAATAATTTTCGTGAGTTGTGTGCACATATGCATTTATCATAAATCTCTCAACCAATCGCTTCGATCGTGTTTGGTCATAAGAATATTGATCATAGACCAATTTCTATGATTACACGGCATATAACAAACTTCAAGTTATAAAAAGCCTGTATTTTCTGATATAAATTACAGCGATGCATTGATTTTTGTCTGTGTAAGCACTATTTAAGAAATAACTATGGTTTTTTACATCTTAAGCTCTGAATCAATGCATGTCTAAACAAGTTATGCTTACTGGCTGTACTAAAAACTAAATTAAATGTATTAATTAAAAGCAGTATAATCCTTTTTAAGTAACTTTATCACTCTTGTTTATTTACCATGTAAAGTTTGAAAAGCAGATGGATGAGAGTCATTGACAGCCTTAAAACTCAAAACTGTTGATGACTGTTTGAGCCTAAAGGTTACCACAGTCATATATTACTATAATTATTATTAACAATAGACATTAGAACTACAGTTTTTATATAATAATATAGCACACTTCACCATCATAACCGGCAGCAAGCTGTAAAATGATGTGCAGCACACATGATCCCTGTGAATATGTGAAACTTAGGCAGTCTCTATTACGAACACAACGGTAACCACAACTCTCAAGGCTCAGTTGAGTAAAATGAACATCTGAATCAGATCCTAGACACCTGGTAGCTGGCTTTTCATTGATGGCTATGTGAAAACTTCTTTGAGCCGATGAGGTGGTGCGACTTTCTAGAATGACAATAGTGTTAGTCGAGAATTGAACCCCTATTAAGCTATCATCTAACCCACTCTGTAGAATATCGAAAAAGTCTAACCAGACAGTTGGTTGTGTTGAATCAACAATACTGATCTTACTACTCATGTTTCTGTAGTTCTGTAGTACATGAGTACTTAGATTATGTTGTACGAGCATCGAGCCAATCCAAAAGAATTCCTGCTGCCAGTAAACATTGGTGAGTGGCACTTCCAGTTGCTGAGTGCAGTCTTTGTTGTTCATTATAAACCGGTACTTATCTAAAAACTGTGGTACTGACACTCTGTTGATCATGCTGCCTGACTGAAGATTAACAAGCAGGTACTCTGAGTAATCAATGGATAGAACTTCGACCGCTGACGTGTTTTCACACGATTGCTGAAATTGTCGACCATCAAATCCACTTGGAAACTCACAAACTTTCTCATAGTCACAGCTGGTTAGATTTAGCCTCCAAATCATTGTTCGTAAAAGGAAATATACAGTGTTTGGTATAAATTCACTTTGGAACAACTGCCTAATGTTTGAAAGATTAGAGGATACATGACTCCAGCAATATGCATCATTATTAACTGTTTGGTTACTACTCAAAAGTGTGATGCTACTACCATCTTCTTGAACTGAAGTGATTTCATTAGAGGAAACGACGATGACCGTGAGAGGAGATGATGAAATCTTTAGAACCTTTGTAGGAGCGATATGCGTCGGGTAGATTATCTTTGATACTACAGACAGTTCAAGGCATGTTGTAGAATCTAAAACTAAAAATTTAGAATAGCATTAACAGACATCACACTAATCTATTGCAAAAATAGGTCTGAATATTTGACGTCTAATTGGGTGTGCGTTTGTGATCTGGTGAGCTATTTATTTAAGAGATCTATAATGATGTACTCATTGATATTAAACAGAATATAACAACATCTACTTGAGATGCTAGACCTATACTCAGTCTGAATATTATAAAACAGATAGGCTGTCATTTTATGCAAACATTATACAAGCAGAAAATAGGTGTGGCTCAGTAACAATAGACCAACTAAGTGCACGTAATGGTATACCTTTCAAAAACGAAAATCAACTATTTCAACGTATATTGTGATGTTGAGTTACAAGCTATATTTTCACAACAACATGTTACAAATTTTCTACTAGGCCTCCAGCATATGGATTGTTTATTTACAGTTGTTACTCTGCTGGTACATAAAGATAATTGTATTACAAAGTTGTATAGAAGGTTAAACCTACGTCCACACTGATAGTTCTGAGTGGTAACAGTGAGTGAGCCTTCTATTTGTAGAACTGTACTATTCACTACATTCCCTGCTACTGAATCACAGCCCATAGTAAGTATTGCTTCTGCTGACCACTCATAGTCCCATAGGTTGAAGTCAGCCAAGTCTCCAGGCATTATTTGGTCAACGTCAAACCCTCCAACTAAAACAGATATTGAAATACTCATGATGATCCAAATTATTGAGTTTGATTTAATCAACTGATATTGATATATAATAAAAAGTATAAGCAATGCTAGAAACTTAACATGCATTTCTCATCCACACTAACCTTGCAGTAATAGTCAACAATGAGTATAATGGTATGTTACATTAACTTTATGGCCCTGTATGGTATATGTATACATGCACTGTCAGGGGAGATAACTAGAGTCTGCTGAAGACTGAGGTTTATCAACACTGAAGAGATATAATAGACAGAGTAGTCATGTACCTGGGACCACATCATGTAATCTCATATAGAGAGTACAGAAGGGATACCTTAGAATATTGTATGAGAAGGTGGGAGATGGTGCATGTCATTAAAATCTAAATATTCTAAGGTTGAAACCTAATTAAAAATAATTAACAGTCAGTGACAATAGATTTAGCAGTCAATTATATCCATCAATATTAGTTTTGATTGCTTGGTTTCAATGAACTCACCAATCATTGATTTGGTCTCATCACTAACAATAACCAATGGGCATTTGATAATCTAAACGCCAAGGAAACTGTTTCCTTAACTATAGCTAAATACAGTGAAACTCGGATAACTCAACCTTCAAGGGACCGAGCAAAAGTGTTCGAATTATCAGAGTGTTCAAGTTATCAGAGCACTGTCACAAGTCCATGTATTCACTTATTTATTAGTAGATACATGAACATATACAAACTATAATATAAATCAAAAGCACAAATGGCTTGTTTCAAATTAAATGCTTCTAATGTAAAGTTTAAAACGTTTTTATCAAAAAGTATAGAGATTTTTCTATCACTTGAGATTGGTTTGTTGTTTGAGGTGATGTTATTGTCAGGACGTTTTTTAGATTGACATTGGCAAAACTTGATCGTTGCTGAAATGCTCAAAGAAAAGACATCTTTTTCTTTTGAGCGTTTTACCCACGATCAATTTTGCCGATATTTCTTGAAGTTTATGGAAAGATTACCTTACTTTACCTGGGATTCGTTAAGAGCAACACTCCGAGGCAGTTCAATTAAAAGTTTTACGAGGTTTAACAGTACATTGTATATCACTCACGCTTTTTGAATGGATACTTATTGAATGTACACACGTATTCTGTGTTTAGGTCAAACGATGAATAGTTTTTTTAGCTAAGAAAACGTATACGTTTAATAAAAACAAATTTTAAGACGTTTTAAACATTCAACATTCCGACGTTGATTCAACACGGAATCAACTTCGGAAAAATATTCGTCACGGGCTAGCCGGGTCACGCAGTCAAGGATTTTCGCCACGCACATACAAAACAACATGCGATTTTTGTTTTGTATGTGCGTGGCGAAAATCCTTGCGCCCGTGGCCGGGCCAGTCCGCGCTATTCATCGTATAGCAGTATAAATCAAATTTCACTAAACCTTTAGAACAGTCGTTGACAAAAATATTTTGCCGATGGAGGTAATAACGACGCTTATGAATTACGAAAAGTTGAGGTTTACCTCTATGGCTTGGAATAAAGTGATTTTCTAAAGCGATAGCAACCGTTTCGGTAGCCGTTGGGCAAAAAACAGTTCGTTATAACAGTGTTGAATTCGAGTTATATAGAGCCATTTATCATTGCGTGGGAACGGACCAAGCAAATCCAGTCGAGTTAACCATGTGTTCGCTATATCCGAGGGCGAGTTATCCATGTTTCACTGTACTTGAACCAACTCAAGACGTCACTTACTACACATGGGATAATTAGCTACATATTTATTGAAATAACGTAAAAATAATAAATACACCCTATTTGTTTATTGTGTTTTGATTAAACTTCAATTATTGTAAGTGATGACAGTTATGCATCAAGTAGTAAGGAGTTGTCCAATCTTTGTATTATCGGACGCTTTTCAAAAATCAGTTAGCATACTTTTACAGGCAACTGAATTACTATTATTCACAAAATTGTCATGTTTAATCGAAAATTGAAAGCACAATTTTAAATGTTACTAGCTCATGCTATTTTAAAAGTTTGTCACTTTTTCTGAATGCTGTTTGTTTTACATACTTGTGTACACTCATATCTATATTCAAATAGTGTGGTAGATAAATAAAAGCCATTAATAACCATTAACTACTAAAACTAGAACTGCACAACGATGATAAAAATTGATCGCGATTAATAACTGGTCTGAACCAGTTAATCTTCGATTAATCTTAGAACTAATCTAGCAAAAACCTGCATATTCAAAAACAAATAATACAGCTACATATAAATTAATTATACTTTAGACAATTGTTAGCAGTAGTACATGTTATGTACAATGTACATAAGTTACAATGTAATAATTATTATGAGTATAAAAACTGTCTACGAAAGTATATAATTAAGTCAGCCAAGAGTTGAGGCAGCACAGTTTATTCAGATTATCTGAATAAAGATATGCCCTCTTCCTACATACAATACAATATCGCCAGCTTTAGAGAATAGCCGCTCACAAGGGACAGTAGTAGTATTAGTTACCGTTACTAATACTAGTGACGGTAGTCACTAGTATTAGTTGTTGTCTGTGACAGCTGGTGATGATTTCTGGTAGGATGAGAAATAGTTAAAATATATCTTAATGATGATGTGCTGTGGTGGTAAGCAAAGTCCTTCTGGCATATAATGCACTTCGCTTTCTCGTTTACGCTTCCAACAACTTACAGAAATGCGCTACCTAGGGTGGAAGACATTTTTCCGCTTTCATGTTCCAATAAAGTGTCCATCTTATATTACTAATATTCTGAAGCTGAAATATGATTGTGAATTTTTTGAAAAAATGAAAATACATGTATAATTTACTTGAGATACTTTTTAGAAATAAACAAAATAAACTGTAAGATATGTATTAAATAATACTGAAACCACTTTTGTTGCTATTACCTAGAAACATGTTCAAACAACTAACAACATGGCTGCTTACAGCTAGATCGGCACGGCGCTTGTGCATTGTATTGTATAAACAAGCGGCTCAATGTGTTTACATAGTTGAGTGCAAAATAATTGTGGTTGTAATTTATTGGTAAGAAAGTGTTGCTTGTCATAATATTTATTTGTTAGTAAATTAAATGGTAGTAACCTGCTATGTTAGTATTACTAATGTATGGTACTAAACAGTACAAAGGAACGGAACCACATCAAAATCATCACCTCGGTTGCATTTTAATTGAAGAATAATTGGCCCAACTCAGTTAATCATTTATTTGTATTGGCCGTTTAATCGTTTAATTAACGCGATCATTGTGCAGCTCTACTAAAACCAGTAAGCCATCAAATAAAAGCCAATGTTAGCCAACACAGCAGCTAACAGGAATTTAGCTAAAATACTAAAATTATCCTAATGGGTCAAAGGTCAAAAATGTAGAATAAAGCAGACTTAAAACCAAAAGGAGATGGAAATATATATTTACTTGCGTAAAGTCTCACATTCAAGTTTGCATTTGTTTCCTCTTGTCTAAGTTTTGTAATCTGTATCTTCAAATCAAATGAGTTGTCTTGAACTTATTAAAACTAAAAATGAATGTTTGGGACATTCATAGACTTTATATGATGTAAACTTGCCTATGCTATTAAACACTAGACATTTAAAATAAAGCAACTGTAACAACTTGTCAAATGACCACTAAAGCTTTGCCTACTTTAGTTTGAGACTTGAAGAATGAGAGTTATGATACCATGACTATAACTTAAGCAAGCTGATATGAGCGTGCAAACTCTAGCTATGGTTTTAGAGACAGGCTGAATAATGTGAATTAAGCTGCCATTAATCTCTGAAAAGGAGGCTATGTGATCTACGCTAGAGAAACCTTTGAAATACGCTTAGCTTCACGTACGATAACTATCTTGGTCAGTCAGAAGGGTGAGGGCTGAATTGGCAGGAATTATCGCATCTTGTTCTTGTGAAGACTGCTCTAAAAAGAGCTCCATCACCCCTGGTATCTGGCTGTCAGTGTACCACTAAAAACATGATTTAGTTATTTCTATTTTATATAATAACTTTAAAATTAGGAATCAACCAGTTAGCATATACTTTAGAAGTGACGAATTTATGTTAATTTAAGTTTCTATTGCAGAAAAGATTTATTGTAAAAATTGTTCCAAGATTTTAAAAATTAGTTGCTATCAAAAGGTTATTTCAGTAACACATTTTTTTAAATATCAAAAATAATACAAACTATTAAAGATTGCTCCATAGCTAGCCAATGATGAATTCTCGTAAAGGCATCATATAGAAATCATTGTTCAAATACGATTGGATCTAGTTTATGTTAGATGTATTATATTATTGTTACCTACTTTTACATAGCGCCCATAACTCCAAATGAAACAATGTCGGTGCCTTTCATTCCATATATACATAGCTTCCCTTTGAGATTTTTCGAGACCGAGGTGATTCAGATACAACATTCCGGATACCCGATATCGAAGTGTAAATACATTTTGAGCTATAAGATTAACAGATTAGAAAGAGCATGCAAATAAGTAAAGAACACTTTACAAACTTGTTCTAAAAACTGCTAATTTATATCTTTAAAGTCTTGTTTTTGCTAGCTTGTGCCAAATTGTGTAAGTTTAGTGAATATCAACAATTTTAAGCAGCTATAACACTTTCTAAAGATTTTAAATTTATCATAAGAGCTTTAATTTTGAATCCTGAGATAAAATAATTATATGTTATTCATCATCAGCCAAACTGTATTTATAGAAACTGAGTAGTGCTTAAATCCTACTCATCTACTGCTACTACCAGAATACCTGAGACTACAATAAGACAGCCAGGTTTATACCATACAAGTCGAATAATATATACACATACTTGAGCCAAAGATGTTGATTATATGCGGTTTTCTTGAGAGATCTCTTTCTTGTGAGCCATTGAACCAGAAACAAGCGGTGATTTCCTTCATTGCAGGAAGTGGTTCATAGAAGAAATATGAATTGATGTCAATGGTCTGACTGTAGGTGACCATAGATTTCCATGCTTCTGTCATAAGAAAGAAAGTTATCTGTAGCTTATTACACTGGCAGATTGTAGATTATCACTATACAAAGCATGCCAGCAACTTAAAGACTTATCTGCTCGTAACGGGCAAGACAATTACTTCAGACAATTGTGCCATGTGCTGAAAACTTCTCAGAGTAGTATAAAGACCGTCTGCTACTGATAGATGTATGGTAGTTCATGTTGATCAAGAGTGGGTTGATATGACTTATCATATGTTTCAAGTCACTTACCTGTTGTTTTTGTCAGTTTTAATAGTATTTATTTAATTGCAATTTTTAAATTAAAAGCTTGATCAAGACGGAAGAATTCATGGTTTATTATTGATAATATAGAAAAATTATAAACTGTTACCCACCCTTGGATGAAGCACTTGCTGAAGATAAAAAGAGAATGGAAATAAAGGTGACTGTGCCATTACAGTTCATGTTTGATTATTAACTCCTGCCACCTGGATCCTGTCTAACATTCTCAGCAAACCTTTTAAAAATAAGTCAATGGTCAGGACTTCTAAAAAATTATAAAATCAGTTTTTATTAGTTAGTATATTTACAGAATATTAAGTTACATTCATGAATTATGTATTTTAAAAAACCAATATCAAACCTGAAACTAAAAACTAACAATCATTGGATTAATTTGTTGATTTAAGACGAGCGAGCAAACTTTGAAATTTTACCCTGTTTAACAAATTTATTTGTTAAGCAAACTTGAACCGTTTACTTTCATGAAGAGATTTATTGATTTTAAATCCAGTTTTTCAGTAAATCCTAAATATCTAATGACTCTCATTAACAAGGTTTCATTGATTTTCACTCAGGCTATCAGAACAAATACTTATCAGGTTCGTATGAACTTAGGCTAACCTAAACTGCGCATCATTATTTTCTGAAATTAGAAAAATAGACACTTGCTAATGTAAGCCTCAGTTCACAGCAATCTGTTTGTAATTTTGAGTATGATTTTAATTGGTAGGTAATAGAATAAGGCATAAAATACATACAGTTCCCAGATTACAGCTAGAGCAGCCATATATTATACTTTACGGTGAAACTACTTTTTATAGCTAAAAAAACAATAAACAGTCTTTAGCTATAGAAGATATTTGCTGACTTTGCAGACAGCACTTTGTTATTTATTTTTGAATCTGATATTACAATAATGGTGATTAGAGAGCGTAGTAGAGCAGCTACACATGATACAAAATGTTAAACTGAAAGAAGAGGACATCATCAAGTAACTGCTTGAAGTTAACTGGCAGCATTTTTAAGTTACACATACTTGTAGCAACTTAATCCTAATACTTTATTTTTCATCAATGATTTTCATTCTAGTGGAACAAAAATTCAGTCTTTGAGACAAATACACTCACGAAGCAAATTCTATGTTGAAATATAAAGTGGCCACTTGCATGACAAATCACAGATTTATGAATTACTGAGGTCAATGCTGCCAACTAGATCATTCGAGACAACACAAAGATTAGCTTATGTTGTTAAAAGTATTTAAATAACTGATAATCAGAATAAATAATAAAAGCATGATGATCCCTAGTAATATTTACTGAGCACTGTTATAAGTTATCAGTCTATAGCAGTGGTTCTCAACTGATGGTCTACGAGCCGTTGAGGCTTTACAGAGATTTTTGTCAAAGGTTCATCGAAATATTGTCCTTTTCATGCATCAACGATGATATTACCGTTTTTGGTTTGCTATTGGCCTCAGTTGCTGGTTACATCTTATGTACATATGGAGATGCAAATAGCGATTAATTTATTTTGCATATTTAGAAGTTGTTTTACCCTCTATAATCAGACTGATTTATGTATGTAAATCTCTGTGTTTGTCCTGTGTTTGTCCTATGTTAGTCTGTCATTCCTGTGCCCAGTTACAGTTATACAGCTTTAAAGAATAGAAAAAGCATAATATTTTTATGCTTTATTATTTATCTTGAGGTGTTGACTGATTTTCTAAAGAAAGAATCAAGGAGATTGACCCACCAGAAGCTGAGATATAGCCAGCCAAACACAGGTCTACCTAATAACGAATCACGAGGAAATACCCTTCAAAAATCCCGAGAATTGTGACGTATGAAATCGACTTATTAGAGATGTGCCGGAGTTGCGCACCGTTACCACCATTACGTATCCTGATTGTTTTAGGCGAGATGTGAAACACTTCTCGCGATAGTAAGGAATTTGCAGACTAGCTCTGGTTTCTCAGGAAAACCAAGCAAACAATGTGTGGTAAAGGCATTTGCCCACAACCCCTTGCCATGATTTTTCAAAACAGAAGAGCAGATTTTCACTATTGTACCTCAAATTTTAACTCGATCTTCAAGGATATGCTCCGAAGATCCTCTGTTCAACGAACGGCGCGTGTATAGTCTATATTATACGATATCGGTGATTTGCAGTTTGTTTAGAATAAGAAATGGGAATGTGAATTTTTGTTTATGCATCATCTTTTTGCTGTGTACCTACTGCAGCATTCAGTTGATTTGCATGATTATCGTCACTATTAACAGATTGTAAGTTCACTACAGCCATAATTTAAAAAAGAATGACTTGACCGTGCTGCTCTTGTTGTAAGAAAAGAAAACGATAACTTTTGATTTGATTCTTCTATTTATCTATTATCTTATTTATGATTATTTTTTATGATTAATATAATAATCATAATGCATATTATACAGAATAATAATATAACTGTGCATAGAATAAATTATGTAACTAATATAATTTGTAGAAAACTCCAACTGATAACCGAGATTGATGATTGATTTAATTGATTCTATTTATTAGCTATAGATAAAAAAAATTTGAACAGCGCTAAAGATGAGTCTGAATAGGGAAGCTAAGTGGGAGAACAACAAAACTGAGCTGAACTAGCAAGATAGCGAAATATTGCGAAATAATAGATGCGTGTAATTATTTCATGCTAAAACTAATCTACAGGTCAGAGGGACTCGTTCGGAATTCTCAGAGCAATGATTGTTAGGCCCAATTTGATTGTTCTATACTTCCAGGGATTAAACCAATTAAAACGCCGTGATTGTTATAGGAGAGCGCATTAATTGGCTTAATTGACCAATGGCACACTAGTCGATTTCATACATCATATATTGATGCTAATATGAGGATTACCAAAACACTTATGTCTTTTGGTAAACCTGTGTTTGGCTGGCTATATCTCAGCTTCTGGTTGGTCAATCCCTTTGATTCTCTTTTTAGAACATCAGTCAACACCTCAAAATAAATAATAAAGCATAATAATATTATGCTTTCTCTATTCTTTAAGAACGAATAATATGTTTCGTAGTGGATTTGAACTCTAAACTTCTAGTTCTGCAGACAGGCGTGCTATCCATCAGACTATCAGACCATCATTACAATTAATTGTGTACATACTTATTCAGCTGCTTATCTTTAACACTGATTGCTTAAAGTAGCACACTTTACGCTTCAGCTAGTGCACTTGAATATCATGATTGCATGAGAGATCATGACGCAATATTCTTTCCTGAAACTGGCTTCAGAGGGATGAATTTGAGTCAAAATTTATACTAGTCTAAGTTACTCACCTTCATTGGTCAAAGCAATTTAGCCAATAAAAATAAAATTCCTTTGCAAAAGCTTTTACTCATGCAACGTCATTCACCTAGCTTGCCATAATATCAGGCTACATTCCACTTCTGTTTTGTTGAGAAAGTATGCTTGCATTTATGATTAGCTTGATGTCAAGTTGCAACTCTAACTTAAAACTTTGAATGTTGTCATTGGAGCATGACTCATGTATCTTACTGATTGCCAGCATGATATGACAAAATGTACAGGTATAGAGCTATACATCTGTTAGATTTTGAGCAGGTATTTAAATGCTGAAGCGAATGCTGGTATATATTTCAAACACTGCCACAGAGCAGAACTTTGATAATATATTTTGTCAACCCATGAGAAATTTGATGAATCGCAGTGGTACAAGCAATGTAATTGGTACAAATAATGGTAAAAATATACTTGCACATGTGTAATGACATAGGATTAACAAACGAATGTGCAAACTTAGAAATTTTTTTTTCTCAATATTGAATCAGAATCATCTAATTATTATTTTTACGCCGCACTTACCCAAACAATTTTATGCATAAACATGGAGTAAAACTAAATTGAGTGTACTGTGCATCTAGTCTAAAAGAATTAAGGAGAAACTGTCAGTTACTGATGTCAAAGTAAATAAAATCATGCAAATTAGTGACAATTTTAAACTTTCCAATTGCTTCCCGTGGTCATATACATGTTGTTATTTTATTTTAACCTTATTTAATCAGATATTCTAACGATATCTGTATTACTACTAATGACCTAAGCAACAACAACAGTGCATGCTGGTTAGACCAAAAATTACAAGAATAGACAATTCTCATAAAATCAAAGCTACAATAGGTTACACAGTGCAATTCTAACACACTCCTTAGCTGCAGAGTTTTATGGACAAAACAAACAATACATCTAAATCTAATTTAAGCTAACCCTATACTGGCAATCTATGTTACACCTAACATTAAGCGGAGTTCATCATATCGAGAGCTTGGTAAAGGTTTTGTAAAGATGTCTGCAATCATTAACTGAGTAGGGCAGTAGCATGTTTGGATGTGCTGATTCTCTACTTCCTCACACGCATGATATCACAGATCCATATGTTCAGAACCTTTTGTTGTTGCACTACTGTTTACGGTGCATATGACAGACATATTGTCAATACATATACAATAGTTAGTCACGTAGTTAGTGACGAATTGATATCACGCATTGACTTTTCACTATCACTCAGTAACATAATTTTATCAACATAAACAGCTAACAGAATCTGTTGATCACCATTGTTTCGTATGTAAACAGTCATCAACTGAAGATTGAGAAAAACCTAGTGATTTTAGATAATCATCTTAAAACTGGTTCTAGCAGTGGGGTGATTGCTTTAGTCAAAGTTATCAAAGACCAAAGCTAATGTTAGAAAGGTCTAAACCATCTACTAGCAATTCATTATGAGTATGTTTTATGGTACTATCACCTGCATAGGCGAGCCTCTTATGCCATATATCTATACTTGAGGCTGCATTTACAGTATGGCTGACATCAGCCGGATTTAAGGGATAAAGTTTGTTTATGAGAGTGCCCTTTGCAGCAATCATGCTCCCATGATTTTCAAGCCAACACCTATCGCGACCAAATTGAACTATATATCCTCTGTGGGTAGCAGCTCTGACTGAGAACAAGTTGTCATTTAGAGCAGGTAGAGGAAGTACATTATTGAGAGTTACAGTTTGTTGCTTGTTCTGACTCACCCACACTTTGAGCTTTACACTACCTCTTACGACCCCATGAACTTTTGTACCATCCGCAACAGTCATGTGTTCTGGGTTTTTGAACGCTATGTAGTCTGTGAATAACACCTTACCCATACACAGGTGGCTACTTGCCCCACTGTCTATAGCCCAGAGTAAAGAATTTGATGTAGCTCCCTTGTTGTCAATAGATTTGCTTACTGGGATCACGAATGCGATCTCATCGCCTGCTAAATCAGAGGCAGCTGATGCGTTGTGTTAAGTATAACTCTCGCAACCTTTATACCTTCTACCTCGACTTCGGTTTTGATCATTATCAGGAGACAAGATTTTTGATAATGAGAGAAACTACCACATGTGTAGCACCTACTAGCTGGTAAGTTATCAGCAGTTTTGATTTCAGCTAATAGAGCGGCATCAGAATTAGCTTGATGACTCCTGCTGCTCAGGATGCCAGCATGTGACTGTGATATTCGTTCCTCTGACAGCTTATATTCCTCATTCAGCAGAGCATTTGAAACATAATCTAGAGTAAAATATTCACCTTGAGCCAGCAGAGCCATGACCAATGTACTGTAAATCTCTGGTCGACTACCTAGAAGAGTCACAACTTGATCCTCTTTGCTGACAGGTGCTTTAATCGCTGCTAATTTGTTGGTGATCTTCTTCATATATTTTAAGGGATGCTCAGTAGATTCTTCCGCACTTATTACTGTTCGAAAATCTTTTTTCTTGAGAAATAAATGACTTGCCATCATTCAAAAATAAGATAGTAGTTTCTCTCATGTGTTTTTCGCACTCACACACTCGGTAATAAAATAAAAAAGTTCATCACTCACTGAGAGCACAATAATCTTTTATTAACTTAACTTACCATGAGGAAGTGGAGTTGTTCTCTCTGTTTTATTTATAGAATGACACTGACTGAGGGAGTTACAGAGAACTCAAACAATATATATATATATACTACACACTATAGTATATATAATATATATATATATATATATATATATATATATATATATATATATATACTTTAGGGATATTTTATTTCACTAATAGTTATAGTTAGTAATCAGATACCTAAAGTGGTTTAGAATATGTGAGTTTTCTCAAAATTCTGTAGTCTGTGACCTTTATGAATTTTCTGGCTCACTTTTATCAGCTACCAATAAAAATCAAACTCAAAATTACAACTAGCTGTGAACTGAGTCTTACCTTAGCAAGACAGTATCTATGTTTTCAAATCCAGCAAATGTAAATAGGCTGTTGATGTTAGCCTAAGTTCATATAAACTTGAGAAATGGGTGTTCTGATAGCCTGAGTAAAAAGAAATTGAACCTCACTAATAAGAGTCATTAAATATTTGTGTTTAATTGAAACACTGACCTAAAAATTAATGAATTTGTTAAACAGTGAACACTAAATAAGTTATACAGTGAATATATGATTGACTCTCTAATGAAGTAACTTAAACTAACTTGATTGCTGCACAATGAGGGAGATACATCACTATTTGTGCAATAAATATATATGCCTGACTATTCTATTGATATTAAATATGATTTACTTGAGCACATATGGAATTAAAAGTAAAACAACCTGAGTTAAAAGTGCGCAACTCCTACTGACCCAAACAACCACTTTTAGCTTTTTAACTTGACAAATAACTTATGCTACGAGAAGATGAGAGAGGAACAAAGGGTTAGATGATTGAAAGTCTGATCAGTTGATCTATGTGGTAAAGTGTGTTGCACCCTAATATGCACTATCTAAGACTGGTAACTGTACTAATTTTACGTATATAATACGTATATTTGAGTCATACATAGAGTGTATTGGAAGTGTTGGAATGTGTAAGTTTTCTTGGTTTATTGTTATTAGTTATACACTACAGATGTAAAGCATTTGCAGTGAGTAAAATATATGCATAAGGAAAGTAGATTATATCATATTTTAGTGGTACACTGACAGCCACATGCCAGGTGTGATGGAGTTCTTTTTAGAGCAGTCTGTACAAAAACAAGACGGGATAATTCCTGCCAATTCAGCCCTCACTCTCCTGACTGACCAAGATAGTAAATTATTTATTGCTTCACATAGGATAACTATGACCATCCTCATGGCTAGTTTCACCAAAGTTCATGGCTGTTGTACACTATTAGTGTGTCCCTAAACTATAGGTAAGTTTACGCGCTCATGTCAACAAGCCAAAGCTATATAGCAGAGAAGGAACATAAACTTAACTTTCAGCCTTTTCTTTCAGAGGGTGGGCTACTCAAACAAAAATGTTTCATAGTCAGAAATTTATGCTGAATTCAATTATAAGGTTTTTACACTTATGTGTTTGCACATTTCTGGGTTAAAGAGCACTTTTGAAATGGGAGGGGGCAACTCCAAGTTTGCTTGAAAAACCTTACATGCCAGACAAAGAAAACTATTTTATATTCTTGAAAATTAATACATGCTTTTATTTGAGATTAGGTGAGTCAACTTTCAGCATTTCTTAACCCATGCCAAGGATGCAGCAAGACTGCTTGTTTCACTGTCTTGATCAGTCTGTGAATGAAACCCTAGTCAGAGTGACTAAACTTCAATATGAGACAGCTAAAAATATTCAAACAGATGGTTGATATTGGGTGAAGAGAGCATTCAATGTGAAATTGCTCAAAAAGTGCTAAGCATTGAGAACTTTGATGAGAGTTCAGACTTGTTGTCATTATGCCTGTTATAAAAAGTATTATAACCAACTTGTTGTGGAAAGAGCTGAGAAAAGACATGAGAAGAGACATAAAGAATGTGATACAGCACAAGAGGTGAAACTAGATATTTATTACTTTACAAATTTATGATGATTACTCCATGATGATGGTACTTTGGTGGGAAAAAAAGAAAACATTTTCATTTTCGTATGCACATTTTGTGAGCTGCAAAACTAACTCTTTGCAGTTTACATAACGTGTTATAGCCTAAAATTTGGACATAAATGTACAGATAAATTACATGTATGATCCTTCTTTGGTTTGTTGTCTATGACCACACAAACTACGTTAGATATGGCATGCTGTACTATGCAAATATGACTAATCTGAAAGTATAGCGTAGCGAGGTGTACATGTATGAGGCTCTTATGAAGAAGGGGTATATTACTTTTCAATCACAACATCACTGTCCATTCAGCTCTATCACTTGTGGTCAATCTATTGAGCAAACAGTTATAAGGAACTCAAAGTCTCACGGTGGAATCATAGGGTTCACCGACCTCTCAACGTTAGACTCTATCTCACCCGGAACAAACAGCTGTACAAACAGACATGAAAAAGATGCTAGTGTTTGGCGATTTGGATGCAGCAAGTTATGAGACGCGAGAAAAGGCATGGAAGGCTGATGAAGAAATGAGGGAAGTCATGAAAGACTCATAACAGCAAAAATAAATCTGTTTGCGTTTCAAACCACCAAGCTAGTACATATTACCAGTGGTGCACAAGCCTCCATTGAAGCGAAGCAGGATCTTGAAATGGCAAATGTGATAGGAGAGAAACAGCTTTCAGAATTTGTCCACAAGAGGTTAAGCACCCAAGAGATTGATTTCAATGCATCCATCAAGTCAAACAAGCTCAAAACCTTCACCACATTACCATCAGCTAAAAAGAAATAAAAAAAAAGTCCTAGAGAGTTTGCACAGACTGTTTGAGAGTTTGTTAGTGATTAGCCAACAGCGTAACTTGGACTTGAGAAAAGTGTTATTGTTCTCTCTTGGCCCCATCAGCTGGTCCCTGGCTAACTCTGATGGCTCTATATTGAAGACTGCTAAATCGGCTCTGATGGCTGCTGTTGAGACAGATGTTGATGATCAACCATCAATCTATGTTAACCAGGATTAGCTACCAGTAGCAGAGCAGAGCTACATAGCAGATGCTATGGCCAAAACTCAGACCGTGGAAGCGCCTCCAACTTTTGGCATGATTGCAAGTCAGCTTTTGAGACGAATAATTAGTTTTGTTTTGACACACATAATATTGTTTTGACACATACCCTGATATCAGCATTAAAGGAGGTGAGAGAAATCGTAGAACTGCGAAAGGAAGGCAGAAGGTTGCTGTGTTTAGCCTGAACTAATGAGTGCCAAAATGGTCTGAATTTTTAGCAAATGGCTCAAACAAGACTGCCCTAGTAAAATTTTTGAAGGATACATGGAGCAAGTCAACTGTGAAGCAGAAACTAAATCTTGTAACAGTTTTCCCTCAAAAATGCTACATGATCAGCTATAACCTTGATGGATCAACAGCTGTAAGCCAAACAGATAGTTTGAAATCAGACCACGAGGAGGCAGATACACGCATGTTATCACATATCGCAAAGATAATGGAAGACAAACCCAGCTCAAAAGTTCTAGTCAAGTGCGAGGACACAGATGTTTTCCTAAGCTGTCTATCTCTAGTGGATGAGCTTCCATCACAGAAACTCATTTACTGCTGTGCTAAGGAACAGTTGAGATATGTAAACATAAGCTGTCTTTCTACCGTCTTCACACCCAAACGATGCAGAGCACTGCTCGGGCTCCATGCTCCAAGTGGATGCGACAGTGTAAGTGCATTCTATTCCAATGGGAAGATAACTTTCTTCAAGCTGCCAAAGAAAATACTCCTGAATTCTGTAACACACTGAAATCATTGGGAACAGATTTTGAAGTTGATGGTGCAATAAGGGAATCTATTGAGACATTAATATGCAGATTATATGGTGAGGAGACAAATTCCATCAATGAAGCCCGGCATGAGATCTTCCGCTCACCGTCTCGCACATCACAATCAAACCTACCACCCACACTAGATGAGGTAAATCTTGATATATATAGGGCTGCCTATCACGCCACGATATGGAGAAGAGCCAAAGAAATCATCATCAATGCCCCATCTCTTCAGCAACATGGATGGTCTATGGAAGGTGGAGAGCTTAAAGCTAGATAGATGACACAACATCCAGCACCTCCTGATGTGCTCATGAACATGTTTTGTCAATGCTAAACTAGGTGCCAGTCTTGTCGCTGTCAGTGCAACAATACAGATCTCAAGTGTACAGACATGTGCAGATGCAGCTGCTGTAGCAATAGGAATAAAGAGGATGGAGATGAACGTAGTGATGCAGAAGACTCAGCCGACTGTGAATTAGAAGGTTAGTATTCAAGTGATATTGTAACCAGAGGTGTGCTTCATGTTTGATTAGAATACATATACATATGTATTCTAATCAAATACTAAAATATTATATATACATGGTCTGAGTCTTTAAAAATATTTTTTATTTTGTTTCGAAGATCTGTAATGGTATAAGAGTTGTAGAACAGCAAGGACAAACTGTAAAGCTGCCACAACATCAACCACACAGGGAATACATAATATTATATAATAAAATTCTAATATTATTCTAATATTTGAACAATAAATATTTTAGTGTTATCAGAATTGATTCCAACTTAGGTCGTTTCTAATTGTTTAGTATTTATATACCATTCTCATTATCACATTGTTGATAAAAGCACATAAAACATTACATACATTTATTTAATTAAAATAATATATTAATTAGTTTGCTCAAAAACGAACACTCTGAGAGGTGTAGAAACCAGATATTTGAAATCAGTTTGAAATTCTGATCTAGATGCCACTCTTATAACATAGCCAACCTTCAAAAGGAATAAATCACCCTTTTTGACAGCTTTTTGATGTCCTCCTGCTCTACTAATAGTCTTGATAGCACAACTCTTGTTAATAATTTCAATACAGCACTTATGATTTAATGAGACGGATGCTAATTCAACAGGAGGAGACAAATGCAAATTTGAATGTAATAATTTGTGCAAGCAAATACATGTATATATATTTAGATTGGTTTTTTTCATTTTGACCTTTGCATCTATGTTTAGTTACAAGGCTATTACAAAAAAGATAACAGTATTATACCTATATTCCTTCAAATTGCTGTTTTGGCTAATAAAGGCTTTTATTTGTTCTGTTTTGTTTGTCCATCACATTGTTGAAAATTAAATAAATATATTAGTGTAAACAACTACGTAAAAACAGCATTTGGAGAGAAAAAAAGAAACTTTTTAAAATTATAAAAGCCACTGAAATTTGAAGCTTTGCTTTCCATTTTTTATCAAAGTTTAGTTGGCAACAAATAACAGTGAGCTAGTTGCCTGTTAAAGTATGCAAGTCGATTATTCAAAAAATTTGATAGATACTGCAAAGATTAAATAACTCCTTAGTACTTGAAATGTGATTGAAGAATGACTGCCAGCATGCCAATTAATATTAAACAAACATATAAACTTATGTTTAATAATAATAATTATGTTCAAATAATTTTAATAAATATTTGGCTACTTATCACTGAAACTTCCTTATAAAGTAAAATTACATCCAAGAAGCTCCAAAATACGTCATCTGAAAAAAATGGTTATATTTGTAAATATTAGAAATAAAGTGGCGAAAAGATGCACTATCTTCAAGAATTAAACTTTTCAATGGTTCAGGGGGTTCAGCAATTACTGGTATTTCGACTTTTCCATGGGCGCAACACAAGCCTGGAGCTTCGTCTTTTCACTTGGGTGCTTGGTAATGGTGACAAATTTTATCTATACTTCCTACCAAGCAAAAATAATTCCTCTCATAGTTAAAGGAGCAGTCATAAAAAATTCTGCGTTAAAATATTTTTGCCAAAATGTACATGTACATCTTCTTGCAGCAATCCTATCTTGCTCACACATCTGCTTCTGTTCATGTTGTTCGTCCGTTTCTAAAGATCTTACCGTGGCAATCCTCTATCGATCAAACACTTGTCTTTGTGCATGTTGCTCATCAGTCTCTAGGGAATCTTTGCTGTCATGCTTTCTCAGTTAATTGCTCATCTTAGTTGACGTTCCTGATCATTCTGGTATGCTACAAGTTTGCTGTCCTTTCTCTGGCCTTTGCTAAGCATTCATTTCTTCGCTGTTCAGTTTCCAAAGCTCTAGCAGCAACTTTCCTCATTCTGTCTTTTTAAATCTTTCTTCCCTTTTCTCTGATAAATCATTGCACATTCTTTTCTTTGGAAGAATTAAAAAATGTGTAACTTCTGAGAATATTTAATAATGTTTAAACTTCAAACACGATATCCAAACTATGTTTAAAAAATGAAAATTGAATAATAACGATAATGAAATGAACTTTAAAAACTTTTCCCACGATCAAACACGAGCGAAGCGATTGTTTGAGAGCCTTATGATAAATGCATATGTGCACACAACTCACAAAAATTATTCATGAACTGCCGTCGCAAACCCTTGTACCAAAATCTCATCAACAAAGTTAACCATTTTTTAATAAAGTTGTTTAAGTATAATACAAAACACATATAAACCTATTTAAATATGTTACCATGTCTTTGAAATTTGTAGACAATATCCTAAAACTAACACATCTGATCAGATTATACATCAATAGACAGGTTAATTTAGTGTAAAATCGTTATTAAAACTTTGACAGGACTTTTTTAATCAAAATTAAGACTGGCCAACGAAACGCCGATAGGCCGTGCGACAGAGAGTAGAACTATTAAGACGTGCGCATTTCCCGAGAATAATGTGCACATTTTACCAATCTATGGCATTGTCCAATTGCCGAAGGTTTCTGTAATTAACGTAGAAGTACTGAAAAGTACTCTTGCCGACTTCAAAGGAACTGACATTTTGGACACTAATAATGAGTACTTTGGTATTCCAACTGATGTCCAAAGCAGTGAAAGTAAAGGAAATGACGATGATCTTTTTTTAACAATTCTTATAAGATTATTACAATATTTAATTATAGGAGTAATTATTCAATTTTATAAGATTTAATTATAGGAATAATCATTCGAATTTACAAGATCAAAGTATATAGTGACCTATGTTGGAGAGTATGTTACTGTTATTAATTTTTCTAAATAATTTTGTTAAATAGATTTTCTAAAAATCTAGATAAATATTACAACTCTTTGATATTGGTTGCTATGACGTTTTGAAATGTAAACAAAATTGTGCATTGGTTTTTTATTATTACTGTATTACTATATTAATAATATTGGTTATTCTAATAATATTAGTGCATTTTACTTATAATATTGCATTTCTTTTATTGCAGGGAAGAGATATAAACATATAATCTTTTCCTTTCATTACTGCTGTTTGTTGTACATAATAACACCCAGTACATTATAGGTACCATTGCAGCTACCATTGCAGCTATGATAGTATTGCGCTGCAGTGCCATTTGACTGCTAGTATTGCATTTCTCAACTATCAGTACCATTTCTTTTTTCCAATATCACTTTGGCCGTGGGCTGTATGACAGGAGAATTTCTAGTCATTATATTTATTATATCCTCATTATATGTTTCCTGATTACATTTCCTAATCTGCATATTAATTAATGACCTTGAGTGTTGACAAACATTTGTAGCATCGCCAACTAAACAAAAAGTATAATTTTCATATGGTTGTTTTAAATAGAACTTTATTTCTCAATAAAAGTTGCTTGAAATTACTAATCTCCAAAATAAAACACTCGCATGAACATTTTTGTTCATTACAATTGTAAAGCGTTGTGTATAATAACCTCCAGATTTTAAACATGATATGTAAATACAACAAATCCCATAATTCTTAGTAATAATACAATCTCTCAGCTTGTACAATGTTGTGGTCTATGGAAACATATGAGACTTAAATATTTGGTTTCAAGGTTAATATTGCATCATTAAATCTACCTTTCAGTTTACTAAAAAAAATAATTTGATAGTGATTTTTCTGTGTAAAACATTTTTTGTAAACATATATTGTGATGGGCTTCAAAATTTATTAATCATTCTAATGAATATATGGCTAGGTCTAAAGATTTTGACACTGCTCTGGTTTGTCTTCCAAACTCACAGAGAAGTGTTTTAAGCTGGGAAACTATTTCTAGCATTGTATAAGTCAAATACTAGCACATTAACCTCTGATCTCTGTTACTAACAGCAGGTATATAGCTGTTCTGAGAATAATATCAATATCTGGTATATTACAATACAACTATCATCTGTGAACTGTCTTAGTTATTATACTCTCAATCAAAGAGTAAATCACAGCTTGCAAAAAAGCTTTTTTGCTGACATTCTTATATCTTCTACCATGAAATCTTTAGCTTTCGACAGCGTGATCGTAATTTCCTATTTGTCTAGTTTTCATGAGACTTCTAATGGGGTGATGACAAGTTATCACTCTAACTCTGTCGGTAATAAATGAGTAAGCAACATATTTAAATGTGCTGCCGTGATGATGTCCAGGCAGATCATGGGCCATCCCTGGCTGACAATCATTGAAAGGTCTCACACATCAGTCCTATAATTGTGTAGTGAATCTCTGCATGTGCTTCTCACTAGTATAGTGGATGACTGCACTCGCAAACACTACTATGTTTGATATATTACAAGTTGTCTGATCTTACCCAGTTTGATTATATAAATATGACTGTATTCATCTACTATGTATTTTCATCAATGGCTCAGTAACACTAGTGATTAATTGTTGTAGGTACCAAAGTAGAATAAGTTGTGTGACAACCAGAGACCATGTGCAGACCAATATGACAATAATATATATTCTAACAAACTAATATTTGCCATAAAAGATAAATTTATGCCCGATAGGTCGATCCAACACAACAATAGCCACAAACAATAATAGTAGATTGAGAAAAGTAAGAAAACTGGCAAAACAGTTTACACGCACTCAGGCCTTTTTGTATAGCAATCTCAAATATTAAGCCAACTCGCATCTACAGCCCTTAAACATAATAAGTGAATATCATAACAATTGTCATGAAAACTTTCACTCTCTTTTCATGCCTCGGCTTTTCATAAAAAATTGTAAAAGAAATAAGCAATTTTCTAGTTACCCTAACCATAGCTTTTTTATTAAGAACAATGGTTACTTCATTGCTTACAGTTAATAAACAAATGCGGAACACAGGCTATCAATAGCTTTGCAAGATTCCATAAGAAGATAACTCTCAGGAAAGGCAAAGACCTGCATTTGACAAACGGTATTATATTAAAAGCTAGCTAATGCATAGCCTGATTGGGTAGTTTCTCTACAATCAGAACAGATGTGACAAACCGTACCATTTTCAATACAAATGAGGCATTTCGTATAGTGCACAATCGGCTCCCAATATGAAAATTGTCAATGTGGCTTAGATGCTTGTGAAGCCAAGTCATTTCCAAAATTCATGAAAATGTAATGTTTGTAACGTGTGGTTGCTATGACCTTTCTAAACGTCAACAAATAATACTGCTTAACTAAAATCGAATCCATCATCTTTCAAGACAAATTTCTCAGTTTTTGTGTTGACCAACACCATCCTTAATAAAATGCTGTATCTCAGGTTAAATTGCTTCAATTTCATTTCCAAAAACAGTTTTCAAAAGTTGAAAAATTTCTCTATAACATAGAGTTAAAAAGCAATTTGTGATTCAACCTCATTTGTATTGAAAATGATAGGACTTGTCAGAAATATTTTGATTTGCAGAAGTTATCTACTCTTATTAAAATTACTAGTGTTGTTGGTTCTTAACAAAGTGTTTAAACTGACCTTCTTTCAGATGTAATTGAATATATGTAAGTAACCAACTACTATGATTATTATCAGCACCTCTATGGAAGCTTTTAAATTCTGTGCATTTATTCCTCTTATATTGTCATTAGAATCGGTCTATTAGTTGATCAATAATTATTTACCAACCAGATTCCAAACAGCTATTTTTAAAGATTTTGATTATAATCTACCAATTCTATTAAGACACCCAAGAGTAACAGCAGTCATCACCAACCAAAATAACAGCCAGTTAACTCATTCAGAAATCAGCTATAAGAGCTATATTTTGGCATTTGTTACATAACAGACTTTGAAAACTTTATGGAATAAATTTATACCAAAATGTGTTGCTAGTAGATTATAGTAAAAATACTTACAATTTTGAGAAAGATATAAACAAAATCATATCACTTATTAGCTAATTTTTACAAGGTTTAATCGTCAATCGCAACACAGGAATTATGGGTAATAGTATAAGCCAGATCTCTTCAGCAGTACACTCATTTGTAACAATTTATCGGTACTACAAATAAAGAATACTTAATATTGATCATATACCAATTTCTATGATGATACGGCATATAAAAAACTTCAAGTTATAGAAAGCCTGTCTTTTCTGATATAAATTACAGAGATGCATTGATGTTTGTCTGTGCGAGCATTATTTAAGAGATAACTACGGTTTTTTAAATCCTAAGCTCTGAATTAATGCATGTCTAAACATGTTATGCTTACTGACTGTTACAGTACTAGAAGTGCTAGAAACTAAATGATATGTATTAATTAAAAACAATAATCCATTTTAAGTAACTTGGAAAACAGCCAACTGAAGTTCAAGTTTTTATTCCCCTTGTTTATTTGCCATATAGAGAAATATGAAAGCATTGACAGCCCTAAAAACTCAAAACTGTTGATCACTGTTTGAACACAAAACTCTAGAAAGACTATTAAAAGGTTACCACAGCCATGTATCTCTATATTACTAACAATAGACACTGAAACTAAAAGTTTTATATAATAATATAACACACTTCATCATCATAACCGACAGCGAGCTGTAAAATGAAATGCAGCACACATGATCTCTGTAAATATGTAAAACTTAGGCAGCCTCTGTTACGAGCACAGCGGTAACCACAACTCTCAAGGCTGAGTTGAGTAAAATAATCATCTGAATCAGATCCTAAACACCTGGTCGCTAGCTTTCCACTGATGGTTACATGAAAATTTCTTTGAGCGGATGAGGTGGTGTGACATTCTAGAATGACAATAGTGTTAGTCGAGGTTTGAACCCCTATCAAAGAGTCATCTAACCCACTCTGTAGGATATCGAAGGAGTCTGACCAGAGTGTCGGTTGTGTTGAATCAACGATACTGATCTTATTACTCATGTTTCTGTAGTTCTGTAGTACATGAGTACTTAGATTATGTTGTACTAGCATCGAGCCAATCCAAAAAAACTCCTTCTGCCAATAAACATTGGTGAGTGCCACCTCCAGTTGCTGAGTGCAGTCATGGTTGTTCATTATAATCCGGTACATATCTAAAAACTGTGGTACTGAAACTTTGTTGATTATGCTGCCTGACTGGAGATTAACAAGCAGGTACTCGGAGTAATCAAAGGATAGAACTTTTACAGCTGATGTGTCTTCACACGACTGCTGAATTTGTCGGCCGTCAAACCCACTCGGAAACTCACAAACTTTCTTACAGTCATAGCTGGTTAGATTTAGTCTCCAAATCATTGCTGGTAAAAGGAAATATACAGTGTCTGGAATAAATTCATTTTGGAACAACTGCCTAATATTTGAAAGATCAGAGGATACCTGACTCCAGCAAGATGTATTGTTATTAACTGTTTGGTTACTACTCAAAAGTGTGATGCTACTACCATTCTCATGAACTGAAGTGATTTCATGAGAGGAAACGGCGACAATTGTGAGAGGAGACGATGAAATCTTTAGAACGTTTTCAGGTGTGATATGCGTCGGGTAAATTATCTTTGATACAACTGACAGTTCAAGGTCTGTTGTAGAATCTAAAACTAAAATTTTTTAATAACGTTATAAATTAATCTAATCTAATTATAATTATAACTAATCTATTGCAAAAATACGTCTGAATATGTGACGTCTGATTGTGTGTATTTGTGATCTGGTAAGATAATTCTTTGAGAGATCTACAATGATGTACTCATTGATAATAAACATAATATAAAAACATCTATTTAAGATGTTAGACCTATTCTCAGTCTGAATATTATGTGGCAGACAGGCTGTCACAGTGTTGATTTGTGCTGCCAATGTCTGCAAAGATTTTACAAGCAGGTAATAAGTATACAACAGTATACCTTTAAAAAATGAACATAAACTATTTCAATGCTTATTATGATGTTGAGTTACAAGCTATATTTTTACAACAAAATATTACAAATTTACTACTAGGACTCCAGCAATTGGATAGTTTATTTACAGCTGCTACTCTGCAGGTACATAAAAATAATTGTATTACAAAGTTGTATAGAAGGTTAAACTTACGTCCACACTGGTAGTTTTGAGTGGTAACAGCCAGTGAGCCTTCTATTTGTAGGACTGTACTATTCACTACATTCCCTGCTACTGAATCACAGCCCATAGTAAGTATTGCTTCTGCTGACCACTCATAGTCCCATAGGTTGAAGTCAGCCAAGTCTCCAGGCATTATTTGATCATCTTCAAAGTCTCCAACTAGAACAGATACTAAAATACTCATGATGATCCAAATTATTGAGTTTGATCTAATCAACTGATATTGATATATAATAAAAAGTATAAGCAATGCTAGCAACTTAACATACATCTATCATCTACACTAACCATGCAGTAATAGTTAACAGTGAGTATAATGGTGTGTTAAACTAACTTGATGGCCTCGCATGGTATATGTATACATGTACTATCAGGAGGAGATAACTAGAGTCTGCCTAAGGCTGAGGTTTATCATCACTGAAGAGATATAATAGACAGAGTAGTCGTGTACCCAGGAGCACATCATGTAATCTCATATAGAGAGTACAGAAGAGTACCTTAGCATACTGTATGAGAGGATAGGAGATCGCACATGGCATCAAAATCTAAATATTTTAAGGTTGAAGTCGAATTAAAAAAAATTAACAGTCAGTGACAATAGATTTAACAGTCAAATATATCCATCATTACTAGTTTTGATTGGCTGGTTCCAATGATATCACCAATTCTCGATCTGGTCTCATCACTAACCATAACGAATGCGCATTTGAAATCTAAACGTAGAGGAAAATATTTCTCTAACTATAACTAAATATTTGAACACACTTAACAAGTCACTTACCATGCATGGGATAAGTGGCAAAATATTTATTGAAATAACGTGAAAATAATAACTACACCCAATTCGTTTATCGTGTTTTGGTTAAACCTCAATTAGTGTGAATGCTGACAGTTATGCTTCGAGTAGTAAGGAGTTGTCCAATCTTTGTGTCATCGGACGCTTTTCAAAAATCAGTTAGCATACTTTTACAAGCAACTGACTCACTATTATTCACAGAATTGTCAAGTTTGATTGAAAATTGAAAGCACAATTTTAAAATTTACTAGCTTATACTATTTTAACAAGTTTGTCATTTCTTTCTGAATGCTGTTTGTTTTACATAGTTGTGTACACCAATATCTATGTTTAAATAGTGTAGATAAATAGAAGCCATTAATAACCATTAATTATTAAAAGCCATCAAGCCATCAAATAAACGCCAGTATTAGCCAACACAGCAACTAGCAGGAATTTAGCTGAAATACTAAAATTATCATAATGGGTCTAAGGTAGAAATTGTAAAATAAAGCAGACTAAAATCCAAAAGGAGATGGAAATATGTATTTGTCTGCATGAAGTTTCACATTCAAATTTGCATTTGTCTTCTCCTGTTTAAGTTGTGTAATCTGTATCATCAAATCAAATGTGTTGTCTTGAAATTATTACAACTAAAAATGAATTTTTAGGACATTCATAGACTTCATATGATGTAAACTTGTCCATGCTATTGATAATTAAACATTTAAAATAGAGCAACTGTATCAACATGTCAAATGACCACTGAACCATTGCCTACTTTAGTTTGAGCCTTGAAGAATGAGAGTTACGATACCATGACTATAGCTTTAGCAAGCTGATATGAGCGTGCAAACTTTAGCTATGGTTTTAGAGACACGCTGAATAAAGTGAAGAAGCTAAAAACCTTTATAAAAAGTCATGAGATCTACTCCAGAAGAACCTTTGAGTATTGAAATACGCTTAGCTTCACGTACGATAACTGTCTTGGTCAGTCAGGAGAGTGAGGGCTGAGTTGGCAGGAATTATCGCAACTTGTTCTTGTGAAGGCTGCTCTAAAAAGAGCTCCATCACACTTGGCATCCGGCTGTCAGTGTACCACTAAAAGCAAGATCTAGTTTTCTTTGCTTTATATAATAAATTTAAAATTAGGAATCAACCGGTTAGCATATACTATAGAAGTGACGAATTCATGTTAATTTAATTTACTACTGCAGCAAAGATTTATTTTAAAAATCGTTTCAATGTTTTGAACATAAGTTGTTATCAAAAAGGTTATTTCAGTAACAGGTTTTTACAAATATTAAAAATAATACAAACTATTAAAGATTGCTCCATAGCTAACCAATGATGATTTCTCGTAAAGGCATCATATAGAAAGTGTTGTTCAAGTAAGATTGAATCTAGTTTATGTTAGATGTACTATATATTTATATTATTGCTACCTACTTTTACATAGTGCCTATAACTCCAAGTGAAACAATGTCGGTGCCTTTCATTCAATATATACATGGATTCATTTTGAGAATCTTTGAGACCAAGTTGATTCAGATACAACATTCCGGATGTCCGATATCGAAGTGTAAATAAATTTTGAGCTATAAAATAAACAGATTAGAAAGAGCGTACAAAAAAGTAAAAAAACATTTTACAATTTTGTTCTGAAAACTGCTAAATTATATCTTTAAAATCTTATTTTTGTTAGTTTGTGCCAAATTGTGTAAGTTTTGTAAACGTCAGCAATTTTAAGCAGCTGTAACACTTTCTAAAGATTTAAATTTATCATAAGAACCCAAATTTTGAACCTTGAGATAGAATATATGTTATTCATCATCAGCCAAAGTATATTTATAGAAACTGAGTAGTGCTTAAATCCTGCTCATCTACTGCTATTACCAGAATACCTGACACTACAATAAGACAGCCAGGTGCATGCCCTAAAAGTTGAATAATATATACACATACTTGAGCCAAAGATGCTGATTATATCTGGTTTTCTTGAGAGAGCTCTTTCTTGTGAACCATTGAACCAAAACCAATCGGTGATTTCCTCCATTGAAGGCAGGGGTTCATAAAAGAGATACGAATTGGTGTCGATGACCTGTTTGTATGTAACCATAGATTTCCATGCTTCTGTCATAAGAAAGAAGGTTATCTACAACTTATAACACTGTCAGATTGTAGATTGTCACCATGTGAGACATGCCAGCTACTTAAAGAGTTATCTGCTCATAACGTGCAACACAATTACTTCAAACAAATGTGCCATGTGCAGAAAACCTCTCGGAGTAGTACAAAGACCATCTGCTACTGATAGATGTATGGTAGTTCATGTTGATCAATGGTGGGTTGATATGACTTATCATATGTTTTAATTCACCTAACTGTTGTTTTTGTCATTTTTAATAGTTAAATATGACAGCATTTATTTATTTAATTTCAATTTTTACGTGAAAACTTGTTCAAAATGTGAGAATTTATGTTTCTTCAATGATTATATAGAGAATTTACAAACTGTTACTTACCCTTCGATGAAGCTGTCGCTGTAGTCAAAAAGAGAATTGAAATAAAGATGACAATGCTGGTCCAATTCATGTTTAATTATAAACTTTTGCTGTCTGGATTCTGTCTAACACTCTCAGCAAACCTTTTAAAAACAAGTCAATGGTCATGACCCTCAGGAAACCATAAAATAAGGTTTTATTTGCTAGTATGTTTACAGAATATTAAGTTACATTCATGAATTATGTATTTCTTGAAACTTTATATCAAACCTAAAGTTAAAAACTAACATTCGCTAGATTAATTTGTTGATTTAAGACAAGCAAACTTTTAAACTTTATCCTGTTTAACAAACTTATTTGTTAAGCAAACTTGAACCGTTTACTTTCATGAAGAGATTTATTGATTTTAAAACCAGTTGTTCAGTGAATCCTAAATATGTAACGACTCTCATTAATAAGGTTTCATTGATTTTCACTTAGGCTATCTGAACAACCACTTATCAGGTTCATATGAACTTAGGCTAACCTAAACTGCGCATCATTATTTTCTGAAGTTAGGAAAATAGATACTTGCTAAAGTAAGCCTCAGTTCACAGCTATCTGTTTGTGATTTCGAGTATGATTTTTATTGGTAGCTGAAAGAGTGAATCCTAAAATACATAAAGTTAGCAGACTACCGAGTTTTGAGAAAACTCACAAATTCTAAACTTTAGATATCTGACTACCAAAGTTCTATAACCAGAGGTGAACACTCTTTGCTAGAAAAGTCATATATTATACTTCACAGTGTAACTACTTTTACTATATTCATCTAGTACTAAATATGGTAGACAACAATAAACTATAAAAGGTGTTTGCTGACATTACAGACAACACCTTGCTATTTTTCTTCTATACTGATATTGCAATAATGGTGATTAGATGAGGTAGTAGAGAAGCTACATATGATACAAAATGTTAAACTGAGAGAAGAGGACAGCATCAAGTAGCTGCTTAAATGTTAACTGGCAGCATTTTAAAGTTACACTTACCTATGGCAACTTAACCCTGATATTTAAGTTTTTATTAATGATTTTGATGATAGTAGAAGAAAAAATTGGTTTTGGAGATAAAGACATTTGCGAGACAAGCTCTATATCAAAACATGAAATATCTATTCTATGAATAAGCAAAGATGCATGAATGCCAAGGTCAATGCTGCCAACTAGATCATTCGTGACAACACAAAGATTAGCTTATGTTTTTAAAAGGATTTAAATTACTGATAACCAGAATAAATAATAAAAACATGATTATCCCTAGTGATATTCACTGAGCACTGTTAGAAGTTATCAGTCTATAGCAGTGGTTCTCAACTGATGATCCAGAAAGTTTTATCAAAGGTTCATCTCAACAATGTCCTTTTCATGCATCAACGATGATATAACTGTTTTTGGTTTACTATTCACCTCAGTTGCTGGTTACATCTTATATACATATGGAGATGCAAATGGTGATTAATTTATTTTGCATATTTAGAAGTTGTTTTACCCTCTATAATCAGACTGATTTATGTACATAAAGCTCTGTGTTTGTTTTATGTTAGTCTATCATTCATGTGCCCATTTACAGCGATACAGTTTTAGGAACGAATAATTCGTTTCGTACTGAATTTGAACTCTAAACTTCTAGTTCGGCAGACATGTGTGCTATCCATCAGACTATGAGTCTATCTGGCATTATCACAAGTAATTGTGTACATACTCATTCAACTGTTAATCTTTAACACTGATTGCTTAAAGTAACATACTTTACACTTCAGCTAGCGTGCTTGAAGATCATGATTGCATGAGAGATCATGACGCAATATTTTTCCTAACACTGACTTCAGAAGGATGAACATGGAATTTATACTAGTAAAAATTTATACTAGCTCAAATTACTCAAATTACTCCAATTCATTGGTCAAAGAAACTTAGCCAATTAAAATTTATTTTCTTTGCGAAAATTTTTTTATTAATCATGCAACACCGGGAATTCAGCTAGTTTGTCATAATATCAGGTTAGATTCCACTTCTGTTTTTTTGAGAAAGTATGCATGCATTTATGATTAACTTGATGTAAATTTGCAACTCTAACTTAAAACTTTGAATGTTGTCATTGGAACATGACTCATGTATCTTACCGATCACCAGCCTGCTATGACGAAACGTACAGGTATAGAGCTATACATCTGTTTGAGTTTGAGCAGATATTTTAATGCTGAAACAAATGCTGGTATATATTTCAAACACTGCCACAGAGCAAAACTTTGATAATATATTTTGTCAACCCATGAGAAATTTGATGAATCGCAGTGGTACAAGCAATGTAAATGGCATTGAAATGTGTCAGCTGCATGAAATAGACTTGCACATGTGTAATGACAAAGGATTAACAAACGGAGGTGCAATTTTAGAAATTTTCTTTTCATAATTTTGAATCATATTTATGTAACTATTATTAATTATTATTTTTACGCCGCACTTACACAAACATATACAATTTTATGCATAAACATGGAGTAAAATTAAATTGAGTGTAATGGGCTTTGTGAGGGGAGCAAATAAAAATCTGTGAAAATAAATCTGTGCATCTAGTCAAGAACAATTAAGGGAAAACTGTCAGTTACTGATGTAAAAGTAAGTAAAATCATGCAGACTAGTGAAATTTTAAACCTTCCAATTTTTCCCTCACTTCATATATGTGTTGTTATTTCATTTTAAGCTTTTTTATCAGCTATTTTAACAATAGCTGTATTACTGCTAATGACCTAAGCAACAACAACAGTGCATGCTGGGTAGACAGATAAAATGCAAGAATAGACAATTCGCATAAAACCAAAGCTACAACGGGTTACACAGAGCATTTCCAACACAGTCCTTAGCTGCAGGGTTTTATGGACAAAACAAACAATACATCAACAGCTAAATCTTTAAAAGTTGACTTGCAACAAAATTGGCATTACAGTTATTTGGTATCAAAAAATTCACCATGTCTTACTCTGTTGTGTTGTAGGTGCAAAATATTTGGAAATGTGACTACAAGCTCGTAAAAGCTAAACAACGAACAGTTAATCGCAGCCATCACGAAAACGTCGTATATTGGAAACCTTTTCCAAAATGGATCAAATGGGACGTAGTTGAACACCAAGGTTTCTGTTTTCTGTTTACAAGAATAGACATTTCTCATAAAACCAAAGCTACAACAGGTTACACAGAGCATTTCCAACACGGTCCTTAGCTGCAGGGTTTTATGGACAAAACAAACAATACATCAACAGCTAAATCTTTAAAAGTTGACTTGCAACAAAATTGGCATTACAGTTATTTGGTATCAAAAAATTCACCATGTCTTACTCTGCTGTGTTGTAAGTGCAAAATATTTGGAAATGTGACTACAAGCTCTTAAAAGCTAAACAACGAACAGTTAATCGTAGCCATCACAAAAACGTCGTATATTGGAAACCCTTTCCAAAATGGATCAATTGGGACGTAGTTGAACACCATGGTTTCTGTTTACACTTTCATGCAACCTCATTCGTCGAAATATTTTTACAAATACACTTCACGCACTCAATAAAACCATTTCTATTGTCCTTACGCGTCCATTATATCATCATTGTAATGCCGTTACTTTAAACACAGATATCTGAAAACCTACCAAGAAAATTTGTTTAATCTCTTAACCTTAGCTCGAAGGAGTGCATATCATCCTCTGATAAACATGACGAGCCTGTTGGTCACTTGTGATAATCAAAAAATGCTGCAGAAATTGTTCGCGCCATTTGGCAAGAAGTATAGGTCACATGATCAGATTATGACTAGATGATTAGACCTGACTGAAACAAAAGTGTCAAGTAGCTAGCATTTATATTTGATACGGGCTTTACGGTAGAATCCGAAGTGTTTGTCATAAACTAGTGCTACGAGACATTTTATATTAAGCCTTTTATTGGCCTTTAATTTCACGTGATAACATCAGGTGTCAAAACAATAAGCAAAATGTTTGAGAACGTCATCGAAATAAAGAGATTCCAAACTATGGCATTTTTGTGATGGCTGCAATTAACTGTTCGTTTTTGAGCTTTTAAGAGCTTGTAATCACATTTCCACATATTTTGCACATACACCACATCAGAGTAAGACATGGTGAACCTTTTGATACCAAATCACTGTAATGTGAATTTTTTTGCAAGTAAACTTTTAGGCTAGCTTAGCCCCATACTGGCAATCTATGCTACACCTAACATTAAGCGAAGTTCATCATATTGAAAGCGTGGTAAAGGTTTTGTAAGAATGTCTGCAATCATAAACTGATTAGGGCAGTAGCATGTTTGGATGTGCTGATTCTCTACTTCTTCACACGCATATAATATCACAGATCTACATGTATATGTTTGATCCTTTTTATTGTTGCGCTATTGTTCCCGATGCATAGGGCCGACGTATTATCAATTCATGTAGTTAGTGGTCTACACTCCTGCTTTGTGATGTCACTGTATAGTTGCCTGAGCCAAGCAGCTTCTTTTGAGTTATCAAAAATCAAAAACTGCTATGTACTTTACCTCAGCAGTCAACAGAGCGACTATACTTTGTCATTTACTCAGCCTCAACACAGGTCCATCAGCGTACATGAACACAACACGTGACGTAGCAGACAAGTGATGAGCTTGTTTTTAAGTAGTTTATACCTAATTCTGCCGTACCCTTCAGGTAGCTTTGCTGCTCTCTTGGTTGTGGTCATACGAGTTTCATTCGACATGGCTGTGAATCGAGTGAGAACTCCCACGACGTATACAATATCAGGGTGTGTTGCTGTAGATAGATAGAGTAAAGATACGGTTTTGTCAGCTGGCTTACTGCCATCTTTGTTACATCGTTTCACATCCGTAGCCATGGATATGATGGCAGGGTTACAGTGGTACACGCCATACTTTTTTCAAAGTTAGAGAGATGCAGTTACGCTAATACATCTTCAAGGCTTCACTAACTGCAACGCTGATACCTAGGACATAGAAAATAGGGCCGAGATTCTTCCTCTTAAACTTATGACTTAGTGACGACTTGATATCGCGCATTGACTTTTCACTATCACTCAGTAACACAATGTCATCCACATAAACAACTAACAGAGTTTGTTGACCACCATTATTTCGCATGTAGACAGTCATCAGCTGAAGATTGAGAAAAACCTAGTGATTTTAGATAATCATCTTAAGACTGGTTCTAGCAGTGGAGTGATTGCTTTAGTCAAAGTTATCAAAGACCAAAGTTAACATTAGAAGGTCTAAACCATCTACTAGAAATTCATTATGAATATGTTGTATGATACTATTACCTGCACGAGCGAGCCTCTTATGCCATATATCAATACCTAAGGCTGCATTTACAGTATGGCTGACATCAGCCAGATCTTTGAAGCCGTTCTTTGAAGCTAAAGAGAGAGAACTCAAGCGGACAAAACTGGATTCTACTGGCAGCTTTCATATCCAGGCACAAACCATTACCGAGGCATCCTATGCTCTGTCTTACCGTATCGCCAGAGATAACAAGCCACACATCATTGGTGAAACATTAGTTAAACCTTGTATGCTGGAGTGTAGGCTAATAAGATTATTCTCGAAGACACAGCCGCTCAAAAGATAGCTGATTTGTCCTTCTCAGACAGCACAGTGAAATCGAGGATCGATGATATGTCTGCGGACATAAAGAGGCAAGTAATTGAAAAGATCAAGTCATCTCCCATGTTCGCCATTCAACTTGATGAGTCCACTGATGTTGCTAGCATTTCACAGCTGATGGTGTTTGCACGCTATGTACACAGAGAGACAATTGAGGAAGAATTTCTGTTCTGCAGTCCTCTAACAGAGACCACCACAGCTGCTGATGTTATGAACCTGGTTTCCGACTTCTTCAGCAAAGAACATCTGAACTGGGGCAAACTAATTAGAGTTTGCACTGATGGTAATCCAGCCATGCTTGGCTGTTGTGCTGGATTTGCACAGTTGGTAAAAGAAAAGAATCCTTTAGTAGTGAGTACCCATTGCTTCATTCACAGACAAGCGCTAGCAGCAAAAACTCTTCTCAAAGGATTGCAAAAACACCTTTCTTCAGTGAGTAAAGTAGTAAACTTTATCAAAGGCTCTACCTTGCAAACACATCTCTTCCACAAGTTATGCGAAGATACAGATGCTGCGCACTCATCACTATTGTTCCACACCGAAGTTCGATGGTTATCAAAGGGTAGCATGCTTCTGCATTTCTTCAATCTACGAGCAAGGTCAATGAGTTCTTGAAAACTCATAACAAACCCAAACTACTGGCTTCAATGCAGGTGGAAGGCTTCCATCAGTGTCTTGCTTACCTGGTTGACATGTTTGGTTCCATCAATGAAGTGAACACAAAGATGCAAGGTAGAGACAGAAATGCGTTGAATGTAGCTGATAGTATCAATGCATTTAAGGACAAGCTCAAACTCTGGGTAAAAAGACTGGCTACTGGGAATGTAAGAGTTTCATTTTCAGTTCTGCATTCATTAGTTGACAAGAAAGCTCCTTCCGCTTTTTTGCTAACAGACATAAAGCATCACTTGAACAGCTTGATAGCAGAGTTTGAGAGATATTTTCCAAAGTTAGATCCTAGAACAGAGCAATTGATGAGCTTAACCTGAGACCCTTTCAGAAGCAATGTCCACGAGATTCCGGAAAAGTTTCAGGAGGAGTTTTTTGGAGCTGACAAACAACTCTGCATTAAAAGATGACTTCAAGGAGCTATCAACAGAGCACTTTTGGGTTCAGGCCCAAAGATTGTATCCCAACATAAGCCTGGCCGCTTTCAAGATGCTCATACCATTTGCTTCCACATATCTTTGCGAGTTAGCATTTTCAGCAATGCTAACCATAAAGAGCAAATCTAGAAACCGACTGGAAGTAGAAGCAGACCTACGGTGTGCCCTATCTACAACAACTCTTTGCATCAAAATTCTGGTCAGCTCCAAACAAACAAAGAAATCGCATTAGTCTGCTGTCTTACAATGATAGATATATTGAGTTTCAATATACATTCATTTTTAATATTCCATGTAAATATGACTGTAATAAATGCATATATACATGTATATATATGTATATAAGTTATATATGTAAATAAAGTTCACTATCTACGTGTAGTTGCAGTGCATTATTTGAAGAAGTTGGGAGGGGGGAATTTCTGTCTTCAAGTTTGAAAAAGGGAACGGGGCAAAAAAGGTTAAGAACCACTGCTCTAATGTATTGTAATTCTTCTTGTAATTGTCAGGTTCATCTAGTATATCAGGAACAGATAATTCCCATAACAATGGCCACCTATCAGCTGGCTTTTATAAAGCATTTTCATAGCATAAATGCATTTTCCTTATAACACTTGTTAGTTACTAGTTACTAGTGCAGACAAAAGTATGTAAACATGAAAGTGCCTGAACGCAGAATCACTCATGAATGAAGATATCTATTCTTACCTTCATCATCTGAGAAATCTGAAATCAGAGAAATTTCAGACTCTGTACTGCATTCCAGATTCAACCTCATCACAATCTAAAATATAACATATCTTTATATCTCGACATTTCACTGCCAATCAGAAGCTCAACCTAACTCACTGTAATACTAGTAACCTTGACAACAGCTCTCTATTACTCTCATCATTAGTAAACAAGTGGAAAGATGTTAATATTAATAAACAGAACTATAGTGACAATCAAAGGCAGGTGGTTCATATTTGTGTATCAGTCAAAGGATGAATGATTAGAAATAATCACAGCAAAGTAAATTAACAACTAGTTTACAGAGCAGTACACCTTCCATTAACTTAACTTTCCTCAAGGAAGTGGAGTTGTCCTCTCTGTTCTGCCTATTGGTATGACACTGACTGAAGGAGTTACAGGGACATCAAACTCGAAACATTATTTCTATTTTACAAATCTCTAAAGTGTATACTTTAGGGATATTTTATTTCACAAATCCCTAAAGAGTGTTGATCTCTGGTTATAGTTAGTAATCAGATATCTAAAGTAGTTTAGAATTTGTGAGTTTTTTCATAACTCCGTAGTCTAAAAACTTTATGTATTTTATGGCTCATTCTTTTACTTACCGATGAAATCATACTCAATATTACAAGCAGATCGCTGTGAATTTGGCTTAAGTTAGCCAGTATCTATGTTTTCAACATCAGCGAATGTAAATAGGCTGTTTAAGTTAGCCTAAGTTCATATAAACTTGAGAAGTGGCAGATCTCATAGCCTGAGTAAAAAGAAGATAGCCTCACTATTGACAGCTATTAAATATTTATGTTATTTATGTCTAATTAAAAAACTGATCTAAAAATCAATAAATTTGTTAAACAGAGTAAAGTTTCAAAGTTTACTTGTATCAACTTCATATTAACTTGTAGACAAGTTAATATGAATGATAGTTTAAGCCTCATGTTTGATACAGATTTTTAACACACATATAATTCATGAATGTAACTTAATATTCTATAAACCTACTAGTTAGTTAAAAACTGATTTTAATATTTAACAATATAATAATGATTTTAATATTATACATATTCACAGAAGGCATTGTTTATTGACTGGTTTCTAGAGGTTTGCTGAGAATGTTAGACAGGATCCAGACAGCTTGTAGTTTATAATCAAACATGAACTGGACTAGCATCATCACTTTGATTTCAATCCTCTTTTTGGCTACAGCAACAGCTTCATCAAAGGGTAAGTAACAGTTTATAACTTCTCTATATATTCAATAATAAACCATGAATTCTCAAGTTTTTAATAAGTTGTTACTTTAAAAATTGAAATGACCTAAAATAAAATAATAATACAAATATAACAAAACAACACATGATAAAACAACACATGGTGGTAAAACTGATAAAAGAAGCTGAATTTTTATGTAGCTACAGGACCATATGTTATACCTGATTAGCTGAAGCCATCATTGAAAAGTTATATTTGTCAATTATGCTAAAAATAGCACACCTCACATGTAGTTTTTACAGTTTAAGAGATGGAAGTTGCTCAATGTATATATTTTCATCACTCTTCATTTTATTTGAGAGACGATGTTGATGTTTGTGCTGAGAGAGTAAACAAGTTTATGTATGTAACATGTTGTTATATTTAACTGTTAAATATGACAATGACTACAATTATGTGAATTTAAGCCATAGCAACCCACTCTTATCAACATGAAGTACCATGCATCTATCAGTAGCAAATGTTCATTATACTACATAAGAAGTTTTCTGCACATGGCACAATTTCCTGAAGTAACTGTGTTGCATGTCATGAGCAGATAATTCTTTCACTAGTTGGCTTGCCTTACATGGTGACAATCTACTCACTGCCAGGGTTATAAGTTGTAGATCAGGTTCTTTCTTATGAAAGAAGCATAGAAATCTATAGTCACCTACAATCAGACCAGCGACACCAATTCGTATCTCTTTTATGAACCGCTTCCTGCAATGGAGGAAGTCACCGCCTGTTTCTGGTTCAATGGTTCACGAGAAAGATATCTCTCAAGAAAACCAAATATAATCAGCATCTTTGGCTCAAATATGTGTATATATTATTCAATTTGTAGGGCATGCACTTGGCTGTCTTATTGTAGTGTCAGGTATTCTATTAATAGAAGTGGAAAAATATGATTTAAGAACTGTTCAACTTCTATAAATAGACTTTGGCTGTTGATGAGTAACATATATTTTATCTTAAGTTTCAAGATGACTAACTTTGAGTCATTATGATAAAATCTTTAAACTGTTATATAGCTGCTTGAAATTGCTTATTTTTTCTAAACTCAACCCAGTTGGCAAAAACTAGCAAAAATATGATTTTAAGGAGTGAATTTTAGTAGTTTCTAGAACAAAATTTTAAAGTATTTGCTTACTTATTTGCATGCTCCTTCTAATTTGTTTACCTTAAAGCTGATAACGTTTTTATACTTTATTAATTGGATAACCGGAATGTTGTATCTAAATTGGCTTGATCTCATTGATATGCAGCATGAATAAATCATGCGTAGATGAATGAAAGGCATCAACACTGTTTCACTTGGAGTTATGAGCACTATCTAAAAATAAGTAACAATTTATGTAATACATCTATATAAATAAATCACAGTTTCCATTTGCCAGTGTTTGTCGAGTTATAGTGACAAAATTTAAAGAAGAAAAAACTGCTATGCACTGGATTGGAACTAGGAACTTTCAGGTCTGCAGTCATGCATTTATGCAATTCACTACACTATCGAGCTTGCGGTACCATGGAATAATTTGTGCACAAAATACATCCACCAACTTTTTATGGCTTCACGCTTACTACTTGAGTTGCAAAATTTATGCAGCCATGTCAGAAGTAAAATAGTTCAACAGCTTAGTCACAATGTCAACAAGACTCTTGCAATCAGTACAGTCCTGTAGTGGGAACTGAAACTGATACAGTATGAATTACACAGAAATAAACACAGTAAACAGTAAACTTTATTACCTATGCAAGGTTGAGCATTTACCTAATCTAGTATAAATTAGATCCAGTCTTACTTTAACAACAATATCTATGTGATGCTTACAAGAATTAGTCATTGACTAGCTCTAGAGCACCCTTTAATAGTTTGTATCGTTTTTAATATTTTTGAAATAAAATATGTTGCTGAAATAACCTTTTAGATAACTAATGTTAAAAACAATAGGTAATTTTCAACAAAAAAGTCGTTGCAACAGCCAATGAAATTAATGTGAATTCAACATTTCTAAAGTATTTGCTGACTGGTTGATTCCTAACTTTAAAGTTATTATATAAGTTGTCTCACCAGTACCACATGAGTGTTAGTTGAATACTACTAGTAGAGTTATACAGTGAATACATGATTGACTCTCTAATGAGGTAACTTAAACTAACTTTACTGCAGCACAATGAGAGATACAACCATAGACCTATTAACTATACTTAGTTAGTATACTAGTACTATACTTATTATAGTTAATAGGTTTATGGATACAACACTGTTTGTGCAATGAGTATGTATGCCTGAGTATTTCATTGATATTAAATATGATTAACTTGAGTACATATTAGAATTATCAGTAAAACCACACGAGTTTAAAAGTGCACAACTCCTACTGACCCTAACAGCCACTTTTTGCCTTTTAACTTGACAAATGACTTGTGCTATGAGAAGATGAGAGAGGAACAAAGGGTTAGATGATTGAAAGTATGATCAGTTGATCTATCTGGTAAAGTGTGTTGCACCCCAGTATGCAGTATCTAAGACTGGTAACTGTACTAAATTTACAAATATAATATGTCTAATTAAGTCATATACAGAGTGTATCGGAAGTGTTAGAATTATTGTTATGTTATTGTAGATTTATGTTATTGGTTTATTGTTATTAACTAAATGCTACAGATGTAAAGCATCTGTAATGAGTAAAATATCTGCTTAAGGAAAGTAGATTATATCGTATTTTAGTGGTACACTGACAGGTGGATGCCAGGTGTGATGGAGCTCTGTTTAGAGCAGTCTTTACAAGAACAAGAGGGGATAATTCCTGCCAATTCAGCCCTAACCCTCCTGACTGACCAAGATAGTTATCGTATGTGAAACAATGTATATTGTACTATGGGCACCCTCATAGCCTCCTTCCCCAAAGTTCATAGCTGATGTACATTAGTTAGTTTGTCCCTAAAACCATAGCTAGAGTTTACCTGCTCATGTCAGCTTGCCAAACCTATAGTCATGGTAGCACAACTCTTGTTCTGCAAGGCTCTGATCTCAGTAGGCAAAGATTCAGTTGTCATTTGACACGTTGACACAGTTGTCTTATTTTAAATGTCTAAATTATAATTGCATGGCAACCTTATATCATATAAAGTCTATGAATGTCTATTCATTCTCAGCTTTAATAATCTCAATACAACCCATTTGATTTAATGATCCGTATACCAGTTAAACAGGAAGAGACAAGTACAAATTTGAATGTGAAAATATATGCAAGAAAATATATACACCTAATTTGCTTTTTTACATTTTTGATCTTTGAATTCATATTTAGTTGCAACGCTAATTACAAAAAGGATAATAGTGTTTTACCTATATTCCTTTAAACTGTTGTTTTTGGCTAATAAAGGCTTTTATTTTTCCTGTTTTATTTGACCATTACACTGTTTAAATATTTATATTAGTGTAACAATTATGTAAAAGAACAGCATTAAAAAAGAAGTAAGAAACTTTTCAAAATTATAAGAGCCAGTGAAATTTGAAGTTATTATTTCCATTTTTTATCACACTTTATTTTGCAGTAAATAATAGTGGGCTAGCTGCCTGTTAAAGTATGCAAATGGATTATTCAAAGTCTGATAGATACTACAAATATTAAATAACTCCTTAGTACTTAAAATGTGATTGAAGCATAGCTGCCAGCATGCCAATTAATACTAAACAAACATATAAACTTATGTTTAATAATTATGTTTAAATAATTTTAATAAATATTTAGCTACTTATCACAGGTACTTCTTTATAAAGTAAAATCATATGAATTTACTTATAAAATAGCAGCCAGCCAAATACTGGCACAGACATCATAAGTGAGTTCAAATCTTTAGTTGTAGTTGAAGAAATAGTTTCCTTTATGTTTAAGTTGCAAATTTGAATTAGTCATGAGATCAGTTCAATGATTGGTGTTGTCATTAGAACTAGCCTATCAAAATTAAAAATAGTGGAAAAACATGATTGGCTGCTAAAATTATTGTCAATGATTGACAAATATTTTTAATTAGATTTGAACCTTAAAATATTTTGATTTGGATGCCGTTTACCATCCCCCGCCCTCTCATACAATATTCTAAGGTACCCCTTCTATACTCTCTAAATGAGATTACATGATGTGATCCTGGGTACATGACTACTCTGTCTATTATATCTTTTCAGTGTTGATAAACCTCAGCCTTCAGCAGACTAGTTATATCCCTTTGATAGTACATGTATACATATACCATGCAAGGTCATCAAGTTAGTGTAACATACTATTATACTCACTGTTAACTATTACTGCAAGGTTAGTGTGGATGATAGATGCATGTTAAGTTCCTAGCATTGCTTTTACTTTTTATTATATATCAATATCAGTTGATGAGATCAAACTTAATAATTTGGATCATCATGAGTATTTTAATATCCGCTTTAGTTGGAGACTTTGAAGATGATCAAATAATGCCTGGAGACTTGGCTGACTTCAATCTATGGGACTATGAGTGGTCAGCAGAAGCAATACTTACTATGGGCTGTGATTCAGTAGCAGGAAATGTAGTGAATAATACAGTCCTACAAATAGAAGGCTCACTCACTGTTAACACTCAGAACTATCAGTGTGGACGTAGGTTTAACCTTCTATACAACTTTGTAATACAGTTATCATTATGTCCCTGCAGACTAACAACTGTAAATAAATCATCCAATTGCTGGAGTCATTGCTCCTCTCATTACTATTATCTCATATATATTTGTATAAGATGTGTATATATTTTATTCATACCTTTGAGGAATAAATGTGCGAAATTCTAAAGCTCGCATAGAGGTGCTGATAATAATCAAAGTAGTTGGTTACTTACATATATTCAAGTACACCTGAAAGGTCATTTTAAACACTTTGTTAAGAACAACACTAGTAATTTTAATAAGAGTAGATAACTTCTGAGAATCAAATATTTGATACAATTATAGGATTGATGTATGAAATCCTTCAAGGAATGTCAGTGTTTAGAACTTTATGAACGTGCATTTAAAATTTTTACTTAGTTATAATTCACTCTATGACTCACTCTATTGGCAACTTCATAAAAACTAGAAAAACAGGAAATTAGGATCATGTTGCCGAATGTTGAGATTTAATGGTAGAAGATGTAAAGATGTCAGCAGACGAATGTTTTTGCAAATTTTGATTTACTCTTTTATTGAGAGTATAACTCCTAACGCAGTTCATAGATGATAGTTGTATTGTAATATACCAGGCATTGATATTATTCTTAGGACAGCTACTTGCTGTTAGTAACAGAGATCAGAGATTAATGTGATAGCTAGAGTTCAAAGTATGCAATCCTGGAAAAGGTTTCCTAGGTTTTAAAAGGGGTCCTGTTGATTTAACCATGCATTTATTAGATTTTTTATATGAATTGGTAAGTTTATTATAATATATTTGAAGACAAAAATAATACAAATATCCATTAAAGTCAAATATAGCATAAAATTCAATTGGCAACAGCAAAATTGTTCTCCATCAAAATCTTTAACAAATTATGTTTGTTTAGTGAGATTTAGATTTAATGCTGCTAGATTAACTTTCATAGTAAATGTTTGAGTGTCTTACATTTCCATAGACAACAACATGGTCTTATGTTTCTATAGACCACAACAAGGTCTTACATTTCCATAAACAACAACATGGTCTTATGTTTCCATAGACCACAACATGGTCTTATGTTTCCATAGACCACAACAAGGTCTTATGTTTCCATAGACCACAACACGGTCTTATGTTTCCATAGACCATAACACGGTCTTATGTTTCCATAGACCACAACATGGTCTTATGTTTCCATAGACCACAACAAGGTCTTATGTTTCCATAGACCACAACACGGTCTTATGTTTCCATAGACCACAATACGGTCTTATGTTTCCATAGACCACAACACGGTCTTATGTTTCCATAGACCACAACACGGTCTTATGTTTTCATAGACCACAACATGGTGGAAGCTAAGAAATTGCGGTATTATTAAAAGTTTTACAATGAGTTGTATGTATATAACGTACTTAAAATCTTGAGATTATAATATAGCATTATCTTACAATCATAACGGAAAACAAATATGTTCACGCGCATATTTTACTTTAGAAGTTAGTGCATTCTGACAAACTTGAGAAAAGAAATCCCATTTAAGATAATTACAACACAAATTTCAGTTTTTGTTGAGTTGATGAAGCTACAAATGGTAGTAAACACTCCAAGTCATTATTATTAAAACATTTTTAAAATGTAATCAATGATATATATGAGAACATAGTATATCATAAAAATAACCTTCAAATTAATAGTTGGCCACCTCAAGAAAAGTAGAAACAATTTCATACAGATATTGCAATAATCAATTGCAAATCTTTGTGTAGCCTGTGAACCATTATCAACAGTTTTATAAATACATGTAAGTGATAAAAGACTACGATCTCTCATCACTCTATGCTGTATATTGTATATAAATACATGTATATATTTATATACAGGTCAGCTGATACCTAAAGATTCCATAGAATATTAGACTATAAATAGAAGTCCTATTTGATGACATCATACAGCTGGCTGTGGAGTCACATAAAGATGCAACGTTATAACGTAATGCTGCAGCACAGCCAAACAATGAAATTGTTATGTCATATCTTAATGTGCAAGGATTTGGTGACATATTTAGCTGCCACTGTCAAAAGTTCAGCTGTGATTTTGCTCACTTAAACCAACAGATAATACTTAATAATGGAGAGTCTTCACTCTACACTCACTGTAAGTATAGATCTATATTTTATGGTTATTGTCAGTGATGTAGATATCTATTATGAATCATTTGTAAGCTGCCACTTTCAACCTTACTGTATAAATAGACGTTTTGCTATTTACTACCAATAAAACGCTAGCTTTAGTCAAAGTAGCATTGACAGCATTGCTTTGTTTGTTAGCTTCCTATCTTAATTCATAAAACTTAATATATAAACAGTTTTAATTCTTTCGGGAGAAATAGAGACATTTATACCACATTGTAGATGCCTAATGCTTTGGCAATGATTGAGAAGACAATTGCTGGATACACCGGTCTTTTCTCAATATTGGTGAGTATCTTATATTAAGTTATTTAAATGCAAGATTTTTCTACTTGTCTAGCAGAAATCATCACCATAATGTACCAAAAAAACACTGCTTCTTTTTATATTATATACACATATATTGGTTCAAACAATACTGCTCAAAATATTATAACTACATCTACACTTGTTATAGGCAACCAACAAAAAATCTTTACTTGCTGAAGCTATCTTTAAGGCTAAAAAAAGCAAGGAGTGTATTCTGCAACTAGTACAACCCTGGTATATAGCGATAGCTGAAACAGCTAAAGTCATGACGACGGCTGCACAGGCTATAGAGGGTAAGTAAACTAAATATTTAAACTAGTAGTAGTAGATGCATATAATTGTTATATTTTAGGTTATGTGTTATTTTTAATTTTCTAATTGGTCAGTACAAATGTGATAAAACCACATGGCGTTAATTTATTTAGTCTTAGTAGGCATGTTAGTCACTCTCATATTCTCATGGATGAATCAATTTAGTATATTAATACTGAATTGTTTCATCTAAAGCAAGCTTCAGAGCTTTTTGTTGCTGTTCGGCTTTAAAATGTTGCTGTTGCTGTTTGGGTCACAAATTTTACTAGTCTGGAGTTCTTTAAAAGCAGACTTACTTTGTATTTCATTAAAAAGCTTTTTCTAAATTATAAAATTGATGGCAGCATCTGTACCATTTATTTTTTCATGTAATCACTAAAATGTTTACAACTCAAGACTTAAGAGATAATAACTTCTACCTGCTAGCACTATTAGTAAGAGTTATGCTTGGTTTACTATCTTCATAAATGTCTGCACATAAAAGTCTTTACTAAGATCTCAACATCTGCTCCCTGTTTTACCCTGTATAGACATTTACCTGTAATATTACCATCAGAGAAGGATCTAGTTCACCAACAATCTCATTGACCTCATCACATAAAGGGTTTGTGTAACCATTCTTTCTGGTGAAATTATTGGTAAATTTAAGTTTTTTTCTTTGATTTATAATGTTTTATACCCTTAGCCATCCAAAATCATAAAGTATATAATAAAAAACAATTTAAATGTGTCCAAGATTTTATCAAGCCTGGTCATGTAAAAAGTTAAAATCTGAGACATGACCAATGAGAGTTTCCTTGCAGTTTCATCACATGCAAACTCAACACATTTTTATTTGATATGTTGACCTTAAATACATGTATAAGGAAACTCTATAAATAACAGCATTGTCTTCTCCTGTCATTATTATCTCTCAATTTAATAGTGAGTAGCAGTCTCAGTGTTGCTTCCTCACTTTATTTTCTCCTAACTAGTTAAAGGCTACAATTAAATAAGAAAAATTACAGACAAAATGCAGTCACAGACTTCATCTTCTTTTAAATCATGTTAAAGAGATAAATTTTAAAAAGATTTTATTTAAAGATTTTTTCATTAGTGCTGCTATGTAAACACATACATGTATCACTGTTACATTTTGTCATGTCAAAGGATTCAATCCACCTTTCTTTCCTACCCAGCCTTCGGAAAGCTACAACATTTATATTGATCTACATCAAAGGTTAAAAATAATTGTTATATAATATAACAAATACATATTAGTCATAAAAGGTAAAACCAACCAACCAAAACATGACCACTAAATTTGAGCTATATCTTCATGGCTTTGTTTATCATGCACTAACTAAACTGCATACAAAAGAATTAACCATGCGTGTTCACTAAAATATTAAGACTGACAAGAATAAGTTCTTCTGAACGACTAATATGCTTCTTAAAGTCTTAAACAATCAATAATTTTTGATTGACTAACACTCTGCTTTTACTCTATAAAGGTAAATACTTACCGAGTAACTAGCAATCTGCTTTTACTCTATAAAGGTAAATACTTACCGAGTAACTAGCAAGCTGTTTGTACTTTCCAGCAGCTACAATTTCACGATATTTTACTATCAGCCTACACTGTAGGATAGTAAATCTGGTTCAGGTACAATTTTGTGTTTTTGTCTATTAAAAGCATCATTAAATTTGGGTTTAATAAAAACCAAATAGGAGAGACATAGTTTTAATTTTATTGTCCCTCTGAAGCATTTGAACTTAGATTAGACTAAATAAATCTTGGTTCAATTTTAAATACTTTTCATTCATAATAAATCAATTAAATCTAATATTCAGATTTCATTGTCAAAATCTTTTTGTCTTCAACATAAAATGTTTTCTTCATATTGTTTCTCAAAACTTAGCAAGGCTACCTATATTGGAAATTGTCACATGTGATGCTTTACTAATTGATGGATAGTCAGTCTCTTTTCTCTATCTGGAATAATTTTGACCAATTTAGTGAAGCAGCTCTAAGTAGTTACAGCTTTACCTGTCTACCTACTGAAGAGACTGTATCTTGGAGTAATTCCCTTCTTATATCAGTCCATGGCTAACTAGTCCATTCAGGTACCTATCATGTGCATGGGCACAGATCACTCCATATAACTGACTGAAAATAGCCTATCAATTAATCTGACCTACTAGAAGAAATAAAATATATTTTACCAATTAAAAGCATATTTAAATACTTTTGAAATGTTTGCATAATCATAAATATTTTGAAAAAATAGATGATACCTCAGCACAGATAATTATCAAATGTGAAGTATGTTTTTTCTAAGTTAATTTGTGATAAAATTATATTTTTTTCGTGACTTGTTGAGCCAATCATCATAACCAGATGAACCCTTAGCCAATTAATTTAGCATCTGTGTCAGCAGCAAGGCAACGGGCAAGCTGTTACGCTGCCGTCAAAACACTCCAACCATAATAAAGAGACAACATCTGTTAGGATATTTGTGTTGGTTCAAGCCAGAAATAGAACAGATCTATATCTCGGAATAGTGGATAGCAAAGGTGTTTCAACTAGTGAAATATTCATCTCAGAGAGGCACAACCCTAGACCTCTCAGTGATCACTGCTGAATTCTCTTGTCTTAGTATCACCTGTTCTGTAGATGATGACATTATTTCAGAGACAAACGAAAGATATATTTGTAAAAAAGACGAGACACAGAATAAGTACTCACTAATAATAACACACATTACAAGAGCTCAAGAGGGAGTCTATACTGTTGTATAGCACGAAACTGTGAGGGATCATGCTCCACTATAGGATATATCACAGTCAAAGGTAATCACAGTATAACCGCATAAAAATCAGGCTTTTTATCTTTCGAAGTGTGTAAGGGTAAATCTAAATTTACTTGTATATTATTATATCATTAGAAGATGAACACTCATTGATCTGATTACAAGCTCGCTTTTTTGATTGAGATCAAAAAGATACCAACTCAAAACTTTTATTTCTCTTAGTAGTGGTCAGGAACTTGCGTCTAGTGCTACGATATTTTAGTTCAACAAATGTAACATTCTCCCATTTAGCCTTAGTACTACATTTTGCCTTAGCAAAGATTCCTATCTTCTCCTTCTATCTATCCACTCTTTCAATATCTGACCGATTGGGTTAGATGACTGCTTGATAAGGGTTTACATTTGAACTAACATTATTGTCATTCTAAAAGGTTGCATCATGTCATCCGCTCATAAAGGTTTTCACTAACCATCTGTGAAAAGTCAGCTACCAGATGTTTAGGATCTGATTCAGATGTTCATTTTACTCAACTCAGCCTTGAGAGTTGTGGTTACCGCTGTGTCCGTAACAGAGGCTGCCTAAGTTTCACATATTTACAGGGATCATGTGTGCTGCACTTCATTTTACAGCTCGTTGCTGGTTATAATAGTGAAGTGTGCTATATTATTATATAAAACTTTTAGTTCCAATATCTATTGTTAGTAATATAGTAATATATGACTGTGGTAACCTTTTTATAGTCTTTCTATAGTTTTATGCTCAAACAGGGATCAACAGTTTTGAGTTTTTAGGGCTGTCAATGTCACTCATCTCTCATTTATATATCTTTCAGTGTCACTCATATTTCTGCATTTCGAACTTTACATGGTAAATAAACAACTTGAAATTTAGTTGACCGTTCCTAAAGTAACTTATAAACGATTAAATTGTTTTTAATTAATAACTACAGATCAGTTCATTTTTAGTGCGGTCAGAGAGCTCAGTTTTCAAAGTTTATTATGTAATAAATATTTATGTAATTCTATAACCACAAATCGAAAACTGGTGCAGGACATATAATTATAATAGACTTACTGGTATTTGGGCCAAATGCTTCGTCCTCAATTCGAAAATGCCGAATGTTGCTATTGCGAGGCGGTAAGCTAATCCCCATACTTTTAACAATAGACTGATAACTTCTAACAGTGCTCAGTGAGTATTCTTAGTGTTAATCATGTTTTTATTACTTATTCTGTTTACAAGTTATTAAAATGCCGGTTATGTTGCATTATAAGATTATAGGTAAAGTGCAGCATAAAATAAGTGTTATGTTCATGCATTACGTAGTTGGCAGCATTGACATCGATCATACAGTACAATTGTGTTTTGTGTTGTCTTTTTCTGTTTTTAAGTTATTACAATACTTTTTATGATGCACTATAAGTGGCAGCATAAGATAATTTGTCTTTTTTTCATGCATTATCTAGTTGACAGCATTGACACCCGTAATTCATACATCTGTGTATTGCCATACAAAGGCTTCCTTATGATTTGACGTAAGGCTTGTCTTGCGAGTTTTTTGTCTCGAAAAGTGATTTTCTACTTTACAAACGACAAAATCACTGGAAAATGAAATATCAGGATTAAGTTGCTATAATAAGTGTAGCTTTAAAATGCTGCCAGTTAACATTCAAGCAGCTACTTGATGATGTCCTTTTCTGTCAGTTTAATATTTTGTATCATATGTAGCTTCTCTACTACCTTATATAATCACCATTATAGTAATATCAGATTCAGAAAAAAATACAGGGTGCTGTCTGCTAAGTCAGCAAGTATCTTCTATAGCTAAAGACAGTTTACCATATTTAATCATATTTTACCATATTTTACTTTTTTATTTTACATATTTTACATCAAATTTACCATATTTTACTTACTTATGACAACTTAAGTTGTCATAAGTAAGTGTAACTTTAAAATGCTGCCAGTTAACCTTCAAGCAGCTGCTTGATGATGTCCTCCTCTTTCAGTTTAACATTTTGTTTCAATTCTAGCTGCTTGCCTACCTTATCTAATCACCATTATTGTAATTTCAGTATAGAAGGGAAATAACAAACTGCTGCCTGTAATGTCAGCAAACATATTTTATCGTTAAAAACAGTTTACTGTTGTCTACCATATTTAGTACTAGATGAATATAGTAAAAGTAGTTATACCATGAATTATATTATATGGCTGCTCTAGCAAAGAGTGTTGACCTCCGGTTATATTTAGTAATCTATATATTTCTCAAAGTTTTTCATCTTTTTTCTATTTTTGGTATGTCCAGCTATAGCTATTAAAATTTTGGAATTAGAATGCCACATTTCACGGAACATGAACTCACGAAGATTGCGAACACAGTTTGATAATCCAACGCTTTAACCACGAGACCATGGAAGCTGTTACAATTGCTCACTTTTACTACAAAACGTATACATTCTTTCCCGTTTTCACACCAAAATGACGTATTAATTTAAACTTTATGAACTCTTTTAGCTCTATAGAACACGATGCTTTTTCATCCTTGCTGTATTAGGGCTGTATTAGGGCTGTATTAGGGCTGTATTAGGGCTGTATTAGGGCTGTATTAGGGCTGTATTAGGGCTGTATTAGGGCTGTATTAGGGCTGTATTAGGGCTGTATTAGGGCTGTATTAGGGCTGTATTAGGGCTGTATTAGGGCTGTATTAGGGCTGTATTAGGGCTGTATTAGGGCTGTATTAGGGCTGTATTAGGGCTGTATTAGGGCTGTATTAGGGCTGTATTAGGGCTGTATTAGGGCTGTATTAGGGCTGTATTAGGGCTAATTTGTTTACTGCAAAACGATATCAAAAATAGATTAAAATTAAAAGTTGGCGATTAAATTCTATTAACTTTATAAAACACGATGCTTTTTGACATTTTCGTGAACTTCTATTTCCGGCTTTTTGTAAGGTTCAACTGCTAAATCGCGGTGAAGGTCAATACTTTTTATGCAGACAATTGTAATATCTCGAGTAGGAATGGCCTCTACATTCTCTCATTGTTTATTCAGACAAAGACAGTACCATATCTCATTTTCAAATTTGTACCGGTATCCAGAGATATCAGTATCGTCGTATTCAGAGTTTTGATGGATGGCTGCTGGTAGAACAGTAAATTTTTGATATACACACACTTCTATGCAAAAACTGTTACTATTAATTAAACATATTCAGAAAAAATTTTTCAGTTTGTATTAATTGTATCATTACCAAATCATCTCTTATTGTAATCATAGCAAAACAGACTTAATTTAGCCATTACTTGCTAATTATTTCACATTTACATCTAAACCCTTTTATGGTTGTTTTATTTTTTCTTAATTTATTTTACCTGCACGAAACATTTTCTTCCTGATATGAAGTTTAAAAGCTGTTTGACAAAGTTTAAAAACCTTTACAGTTGTTTTTATTTTTCATCTTATTTCATTTCAATTACACAAAACACTTTTCTCATGATATGTAGTTTGAAAGTTAGAATAGCAAATGTTGTTATATGTTAGATAACAATCAATTTTCTGTCCAAAGACTTTTTTTATTACTCGAACAATGCCGGGTTGTACAGCTAGTCAAATATATAAAGTAGTTTAGAATTTGTGAGTTTCCTCAAAACCCTGTAGTCTGGGAACTGTATACATTTTATAGCTCACTCTTTTACCTACCAAGGAAAATCATACACAAAATCACTAAGAAATAGCTGTGAATTCAGGCTTGCATTATCAAGTATCTATTTTCTTAGCCTCAGCAAATTTAAAGGGCAGTTTAGGATAGCCCAAGTTTATATAAACTTGAGAAGTGGTTGTTCTGATAGCCTGAGTAAAAAGAAGTTAAGCCTCACTATTGACAGTTATTAAATATTTATGTTTAATTGAAAAACTGATCTAAAATCAATATATTTGTTAAACAGGGTAAACTCTCAAAGTTTACGTGTCTCAATGTAAACAAGTTAATCCAATGAATGATAGTTTTAGCCTCATTTTTGATATAGATTTTAACAAACATATAATTCATGAGTGTAACTTAATATTTTACAAGTATGCTAGCTAGTAAAACCTGATTTCAATAATTAATGATACAATAGTATTAATAATAATATAAATACTTACCAGAAGTGCCAATGATTGACTTGTTTCTAAAGGCTTGCTGAGAATGTTAGATCGGATCCAGACAACAGGTAGTTTATAATCAAACATGAACTGGGCTAGCATTGTACCCTTTATTTCAATTCTTTTTTTGACTACAACAACATCGTCATCAAGCGGTAAGTAACAGTTTATAACTTCTCTATATAATCAATAACAATTTATGAATTCTTATGTTTTTGAACAGGCTTTTACTTTAAAAATTGACATTAACTGAAATAGAAAGCTAACACAAATTGAATAAAACAAGCCATGATGGTCGTTTTGTGGACTTTAGGGCTAATGAAAGAAAACTGAATTTTTATGTAGATACAGGATCATATTTTATACCTGAATAGTTGAAGACATCATTGAAAAATAAAGTTCCATTTGTTAATTATGCTAAAATAGCACATCTCAAAAGTAGTTCTTACAGTTTAAGAGATGGAAGTTTCTCAATGCATATATTCTCATCACTCGTCATTTTATTTGAGAGACAATGTTGATGTTTGTGCTGATAGAGAAAACAAGTGTATGTATGTAACATGCTGCTATATTTAACTATTAAATATGACACAAACAAAAGGTAAATGAATTTAAACATATGATAAGCGATAGCAACCCATCTTTGATCAACACAAACTACCATACATCTATCAGTTGCAGATGGTCATTATACTACATGAGAAGTTTTCTGCACATGGCACAATTGCCTGAAGTAGCTGCGTTGCATGTTATGAGCAAGTAACTCTTTCAATAGCTGACATGCCTTATATGGTGACAATTTACAATCTACCAAAACTATAAGTTATAAATAACTTTTTTTATGACAGATGCATGGAAATCTATAGTCACCTACAATCAGACCATCGACACCAATTCGTATCTCTTTTATGAACCGCTTCCTGCAATGGAGGAAATCACTGCCTGTTTCTGGTTCCATGGCTCACAAGAAAGAGATCTCTCAAGAAAACCAAATATAATCAACATATTTGGCTCAAGTATGTGTATATATTATTCAACTTGTAGGCGTGCATCTGGTTATCTTATTGTCGTCTCAGGTATTCTGGTAATAGAAGTGGAAGAATATGGTTTAAGCACTGTTCAGCTTTTATAAATATACTTTGGCTGATGGTTTAAGATGAATAACTTTGAGTTCTTATGATAAAATCTTTAGAAAATTATATAGCTACTTAAAATTGCTCATTTTTACAAACTCAAACTATTTGGTAAATACTAGCAAAAACTTGAATTAAAGGATGAGTTTTAGCAGTTTCTAGAACCACATTTCAAGGTGTTTGCATATATATTTATATGCGCTTTCTAATCTGTTTATTTTATAGCTGACGATGTCTTTATACTTCATTATTGGACAACTGGGATGTTCTATCTTAAACGGCTTGGTCTCGTCAATACACAGAATGAATACATGTATATATGGAATGAAAGGCATCGACATTGTTTTACTTGGAGTTATGGGCACTATCTAAAAGTAAGTAACAATTTATGTAATACATTTATATAAGTAAATCGCGGTGTGCATCCGTCTGTTTGTTTGTCCAATTACAGCGACAAAATTTTGAAATTGAAAAATCCTCCACGCATTCGATTGGAACTAGGAATCTCCAGTGTTGCACACAGTTCTGCATACACCACTCTATGCTGTCCAGATTGCTATATTATGAAATAAATTGCTCAATATTACACCTGCCAATCTTTCATGACTTTACGCTTACTACTTCAGCTTGTGGAATACTTAAAATGCTTAGACTCACATGGCCAACAAGACTTTTTCAATCAGTACAGAGCTGTTGTGGGAACAGCAGCCGGTAAAGTATGAATTACACAGAAATCAACACAAGAAAAAGAAATAAACAAACACCATTATTTAACAGTTAGAATGGTAAATGTTTTATATGTTGATTAAAAGTAATTTTTCTATGCAAAAACTTTTTTATTATTCATGCAACGCTGGGAATTAAACTAGTCTAGTATAAATTAAATCTAGTCTTACTTTAACAACCATATCTATGTGATGTGTCGTCAAGAATTAGTCATTGGTTAGCTCTGGAGCAATCTTTAATATTTTGTATTATTTTTAGTGTTTTTAAAATATAATGTGTCACTGAAATAACCTTTTCGATAAAAAAATGTTAAAAACATTCCATAAATTTCAACAACAAAATTTTGTTGCAACAGGCAATGAATTTAATGTTAATTCATCAGTTCTAAAGTATTTGCTGATTGGTTGGTTCTTGATTTTAAACACATTATATGAGTTGTCTCACCAGCACCATATGAGTGTTAGTTGAATACTACTAGTAGAGTTATACAGTGAATATATGATTGACTCTCTAATGAGGTAATTTAAACTAACTTTATTGCTGCACAATGAGGGAGATACAACACTATTTGTGTAATAAATATGTAAGCCTGATTATTTCATCGATATTAAATATGATTAACATGAGTGCGTATTGGAATTAAGAGTAAAACCACACGAGTTTAAAAGTGCACAACTCCAACTGACCCAAACAGCTATTTTTAGCCGTTTAACTTGACAAATGACTTGTGCTATGAGAAGATGAGAGAGGAACAGAGGGTTAGATGATTGGAAGTCTGATCAGTTGATCTATGTGGTAAAGTGTGTTGCACCCTAATATGCACTATCTAAGACTGGTAACTGTACTAATTTTACGTATATAATATGTCTATTTGAGTCATATATAGTGGGTATCGTAAGTGTTAGAATGTGTAAGTTTTATTGGCTTATTGTTATTAATTATACGCTACAGATGTAAAACATTTGCAATGAGTAAAATATCTGCATAAGGAAAGTAGATTATGTCGTATTTTAGTGGTACACTGACAGTCGGATGCCAGGTGTAATGGAGCTCTTTTTAGAGCAGTCTGTACAAGAACAAGATGGGATAATTCCTGCCAATTCAGCCCTCACCCTCCTAACTGACCAAGATAGTTATCGTATGTGAAACAATGTATATTTTACTATGGCTACCCTTATAGTCTCCTTCACCAAAGTTCATAGCTGCTGCACATTATTTAGTGTGTCCCTAAAACCACAGCTAGAGTTTACGTACTCATGTCAGCAAGCCAAAGTTGTAGTCATGGTAGCACAACTCTCATTTTTTAAAGCTCAGATTAACGTAGACAGAGCTTCAGTGGTAATTTGACATATAAACACAAATGTCTCATTTAAATGTCTAAATTATAATGACATGGCAAACTTATATCGTATAAAATTCATAAATGTTCTAAACAACCACTTTCAATTTTAATATGTAATAATTTCAATACAACACATTTGAGATTGTGAATTGAGGCTTACTTACTTATCTTTTTAACCTCAGTAAAATTAAATGGGCAGTTTAGGTTAGCCTAAATTCATATAAACTTGAGAAGTAGTAGATCTCATAGCCTTAGTAAACAAAACTAAGCTTCACTAACGAGACTCATTAAATATTTATGATTTACTGAACAACTGGTTTTAAAATCAATAAACTTCTTAGACAGGGTAGTCTCAAAGTTTGCTTGTCTCAATGTAGACAAGTTAATCTAATGATTGATAGCTCAAGTCTTATGTTTGGTATAGATTTTTAACAAATATATAATTCATGAATACATATTTGTTGAATGCTCTATGGATATACTAGCTAGTACAAACTAAATTTGATATTTAATTTTAATATTTAATGATCCGTGTGCTAGTTAAACTGGAGGAGATAAATGCAAATTTGGAGGTAACAAATTATGCCAGGAAATACATATATACCTACTTTAGTTTTTTATAATTGTAACCTTTGAATTTATGTTTAGTTACATGTTTAGCTAAATGCAAAAAAGGATAACAGTATTTTAACTATATTTCCTTTAATTGCTGTTTTGACTAATAAAGGCTTTTATTTTTCATGTTTTATTTGTCCAGCAAACTGCTGAAATATAGATATTATATAATATATATAAATATAGATATTAGAGTACACAACTATATAAAAAGCAGCATTCAGAGAATGTAAGCAATTTGTTCCAATTATGTGAGCTATTGAAACTTGAAGTTTTGCTTTCCATTCTTTATCAGACTTTACTTTTAGTGAATAATAGTGAGCCAATTGCATGTTAAAATATTCAAACTGATTATTCAAAAAGTCTGATAAATATGAAAAAGATAGGATAACTCCTTAGCATTTGAAGCATAGCTGCCAGCATGCCAACTAATACTAAAAACCATATAAAATTAGATTTAATGATTATTTTTTGATAATTTCGATAAATATTTGGTTACTTATTGCAGGAACTTCCTTTAAGGTATTCACACGAATTTACTTATAAAATAGCAGCAGGATAAATACTGGCACAGACGTTTTAAGAGCGTTCAAGTCTTTAGTTGTAGTTAAAGAAATTATTTTGTGTGTGTTTAAATTGTACATTTGTATTGGCTATAGTAAGATTTAAGACCAGATCAATGATTGGTGATTTCATTGAAATCAGCCAATCAAAATTAGAAATAGTGGGAAAACATGATTCGCCGCTAAAATTATTGTCAATGATTGACAAATATTTTTAATTCGACTTCAACCTTAAAATATTTAGATCTTGATGCCATGTGCCATCTCCCATCCTCTCATACAGTATGCTAAGGTACCCCTTCTATACTCGCTATATGAGATTACATGGTGTGGTCCTGGGTACATGACCACTCTGTCTATTATATCTCTTCAGTGATGATAAACCTCAGCCTTAGGCAGACTCTAGTTATCTCCTCCTGATAGTACTTGTGTACATATACCATGCAAGGCCATCAAGTTAGTGTAACATACCATTATACTCACAGTTACCTATTACTGCATGGTTAGTGTGGATGATAGATGCATGTTAAGTTCCTAGCGTTGCTTATACTTTTTATTATATATCAATATCAGTTGATTAAATCAAACTTAATAATTTGGATCATCGTGAGTATTTTAACATCTGTTTTAGTTGGAGGCTTTGACATTGACCAAATAATGCCTGGAGACTTGGCTGACTTCAACCTATGGGACTATGAGTGGTCAGCAGAAGCAATACTTACTATGGGCTGTGATTCAGTAGCAGGGAATGTAGTGAATAGTACAGTCCTGCAAATAGAAGGCTCACTCGATGTTACCACTCAGAACTATCAGTGTGGACGTAAGTTTAACCTTCTGTACAACTTTTCAATGTAATTATCTTTATGTACCCGCAGAATAACAACTGTAAATAAACCATCCAATTGCTGGAGTCCTAGTAGTAAATTTGTATACTATTACTTGCACTTAGTAGATCTGTTATGACTAAATCCCACTCATTATCTGCTTGTATAATGTTTGCAGACATTGACAATCCCTACAGTAACAGTCTGTCTGCTTCATAATATTCAGACTGAGTATAGGTCTAGCATCTTAAGTAGATGTTGTTATATTCTGTTTAATATCAATGAGTACATCATTATTATAGATCTCTCAAATAAATAGCTCACCAGATCACAAACGCACACCCAATTAGACGTCAAATATTCAGATTTATTTTTGCAATAGATTAGTGTGATGTCTGTTAATGCTATTATAAATTTTTAGTTTTAGATTCTACAACATACCTTGAACTGTCTGTAGTATCAAAGTTAATCTACCCGACGCATATCACGCCTACAAAAGTTCTAAAGATTTCATCGTCTCCTCTCACAGTTATCATCGTTTCCTATAATGAAATCACTTCAGTTCAAGAGGATGGTAGTAGCATCACACTGCTGAGTAGTAACCAAACAGTTAATAATGATGCATCTTGCTGGAGTCATGTATCCTCTGATCTTTCAAATATTAGGCAGTTATTCCAAAGTGAATTTATACAAGACACTGTATATTTCCTTTTGCCAACAATGATTTGGAGGCTAAATCTAACCAGCTGTGACTATAAAATAGTTTGTGAGTTTCCGAGTGGGTTTTATGGCCGACAACTTCAGCAATCGTGTGAAGACATGTCAGCTGTAGAAGTTCTATCCTTTGATTACTCAGAGTACCTGCTTGTTAATCTTCAGTCAGGCAGCATAATCAACAGAGTGTCAGTACCGCAGTTTTTAGATAGGTACCGGTTTATAATGAACAACCATGACTGCACTCAGCAACTGGAGGTGGCAGTCACCAATGTTTATCAGTCGCAGGAATTCTTTTGGATTGGCTCGATGCTTGTACAACATAATCTAAGTACTCATGTACTTCAGAATTACAGAAACATGAGTAGTAAGATCGGTATTGTTGACTCAACACCGCCGACTCTCTGGTCAGACTCCTTCGACATTCTACAGAGTGGGTTAGATGACTCCTTGATAGGGGTTCAATTCTCAACTAACACTATTGTCATTGTGGAAAAGCGCATCGCCTCATCCGTTCAAAGAAATTTTTACGTAACCATCAGTGAAAAGTCAGCTACCATGTGTTTAGGATCTGATTCAGATGATCATTTTACTCAACTCAGCCTTGAGAGTTGTGGTTACCGCTGTGCCCATAACAAGGGTTGTCTGAGTTTTACATATTCACAGGGATCATGTGTGCTGCATTTCATTTTACAGCTTGCTGCCAGTTATAATAGTGAAGTGTGCTATATTGTGTTATAAAACCTTTAGTTCTAAAGTCTATTGTTAGTAATATAGCAATATTATGACTGTCGTGACCTCTTTAGAGTCTTCTTATAGTTTTATGCTCAAACAGTGATCAACAGTTTTGAGATTTTAAGCCTGTCAGTCTCTCATCTTTCTGCTTTTCAAACTTTACATGGCAAATAAACAAGGGTTATAAACAACTTGAACTTTTGTTGGCTGTTCTTTAAAGTTACTTGAAGTTGATTATATTGTTTTTAACTAATTAATACATATCACTTCATTTCTAGTGCAGCATGCGTTTGATTCAAAGCTTTAGATTGAAAAAGTCTATGACCGATCAATTATAACTGTCAACAATTTAAATAGAGCTTACACAGACACAAATCAATGCATTTCTGTAAATTATATCAGGAAAAACAGGCTCTTTACAACTTGGAATTTTTTATACGCCGTGTAATCATAGAAATTGGCCTATGATCAATATTAAGTATTTTTTATTCGTAGTACAGATGAATTGTTATAAATGAGTGTAGTGCTGAAGAGTTCTGGCTTATACCGTTACTCATAACGCCTGTTTTGCTATTGACGATTAAACACTGCAAAAGTTAGCTAATAAGTGATAAGGCTTTGTCGACAAATATTTCTCACAATTTGTTAAAAAGTTCTACTTTTTAGTAATCTAGTCTGTGTTCCTTATTCTCATTATGAGTTAATTTATCAGCATTGAATCAACACAGTATACTGTTATCTGTAGCTACTGTGTTATATACTTTACTATACGGTACGCATCTACTGTACACAGAACGAATGGGATCAATACCTGCATCATAAAAAGAAGACAACTGCTATACACAGTAGCACTTATGTCATACATATTCATCCACAAAGACTCGTACAGAGCTGTTTACTTCCTTTAAGTGCAATCCTTCTTATGATCAATAAGTCTCATATCAGACTGTCTAAAACATAGAGCATTTAAATATAGAACTATGGAACATAGAGCTATCCATCTTAGATCTGTCTAAAATAGAGCTGCCAAATATAGAGCTGTTGTATTTAGAATGGTAGAAAATAGATCTATCAACCATAAGACTATTTAATATAAAGCTGTTTAGCATACAGCTGTACAATAGGGAGCTATAGCCATGGTAGAGTGGTCTAAAATAGATCTGGCTAACATAGAGCAAACAATTATAGAGGTGCTCAATTGAGATTTGTAAAACATAGGAGCTATCAAGCATAAAGTTGTCCAACATAAAACTTTGTAACTTGGAGCTGTTTAACACAAAGCTGTACAGTATATGGCTCCTCAATGAGGAGTTGTCTAACATAGAGTTACCCATTAGAGAAATGTTTGGTAATTTTGTAGCAATATCTCTGTTTCATAAGTGCTCTTGTTTTTATTCAACATTTGTTATTATAGATGTATATATATTAAGCTACTCTCCTGACGGTATGGTAGTTAATCATAAAGCTCTAAAGACAGCTGTTATAACCTTTTCATGACCTTTAAAGTTACAGCAATTTGATTCACATTGATGAAAATATGATTGTAAATATTTCGCATAAAAATCTACAAACAGAACATTTTGGTATAAATTTATTTTCAAGTTTTTAAAGTTTATTGTGTAACAAATGCTAAAATATAACTTTTACAACTGACTTCTGAATGAGCTGACTGGCTGTTCATTTGTTTGAGAATAACTGGTGTCATTCTCGGGTGTCTGAATAGGATCAGTAAGTTATAATTAAAAATTTGAAACTTGCTAATTGAAAACTTCAGTAGTAAATAATTATTGATCAATTTCTTAAAGTCAATGGGCTTATTCTAATGACAACGTCAAAAGAATAAATGTACAGAATTTAGAAACTCTCGTAGATTTTGTTTGTATTTGCATTTTATTTGTAATTTATATTTGTAATATTTGTTAGAATATTACAAATATAGTAGAGAAATATATGTTACAATGATAGGACTGATGTAGAAGACCTGTTGAGGAATATCACTCAGAGGTGACCATGAGCTGCTAGGGCAGCATTATAGCCGAAAGTTGAGATTTTATGATAGAAGATGTAAGGACGCCAGCAGAAGAATTTTGTTGCAAGTCTTATTCACTTTTTATTGAGAGGATAACTCCTGACTCAGTTTACAGATGATAGTTGTATTGTAATATAATAGTTATTGATATTATTCTCAGAACAGTTACTTGCTGTTAGTAACAGAGATTAGAGATTGTTTGACTTGCTAAAGTTCAAAGCATACAATCCTGGAAAATGGTAACCAGGCTCTAGAAAAGTGTTCTGGTGAATTAGCCATGCATTCATTAGACTTTCTTATAAATTTGGTAGCATACCACAATATATATATTTTTTAAATGTAATGAAAAAATCCAATGATATGTCATTTCAAACACAGTTTAGAATGTATATTTTCAAAAAAAAATCTTTTAAAAATTATTTGTGTTGAGCAAATGGAAAAGTAGATTTTATGACGCAATATTAACTTAAAAACCAAATACTTGAGTTTCTTATGTTTCCATAAACCACAATATTGTTCAAGTTGAGAGATTGTATTACTTTTAAGAGTTGTATAATGACTTTTACGTGCTAAGAATCTTGAGATTTTAATTTAGTATCTTCTACAATTATATTGGAGAAAAAATACGCTCATCAGCATATTTTAATTTAGAAATTATTAATTTCAAGCAGTACAATTGAGAAATAAAATTCTATTTAAAACAACCATATAAAAAGTATAGTTTTTTTGTTGAGTTGATGAAGCAACGAATGGTAGAAAACACTCAAGGTCATCAATTAATATGAAGTTTTGAAAATATAATCAGCAACATAATATAAAAAATGTATGATAAAAATATCTTTCAAAATAATAGTCGGCTGCGTTAGGGAAAGCTAAAATCATCTTAACCCAGGTATAGAAATAATAAGTTAGAAATCTACAGTATATGTATTCTACTGTATATCTACTGTATATGTATAAGGATATGTATATCTATATATACATCTATATCATATATAGATACCATATATCTATATGAATATGTATATTGATAGGATATGTATATCTACTGTATATGTAGCCTGAGAACCATTATCAACAGTTTTATAAATCAGTGATACAAGACTATGACCTCTCATCACTCTATACTATATATTTTATGTCTATATTTATATACAGGTCAGCTGATACTTTTAGTTTCCATAGAATAGTGGACAATAAATAGATGTACTACTTGATGACATCATACAGCTAGCTGTAGATTCACATGAAAATGCAACGTTATAACGTCTATAGCATCTCGGGCAAAGCCACATCAAGTCTCTGGTATGTCTGCTAGTAAATATCTAAAAATTTATGTTACCGTTCAACTCAGTAACTTTTTAATTCAAAAATTGAGCTGGTTAGTTGATTTTTAATTTTAAAGCAAACCATGAGTTAGGTTTTAAAAAAGATTGAGTTTTGTAGGAAATTAAGCACGGGAATACAAAAGCTGTGTTATACTGCTATTGTTTCAGCTTAGATTGGGGTGTAGTAATTAGTACTTATTACTTAGATTGGCACGTAGTGGCTAGTGGTTGTAGATTAGATTGACATGTTGTAGGTAGTTCTTTTCAATTAGATTAGCATGTAGTAGCTAGTGCTTGCAGCATCAGTTGACATGTAGTGCCTAGTGGTTGTAGAATAGATTGAAATGTTATAGGTAGTACTTGCCGATTAGGTTAGCATGTAGTAGGTTGGTGCTTGTAGTTTAGGTTGCCATGCTTACGATAGTGCTTGTAACCAAGCATATTACTTACATTAATTCAACTAAACATCAATGGTGATATTTACTTGCAATAACCTACAACTTTTTTTGCAAAACAAACAAATATTGGACGGACAAATATTTCAAAGTGAAACCATGCTTTGTTTCACCTGGTGACTAACATGCCTAAACTGTTAGTGTTAATTTACATTTTAGCTAGATGTTGAACAATGCTGTCTTGTATATTGTATTCCAGAGCACAAGTTATTAAGATTTGACAATTTGCTGGTTATATATACACTTTAGGGACTGGTGAACTAGAGATAACATTTGGGTTTGATGTCCGTGTAACTCCCTCAGTCAGTGTCATACAAATAGATAGAACAGGGAGGACAACTTCACTTCTTAGTTAAAAGTTATATGGACCACCTGCTTTAGATTGCTACTATAGTTCTGTTTATTAATATCAACATCATCATTACACTTGTTTACTATTGATGAGAGAAAATGAGAGCTGTTGTCAAGGTTACTAGCATTGTTGTGGATTAGATTGAGCTTCTGATTGGCTGTTAGATGTTGGGATGTTGAGATGTTGAGATATAAAGAAATGTTATATTTTAGATTGTGATGAGCTGAAATCCGAATGCAGTACAGAGTCTGATATTTCTCTGATTTTAGATTTCTCAGATTATGAAGGTAAGAATAAATGATAGCGTGAGGTGAGTGCTAGTACTATGTCATTGTCAATTAAATTGTCATACAATCAAGTTTAGACTGTTTTGTCACATTTCTTCTAAATAACTACAAGATGAGATGTGCTGGTCAATTAGTGTAACTTTATAACAACAACTATAAAACTAATACAGGACATATTAATATGATACAAACTTTTTTAGGTATTTATACAATCTGCTGCAGCCTTACTCCACATATGCAGAGAACTAATATCACAAGTTGGACCACTAATCCTTTTAACTATAGACTGATAACAGCTTTCATAAATGTTACTAGCAATAATCTTATTTATAAATATTACTTACTCTATTTATAAGTTATTAATGTGTCTGTTATGATGCATTATACAAGTACATAAGTAACAGCAAACATAAGCTAAGTTTTTTGATTTCACAAAGGATCTAGTTAGCAGCATTGACACTGGTAATTTATGCATCTGTGTTTATTCATAAAAATAACCACTTTATGTTTTGAGATAGACCTTGTCTCACAAGTATCTTTGTCTTCAAAACTAATTTTTACTCTGCTTACATCAAAATCAATGATAAAAACTTAAATATCAGGGTTAAGTTGCTTCAAGTAAGGGTTACATTAAAATGCTGCCAGGTAATCTTTAAGCAGTTGCTTGATCTGTTCTCTTCTTTCAGTTTAGTATTTTGTTTCATGTGTAGCTTCTCTACTACATTCTCTAAATCACCATTATTATAATTTCAGTTTCAAAAATAAATAACAAAGTGCTGTCTGCAAAGTCAGCAAATATCTTCTATAGCTAAAGACAATTTATGGTTGTCTACCATATTTAGTACTGGGTGAATATAGTAAAAGTAGTTATACTGTGAAGTATAATATATGACTGCTCTAGCAAAGATTGTTGACCTCTGGTTATAGTCAGTAGTCAGATACATAAAGTAGTTTAGAATTTGTGAGTTTCCTCAAAACTCTGTAGTCTGAAAACTTTATACACTTTATGGCTCACTCTTTTACTTACAAATGAGAATCATACTCAAAATCACTAAGAAATAGCTGTGAATTCAGGCTTGCGATAGCAAGTATCGAGTTTCTTAACTTCAGCGAATATAAAGAGGCTGTTTAAATTAGCCTAAGTTTATGTAAACTCGAGAAGTGGGTGTTCTGATGGACTGAGTAAAAAGAAGCTAAACCTCACTAATTAGGGTCATTAAATATTTAGGATTTACTCAACGACTGATTTTAAAATCAATAAACTTCTTAGATAAGTTAAGGTTTTAAGGTTTGTTCGTCTCGATGTAGACAAGTTAATCTAATGAATGATAGTTTAGCGTCATGTTTGATAAGGTCATATCATATTATAATTCATGATTATCATATTTATAATTCATGATTGTAACTTAATATTCCATAAGTATACTAGCTAGTAACAACCTATTTTAATAATTAATAATATTAATAATAATAAAAATACTTACTAAAAGCACTGACAAATGACTTGTTTCTCAAGGTTTGCTGGGAATGTTAGGCAGGATCCAAACAGCTCGCAGTTTATAATCAAACATGAACTGTACTGGCATCACCACCTTTATTTCCATTCTCTTTTTGACTACAGCAGCAGCTTCATCAAAGAGTAAGTAACAGTTTATAACTTCTCTATATAATCAATAACAAACCATGAATTCTTATGTATTTGAACAAGCTTTTACTTTAAAAATTGAGTTTAATAGAAAAAGCTAACAAAAATTTAACAAAACAACTCATGATGGTTGTTTTGTGGACTTTGGAACTGAAGCCAACATTGCAACAACAAAAAATTAAATTTTGTTCACTATGCTAAAAATCGCAATCTTCAGATGTAGTTCTAATAGTTTCTAGTAGTTCCATGTATATATTCTCATCACTCTTCATTTTATTTGAGAGACGATGTTGATGTTTTTGCCGCAAGAGTAAACAAGTTTATGTATGTAACATGCTGCTACATGTATATTTAACTATTAAATATGACACAAACTACAGGCAGGTGAATTTAAGCCATAGCAACCCACCCTTGATCAACATAAACTACTATACATCTATTAGTGGCAAATGTTCTTTGAGCTACATGAGAAGTTTTCTGCCCATGACACATTTGTCTGAAGTAACTGGTGCATACTATGAGCAGATAAATTTTTCAGTAGCTGACATGTCTTATATGGTGATAATTTACAATCTATCAGAGCTATAAGTTATAAATAACTTTCTTTCTTATGACAGAAGCATGGAAATCTATGGTCACATACAGTCAGACTATCGACACCAATTCGTATCTCTTCTATGAACCACTTCCTGTAATGAAAAAAATCACTGCCTGTTTTTGGTTCAATGGTTCACAAGAAAGAGATCTCTCAAGAAAACCACATATAATCAGCATCTTTGGCTCAAATACAAGTATGTGTATATATTATTCAACTTGTAGAGTATGATAATACTCACAAGTTGAATACTATACACCTGGCTGTCTTATTTTAGTCTCAGGGAGTCTATTAGTAACAGTAGAAGAATATGATTTATGGACTATTCAGCTTCTATAAATAGACTTTGGCTGATGGTGCGTAACATATACTTTATCTCAAGGTTCAAGAAGACTAGCTTTCAGTTATTATGATAACTTTAAAATCTTTAGAAAGCAGAGAGCTGCTTAAAATTGCTCATATTTACTCAAATTGAACTCTTTGGCAAAAGCTAGCAAAAACATGATTTTAGAGATGAATTTTAGCAGTTTCCATAACAACATTTTAAAGTGTTTCTTGTATGCTTTTGCTAATCTGTTTATCTTATAGCTGATAATGTATTTACACTTCGATATCAGACATCTGGGATGTTGTATCTGGATCTCCTCGGTCTCATAGATTCACAAAATGAATCTATGTATATATGGAATGAAAGGCACCGACATTGTTTTACTTGGAGTTATGGGCACCATCTAAAAGTAGGTGGCTATCTACATAATGCGTTTAACATAAGCTAAATCCAATCTTACTTGAACAGCAATTTCTATGTGATGTGACTACAAAAATTAGTCGTTAGTTAGCTCAGGGGCAATCTTTAATAGTTTGTGTTATTTTTAATATTAGAAAAACCTGTTACTGAAATAAACTTTTTGATAAGAAGTACTAATGTTAAAAACATTGGAACAATTTTTAAAATAAGATTTTGTTGCAATAGTAAATCAAGTTAACATGACTTCGTCACTTTTATAGTAGGCTATATACTAGCTAGTTGATTCCGGACTTTTAATTTATTATATAAAGCAAAGAAAACTAGATCATGTTTTTAGTGGTACACTGACAGCCGGATGCCAGGTGTGATGGAGCTTTTTTTAGAACAGTATGTACAAGAACATGATGCGATAATTCCTGCCAATTCAGTCCTCACCCTCCTAACTGACCAAGATAATTATCGTACGTGAAGCTAAGCTTATTTCAATACTCAAAGGTTTCTCTAGCGTAGATCACATAGCTTCCTTTTCAGAGGTTTATGGCTGCTTCACATTGTTCAGCGTGTCTTTAAAATCATAGCTAGAGTTTGCACGCTCATATCAGCTTGCTAAAATTATAGTCATGGTAGCACAGCTCTCATTCTTCAAGGCTCAAACTAAAGTAGGCAAAGCTTTAGTGGTCATTTGACAAGTTGCTACAGTTGCTTTATTTTAAATGTCTAAGTTTTAATAGCATGGGCAAGTTTACATCATATAAAGTCTATGAATGTCCCAAACATTCATTTTTAGTTTTAATAAGTTCAAGACAACTCATTTGATTTGATGATACGGATTACAAAAGTTAGACAGGAGGAGACAAATGCAAAGTTGAAAGAGAAATTTTATGCAAACAAATATATATTTCCATCCACTCTTGGTTTTTAGTCTGCTTATTTTTAAAATTCTGACTCAGTTTTTTTTACAGTTTTAGCCTTTGATCTATTAGGATAATTTTAGTATTTTAGCTAAATTCCTGCTAATTGCTGTTTTGGCTAATAATGGCTTTTATTTGATGGCTTAATGGTTTTTAATAATTAATGGTTATTAAAGGCTTTTATTTATTTACCCCACTGTTAAATATAAATATTAGTGTACACAACTATGTAAAACAAACAGTGTTCAGAAAAAAGTGGCAAACTTGTCAATAATAGTGAGGCAGCTGCCTGAGAAAATATGCAAGTTGACTATTAAAAAAGTTTGATAGATACTACAAAGAATGGACAACTCCTTACTACTTGAAGCCTTACCGTCAGCATGCACGCTAATTGAGGTTTAACCAAAACACAATAATAAAACTAATAATATTGATTATTTTTACGTTATTTCAATAAATATTTTGCTACTTATCCCATGCATGGTAAATGACATTTTAAGGGGGTTCAAATGATTAGCTATAGTTAATGGTTGACTTGCAATAAAATTCACATTACAGTTATTTGGTATCAAAAGATTCACCATGTCTTAAGGCCGGGCCACACGTATCGTGTAATTTCAACTAATCTGGGAAATTCCATTTGTACGAAATTTCTGACCTGCCACACGAAGTTTCACCATGTCTTACTCTGTTGTGATGGAGGTGCAAAATATGTAGAAATGTGATTACAAGCTCTTTAAAGCTCAAAAACGAAAAGTCGCCTTAGATCGAAATCTCTTTATTTCGATGGCATAGCCATGAAATTTGGTTATTGTCTTGTCACGTGATGTTCTCACATGAATTGAAAGGCCAATAAAAAGCTCAATATAAAACTTATTGTAACACTAGTTTATGAAAAACACTTCGGGTTTTATCGAAGACCCGGTATCAAATATAGATGTTCGCTACTTTACAGTTTTGTTTCGATTTGGTCTAATCGACAAGTCGTAATCTGATCTTGTGACCCAATACTTCACAAACAATTTCTGCAGCACTTTTTGATTATCGCAAGTGACCAACAGGCTCGCTATGATTATCAGACAATGATATGTACTCTTTCAAGCTAAGGCTAAAAAATTAAACGACTTTTTACGGTAAGTTATAGGATATCACTGCTAAAAGTGACAGCATTACAATGACAATAAGACTGACGCATAAGAACAATAGACATGCTTTTATTGAACGCATGAAGTATATTTATGAAAATATTTTGACGAATAAGGTTGCATGAAAGTGTAAACAGAAACCATCTCTCACAACTACGTCACATTTGAGCCGTTTTGGAAAGAGAATCCAAACTACGGCGGTCTTGTGTGGATGCTATTTTCTGTTCGTTTTTGAGCTTTTGAGAGCTTGTAATCACCTTTCCACATATTTTGCACTTACAACATAACAGAGTAAGACATGGTGAATCTTTTTGTATCAAATAACTGTAATGTGAATTTTGTTTCAAGTCAAACTTTTAGGAATTAGATTTGTTTTTGGAATTAGATCTGAGTTTATATTTCAATTGCGCATTGGTTATGGTTAGTGGAGATACCAGATCAATGATTGGTGATGTCATTTGAACCAGCCAATCATAATTAATAATGATCGATATAACTGGCTGCTAAACCTATTTTCACAGACTGACAAATCTTTTTAGACTTCAACCTTGGAATATTTTGATCTTGATGCTAAGCGCCATCTCCCACCCTCTCATACAACCCTTCTGTACTCTCTATATGAGATTACATGATGTGGTCCTGGGTACATGACTACTCTGTCTAATATATCTTTTCAGTGTTGATAAACCTCAGCCTTCAGCAGACTCTAGTTATCTCCCCTGATAGTACATGTACACATACACCATGCGAGGCCATCAAGTTAGTGTAACATACTATTATACTCATTGTTACCTGTTACTGCAAGGTTAGTGTGGATGATAGATAGGTTGTTAAAGTCCTAGCATTCCTTATACTTTATATTATATATGAATATCAGTTGATGAGGTCAAACTCAATAATTTGGATCATCATGAGTATTTTAATATCCGCTTTAGTTGGAGACTTTGAAGATGATCAAATAATGCCTGGAGACTTGGCTGACTTCAACCTATGGGACTATGAGTGGTCACCAGAAGCAATACTTACAATGGGCTGTGATTCAGTAGCAGGGAATGTAGTGAATAGTACAGTCCTACAAATAAAAGGCTCACTCGCTGTTACCACTCAGAACTATCAGTGTGGACGTAAGTTTAACTTTCTATATAACTTTGCAGTACAACTATATTTATGTACTTGCAGAGTCCTAGTAGTAAATTTGTGTACTGTTACCTGCACTTAGTTGATCTGCTATGACTAAACCCCACCTACTATCTGCTTGTAAAATGTTTGCAGACAATGGCAGCACAAATCAACACTGTGACAGCCTGTGTGCTTCATATTATTCAGCCTGAGCATAGGTCTAACATCTTATATAGATGTTATATTTTACATATTATTAATGAGTACATCATTAAAGATCTCTCAAAGAAGTAGTTAATCAAAACAAAAACACACCCAATCAGGCATCAAATATTCAGACTTATTTTTGTAATAGATTACTGCAATGGGTTAATGCCATTATAAATTTTTAGTTTTAGATTCCACAACAGACTTTGAACTGTCTGTAGTATCAAAGATAATCTACCCGACGCATATCACACCCACAAAAGTTCTTAAGATTTCATCGTCTCCTCTCACAGTCATCATCGTTTCCTCTAATGAAATCACTTCAGTTCAAGAGAATGGTAGTAGCATCACACTTTTGAGTAGTAACCAAACAGTTAATAACAATACATATTGCTGGAGTCATGTATCTACTGATATTTCAAATATTAGGCAGTTGTTCCAAAGTGAATTTATACAAGACACTGTATATTTCCTTTTACGAACAATGATTTGGAGGCTAAATCTAACCAGCTGCGACTATAAGAAAGTTTGTGAGTTTCCGAAACGGTTTTATGGCCGACAAATTCAGCAATCGTGTGAAGACACGTCAGCTGTAAAAGTTCTTTGTAGAAATGAAAAATACCTGTTTGTTAATCTTCAGTCAGGCAGCATAATCAACAGAGTGTCAGTGCCACAGTTTTTAGATAAGTACCGGTTTATAATGAACAGCCATGACTGCACTCAGCAACTGGAGGTAGCATTCGCCAAATTTTATTGGCAGCCCGAGTTCTTTTGGATTGGCTCGATGCTTGTACAACATAATCTAAATACTCATGTACTGCAGAACTACAGAAAAATGAGTAGTAAGATCAGTATTGTTGACTCAACACAACTTACTCTCTGGTCAGACTCGTTTGATATCCTACAGAGTGGGTTAGATGACTCCTTGATAGGGGTTCAATTCTCGACTAACGCTATTGTCATTCTTGAAAAGCGCATCACCTCATCAGCTCAAAGAAATTTTCTCGTAACCATCAGTAAAAAGCCAGCTAACAAGTGTTTAGGATCTGATTCAGATGTTCATTTTACTCACATCAGCCTTGAGAGTTGTGGTTACCTCTGTGCTCGTAACAGAGGCTGCCTAAGTTTCACATATTCACAGGGATTATGTGTGCTGCACTTCATTTTACAGCTTGCTGCTGGTTATGATGGCGAAGTGTGTTATATTATTTTATAAAATTTTTAAATTCAATGTCTATTGTTAGTAATATAGTAATATATGACTGTGGAAACCTTCTCATAGTTGCTCTATAGTTATATGCTCAAACAGTGATTAACGGTTTTGAGTTTTTAGGTCTGTCAATGTCTCTCATCTTTCTGCTTTTCAAACTTTATACGGCAAATAAACAAGGGTTATAAACAAGTTGAACTTTAGTTGGCTGTTCTCAAAGTTACTTAAAATAAGTTATATTGTTTTTAATCAATTCAAACAAATCAATCGGTTTCTAGAGCAGTCAGTTAGCATAACCTGTTTAAACATGCATGAATTCAGAGTTTTAGATTGAAAAACAATAGTCAATCAATACTTGTCAATATTTTAATTAAAGTTTACACAGACAGAAATTAATGCATCTTTGTAATTTATATCTGGAAAGACTGGCTTTTTATAACTTGAAGGTTTTTATACGCCGTGTCATCGTAGAAATTGGTTTATAATTGATACCAAGTATTCTTTATTTGTAGTACAGATGAACTGTTATAAATTACTGTACTGCTGAATATATATGGCTCATACAATTACCCATAATTCCTGTGTTGCTATTGACAATAAAACACTGTAAAAGTTAGCTAATAAGTGATAAAGCTTTGTTTACAAATATTTCTCACAATTTGTTAAAAAGTTCTACTCTTTATTAATCTAGTCTGTGTTCCTTATTCTCTTCGTGAGTTAATTTAGCAGCATTGAATCAACACATCATACTGTTATCTGTAGCTACTGTGTACGGTTATATACTATACTATATGCCATATGGTAGGCATCTACTGTACACAGAAAATATGTGATCAATATCTGCATTATAAAGAGAAGACAACTGCCATACATAGCAGTTATGTCATACATGTTCATCCATAAAGGCTGATAAAGTACAATCCACCTTATGATCAATAAGTCTCATATCAGACTGTCTAAAACATAGATCATTTAAATATAGAACTATTATATAACATAGAGCTATCCAACTTAGATCTATTATAGTTAGATTGGTAGAACATATATCTATCAACCATAGAACTATTTAACATAAAGCGGTTTAGCGTACAGCTGTACAATAAAGAATTATAGCTATGATAGAGTTGTTTAACATAGATCTGGTAAACATAGAGCAGCAAAATACAGAGGAGCTCAATTGAGAATCATAGAGCATAGGAGCTATCAAGCATAAAGCTGTCCAACATAAAACTGTGTAACTGAGAGCTGTTTAACACAAAACATTACCGTATAAAGCTAACCAATGTGGAGTTGCCTAACATAGAGTTACCCATTAGAGAGATGCTCAGTAACTTTGTGGCAATATCTCTGGTCTATGAATAATTCTTGTTCGTATTCAACATTTCTTATTATAGATATATATTATACTACTCTCCTGACAGTATGGTAATTAATCACAAAGCATTGAAGAGAGCTTTTGTAACCTTCTTATGACCTTTAAAGTTACAGCAATTTGATTCATAATGATGAAAATGTAATTGTAAATATTTCTTATTAAAATCTACACGCAGCATCTCTAAAAACTTTAAAATATATTTATACCAAATTTATCTTTAGAAGTTTTTAAAGTTTATTATTTGACAAATGCTAAAATATATCTTTTACAGCTGACTGGCTTTTCATTTGTTTGGTGATGACTGCTGTTACTCTTGGGTGTCTGTATATGATTGGTAGGTTATAACTAAACATTTGAAACTAACTAATTAAAAACGCCAGTAGTAAATAATTATTGATCAATTTCTTAAAATCAATGGGCTGATTCTAATGACAACGTTGGAGGAACAAATGTACAGAATTTAGAAGCTCCCCTAGATTTTATTTGTATTTTATTTGTAATTTATATTTGTTAGAATATTACAAATATAATAGAGAAATATTTGTTACAGTTGTAGGACTGATGTAGGAGACCTTTTGAGGAATACCAGTCAGAAGTGGCCCATGAGCTACTTGGGCAGCAGTATGGCCGAAAGTTAATATTTAATGGTAGAAGATGTAAAGACGCCAGCAGAAGAATATTTTTTGTGAATTTCATTCACTCATTTATTGAAAGTATGATAATTAAGACAGTTCACAGATGATAGTTGTAATTTACCAGATATTGAGATTATTCTCAAAACAGCTACCCGCTGTTAATAACATAGATCAGAGACTGTTGGACTTGCTAAAGTTCAAAGTATACAATCCCTGCGAGTATGGGTCCAAAAGTTCTAAAAAAGTGTTCTGGTGATTTAGTCATTCATTCAATGGTTAAATCACCAGAACACTAATATATGATATCATATTGTGATGTACTTTCAAAATCTTACAAATTTTAAAGCACATCACAGTATGTATTTCTTTTTATGTATTTCTTTTTATTTCCTCTTAAAAGTTGACTGCAACAAAATTCACATTACAGTTATTTGATATGAAAAAATTCACCATGTCTTACTCTGTTGTGTTGTAGGTGCAAAATATGTAGGAATGTGATTACAAGCTCTTAAAAGCTCAAAAGCGGACAGTTAATCGCAGCCACACAAAACCGTCGTAGTTTAGATTCTCTTTCCAAAACGGCTCAAATGTGATGTAGCTGTATTAGATGGTTTCTGTTTACACTTTCTGCCACCTTATTCATCAAAATATTTCACAAATATACTTCATGCATTCAATAAAACCATGTCTATTGTTCTTACGCGTCTGTCTTATCGTCGTTGTAATGCTGTCACTTTGAGCAGTGATATCTTATAACTTACCATAAAAAGTCGTTTAATTTTTTAGCCTTAGCTTGAAGGAACACATATCATTGCCTGATAATCATGACGAGCCTGTTGGCCATTTGTGATAAGTGAAAAGTGCTGCAGAAATTATTTGTGAAGTATTGGGTCACATGATCAGATTACGACTTGTCGATTAGACCAAACCGAAACAAAACTGTAAAGTAGCAAGTATCTATATTTGATACGGGGTCTTCGGTAAAACCCAAAGTGTTTGTCATAAACTAGTGCTACAGTAAGTTTTATATTGAGCTTTTTATTGGCCTTTCAATTCCCGGGAGAACATCACGTGACAAGACGATAACCAAATTTCATGACAACGTCAGAGAAATAAAGAGATTCCAATCTACGGCGGCTTTCAGTTTTTGAGCTTTTAAGAGCTTGTCATCACATTTCCACATATTTTGCACCTACAACACAACAGAGTAAGACATGGTGAATCTTTTGATACCAAATAACTGTAATGTGAATTTTATTGAAAGTCAACCTTTAATGTACTCAAAAAATCCAATAATATGTCATGTCAAACACAGTTTAGAATTTAATTTTCTAAGGAAAAGCCTTTGCAAATTATTTATGTCGAGCAAATTGAAAGGTAGAGTTTATGATGCAAAATTAACTTTGAAACAAAATACTTGAGTTTCCTATGTTTCCATAGACCACAATATTGTACAAGTTGAGAGATTGTATTACTATTAAGAGTTGTATAATGACTTTTACGTGCATAATATGCTAAAAACCTTAAGATTTTAATTTAGTATCTTCTACAACTATAATAAAGCACAAATATGTTCATGTGCATATTTTATTTTTGAAATTATTGATTTCAAGCATTTATAATTGAGAAATAAAATTATATTTAAACTAATCATGTAAAAGTTATAGTTTTTTGTTGAGTTGGTGAAGCAACAAATGGTAGTAAACGTTCAAGATCGTCAATTAGTATGAAGTTTTGAAAATATAATCGGCAACATAATGTAAGAAAATATATGATAAGAATAACTTTTAAATTAATAGTCGGCTGCCTTAAAAAAGCTAAAATCATTTTTACACAGATATAGCAATAATAAGTTAAAAATTTATATGTAGCCTGTGAACTATTATCAACAGTTTTATAAACCAATGATACAAGACTATGAGCTCTCATCGCTCTATACTATATATTATATTTATATCCAGGTGAGCTGATAGCTTGGGTTTCCATAAAATAGTTGCCTGTAAATAGAGGTATTATTTGATAAAATCATATAGATAGCTGTGGAGTCACAGGAAGATGTAACGTTATAACGTAATGCTACAGCACAGCCCAACAATAGAATTGTTATGTCATATCCTAATGTGCAAGGATTTTGTGACATATTTAGCTGCCACTGTCAAAAGTTCAGCTGTGATTTTGCTCACTTAAACCAACAGATAATACTTGATAATGGAGAGTCTTCACTCTATACTCACTGTAAGTATTGATTTATATTTTATGGTTATAGTCAGTGATGTAGATATCTATTATGAATCGTTTGTAAGCTGTCACTTTCAATAATTCTGTATATATAGACACTTTGCTATTTACTACCAATAAAACGCCAGCTTTAGTCAAAGTAGCATTGACAGCATTGCTTTGTTTGTTAGCTTCTTATCTTATTTCATAAAAACTTAACATATAAACAGTTTTAATTCTTTCGGGCGAAATAGAGACATTTATACCACATTGTAGATGCCTAATGCTTTGGCAATGATTGAGAAGACAATTGCTGGATACACCGGTCTCTTCTCAATACTGGTGAGTGTGTTATATCAAGTTGTTTAAATGCAAGATCTAGACTTTTGTCCAATTGGTGGCAGAGTCTGCACCATTTACTTTTTATGCAGTCTCTAAAATGTTTACTATAAACTGTTTCAGACTTTGTGCCTGAATGCTGCGAAGACAGCGAAGAAAAGAGTAACAGAGAAAGAACTGATGTTGGAGATTCTCAACCAGTTCCTGTTGTAAGTTACGCTGAGACAAGCGAGTTCAAGCAAAAGCCCCTTAAAGTCACATGTGGTGGTGAAGATAACTCCTCAGAGTTACCAGTCATGGTAAAGAGTTTTCATATACAAGATGATTTTGAAAGAGTGTTGAATGAAAAACTAAACAAGTCAGTCATAAGCAAAAGATTTGATGTGAAAGGTGATCAAGAAAAAGGAGAAGGTAAAGAGTTTTAGGTAAAAGTAAAAGTGGAACATGGAGCGGATGGTGGAGCACCAGAAAGTGAAGGATGCAGTGACAGAGAGTTTGATGACAGAAATGAGATGATTGGAGATCAATATGTTTCTAAGAGTAAAGAGCCAAATTACCAATCAGGACACATGAGTAGCCAAGAATCCAACATAGAAGAAGGCACAAATCGCCACCCCGTTGTTATAAAAAGAGAACTAGAAGCTGTCTGTAAGTATTATATTAAACTTATAATATTACAGCATCATGATGTACCCTATCTAATGTTTGTTTTAAAGAGAGAGAATAGACAATACTATTATTACTACTAGACTGTTCATAAAATGGTCTTCCTTAACACTGCTCATAAGTTGTTAGTTACTGATAGTAAATGTTTTTATAAATAGTTTTTTTTTATTTCTCCTTCACTAAATAGTGAATATATTTTATTTTCATTTTGATTTATGTAAGTCATTAGGCTCTCTTTGTCTCACTTAACTTCCTCCCTTCCGTATTATTATTTATTGCTTAGCAGCCAATTATTGTTAGTTACATTTAAAATAAGCTATCGCTTTGATGTTAGCATATTTTAGTCATAGTGTAGATATTACTTTGTTTCCATAAGAACTCATTTGGTAGATCTATATATCAAGTATATGATAAAACGTTGAACTTGATTACTTCTATAAATTTTCTCATAATTTATTGCGCCAGATGTGCTAACTAACATTACATAATAAGTTATATATATATATATATATATATCAATTGCTCCAAATATATGGTGCAGCCCACTGAGTTTTGGGAGAGCTCTACTACTGCATCATTTGATTTTTATGGTTCTTCATCATACTAAGGAAATAGTCAGCATTCTTAGTGCTAGACAAACCGTGATGGAATACGGCAGGCGAACTTGCTAAAGTTTATACTATATGATCAGGTGCTGCTGAGAAAGCTTTCTCTTTTGGTTTCTTTGATAATGAAAATATGTCTTCTCCAACACCTGCATCATACATCAGCAATGAGTCTAGTTCAGCGCAAGCTGTTGAACTTGCTGACAAGAATTGCAATGTCAGCTCTGGTAGGAGAAATAGCTACATGAAAGAAGAGTTAACACTCTTGAATGCTGAGAGAAACTCTATAGTAAAGTCTCAGACCTCAAGTATGTTATATTATTCTTTCATGCTGAACATTTACTTCTACTTCTTCTTAAAACACTTTGGCATCTGTAAAACATGTTTGTTTTAATTCCAACAATCTTTATAACCTGAAATTGTTTTTTGTTTCAGCTTAAGAACAAGGATTAATTGTGCTTGTATTATTTGTATACCGCGACTGATACGTTTAATTTCAGGCAGTACAGACCTCGGGTTTCAGTTTGGGTTCTTTGATGAGAATGAATCAAGTCTTCCAATATATGCTGATGACAAGTACACATCCACTGTTGATATAGCATCTCAGGCGAAGTTTCATCAACTCTCTGGTGTGTCTTCTAGTACATATCTATAAGTTTATATTTCCATTCAACTCAGTAATTTTTTAATTTGCACATTAGGCTGATGAGTTGATTTTTAAGTTTAAAGTAAACCATAAATGACGTTTTATAAGAAAAATTGAGTTTTGTAGGAAATTAAATTTGGGAATACAAAGGCTGTCTTATACTGCTATTGTTGCAGCTTAGATTGGGGTGTAGTAAGTAGTACTTATCACTTAGATAGGCACATAGTGGGTGGTGGTTGTAGATTATATTGGCATGTTGTAGGTAGTACTAGTTGATTAGGTTAGCAAGTAGTAGCTAATGTTTGCAGCATAAGTTGGAATGTAGTGACTAGTAGTTGTAGATTGGCATGTTGTAGGTAGTACTTGTCGATTAGGTTAGCATGAAGTAGGTTGGTGCTTGTAGTTTAGGCTGCAATGTTTTCGATAATGCTTGTAGCCAAGCGTATTACTTACATCAATTCATCTAAACATCAATGGTGATATTTACTTGCAATAACTTCCAAGTTCTGTTGCAAAACAAGCAAATATATGACTACTCTATTTCAAAGTGAAGCCAGGTTTGGTTTCGCTTGGTGACTAACATGCCTAAACTGTTAATCTACCTTTTAGGCAGAAGTTGAACAATGCTGTTTTGTACATTGTACTTCAGAACTAAAGTTAGGATTTGAAAATATGCTAGTTATATATACACTTTAGGGATTGGTGAAGTTGAGATAACCTTTGGATTTGATGTTCCTGTAACTCACTCAGACAGTGTTATACCAATAGATAAACCAGAGAGAACAACTCCACTTCCTAGTGGTAAGTTACGATAAAAGGTATACTGCTGTGTGATCTAGTTTTTAAATTACTCTGTGGTGAGCACATCCAATCATGTATCTTTTGACTGATACACAAATATGAACCACCTGTCTTAGATTGTCACTATGGTTCTGTTTCTTTTTATCAACATCATTACACTTGTTTACTATTGATGAGAGCAATGGAGCGATGTTGTCAGGGTCACTAGTATTACAATGAACTAGGTTGAGCTTTTGATTGGCTGTGAGATGTTGAAATATAAAAAACTTGCTATATTTTAAATTGTGATGAGGTTGAATCTGAATGTAGAACAGAGTCGGAAATTTCTCTGATTTCTGATTTCTCAGATGATGAAGGTAAGAATATATAATATTAGTTTTTTTGTAATTCCATTTAACAGTTTTTCTATTTGCACTAGTAGTTAACAAACTTCATAAGGAATATTTACTGTGTTTTAGATGAGTTAACTGAGAGGAGGCCATGGTTATGGGAATCGTCTAACCCTGATACTCTAGATGAGTCTGACAATAACAAGAAGAATTACAATACAGTAAAAGATTACTCTGCCTATGGCTATGATGATAGTTTGGACGGGTATGTTGATGATGAGAGAGTGGAAGAGGGTATGATTTGTGCTCTAGCTAACATTGGCCATGGTTTACTACCAAATACGGACATTGAAGAACATGAGGTAAAACCAGCATTACCTATATGTCTACTTAAACGGGTTGGACTATTTATGAGTTGATTTGGATCCACCAAAAAGGTCTGAAGAGGTTGAACTACGTCAGATGCCAAAGTTGAAAGCTCCACTCATGCTGAGGTAGGACTTGAAAGGTATCACCTTACCCAAGCTGTCTTCTAAGTTTTCACAGATTCTTTTGTCACAACAACTCCAATACTTGAAAAGTGTGTTTAGATAAATTTGTGAGAATCAACTCAGAAAAACAGGATGTCGTCATGTTAGGGCTGGTGGCCAAAAGCGGAATATTATGTAGCACAGTTATGATGAATATTGTACAGATGCAGTTGTATTGATGATGGCATTCTGTAAGTTAGTTTTTGAATTTTGAAAGTTTCTTGAGTAATGCTAGTAGCTGGTATTACTAGTCTGGTAATATGATAGAAGAGTAGAAACGATCTGCTGTGTTTGAGCATTTTACCTTGATGCTTAAAAATATAGTAACAGGGATACCAGCTTTAGTAATTAGTTTGTGATTTATTTTATTTTTGCAACCATCTGATGTTATATGTATTTATGTGCAGAGTAAACGTTATAAGGCGGCCTTTGCTTTTGATATCTTTTCATTTTACCTACTGATTCTCATTAAGTTTTCTGACTATCTTATATTTGTTTATTGTTCATACTTATTCCTGTTTTTTCACTCAATTTTTATTATTACATTTCTCATTATCATAATCTTGTTTCTTCACTATTTTATTATTACATAATTATAGATTCATGATGTTCATTCAAACATGTCTTATTGCTAAGGGTATTCTTAGTTTGATCATTCAATGATTTACAAGGTGAAACAACTCTAGATCTTATGTTTTATATTCTTACAACTTCTTCAGTTACATAATCAAATTTTATCTCACAAACCGCTGCTAGTTTAGATTCAAACTGCAATCAATGTACATCAATGTTATCATTTGATATGTTGTACCAGCACAGATATTTCTTACATGTAAACCTTAAGTCACATACTTACTTTATTAGCTGGTCTTTAGTAACTTTACTAACCGATCAACTGTCACTCACTTGACCGGCAGCATTCATCTCACCAATAATATACATGATACAATGTTTCCTTCAAACATACGGCAGCACTGAAACTTTCCTCATTACAAAATTAAAATATTTGGAATAACTTAGCAATTGTTAGAGTATTGTCAGAAGACAGCACCAACTCAAGACTCAAGAAATAATAACTCCTACCTGCTAGAAGTATTAGTAAGAATTATGTTTTGTGTATTATCTTTATAAATATCTGTACATGAAAATCTTTAGTAAGATCGCAACATATGTTCCCTATGCTACCCTGCGTAGACATTCACCTGTAGAATTAACACCAGAAAAGGAATCTAGTTCACTAATAATCTTATCAACCTCATCACATAAATGCTTTGTGTAATTATTGTTTCTGGTAGAATTCTTAGTAAAACTAGGTTTTGTTTTTGATTTATAATGCTTTATACCCTAAGCCATCCAAAATCATGTGATATGTTTTTAAAAACAATTTAAATGTGTCAAAGAATTTATCAAGCTTGGTTATTAAAAAAGTTAAAATTTGATGCATGACCAAGGAGAGTTGCCTTGCAGCTTCATCACATGCAAATTCAACACATTTTTATTTGGCGTGTTAAGCTTTACGACATGTATAAGCTAACTCTATAAAGAACAGTGTTGTCTTCTCCTGTCATTATTATCTCTCAACTTAATAGTAGGTAGCAGTCTCAGTGTTGCTTCTTTCTCACTTTATTTTCTCCTAACTAATTAAAGGCAACAACTACATAAGAATAATTATAGACAAGATTCAGTCACAGGCTTCATTGTCTTTTAAATCATGTAGAAGAAATCCATTTTAATATGAATTTTATAAAGATCTTTCCTTAGTGCTGCTATATAAACATATACATGTATCACTATTACATTTTATCATGTCAAAGGACTCAATCCTTTTCTCTTACCCACCCAGCCTTCTTAAAGCTACAACGCTTATTATGATCTATATTAAACATTGACTTGCAAAAAAATTCACATTACAGTTATTTGGTATCAAAGGATTCACCATGTCCTACTCTGCTGTGTTGCAAGTGCAAAAAAATGTGGAAATGTGATTACAAGCTCTTAAAAACTTAAAAATGAACAGTTAACCGCAGCCATCACAAAAACGCTGTAGATTGGAATGTCTTTATTTTGACGACATACTCAAACATTGCGGTTACTGTTTTTGATCATGTGAAAGTAAAGGCCAATAAAAGGTTTGATATAAAACGTTTCGTAGCACTAGTTTATGACAAACACTTCGGGTTCTACCAAAAAGTCTGTATCAAATATAGATGCTCGCTACTTTACAGCTTTGTTTCGGCTTGGTCTAACCATCTAGTCGTAATCTGATCATGTGACCCATACTTCCTGCCAAATGGCAAGAAGAATTTCTGCAGGATTTTTTGACTATCGCAGGTGACCAATAGGCTCGTCATGTATATAAAGGACGATATGCACTCTTTTAAGCTAAGTTTGAAAAATTAAATGAATTTTTATGGTAGGTTTTGGGATATCAGTGCTCAAAATGACATCATTACAATGATAATGAAATAGACGCATAAGGACAAAAGAAAAGGTTTTATCGAATGAGTGAAGTATATTTGTTAAAATATTTTGACGAATGAGGTTGCATGAAAGTGTAAACGGAAGCCATCGTGTTCAACTACATCCTATTTGAGCCATTTTAGAAAGGGATTCCAATCTACGGCGTTTTTGTGATGGTTGCGATTAACTGTTCGCTTTTGAACTTTTAAGAGCTTGTTATCACATTTCCACATATTTTGCCCTTACAACACAACAGAGTAAGACATGATCAGTCTTTTGATACCAAATAACTGTAATGTGAATTTTGTTGCAAGTCAACCTTTAGCGGCTAAGAATAATTGTTATATATTATAACAAATACATACTAGTCATAAAAGAAAAAACCAACCAACTAAAACATGACTACCAAATTTGAGCTTTATTCTTGTAGTTTTCCATGCACTAACTATATCTCCTACTAAAGAATTAGCCATGCATGTTCACTAAAATGTTAAGGCTGCCAGAAATAAGTTCTGCTGAACGACTAACATGCTCTTTGAAGTTTTCAGCCATGGATAGTTTCTGATTGACTAACAGTCTGCTTTTAGTCTATAGAGGTAAATACTTATTGAATAACTAGCACACTGTTTGTACTCTCTAGTGATTATAAGTCCATTTTATTTTACTATAAGATTACACTGTACGATAGTAAATCTAGTTCAGGTACAATTTTGCGTTTCAGTCTATTAAAAGCATCATTATATTTGGGTTTAATAAAAACTAAATAGAAGAGATGTGGTTTTAATTTTATTGTCTCTTTTAAGCATTTAAATTTAGCTTAGACTAAATAAACCTTGGTTCAATTTTAAATACTTTTCATTCATAATAGATCAATTAAATCTAATATTCAGATTTCATTGTCAAAATCTTTTTGTCTTCAACATAAAATTTTTTCTTCATATTGTTTCTCAAAACTTAGCAAGGCTACCTAAATTGGAAATTGTCATATGTGATGCTTCACTGATTGATGGATAGTCAGTTTCTTCTCTACGTCTGGAATAATTTTGACTAATTTAGTGAAGCAGCTCTAAGTAGTTACAGCTTTACCTTTCTACATACTGAACAGACTGTATCTTGGAGTAATTCCTTTCTTATATCAGTCCATGGCTAATTAGTCCATTCAGGTACCGATCAGGTGCATGGGCACAGATCACTCTATATACATGTAACTGACTGAAATCTGGGTTTACTATATCTATGGATAAAATTGTCTTTTCTTCATGAAATGCTGAACCAATCATCATAGCCAGATAAGCCCTTAGTCAATCTATTTAGCATCTGTGTCAGCGGCAAGGCAACAGGCAAGCTTTTAATTTTAATAAGTGCTAAAGTTAGTTATGCTTAATGTAACAGGCCAGCTGTTACGCTGCCATCAAAACACTCTCACCATAATGAAGAGATAACATCTGTTAGGATATTTGTGTCAGTTCACTCCATAAATAGAACAGATTTATATGTCAGAATAGAGGATAGCAGAGGTTTTTCTATGAGTAAAATGGTTATCACAGAGCAGCTGCAGGTCATGCCACAAAAACCTCCAAAACAATCCGGTAAGTATGGCATATCATATCAAAAATTAAAAAATTCAGGTAGCCAACTCATTGTTTAGGAACAATCATGTTAGGTGAATGAAAGGTTTATAGGTCATTCCAAATAGTTATGTCACTGAACTGAATGTTTTAAATGTATGATGAATTTAAACTAAGTGGCTAGTCTTTGTTTGCTATGCTCTCAAGGTGCAGGCAATTTTTTTAACTCGAACATGTAAGATTGATAATAAAATGGATCTATCCATCACCAGCCTGTCGAGTTTGTTATTTACTAAAAACTTTGTTCCAAGCTTTTTTGATAGGACTAAAATTACCTGTTAGGTATGGTTCATATAGTTACAAGTAAAACATACATAACCTGACCATGGCTTCATCATATATTAGCAGCACTGGAAGCCAAGCAAGAGCTGACAATTCTAATGTTATTGCCGATCACTATTTTGACATAATAAGTGTCATGTATGCTAGCAGTGTCAGGGAAACACCTCAAAGTATAGTTTTTTTCTGTTTTAATTATTGCTGACCTTACCAAGAAAGTATACTATCATTTTTACTGAAATGGTTATCACTAATATCATAGAGAAAACTTTCATGTTCTTAGATGTTTTTGCTTGACTAATATTTTTGAGTTTTAATAGTGTTCAACAAAAAATTTCAAAATGCAGCTTTAGAACTCACTTTGACAGGATTGTTTCAACTGAACTTTTCACTTTAATACAAATGATGAAACTTATTTGTGAGAGGTCAAAGGAAGTTCAACGGAGCGTTTTATATTGGTGCGCTGGAAAAATAATTAAAATTTTATGTTTGACTTTTTTCATTTACTGTTGGAATAGTGCTTAAAGAGTCTCAAACTGCTATGAAATAAATTTATTAAACTTTTTGCTACTGTAACAGATTTTTAGATTATTCCTTGCTTCTGATGTCAGTATAGGGAGTTGAACACTCTAAAGTTGTAGGCGTTCTCATTTTGTCAGGAACTAGTACCCTAGAAGTATCGAGTACCGTGAGAGGTTTATGGTTATTACGCATGTATACTACATGCGTAATAACCATAAACCGTGGAAGGTGAATTATTGGTGCAGAGGTAGCTTTCCAGGGGCTATATTGGATGTCAGGGGTTCATATCTCATATGGAGCAATCTTTTTCTCTGCATCCGGTCGTGGCTTCAAACAGAAGAACGAACACGGCTCTTATAATTCTGAAACGTGATTGGTCGATTGGCAGTAGTGTTGGTCAACAAGCCAAATGTTCATGTTTAAACTCCATTGAAAACAATTTTTTCTTATCTCTGAAGTGGCTTCACACACAATATACATGTAAGCTTAAGCCTATAATAATAACACATAATCCCTGTGTATTACTTCTTTAATGATAGCTATAGTCCAGCAAATATCTAGTCAAACCTCTTTTAATACACAGTGTGAAATTCAAAAACACGAGTTCAAATTCCGTACAATGTGATTTCTTTTTCAAACCTCCAGCTGTGACTGCAAACAGATAAAACAATTTGACTCGGTACCGAAAGCAATTTCCAACATGTGACATTCGAAGCTACCAGGCCAGGCGTTCGTTCCTTTGCCTTCAACGTAAAGCAATAATAAAAATCTCATTTCAGTGATTGTTACTTCTATGTTTTTACATATCATCAAGTTTTTACACAGTTCTATATCATGCATTTGTTTTGATGCTAAGTGTAAATTACCTGCAGTATATAGGAATTATTCTAGGTCTTTAGGCTGTAGAATGAGTTAGACAAATCACAGTGCATTGTTATGAGACAGCAGCTTTAACATACAACAACTTTATTATGGAAAGCAGATCTTAAAATGAATCAACTTCATATGCGGAGAATTGACTGCATTATATCAAAAAGCCATCCTTGTATACAACAGTATGCAACAATATCAACCAGAGGTTTGTGTGAACAGTCCCTCACCAGATGATGTTTTTATTTCTATTTAGTCCCAGAATGTCTAACAAGGTTACAGTCAATGGAAGTCGACCGAGGCACAACCCTAGACCTCTCAGTGATCATTGCTGGATTCTCTTGTCTCAGTATCACTTGATCTATAGATGATGACATTGTTTCAGAGACAAATGAACAGTATTTTTTTTTAAAAAGAAGTACAGAAGTGAGCGACAGAGAATAGAACTATTAAGTCGTGCGCCTTTCACGAAAAAATAACGTGCACATTTCACCAGTCTATAGCATTGTCGAATTGCCGAAGGTTTCTGTAATTAACGCAGAAGTACTGAAATATAATCGTTTCTTTTTTGCCGATTTCAAAGTAGCTGAAATTTTGGACACTTTTGAGTACTTTGGTATTCTAACTGATGTCCAAAGCAGTGAAAGTAAAGGAAATGATGATGATATTTTTTCTAACGATTCTTATGAGATTATCACAATATTTAATTATAAGTTTGGATGACTATTGAAGTGTTATAGTCACACTAACAACATCGATGATGGGCAGTATGTTACTGTTATTATTTTTTCTAAATAGTTTTGTTAAATAGATTTTCTAAAAATCTATATAAATATCACAACTTCTTGATATTGTTAGCTTTGACGTTTTGAAATGTAAACAAAATTTTTCATTGGTTTTCTATTATTACTGTATTACTATATTAATAATATTGGTTATTCTAATAATATCAGTGCATTTTACTTCTAGTTTTGCATTTCTCCTATTGCAGAGGGAGAGATATAAACATATAATCTTTTCCTTTCATTATTGTTGTTTGTCATGAGACCAAACACTTTTTTAAATAGATTTTCTAAAAATTTATATAAATATCACAACTTCTTGATATTGTTAACTATAACGTTTAGAAATGTAAACAAAATTGTGCATTGGCTTTCTATTATTACTATATTAATAATATTGGTTATTCTAATAATATCAGTACATTTTACTTCTAATATTGGCCAATATTGCATTTCTCCTATTGCAGGGGGAGAGATATAAACATATAATCTTTTCCTTTCATTATTGCTGTTTGTTGTATATAAAAACACCCACACCCAGTACATTACAGCTAACATTGCAGTTATCCTATTGCACTGCAGTGCCATTTGACTGCAAATATTGCATTTCTCAACCATCAGTACCCTTTCTTTTTTCCAGTATCACTTTGGTCGTGGGGCTGTATGACAGGGGAATTTCTAGGAATAAATATTGTTCCATTTGTAATTTCATTTGACTATTTTTTGTTTGCACTAGTAGTTAACAGATTTCATGAATAAAATGTCTTGTGTTTTAGATGAGCAAGCTGAGAGAAGGTCATGGTTACGGGAATCGTCTAACCCTGATACTCTAGATTAACCTGACAATAACAAGGGGAATTACAACAGAGTAGAAGATTACTCTGCCTATGGCTATGATGATAGTTGGGACGCATATGTTGATGAAGAGAGAGTTGAAGAGGCTATGATTTGTGCTCTAGCTAACATTGGCCATGGTTTACCACCAAATATGGACATTGAAGAACGTGAGGCAAAACCAGCATTACCTATAGGTCTACTTAAACGGGTTAGACTATCTCATCCTATGCATCCACTAAAAAGGTCAGAGGAGGCTGAACTAAGTCAGATGCCAAAGTTAAAAGCTCCACTCATGCCGAGGTAGGACTTGGAAAGTCTTACCTTACCCAAGCTGCCTTTTAAGTTTTCATAGATTCTCTTGTCACAACAACTCTAATATACATACTAAACAAGTGTGTTTAGAGGGAGTTTGTGAGGGTTAACTCAGAAAAACAGGGAGTCTTCATGTTAGAATTGATCTCCAAAAGACAGTTATTATGTAATGCAGCTATGATGAATATTGTAATGCATTGGATACATTTGTATTGACAATGGGATTCTCTAGGTCAATTTCTGAACCTGGAAAATGTATTGAGTAATGCTGTAATTGGTAATATTATTAGTATGGCAACGGAATGAAAAGCAGGATATTGCCAAAAGAGGGATATTTTGTAGCTCAACTGTGATGAATATTGTACAGAAGCATTTGTATTGATGATGGGGTTTTTTAAGTTAATTTTTGAATCTGAAAAATCTATTGAGTAATGCTAGTAGCTGGTAACATTACTAGTACAGTAATATGATAGAAGAGTAAAAATGATCTGTTATATTTAAGTATTTTATCTTGATGCTTATAAATAAAGTAACAGGGATACCAGCATTAGCAATTAGTTTATAATTTATTTTATTCTTTTTTACAACAATCTGTTGTTATATGATTTATGCTCAGAGTAAATGTTAAAAGACAGCAATTACTCTTGATATCTCTTCATGTCATATACTGATTTTCCTCTAGTTTTCTGACTATCTTATATTTGTTTATTATTCATATTTATTCCTGTTTCATCACTCAATCTTTATTATTACATTTCTCATCATAATCTTGTTTCTTCACTATTTTGTTATTATATAATAGATTCATGATGTTTATTCAAACATGTCTTATTACTAAGGGTATTCTTAGTTTGATCATTCAATGATTTACAAGGTGAAACAACTCTAGATCTTATGTTTTATATTCTCACAACTTCCTCAGTTACATAATCAAATTTCATCTCGCAAACGCTGCTAGTTTAGATTCAAACTGCAATCAATGTACATCAATGTTATCATTTGATATGTTGTACCAGCACAGATATTTCTTACATGTAAACCTTAAGTCACATACTTACTTTATTAGCTGGTCTTTAGTAACTTTACTGACCGATCAACTGTCACTCACTTGACCGGCAGCATTCATCTCACCAATAATATAGATGATACAACATTTTCTTTAAACATGCGGCAGCACTGAAACTTTCTTATACCAAAAGTAAAATATTTGGAATAACGTAGTGATTGTTAGAGTATTGTCAACAGGCAGCGCTTACTCAAGACTTAAGAAATGATAACTCTTACATGCTAACACTATTAGTAAGAATTACCGTATGTTTGGTTTATTATCTTTAAAATGTCTGCGCATAAAAGTCTCGACTAAAATCGCAACATAATTTTACCTAAAATATTACTACCAGAGATAGAACCTAGTTCACCAACAATCTCATCACCTTCATTACATAAAGGCTATGTGAAACCATTATTTCTGGTAAAATGTTTAGTGAATTCATGCTTTTTTTGTTCTATAATGCTTTATATCTTATGCCTCACTGTAGCCATCAAAAGTCATGAAATATATAATAAAAAACAATTAAATAGTGTGAGGTTTTCATCACGTTCCGTTATTACAAAAGTTGAGATTTGAGACATGACTAAGGAGAGGATAACTCCTTAACACTTGTAGCATACTGCCAGCATGCCAACTAATATTAACAAAACATAAAATTAAGTTTAATAATTATTTTTTGACAATTTTGATAATTATTTTGCCACTTATTACAGGAACCTCTTTAAAGGTGTTCACACGAATTTACTTATGAAATAGCAGCAAGACAAATACTGGCACAGACGTTTAAAGTGTGTTCAAATCTTTAGTTGTAGTTGAAGAAATTATTTTTTGTGTGTTTAAATTGCACATTTGCACTGGCTATAATAGGAATTAAGACCAGATCAATAATTGGTGATGTCATTAGAACCAGCCTATCAAAATTAGAAATAGCAGAAAAACACGATTGGCGCTAAAATTGGTGTCAATGATTGGCAAATATTTTTAATTCGACTTCAACCTAAGAATATTTTGATATTGATGCCATGTGCCACCTTTCACCCTCACATACAGTATGCTAAGGTGCCCCTTCTATACTCTTTATATGAGACTACATAATTTGGTCCTGGTTACATGACTAATCTGTCTATTATATCTCTTCAGTGTGGATAAACCTCAGCCTTCAGCAGACTCTAGTTATCTTCTCTGATAGTACATGTATATATATACCATGCAAGGCCATCAAGTTAGTGTAACATACTATTATACTGATTGTTCCCTATTACTGCATGGTTAGTGTGGATGATAGATGTATGTTAAAGGTTGACTTGCAACAAAATTCACATTACAGTTATTTGATATGAAAAGATTCACCATGCCTTACTCTGTTGTGTAGTAGGTGCAAAATATGTGGGAATGTGATTACAAGCTCTTAAAAGCTAAAAAACGAACAGTTAATCGCAGCCACAGGAGACCGCTGTAGTTTAGATTCTTTTTCCAAAACGGCTCAAATGGGACGAACTTGTTACAGGATGGTTTCGGTTTACACTTTCATGCAACCTTATTTGTTGAAATATTTTCACAAAGATACTTCACGCATTCAATAAAACTATGTCTATTGTTCTTACGCATCTGTTTTATCATCATTGTAATGCTGTCACTTTTAGCACTGATATCTTATAAGTTACCGTAAAAAATCGTTAAACTTTTCAACCTTAGTTTGAAGGAGTACATATCATTGTCTAATAATCATGACGAGCCTGTTGGTCACCTGTGATAATCGAAAAGTGCTGCAAAAATTATTTGCGAAGCATTGGGTCACATGATCAGATTACGACTTGACGATTAGTCCGAGCCGAAACAAAACTGTAAAGTAGCGAGCATCTATATTTGATCTATAATTTGTCATAAATTAGTGCTACAATAAGTTTTATATTGAGCTTTTTATTGGCCTTTCAATTTATGTGGGGACATAACGTGACAAGACGATAACCAAACTGTAATAGAGATAAACAAATAAATAAAGAGATACCAATCTTTGGCGGCTTTTCGTTTTTGAGCTTTTAAGAGCTTGTAATCACATTTCCACGTATTTGGCACCTACAACACAGCAGAGTAAGACATGGTGAATCTTTTGATACCAAATAAGTTCCCAGCATTGCTTATACTTATTATTATATATCAATATCAGTTGATTAAATCAAACTCAATAAATTGAATCATCATGAGTAGTTTAATATCTGCTTTAGTTGGAAATTTTGAAGATGATCAAATAATGCCTGGAGACTTGGCTGACTTTAACTTATGGGACTATGAGTGGTCAGCAGAAGCAATACTTACTATGGGCTGTGATTCAGTAGCAGGGAATGTAGTGAATAGTACAGTCCTGCAAATAAAAGGTTCACTCGCTGTTACCACTCAGAACAATCAGTGTGGGCGTAAGTTTAACCCTCTATACAACTTTGTAATGCAATTATCTTTATGTACCTGCAGAGTAACAACTGTAAATAAACCCTTTAATTGCTGGAGTCCTAGTAGTAAATTTGTAATATTTTGTTATAGAAATATAGCTTGTAACTCAACATCATAGTATGCATTAAAATAGTTGATGTTTGTTATTTAAAGGTATACTGTTACCCGCACTTAGTTTATCTGTTATGACTAAATCACGCTCATTACCTGCTTGTATAATGTTCGCAGACATTGACACTCACTACAGTGACAGCCTGTCTGTTTCATAATATTTAGACTGAGCATAAGTCTAGCATATCTAGTAGATGTTAGATTCTGTTTATTATCAATGAGTACATCATAATAGATCTCTGAAAGAAAAAGCTTACCAGATCAAAAGCACACTCAATCAGACGTCAAATATTCAGACTTATTTTTGCAATAGATTAGTGCATTGCGTTAATGTTATATAAATTTTCAGTTTTAGATTCTACAACAGACTTTGAACTGTCTGTAGTATCAAAGATAATCTACCCGACGCATATCACATCTAAAAAAGGTCTAAAGATTTCATCGTCTCCTCTCACAGTCATTGTCGTTTCCTCTAACGAAATCCCTTCAGTTCAAGAAGATGGTAGTAGCATCACACTTTTGGCTAGTTACCAGAATGTTAATAATGGTACATCTTGCTGGAGTCATGTATCCTCTGATTTTTGAGATATTAGGCAATTGTGCTAAAGTGAATTTATACAAGACACTGTATATTTCTTTTTACCAACAATGATTTGGAGGCTAAATCTAACAAGCTGTGACTATAAGAAAGTTTGTGAGTTTCCGAATGGATTTGATGGTCGACAACTTCAGCAATCATGTGAAGACACGTCAGCTGTAAAAGTTCTACCCTTTGATTACTCAGAGTACCTGTTTGTGAATCTTCAGTCAGGCAGCATAATCAACAAAGTGTCAGTACCACAGTTTTTTGATAAGTACCGGCTTATAATGAACAACCATGACTGCACTCAGCAACTGGAAGTAACACTCACCTATTTTTATTGGCAGCAGGAATTCTTTTGGATTGGCTCGATGCTTGTACAACATAATCTAAGTAATCACGTACTGCAGAACTACAGAAACATGAGTAATAAGATAAGTATTATTGATTCAACACAACCAACTCTCCGGTCAGACTCCTTCATTATTCTACAGAGTGGGTTAGATGACGGCTTAATAGGAGTTCAATTCTCGACTAACACTATTGTCATTCTTAAAAAGCGCATCACCTCATCCACTCAAAGAAATTTTCATGTAACCATCAGTGAAAAATCAGCTACCAGGTGTTTAGGATCTGATTCAGATGTTCATTTTACTAAACTCAGCCTTGAGAGCTGTGGTTACCGCTGTGTCCGTAACAGAGACTGTCTAAGTTTTACATATTCACAGGGATCATGTGTGCTGCATTTCATTTTACATCTTGCTGCCGGTTATGATGGTGAAGTGTGCTATATTATTTTATAAAACTTTTAGTTCCAATATCTATTGTTAGTAATATAATAATATATGACTGTGGAAACCTTTTCATAGTCGCTCTATAGTTTTATGCTCAAACAGTGATCAACAGTTTTGAGTTTTTAGGACTGTCAATGTCTCTCATTTTTCTGCTTTTCAAACTTTATACGACAAATAAACAAGGGTTATAAATAACTTGAACTTTAATTGGCTGTTCTCAAAGTTACTTAAAATAAATTATATTGTTTTTAAATAATTCAAACAAATCACTAGTTTGTAGGGCAGTCAGTTAGCATAACTTGTTTAGACATACAATGATTCAAAGCTTTAGATTGAAAAACAATAGTCAATCAATACTTGTCAATACTTTAAATAAAGTTTACATAGACAAAAACTGATGCATCTCTGTAATGTTTATCAGGCAAGACAGTACTGTGGCAATTTGGAGTTTTTGTTTATACGCCATGTCATCATAGAAATTGGTCTATAATCGATACTAAGTATTCTTTATTTGTACTACAGATGAATTGTTATAATTGTCTGTAATGCTGAAGAGATCTGGCTTCTGCCGTTACCCATAATTCCTGTGTTGCTATTGACGTTTAAACACTGTAAAAGTTAACTAATAAGTGATAAAGCTTTGTCTACAAATATTACTCACAGTTTGTCAAAAAGTTCTACTCTTTAGTAATCTAGTCTGTGTTCCTTATTCTCATCATGAGTTAATTTAGCAACACAGAATCAACACATTATACTGTTATCTGTAGTTACTGTGTAAGGTTATATCCTATACTATATGGTTGTATACTATACTATAAGGTAGGAATCTACTGTACACAGAACAGATGTGATCAATACCTGCATCATAAAGAGAAGACAACTGCTATACACAGTAGCACTTATGTCATACATATTCATCTATAAAGACTGGTACAGAGCTGTTTACATCCTTTAAATACAATCCTTATGATCAATAAGTCTCATATCAGACTGTCTAAAACATAGAACCTTTAAATATAGAACTGTGGAACATAGAGCTATTCATCTTATATCTGTCTAACATAGAACTGCCATATAAAGCTATTATATATAGAATGGTAAAACATAGATCTCTCAACCATAAAGTTGCCGTGTAATCATAGAAATTGGCCTATGGTCAATATTAAGTATTCTTTATCCGTAGTACAGATGAAATGTTATAAATAGAATGTATTGCTGAAGAGATCTGGCTTTTGCTGTTACCCGTAATTCCTGTGTTGCTATTGACAATTTAAACACTATATAAGTTAGTTGGCTAGTTGTTGGCTACTTGCATACATTCAATGCATTCAATGCATTAAAGTTATAACCTTGGCTGACCAATGCTTTGCTGAACAAAATTAAAAAGAAATACAATACTTACCGCCAGTTATCTAAATCTCCTTTTAACACAAAATTAAAATTTAAATACAACAAATTCAAGAATCAATTGTTAACTGAATTGAAGAAATCAAAATTTTCTTATTTCAAGGACAGTCTTAACAATTGCTCCAATGCTTCAGAAACTTGGAAAGTAATTAACACACAAATATTGAACAAATCAACAACAAAGATTTGCGGAGTGCCAACCCAACTTGAAGCTATTGCCAACACTTTCAATTTAATATGCCCAGATATAGAAATAGCTAATAAATTAAATACATATTTTAGCTACGTTGGACCTTTGCTAGCAAAAAAGTTTTCAACTGAAATCGTGAGCTACAGACTATCCGATTACAATCCAAGCTTTGAATTACATCCAGTTACCAGCCAAGTGATTATAGACACAATAAATTTTATAAGCGAAAAAAAAGCTGCTGGCTTAGATGGTATTACAAGCAAAGTTATTAAACGCAATGCTACTTCTTCAAGCTGTATACTCTTCCACATCCTAAACGAAAGCATAACTACACAAATTATTCCAGATGATATGAAAATTGCAAGAATTAATCCTCTGTATACAAAAGAAAACATAAATCAGTGTGAAAATTATAGGCCTACCTCAATTCTTCCGATATTTAGCAAAATTACAGAAAAAATTATAAATTTCCAAATCATGGACTATTTTGAACGCAATAACATTCTAGACTCTAATCAATTTGGTTTTAGAAAAGGTATTGGAACAAGAGATGCAATTATTTTCTTTACAAACAAAACATTCCAAGCTTTTAACAAGGAAACTGTGTTCTTGGTATATTTATAGAATTCAGCAAAGCATTTGATACCATTGATCATGATATATTGTTATTAAAGTTAAAGTCTATTGGTTTTAAATTAACAGCTATTAAATAGATAGAAAACTACTTAAAAGATCGACGTCAAAAAACAAAAATAAATGCTACCCTGTCAACACCACAAACTATAAAATGTGGTGTTCCTCAAGGATCTGTATTATGTTCAACTTTGTTTTTAATATATATTAATGACTTAGCATGTCCATTAAAAGTACTTTCACCAATATTATACGCAGAGAAATCTGACAATATAAAATTTTTAGGAGTACTTATTGACCCCAACTAAATTGGAGCAATCATATGTCCAAATTTTTAAAAGACTTTAGACCTTGTGCTGGGTTGTTTTTTCGATTGTCTCAGTACCTCTTTAAAGATGTTTTGCTAATTCTGTACAATTCCTTCATCAATTCCAAACTCTTGTATTGTGTTGAGGCATGGGGAAATGCTCCAGACGGCTACTTAAACAAAATTAAAGTTTTTCAAAAGCGTTTACTCAGAATAATTAATAAGAAAGCTTATGATTTTTCTGCTAATCCGCTATTCAACTTAAATAAAATTTAAACTCTTAAAAAGTTATACAAATACAAAGTGCTGATAAAAGCACACAACACATTTTATGAAATAAACCAAAAGAGGACAATAACACATTTAACTACTCGTCAAACACACATAAAGCTAAAAATACCATTGTTCAAATCAAAAGCTGGTCAATGTTGCTTGGATTATCAGGAGTCATTGCTGTGTAATCTACTACCGGTTACACTGTGTAAAATTGTAAGTACTAATTCTTTCAAAAATGAACTGAAGCGCTTTCTCAGACAACCAGACTAGACTAAACTAAGTAGACAGACTTCTGCTGACTCTACTTTCAAGTTCCGTTGATTAGCAGTGCTATTGCGCACAGGGACCTTATCATCACCTTCCCTGGAGTGACTTTTTTTCTACTTTTGTTGTTCTTGTATACTGTAAGAAACACTCTTCATATTTTTTTTCTAGTTATATTATAGATAAAAATAAACAAACAAACAAACATTCAATCATTATATATACAGTATATACATATATATATATACATACATAGGCCTATATACATACATACATATATGTACGTACGTACATACGTACGTACGTACATACATACATACATACGTACATACATACGTACGTACATACGTACATACATACGTACATACATATGTACATACATACGTACGTACATACATACGTACATACATACGTACATACATACATACGTACGTACGTACATACGTACATACATACGTGTGTACGTACATACGTACATATATATATATATATAACGGATAAGTGGTCAGGCCTACTGCTAACAGCGCTCTACGCGCTTAAAAGTGCGGAGTGTTATAACTAACTAGAGTGTTGGAATAGGTTAATGTTACTTATCTTTCTTCCAGATTAATATTGTTCTCCGGGGTCTCGACAGGTCTGTTTTGTGCTGGAGCACTCTTCAGGTGACTTGATCAATAGTTTGAATGGCTGGTGTAATTGCCTCTTCTGGTGTTTTTGGTGGTGTTTGTAGCTCCGCCTCTGCCTGGATCGTATTGGCTAAAAAGGTATTTCTTGGAGTGTTAGAATGTGTTGTTTATCTCATTTCTTTTGTTTAAGGTAGCTTTTTCTGGCCTTCAAATGATGTAATACTTTTCAGTAAGGCACAGATGGCATTTCTTTGTTTGGTTTGAATAAGGTCTAGCTTTCTGCATAATTTCCCATTGAATCCTGTAGCTTGTATTGTCATTCTTAAGTTTTCAGATGTGTTTACTAAACTCTGTGCTGTTTTGTTTGTCACTGTGTATGAAAGAGGCCGTGTGGTTTCTAAATCCAGATTTAGAATAGGTAATTGATTGGCAATGGTTGAGAAGACAATCGCTGGATACACCGGTCTCTTCTCAATACTGGTGAGTATGTTATTTCGAGTTATTTAAATGCAAGATTTAGAGTTTCCTCCACTTTGTCAGTCAAAGTGATCACTATAATGTACCAACAAAACACTGCTTCCTTTTATATGACATACACATATATTGGTTCATTCAATATCGCTCAAAATATTACTATTACAGCTACACTTGTTATAGAAAACCGATAGTAAATGTCTACCTGCTGAAGCTATCCTTGAGGCTAAGAAAAGCAAGGAGTGTATTCTGGAGCTAGTACAGCCCTAGTATAAAGCGATAGCTGAAACAGCTAAAGTCATGACAACGGCTGCACAGGCTATAGAGGGTAAGTAAACTAAATATTTAAACTAGTAGCAGTAGATGCATATAATTGTTGTATTTTAAATCATGTGTTATTTTTAGTCTCTGAAATGGTCAGTACCAACCTGATAGAATGACGCGGTGTTAATTTATTTGGTTATAACCATCCTGTTAGTCACTCTCATATTCTCATGGATGAATATTAAAACTGAATTGCTTAATCTAGAGTGAACTTCAGAGCTTCTTGCTTGGTTTCATCGTTCACAAATCCTGCTGAGTTTTGCTATCTCTAGAACAGATCTAATTTTGTATTAAATTAAAAAACTTTTTTTCTAAAATTATATAATTAATGGCAGCATCTGCGCAATTTATGTTTTCGTGTAGTCTCTAAAATGTACACCATGAATTGTTACAGACTTGCTGCCTGAATGCTGCGAAGGCAGCGAGGACAAGGGTAACAGAGAAGGAGTTGATGTTAGAGATTCTCAAGCAGTTCCTGTTGTAAGTTATGCCGAGACAAACGAGTCCAAGCAAGAGCTCCCTAAAGTTACATATGGTGGTGAAGATAACTCCTCAGAGGTACCAGTCATGGTAAAGAGTGCTCGCAGACAGGATGATAGTGAAGGAATGTTGAGTGGAGAATCAAAAAAGCCAGTCATACACAAGAGATATGGTGTGAGCAAAGACACAAATGACCAAACAGAACACATGAGTAGCCAAGAATCTAACATAGAAGAAGGCACAAATCGCCACCCCGTTGTTATAACAAGAGAACTAGAAGCTGACAGTAAGTATTATATTAAACTTATAATATTACAGCAGCATGATGTACCCTATCTAATGTTTGTCTTAAAGAGAGATAATTGACAATACTATTATTACAACTAAACTGCACATGAAATGGTCTCCTTTAACATTGCTCATAAGTTGTTAGTCATTGATAGTAGATGTTTTTATAATTAGTACTTACTCATTTGTAGTTCTCCTTTACTAGATAGTGAACATGTTTGATTTCCTTTTGATATATGTAATTCACTAGATTCCCTTTGTCTCACTCCATCTTCTTCCCCTATGTAATTATTATTTATTGCTAGGCAACAAATTATTGTTGGTTATGTGCAAATTTTGCAATACCTTTGATGTTAGCATTTTTTAATCAAAGTGTACATATTACTTTGTTGCCATGAGAACTCTTTTGGTAGATCAATATATCAAGTATATGATAAAACATTGAACTTGAATACTTCTAAAATAATTTCTCATAGCCTCTTATGAGAGATCTGCTAACCAATCACTGTATAAAAGTTATATATATATATCAATTGTTCCAATACATATGGTGCAGTCCACTGAGCCTTGGGAGAGCTTTACTACTGCATTATCTAATGTTTATGGTTTTCCATTATACTAAGGAAATAGTCAGCATTCTTAGTGCTAGACAAACCATGGTGAAATATGGCAAGTGAACTTGCTAAAATCTATATTATATGAACAAGTTCTGTTGAGAGAGCTTTTTGAGGTTGAATCTGAATGCAGTACAGAGTCGGATATTTCTCTGATTTCCAATTTTTCAGATGATGAAGGTAAGAAGAAATATTACTATTTTTTTTATAATTCCATTTAACCTTTTTGTGTTTGCACTAATAGTTAACGAATTTCATAAAAGAAGTGTATTGGGTTTTAGATGAGTCAGCTAAAAGGAGACCAAGGTTACGGGAATTGTCTAACCCTGATACTCTAGATGAACCTGACAATAACAAGGAGAATTACAAGAAAGTAGAGGATTACTCTGCCTATGGCTATGATGATAGTTGGGACGCGTATGTTGATGATGAGAGAGTGGAAGAGGCTATGATTTGTGCTCTTGCTAATATTGGCCATGGTTTATCACCAAATACAGACATTGAAGAACGTGAGGTAAAACCAGCATTACCTATAGGTCTACTTAAACGGGTTGGACTATCTCATCCTATGGATCCACCAAAAAGGTCAGAGGAGGCTGAACTAAGTCAGATGCCAAAGTTAAAAGCTCCACTCATGCCGAGGTGGGACTTGAAAGGTCTTACGTTACCCAAGCTGTCTTTTAAATTTTCATAGATTTTTTGGTCACAACAACTCTAATATACATATTTAAAAAGTGTGTTTAAAGGAATTTAGTGAGAATTAACCCAAAAAACAGGAAGTCTTCACGTTAGGGCTGGTCGCCAAAAGCAGAATATTATGTGACGCAGCTATGATGAATATTGTACAGATACATTTGTATTGACAACGGGGTTCTCTAAGTTAATTTTTGAATCTGGAAAATCTATTGAGTAATGCTAGTAGCTGGTAATATCACTAGTATAGTAATATGATAGAAAAGTAAAAATGATCTGCTGTGTTTGAGTATTTTACCTTGATGCTTATAAATATAGTAACAGGTATACCATCTGTAACAATTAGTTTATGATTTATTCTATTATTTTCTTGCAACAAACTAATGTTATATGCATTTATGTGCAGAGTAAATGTTATAAGACAGCATTTATTTTTGATATTTTTTCATTTCCTTTACTGATTCTCCTTTAGTTTTCCATCTTATATTTGTTTATTATCCATATTTATTCCTGTTTCTTCACTCAATCTTTATTATTACATTTCTCATTATCATAATCTTGTTTCTTCACTATTTTATTATTATATAATAGATTCATGATGTTCATTCAAACATGTTTTATTACTAAGGGTATTCTTAGTTTGATCATTCAATGATTTACAAGGTGAAACAACTCTAGATCTTATGTTTTATATTCTTACAACTTTCTCAGCACATAATCAAATTTCATCTCACAAACGCTGCTAGTTTAGATTCAAACTGCAACCAATGTACATCAATGTTATCATTTGCTATGTTGTACCAGCACAGATATTTCTTACATGTAACATGTCATGTACATGTACATGTACATGTCACATACTTACTTTATTAGCTGGTCTTTAGTAATTTTACTGACCGATCAACTGTCACTCACTTGACCGGCAGCATTCATCTCACCAATAATATACATGATACAATGTTTCCTTCAAACATACAGCAGCACTGAAACTTTTCTCATAACAAAAATAAAATATTTGGAATAACTTAGCGATTGTTAAAGTATTGTCAGAAGGCAGCACCAACTCAAGACTCAAGAGCTAATAACTCCTACCTGCTAGAAGTATTAGTAAGAATTATGTTTTGTGTATTATCTTTATAAATATCTGTACATGAAAATCTTTAGTAAGATCACAACATATGTTCCCTATGTTACCCTGCGTAGACATTCACCTGTAGAATTAACACCAGAAAAGGAATCTAGTTCACTAATAATCTTATCAACCTCATCACATAAAAGCTTTGTGTAATTATTCTTTCTGATAGGATTCTTAGTAAAATTAAGTTTTGTTTTTGGTTTATAATGCTTTATACCCTAAGCCATCCAAAAAAACGTGAGATATGTTTTTAAAAACAATTTAAATGTGTCAAAGAATTTATCAAGCTTGGTTATTAAAAAGTTAAAATTTGAGGCATGTCCAAGGAGAGTTGCCTTGCAGCTTCATCACATGCAAATTCAACACATTTTTATTTGGCGTGTTAAGCTTTACGACATGTATAAGCTAACTTTATAAAGAACAGTTGTCTTCTCCTGTCATTATTATCTTTTAACTTAATAGTGGGTAGCAGTCTCAATGTTGCTTCCTTCTCACTTTATTTTCTCCTAACTAATTAAAGGCTACAACTAAATAAGAACAATTACCAACAAAATACAGTTACAGGCTTCATTTTTTCAAATCATGTTAAAGAAATAAATTCTAAAATAATGTTTTTAAAGATTTCTTATTAGTTCTGTGATGTATCTAGATACATGTATCACTATTGCATATTCTCATGTCAAAGGACTCAATCCACTTTTCTTTCTTACCCAGCTTTTTTAAAGCTACAACATTTATATAGATCTACATCAAAGGTTACAAATAATTGTTATATGATATAACAAATACATACTAGTCATAAAAGGTAAAACCATCCAACCAAAACATGACCACTAAATTTGAGCTCCATCCTCATGGCCTTGTTTTTCATGCACTAGTTAAAGCTACTAAAGAATTAGTCAAGCATATTCACTAAAATATTAAGACTGACAGGAATAAGTTCTGCTGAACGACTAACATGCTCTTTGAGGTTTCAGCAATCAGTACTTTCTGATTGACTAATACTCTGCTTTTACTCTATAAGGATGAATACTTACTGGGTAACTAGCACATTATTTTTACTCTCCAGCGATTATAAGTTCATTATATTTTACTATTAGCTTACACTGTAGGATAATAAATATGGTTCAGCTATAATTTTGTGTTTTTGTCTATTAAAATCATCACTATAATTGGGTTTAATAAAAACCAAATAGGAGAGACATAGTTTTAATTTTATTGTCTCTCTGAAGCATTTAAACTTAGATTAGACTAAATAAATCTTGGTTCAATTTTAAATACTTTTCACTCATAATAAATCAATTAAATTTAATATTCAGATTTCATTGTCAAAATCTTTTTGTCTTCGATGTAAAGTTTTCTATTCATATTGCTTTTAAAAACTTAGCAAGGCTACCTATATTGGAAATTGTCACATGTGATGTTTTACTGATTGATGGATAGTCAGTTTCTTCTCTACATCTGGAATAATTTTGACTAATTTAGCGAAGCAGCTCTAAGTAGTTACAGCTTCACCGGTCTACCTACTGAAGAGACAGTATCTTGGAGTAATTCCTTTCTTATACCAGTCCATGGCTAATTAGTCCATTCAGGTACTTATCAGGTTCATGGGCACAGATCACTCCATATAACTGACTGAAAATAGCCAATCAATTAACTAGACCTACTAGAAGAAATAAAATATATTTTACCAATTAAATGCATATTTAAATGCTTTTGAAAAGTGTATGTATATTTATACACACACAATATATACAATATATTTATACAATACACAATATATACAATATATTTATACAATACACAATATATACAATATATTTATACAATACGCAATATATACAATATATTTATACAATACACAATATATACAATATATTTATACAATACACAATATATACAATATATTTATACAATACGCAATATATACAACATATTTATACAATACACAATATATACAATATATTTATACAATACACAATATATACAATATATTTATACAATACACAATATATACAATATATTTATACAATACACAATATATACAATATATTTATACAATACACAATATATACAATATATTTATACAATACACAATATATACAATATATTTATACAATACACAATATATACAATATATTTATACAATACACAATATATACAATATATTTATACAATACACAATATATACAATATATTTATACAATACACAATATATACAATATATTTATACAATACACAATATATACAATATATTTATACAATACACAATATATACAATATATTTATACAATACACAATATATACAATATATTTATACAATACACAATATATACAATATATTTATACAATACACAATATATACAATATATTTATACATACACAATACATCTATTTCTACAAATAGACGATACCGCAGCCCACATAATTATCAAAAGCAAAATAAGTTTTTTTCTGAGCTAATTGTCGCAAAATTGTGATAAAATTGTCGTTTTTGTGAAATGTTGAACCAATCATCGTAGCCAGATAAACCCTTAGCCAATCAATTTATCATCTGTGTCAGCAGCAAGGCAACAAGCTGTTACGCTGCCTGTGGTCAAAACACTCTCACTATAATGAAGAGATAACATCTGTTAGGATATTTGTGTTGGTTCAAGCCAGAAATAGAACAGATCTATATCTCGGAATAGCAGATAGCAAAGGTTTTCCTAATAGTGAAATGGTCATCACAGAGAAGCTGCAGGTCATGCCACTAGTTTTTCACAACAAAACACCTCCAAAACAATCCGGTAAGTACAGCAAAACGTATCAAAAATTAAACATTTCAGGTAACCAACTCATTGTTTAGGAACAATCCTGTTAGATGAATGAAAGGTTTATCCATCATTCCTAATAGTTATCTGACTGAACTAAATGTTTTTAGTGGAATGATAAATTTGAATCATAGTTTATAAAATGGCTAGCCTTTGTTTGCTACGTTCTTAAGGTGCAGGCAGTTATTTTAACTCGAGCAAGTATGGTTGATAATAAAATGCAGTCAAGTCACAGGAATGGCCAGTTTTCCAAACATCCATTACCATCCTGTCAAGTTTGTTATGTACTAGAAACTTTCTGCCAAGCTTTTTTGATAAGACTAGAATCATCTGTTAGGTAGGGTTCATGTAGTTACTAGTAAAACATACATAACCTGACCATGGCTTCATAATATATTAGCAGCACCAGAAGCCAAGCAAGAGCTGACAATTCTAATGTTATTACAGATTACTATTTTAATGAAATAAATGTCATGTCTGCTAGCAGTGTCAAGGGACAAGACTCAACACACAGTTTTTATATTCAAATTATTGGTGACTGTACCAAAGTAATGTAAACTACCAGTTTTACTGAGTTGGCTGTCACTAATATCTTAGAAAGTAAACTTTCATGGTCTTGGATTTTTTGCTTAACAAATATTTTAGAGTTTTGATAGTGTTCAACAAGAAATACAAAACGCAGTTTTAGATCTTATTTTGGACAGGCTGGTTGCAATTGAACTTTGCACTTTAATACGGGTAATGAAACTTATTTGTGAGAGGTCAAAGGAAGTTCAGAGGAGTATTTCATATAAACACAGATAAAAAATAATTGAAAGTTATATGTTAAATAGTGTTTTTTTCTTAGCCATTGGAAAGGTGCTTAGAGAGTCTCGAACTGATATAAAATAAGTTCATAAAGCTTTTTTTGCTACTGTAACAGATTTCTAGATTATTCCTTTCTGCTAATGCCATATGGTACTGCTATTAGTAAGAGAGTTGAACACTCTAGATTTGTAGACATTCTCATTTTATCAGGAACTAGTACTCTAGAAGTATCGAGTACCGCGAGAGATCCCCAGATGTGCCAATAAACAGCAGAGAATAACTATATGAGTAATAATCATAAACCGTGGAAGGTGAATGACTGGTGCAGAGGTAGCATTCAGAGGGCTATATTGAATACCAGAGGTTCATATCTCACATAGAGCAATCTTTTTCCTGTCTTTGGCTGTGACTTGATACAGACGGACGGTTGTGGCTGTTATAATTCCAAAAGGTAGTTGTTCAATTGGCAGAGGTGATAGAGTGTTGGTCGACAAGCCGAAAGTTCAGTGTTCAAATCCCTTTAAGAGTGATTTTTTTCTAACTTTTATAGTGGTTTCACATATAATATAAACTCAAGCCTATAATAATAACACATAATCACTGTTTATTAATCTTTTAGTGGTAGCTGTAGTCCAGTAGATATCTAGTTCACCCCCTTTTAACACACTGTGCGAAGTTCAAAAATACTAGTTCGAATTCCATAAGATGTAACTTTTTCCAAACCTCCAGTTGGGGCTTAAGAAAGACAGATGAAGTTGACTCTGCACCCAAAGTAATTTCCAGCATGCAATATTTGGAGCTCCTTGTAACATCACAGTTTTGGAAGTAAATGTAAAAAAAGTGATAAAATTAAAATCTTAAAAACATGAATAATAGAAATATATAACCTAATTTACGGTGGAGAAAGTTATTTTGAGTATTTCTATCACCACCTACACATTGCTGGTTTACACTTTCGGTTCTATGCCTTCCAATGTAAAGGAAGGATAAAAACTTCATTTCAGTGATTTTTACTTCTATGTTTTTACATAATATAATCAAGTTTTTACCGAGTTCTATATCATGCATTTTTTTGATGATAAGTGTAAATTGCCTGCAGTATATAGGAATTATTCTAGGTCTTTAGGCTGTAGAACGGGTTACACAAATCACAGTGCTTTGTCATGAGACAGAAGCTTCAACATACCACAACTCTATTATCAAAAGCAGATCTTAAAATTAATCGACTTCATATGTGGGGTTTTGACTGTATTGTATCAAAAGTCCATCTTTGTATACAACAGTATGCAATGATATCAACCAGCGGTTTGTGTGAACAGTCTCTCACCAGACAACGCTTTTATTTCTATTTAACCCCAGAATGTCTAACAAGGTTACAGTCAATGGAAGTCGACCGAGGCATGACCCTAGACCTCTCAGTGATCATTGCTGGTTTCCCTTCTCTCACTATTACCTGATCTATAGATGATGACATTATTTCAGAGACAAATAAACGATATATTTTTAAGTGCTCACTAATAGTAACACACATTACAAAAGCTCAAGAGGGACTCTATCGTTGTATAGCACGAAACTGCGAGGGATCATGCTCCACTATGAGATTTATCACAGTCAAAGGTAATCACAGTATAACAGCATTAAAATCAAGCTTTTTATCTTTTGAAGTGTGTCAGGGTGAAACTAAAGTTACTTGTATATTATATATAATATAATATATTTATAATATATAATATATTATAAATATATTATGAAAAGATAAACAGTTGTTGATCTAAATACAAGCTAGCTTTTTTGATTAGAATGGAAAAGAGAACAGCTTCAAACTTTCATTTCTCTTCTTAGTGCTCAGGAACTTGCGTCTATTGCTACGATATTTTAGTTTAACAAATGTAACATTTTTTCCTTCAGCCTTAGTACTATCACAGCAAAGATTCTTATCTTCACCTTATATCTATTCACTTCTTCGATATCCTACAGAGTGGGTTAGATGACTGCTTGATAGGGGTTCAAACCTCGACTAACACTATTGTCATTCTAGAAACTCGCATCATCTCATCCGCTCAAAGAACTTTTCATGAAACCATCAGTGAAAAGCCAGCTACTAGATGTTTAGGATCTGATTCACTACTAGGTGTTTAGGATCTGATTCAGATGTTCATTTAACTCAACTCAGCCTTGAGAGTTGTGGTTACCACTGTGTCCATAACAGAGGCTGCCTAAGTTTTACATATGCACAGGATCATGTGTGCTGCACTTCATTTTACAGCTCGCTGTCGTTTATAATAGTGAAGTGGGCTATATTATTTCATTAAATTTTTAGTTCCAATGTCTATTGTTGGTAACATAGTACTATATAACCTGTCGTAAGCTTTTTATAGTTTTTATGTTCAAAACAATGATTTATAGTTTTGAGTTTGTAAGGTTATTAAATGTCATTTATCTTTCTGACTTTTAAAGTTTATATAGCAAATAAACAAGGATTACAAAACACTTGAACTTTAATTGGCTGTTCTCACAGTTACATCAAATGGATTATATGGTTTTTAATTAATACAAATTAGTTCGTTTCTAGTGCAGTCAGAGAGTTTGAGTTTTTCAGGTCGATTATGTAATAAATGCCAAAATATAGCTTCTATAGTTGATTTCTGAATGAGCTGTAACTCTATACAGACGACTCCAAAAATAATGCAGGACTTATTGATATGGTACGAAATTTTTTGGTATTCTGCATTTTGCTTTAGCCTTGATCCATACAAGGAGAGCATTAATTTTGAGAGGCGGTACATTAATCCCCAATTTTCAAGTATTACTAATGTTAATTAAGCTTTTATAACTTGTTCTGTTTATAAGTTATTACGTCTGCTATGATGCATTATAGGTAAATTACAGCATACATGTAGGTTAATTTGTCTCTTGCTCATGTATTATCTAGTTGGCAGCATTAACATGATAATTCACACATCTATGTTTTGCCATAAAATGGCCTCTTAATGTTTCAACATAGAGCTTGTCTCGCAAGTTTCTTTGTTTACAAAGCTGACTTTATGCCACTATCATTAAAATTATTAATGAAAATGAAATATCTGGGTTAAGTTGCCATAAGTAAGTATAACTTTAAAATGCTGCCAAAAACTTTGAGCAGTTACTTGATGCTGTCCTTTTCTCTCAGTTTAACATTTTGTATCATATGTAGCTGCTTGCCTACCTTATCTAATCACCATTATTGTAATTTCAGTATAGAAAGGAAATAACAAAGTGCTGCTTGTAATGTCAGCAAATATCCTCTATAGTTAAAGACAGTTTATTGTTGCTTACCATATTTAGTAGTAGAAGAATATAGTAAAGGTAGTTATACTGTGAAGTATAGTATATGACTGCTCTAGCAAAGAGTGTTGACCTCTTGTTATAGTTATTAGTCAGATATCTAAAGTAGTTTAGAGCTTGTGAGTTTCCTCAAAACTCTGTAGTCTGGGAACTTTATACATTTTATAGCTCACTCTTTTACTTACCAAGGAAAATCATACTCAAGACCACTAACAGATTGCTAGGCATTCAGGCTTGCGTTAGCAAGCATCTGCTGTAATTTTTAATCTCGGCAAAATTAAATGGGCAGTTTAGATTAGCCTGAGTTCATATAAATTTGAGAAGGAGTAGATCTTATAGCTTTAGTGACAAAAGCTAAGCCTCACTATTGAGAGTCATTAAATATTTAAGATATACTGAACTACTTATCTTAAAATCAATAAAATTCTTTGACAGCATAAAGTCTCAAAGTTTGCTTGTCTCCGTGTAGACAAGTTAATCCAATGATTGATAGCTCAAGTCTTATGTTTGGTATAGATTTTTAACAAATATATAATTCATAAGTGTAACTCAATATTCTATAAAAATATTAGCCAGAAAAACTGATTTTAATATTTTATAATAAAATAATATGAACAATATTGCAAATATTTACAAGAGACGCTGACATACAAAACTTACCGTCCGAGTAATCATCAGTTATTCCTAGATATTGAGTGCTTTTATACTCTGAATCATGAAACAAGGTGATTACTGACTCCCTATATGTAGAGTGTATGCGTAGAGGTATATGAATGGTATTCCTATTTTAACCAAGCTACTACCATATGCATTATCTCATATATATATATTTTATTCATACCTCAGAGATTAAAAAGTACCAAATTCTGAAGCTTAAAATCAGTGGGTTGATTTTAACGACAATGTCAAAGGAATAAATGTACAGAATTTAGAAGCGTTTATAGAGATGCAGATAATAATCAAAGTTGTTGGCTACTTACACATATTTAAGTACAACTGAAAGAAGATCAGTTTAAACACTTTGTTAAAAACCAACACTAGTAATTTTAATAAGAGTAGATAACTTCTGAGAACAAAGCATTTATTACAATTATAGGACTGATGTACATGAGACCTGTAAAGGAATGTCAGTTAGAAGTGACCCATGATCTGTCTGTTCTGATTGTAATTATCCTGTTATGCAGACAGCCTCAACTAGTAGGTTGAAACTCATTTTGGCAACATATTATACTGTTATGCTGTTGATTTTATTTTTAAAATTTCTTATTAATTAATAACATGTGCTATATTAAAATCGTAAAATTTGGAGCATGTTATGTACATACAACTCATCATACAACTTTTAATAATAATACAATCTCTCAGCTTGTACAGAGTTGTGGTCTATGGAAACATAAGACTTCAATATTTGATTTTAAGGGTAATATTGCATCATTAAATCTACCTTTCAATTTACTAAACATAATTTGTAAGAAATTTTTTGTTCATTACAACTGTTAAGCATTCTGTAGTATAACCTCAAAATTTTAAGCATGTTATGTATATACAATTCATCAGACAACTCTTAATATACTACGATCTCTCAGTTTGTACTAAGTTGAGGTTTATGGAAACATAAGAAACCCAAATATTTACTTTAAAAGTAAATCTAGCATTATTATATCTACATCTCACTCAACTAAACAAAAATAATTTGTTAAACATTTTGTTGTTACCAGAAAATGTGAAGAAGGTCTAATAAATCTACAGCTACTTTGACAGGTTCTACCAATGCTCTGGCTTTTCTTCCAAACACACAGAAAAAATTGAGCAAATGAATCCTTTTTAAGATTGTACACTTCAAATGTTAGCTAACCAAACAACTTCTCATCTTTGTTACAAATCATAAGTAGCTGTCTCAAACCAATATTCATTTCTGGTTTGTTTTCAGTGCAACGATCATCTGCATGTGAGCTGTATTAGTCATCACCTTCTACTAAATTAGTCCATCAAAATTCGCATGTTTTGTTTGATCTGGTGACTAACATGCCTAAACTGTTGGTGTTAATCTACAGTTTAGCTAGATGTTGAGCAATGCTGCTTTTGTATTTTGTTTTCTAGAGCACAAGTTAGGATTTGACAGTATGCTGGTAATATATACACTTGAGGGACTGATAAACTAGAGATAAAATTTGGGTTTGATGTCTCTGTAGCTCCTTCAGTCAGTGTCATACCAATAAATAGAGCAGAGAGAACCACTCCACGTTCTACTACTAAGTTAAGTTAATGAAAAGTGCTCTGTGAACCAGTTCTTAAATTAATTTGCTGTGATCATTCAATCTCATCCATTCTCTGGCTGATACACAAATATGAACTACCTGCTTTAGATTGTCATTATGATTTTGTTTCTTGATATCAACATTGCTACACTTGTTTACCATTGCTGAGAGCAATGGAGAGCTGTTGTCAAGGTTACTAGCATTACAGTGAATTTGGTTGAGCTTCTGATTGGCTGTGGAATGTCGAGATATAAAGAGATGCTATATTTTAGATTGTGATGAGGTTGAATCTGAAAGCAGTACAGAGTCTAACATTTCTCTGATTTCAGATTTCTCTGATTATGAAGGTAAGAATAAATACTAGCCTGAGGTGAGTGTTAGTACTATGTCAATGTCAATTAAATTGTCATACAATGAAGTTTGGACAGTTTTGTCACATCTCTTCCATATATCTACATGATGAGATGTGCTAGTCAACTTGTGTAACTCTATAACCACAACTATAAAACTAATACGGGACATATTAATATGATACAAACCTTTTTAGGTATTTATACAATCTGCTGCAGCCTTGCTCCACATATGCAGAGAACTAATATCACAAGTTGGACAACTAATCCTTTTAACTATAAACTGATAACAACTTTCATAATTGTTACTAGCCATAATCTTATTTATATTACTTACTTCATAAATTATTAAAGTGTTTGTTATGTGATGCATTATCTATATATACTGTTTTTCAACGACTGCCATGCGTCGTGTCTGTCTGCATTCCGGCTATAGATATAGCTATAGCACACGCTGATTATTTTACCGATGCAGCCACATGTTATGACGCTCCTGTTAAGAAATATTTTTCGTAAAGTTCAATTGCTATATCCGAGGTCAAGGCCAGTTCATCTCGCGCAGACAATTCCATTGTCTCTGTGGGAAGAATCTCTGTAGAGTAGGAGTATCTCTGTATTCGAAGTTTTTATGGATAGCTTCTGGTGGAATAGTAACCTTTTTTAAACACACACACACGCACACGCACACGCACACGCACACGCACATCTATGCAATAATTGTTATTATTACTTCTACATATACAGGTTACTTATTTTTTTCTCAGTTCGTATTAATTGGATCATTACCAAATAATCTTTTATTATGATCGTAGTAAAACCGACTTAATTTAGCTATTACTTGCTAATTATTTCACATTTACATCTAAATCTCTTCATAGCCGTTTTATTTTTTTAATTTATTCAACCTGCACAAAACATTTCTCTCATGATATAAAAAATATGAGTTTAAAAGTTGCTTAACAGAGTGTGAAAACCTTTACAGTTGTTTTACATGTATTTTCTTTATTAATTTATTTCAATTACACAAAACATTTTTTTCATTATATGTAGTTTGAAAGTTAGAATGGCAAATGACAGAAATAATTTTCTGTCCAAAGACTTTTTATTACCCGGGCAACACCGGGTAGCACAGCTAGTACAAGTACATGAGTAACAGCCAACATAAGCTAATTTTCTGTTTTCACGGATAATCTAGCCGGCAGCATTGACATCGGTAATTCATGCATGTGTGCTAATTCATAAAATAAACATTTTATGTTTTGATATAGAGCTTGTCTCACGAGTGTCTTTGTCTCCAAAACCAATTTTTTGTTCTACTAACATCAAAATCAATGATAAAAACTTAAATATCAGGATTAAGTTGCTATAAGTACATGTAAGTGTAACTTTAAAATGCTGCCAGTTAAAACTCAAGCAATGACACGATGCTGTCCTCTTCTCTCAGTTTAACAATTTGGTTTATATGTAGCTTTTCTACTATGTACCTTATCTAATTATCATTATTGTAATATCAGTATAGAAGGAAAAATCATACCCAAAATTACAAACAGATAGCTGTGAATTCAGGCTTACGTTAGCAAGTATCTATGTTCTTAACTTCAGCGAATGTAAATAGACTGTTTAGGTTAGCCTAAATTCATATAAACTTAAAAAGTGGTTGTTCTGATAGCCTGAGAGAAAAGAAGTTAAGCTTGACTAATGAAAGTCATTAAATATTCAGGATTTACTCAACAACTGGTTTTAAAATCAATAAACTTCTCAAACAGTGGTAAGTCTCTAAATTTGCCTGTCTCAAAATAAACAAGTTAATCCAATGAATGATAGTTTTAGCCTTATGTTTGATGTAGATTTTTAATGGATATATAATTAATGATTGTAACCTAATATTCTATAAGTATACTAGCTAATAAAAACTGATTTTAATAATTAATAATATTATTAATAGTATAAATACTTACTGGAAGCGATGAGGATTGACTTGTTTCTAAAGGTTTGCTGAGAATGTTTGACAGAATCCAGACAGCAGGAGTGTATAATCAAACATGAACTGGATCAGCATCATCACTTTAATATCAACTCTCCTTGTGACTACAGCGACAGCTTCATCAAAGGGTAAGTTAACATGTAACAGTTTATAACTCTTTTATACAATCAAAAACAAACCATAAATACTTATGTTTTTTAACAAATTTTTACTTTAAAAAATAAAATTAACTGAAATAAAAAACTAACACAAATTTAACAAAACAGCACATGATGGTGAAGCTTATAAAACAAGCTGAATTATTATGTAGTTACAAGACCATATTTTATAGCTGAAGCCATCATTAAAAACAAAATAAAGTTATATTTGTCAATTATGCTGAAAATAGCACATCTCACCTGCAGTTCTTACAGTTTAAGAAATGGAAGTTGCTCAACGTATATATTCTCATTACTCTTTATTTTATTTGAGAGACAATATTGATGTTTGTGCTGATAGAGAAAACAAGCTTATGTATGTAACATGCTGCTATATTTAACTATTAAATATGACACAAACTACAGGCAGGTGAATTTAAGCCATAGCAACCCACCCTTGATCAACATAAACTACCATACATCTATCAGTAGCAAATGGTCATTATACTACATAAAAGTTTTTGTCTACATGACACAATTTTTCCAAGTAAATGTGTTAGATGCCATGAGCATAGAAACCTTTCAGTGGCACGCATACCTTTATATAGTGACAGTCTACAACCTGCCAGTGTAATAAGCTATAGATAACTTTCTTATGACAGAAGCATGGAAATCTATGGTCACATACAGTCAGACCATTGACACCAATTCGTATCTCTTTTATGAACCACTTCCTGCAATGAAGGAAATCACCGCTTGTTTCTGGTTCAATGGTTCACAAGAAAGAGATCTCTCAAGAAAACCAAATATAATCAACATCTTTGGCTCAAGTATGTGTTTATATTATTCAACTTGTAGGGTATGCATCTGGCTGTCTTATTGGAGTCTCAGTTATTCTAGTAATAACGGTGAAAGAATATGATTTAGGGACTATTCAGTTTTTATAAATATACTTTGGCCAATGATGATTAATATATACTTTATCTCAAGGTTCAAGATGACTCGCTTTGAATTATTATGATAAATTTACACTTTTTAGAAAGCAGACAGCTGCTTAAAATTGCTCATATTTACTAAACTTAAGTTTAGTAAACATTTCTGAGTATATAGTTTTATAGAAATATATACTCAGAATATAGAAATATATACTCAGAATATAGAAATATATACTCAGAATATAGAAATATATACTCAGAATATAGAAATATATACTCAGAATATAGAAATATATACTCAGAATATAGAAATATATACTCAGAATATAGAAATATATACTCAGAATATAGAAATATATACTCAGAATATAGAAATATATACTCAGAATATAGAAATATTTCTGAATATTTTTGAAAATATAGTTTAGTATATAGTTTCTGCTGAAATGTAAACATTTCAGCAGAAACTAGCAAATACATTATTTTAGGTTTGAGTTTTAGCCGTTTCCAGAACAACATTTTGATGTGTTTTCTTACTTATTTGTATGCTCTTGCTAATCTGTTTATCTTATAGCTGATAATGTGTTTACACTTCGATATTGGACATCTGGAATGTTATATTTGAATCACCTCGGTCTCGTAGATTCTCAAAGTAAATCTATGTATTTATGGAATGAAAGGCACCGACATTGTTTCACTTGGAGTTATGGACACCATCTAAAAGTAGGTAGCATGTTCACATAATCCCTTCAGCATAAACTACATGCACTCTTACTTGAACAACACTTGCTCTGTGATGCGTCTACAAGAATTAGTCATTGGGTACCTCTGGAGCAGTCTTTAATAATTTGTATCATTTTTGATATTTTTGAAATAAAATGTGTTACTGAAATAACTTTTTGATAACAATTAATGTTAAAAACAATGGATCAAATTTTACAATAAAATTTTGTTACAATAGTAACTCAAATTAAAATTGTTTTGTCACTTTTAAAGTGTGTGCTAATTGGTTAATTCATGATTTTAAATTTATGATATAAAAAATGTAAATTAGATCATATTTTTAGTGGTACACTGACAGCCAGATGCCAGGTGTAATGGAGCTCTTTTTAGAGCAGTTTGTACAAGAACAAGATGGGATAATTCCTGCCAATTCAGCCCTCACTCTCCTGACTGACCAAGATAGTTATCGTATGTGAAGCTATGTATATTTTACTATGGCATCCTTATCGCCTCCTTCACCAAAGTTCATAGCTGTTGTACATTATTTAATGTGTCCCTAAAACCACAGCTAGCGTTTACACGCTCATGTCAACAAGGTAAATCTATAGTCATGGTAGCACAACTCTCATTCTTCAGACTAAAATTAAAGTAGGCAGAGCTTCAGTGATCATTTGACATATGGACACAGGTGTCTTATTTTAAATGTCTAAATTGTAATGACAACTAGTTTTAAAATCAATAAACTTCTTAGACAGCAGTAAGTCTCAAAGTTTGCTTGTCTCAATGTAGACAAGTTAATCCAATGATTGATATCTTAAGTCTTATAAAGATTTTTAACAAATATGTAATTCATAAATATAAGTTTGTTACATACTGTATAAATATACTGGCTAGTAAAAACTAAATTTAATATTTAACTATAATAGTTGAGGATCTATATGCTAGTTAAACTGGAGGAGAAAACTACAAATTTGGATACAAAAATTTATGCAAGCAAATATATATACCTACTTTGGCTTTTTGTAATTTTGACCTTTAAATTTATGTTTAGTTACCAAGCTAAATGCAAAAAGAATAACAGTATTTTACCTAAATTTTTTTCTAAATGCTGTTCTGATTAATAAAGGACTTATTTTTCATGTTTTATTTGTCTACCACATTGCTTAATTATAGATATTAGTGTACACAACTACGTAAACAGAGCAGCATTCAGACAAAGTAAGCAAATTTTTACAAATATAAAAACCGTTGGAATTTTGCTTTCTAGTTTTTATCAAACTATATTTTTCAGTGAATCATAATGGACTAGTTCCCTGTTAAAGTATGCAAACTGATTATTCAAAAGGTTTGATAAATATTACAAAGATAGGATAACTCCTTAACACTTGAAGCATATCTGCCAGAATGCCAACTAATATTAAAAAAACATATCAAATTAAGTTTAATATGTGGGATATTTTGCAAATATCTGAGGCTTTTCACTGATTAGCCAGTAATGCAAGGACTGGCTATTTTGGAAAGCTAGGGCTATTGAAAAGCTGGCTTTTCACGAAAAAAGGCGGCTTAAAGCAAAGAAAAGCCGGGGGACTAACAAGTCTCGCTATATAAGCAGGCGTTAAACAGATGCTTGGCAGAAGGCTCAGTGGAGACCAAGTAAGCTGATCATCTGTATTTTCGTGCTTCTACTGACAAGCAATTTGCGCTGTGGATATCGGACTTGAGAGTCCATTGGGTAGCAGTGAGGCTGCTGATTTGGTTTGCCTACGGGTTGGCCGTAAGGACTTCCGTGAGATCGGTGACAGCAATCTGCTGTGGGCGTGTATCGTCGTGGTGGTGAAGGCTGGTGGCACAGGGAAGGTTGGTATGTCACTGTAGCAGCTTGGTGCTGCGCAGCAATATCCTCGTTATATTGCTAACAAGCTATTGCGGCCTTGGTCAGGGCTTTTAAAGCGGAATAGCCAACTTAAGTGGCGGCCGTACCTGAGGGTATGGAGTCGGAGAGCGAGGGCACTGGTCCTCCCTTTGAGGGCCAGGAAGGCCCAAAACCAGCGCCTGCTGATGCTGGTTCTTCAGGAGTAGGTGCACAGACACCTGCTTCGATGCGGTTAGATGCTGGTGTTTTGACCAGTATTCTCAATCAGGCTCGTGGGCCGATTTTGGATAGGCTGAGCCGGCAGTTGCTCTGGTTCACCGGCGATGGGCCAGTAGAAGTGTCTGCGTGGATTACTGACTATGAGCAACTCTGTGCTCTGGAAAGAGTTGTGCCAGTGGAACTCCTCTTATATATGCCGCAAGGCGGGGCTGCCTGGCTATATAGTCGTATGATGGTGGGAGAGGCATCCAGCTGGGAGGCTGTGAAGGCTGCACTGGTAGCCGAGTATGCCGTGCTCTGACAGAAAGCATGGAGACAATCTGTCAACTAGTCAACGTCAACAAGTTGACGTTTAATTGAATCGTTTGGAGCGATTCGGGAAAATACTGGGGATGTCCTCAGATGATCTTGGCTTTTGAGTCAAGTTTTACGAAGGGCTTCTGTTTATAAGTGGGTCATTGTGCACGAACACGCATACACGACCGTTTTGGGTCAGTGCTGGCCTGTGTGCGAGATTGCTTGGTTTCGCAGAGAGCTGTGGAAACTCGCTCTCGTAGGGACTCAACAAGAGATCTCGCTGCTGTTTCTAAGCAGCAGGGAAGCAGTTCCTGCTGTTTTTGGTGTAGTTGAAATCATCGTGTAAAAGCCTGTCAACAGAACAGATTCGTGTGTAAGAGCGCCACAAGAAAGCAGTCAGGAGAGGCATCTGCCAACAGAGGTTGCTTCAGGTGTGAGCACCTGAAGCACCTCGAGCACTGAGCACTGAGCACCTCGTCGCTAGCTGTCCTAGATAGCGAGCCCATGATGACTTAGCTGCCGGGTCTGCCAGTGGTGGATTGAGTTTTCATGAGGAGTTCCCAAATAGGGGCGGCGCGTCCTCTTCAATAGAAATGGAGTAGCACATATTGGTACATGCGTGTGGTTGGACAGTTTGGTACTGTCTGGGGCGACGGAAAGGGCTATGTGCAGTAGTCATGAGCCAGTTTTTTGGGCCGTTCTCAACGGTCGTTGTTTCATGTGTCTCGTAGACACAGGAAGCGAGTGGACATTGGTGAGTCTGCAGGTGGTGGTGGGGCTTCCTATTAAGCCAAGCCAGCCTTTGTTAACGGCCGATGGCAAAGTTTCTCACATGAGAGGTGGGTGTCGAGTCATTATTGGTTTGCATGGACACTGCTTTCAGATTACTGCGCCAGTAATAAGTGAGTTAAGGAATCTCGGGGTCGACTCCCTTCTTGGCGGTGATGTCATCGATCATATGGGTGTTATCTCTGTTGGGAGAGGTGTAGATTCGAAATACAGTGTCCTTTGGGGGAAACCTCATTGAGAAGGATGCTGCGGAGTTTCTCGAAAAGAGCCCACTGTTAGTGCAGCCAGCAAGGCTGGGGATGATTCTGGGCCATCAACCTGTGGCAGTACAGACCTCCTGCGGGTTGAGGACCCAGATTTTATCGCCGAGTTTGCCAAAGGTCACTAGACTGTTAGTTGGTGGTGGTCTGGAGTGCTGCCTAACAAGCTCGAGACCAGGATCTTCGAGTATAAATGTACTCAGGCACCTCAAGTGTGAAAGCGCTATTGCGCCGAACTAGAGCTGGATCTCGAAAAGCTGGCTGAAGCGATGACACAGGCCTGTAAAAGGCATCATTTCACTGCTGGCAGTGGTTCAGCCAATGAAAGACAAAGTGCGCTCAGTCATGGATTATCGTGAGCTGAATTCAATTGTCGAGTGTCATACTAGTGATTACGTGGTGGCATGTGCGCTGATAAGATTAGGAAATGGCGGCAGCTGTAGAGTGAGCTGAAGGTGGTAGACCTTAAGTCCGCATATCTGCAGATCCTCATTTCCAAGGACCTGTGGAAGTACCAGGTCGTGAGGTACAAGGGTGTGCACTATGCCTTAACTCGACTGTGTTTTGGCCTGTCTTGTGCACCAAGGATCATGACCTCAATCCTTGAAAAAGTTCTGCCATTGGATGAATGTATTCATCATGGTACTCATCACTATATTGATGATATAGTGGTTCAGGAGTCCATACTGAGTGCTCAAGGTTTGAGAGACCACTTGGCTAGGTATGGGCTTAAAACGAAGGAGCCTGAGGCCTTAGATAGAGGCCGGTTGCTGGGTGTTGCTTTGTAGAAAGATTCCAGTGGGCATCTGCAGATGTCGAGGGGAACAGCTCTTTCTGAGTACAATTTTGAGCCGCCAGTGCTCACAAAGAGAGAGCTGTTTTCGATATGTGGCCAACTGGTTGGCCACTACTCTGTGGTAGGGTGGCTGCGCTCACAGTGCAGTTTTTTAAAATGGCTGGGCTGCAGTGGAGCTTTGGACTCTCCTGTCGGGAAGACAGTCGGCAGTCTGGCTAGTGAGCTCTTGGCAAGAGCCCGCCGTGAGGACACAGTCAAAGGAGTTTAGAGGGTGAACCCTCGCGGTTCTGTTACAGTGTAAACTGATGCAAGCTCTCTTGGCATGGGTGTGGCCTTGGAGGTTGATGGCAACATTGTGGAGGATGTTTCATGGCTTTGAAAAGTGTCTGATCATCAGCACATCAATGTTGTCGAGTTGGAGGCGGTTGGTCGGGGGGATCAATTTGGCAATTGCATGGGGGTTCAAAACTTTCCATTGACCATTGATTCGTTAACAGTTGTTAACTGGTTGAGTAACACCATTGATAGGCAAAACAGCGTCCGAACAAAGAGTGTTGGGGAAATGCTTGTGAGGCGTCGTTTGGGGGTGATCCGTGACACTATAGCCGAGTATGGACTTACAGTGTCTTTTCACTTTGTTCCTTCCGTAGAGAATACAGCTGATTTGATGACCAGGGTACCAAAGTGTTGGCTAGAGTACTGAGAGACTGACTATAAAGCAGCTGAGGTGTCAGCTGCAATTGTCAGTGGCAAAAGTCCTGAAGACGCCATTTGGGCAGCACATTTGCCGCACCATTTGGGGGTTGACAGAACACTTTACCTTGCATGACAGATTTGTAAGGATCTGTCATGGAAACAGGTAAAGACTAACCTGGCTGGGTGCGAGGCATGCCAGTGCATTGACCCTGCATTGCGGGGCGAGAGTATTGTGGCCGTTGGAGATTTGGCCGTAGAGGAGAACTCGTGCCCGAGTCGCTATTGATGTGACTCATTATGGTGATAGTCCTTTTCTGTCAATGGTGTACTGTGGCCCATTGCGGTTTGCCATCTGGCGTAGGCTGCAAACTGAGTCTGCAGCCCAGATAGTGACTCAGCTGTGTAGCATCATGGTTGAGCGTGGGCCATGTTATGGGTTGTTGCTGGACAACTCAGCGGCTATCCGGTCAGCAGCTGTTCATCAGTTTGCTGACAGATGGGAAATTTTTCTTTGTTTTTGAGCCACCTTCTCCCCTGCCGGTAATGGAATAGTTGAGAGAAATCATCAGACAATCAAAAGGATTGCCAAAAGGAGTGGGATCACCCCGGAGGAGGTGACTTTTTGGTATAATGTAACACCTCGGAATGAGATGGAAGAGACCTCTGTTCCTTCGAATGTGCTATTTCGATACCAATGGCGAGTGCTCTTTGATATCAACAGTAAGGCATCTGAAGAAGATGTCGAGAGCTGTTTTAGTGTGGGTGATGAGGTGTGGGTAAAATCATACCCCCATCTTGCACAAAACAGTGGACGCTAGGTCAGGTTACCAGCGTCGCCTCTAAGCACACAGTGTGTGGATGGCATGCTTAAACATGTAAGGAATGTCAGGCGACGGCACTATGGCAACGACATAGGTACTGGCCATGTCAGCTATAGACTTGTCAATAACATTCGACCTACAAGTAGATCATCGGGTCTAAGTGGCAACCACTTCCCGGAGGCGGATGCCATCAATCTGCCATCAGATGGCTATTGACTCTGTATTTCCTGTTGGGCCTCCAAGTGAGGCCAATGAGGAGGCGGCAGAAAATCAGGAAGGTGACGGAGTGCAGCTGCCAGCTGAGGAAGCTGAAGCCGAGGCTAATGCCGACAAGCCAGCGGTCAAGACGGACAGACTGCCTGAGCAGCCTAAACCGCCTAGACGGTCGCAGCGTTTGCGACGGCGTCCTGCGTATTTGGATGACTATGAATGCTAGTCACTCAAGACCAATGCATCTTTTTTGTGAGCTTTGTAAGAAGCTGGGGGAGATGTGAGATATTATGCAAATATCCGAGGCTTTTCAGTGATTAGCCGGTAATGCAAGGGCTGGCTATCTTGGGAAGCTAGAGCTATTGAAAAGCTGGCTTTTCACAAAAAAGCCAGTGTTATGTTTCTGCACAGAAGCAATTAAATAGAGTATTAAATTAGAGAAATGGTTTATTGCACACTCCAGAGACAACTGATTTGATAACAGAAAACCCAAGTATTTATATGTTTATCATAGAAAAGCTTTGTAAAAAGCTACAAGCATTATTAATAGCTATAATGAGACAGTACTATATAATATTAGCTTGTATAAAGCTTTAGCTAAAAAGCATAATGTTTGTTGGCAAAGTACCAATAATACTTGGCACTTGCATGACACCTCCTCACTAAGCTAAAGGTTCTTTCTGGTTCTCTTAGACCTTCGGGGTTTGTCTCTGCTATACTCATCTCCATCAGGTAGACGAGGGTTGCGTGGTCTTCTTCTAGGCGGAGGTTGCTCTGTGACAGTTGTAGGGGCTGGTAGTTGCAGTTTTGTCTCCTCTGTTATATCAGGTTTATCTCCAGGGTCTTGATCTTCTTCTGTTGAGTTTCTTGGTCTGAGTTGTTCAACATGTCTTCTCCAAGTAGGTCCCTTTGGTACCACTTTGACATTGAGACTACGAGTTCCATATATCTTAGTAACAATGGCTGGAACCCATCTAGGTTGTCTGTTGCGTCTAGGTCCATGATACAAGGCATAGCATGGTGCTCCAAGATTGTAGCTGTGTATCTTGCTAACTGTCTTTTCTGCCGATCGGTTGACTTCTCTGGATTGATGAAACTGTGCTATGTGTGCGGGTGATGGCAATAGGGTGTCAATCTTGCATCTCATCTGTCTTCCATTCAGCAGCTGACTGGGAGAGTATCCTGTAGGAAGTGGTGTCCTTCTATAGTGCATCAGGAACTGTTGTAGTGCAGATTTAGGTGAGAGTGACGATTTCTTCATGGCTTGTTTGAAGGATTGTACTAGTCTTTCAGCTGCGCCATTTGTAGCTGGATGGTAGGGTGCTCCAGTGAGGTGAACAATGCTTCTCTCTTGACACCACTGCTGAAACTCTCCTGAGGTGAAGCTGGTAACATTGTCAGTGACTATGGTGTGAGGGTATCCAAAGTGTGCGAATATCTCCTCTAAGATGTCTGTGGTAGCTCTGGTAGAAGTAGATGACGTCCTGTGTATGCATGGATACTTTGAGTAGGCATCTATCATCACTAGCCATTGGCTGCCCATGAAGTTCACTGCATGATCTAAGTGAAGACGACTCCATGGCTTCTCAGGTAGCATCCAGGGATGTATAGGATACTTCTGTGGAAGCTTCTGGTGTTCAGCACAGGCAGTGCACTGTCGGCTTGTCTCCTCTATATCAGAGTCAATGCGAGGCCAATAGACAGCAGTTCGAGCTAGCTTCTTCATTCTTTCCATTCCAAAGTGTCCAAGGTGAAGGATCTTTAATACTTCCTGTTGTAACTTGACAGGAATGACTACTCTGTTGCCATATAGAAGACAACCTTCAGTGATAGAAAGTGAATCTGAGATCTTGTGGAAGAGTGACAGCTGAGTCTCCTTCATCTCTTTGTTACCAGGCCATCCTTCTGCTGTGTAGCGCATTACTGTGGCTAGTGTTGGGTCTTTCTTTGTCTCCTTTGCTAGAACATTGTAGTCTGTAGAGTTGAGCTGTTGTCCAATAGTGTGAATAGTGCATACTGTATCAACATCATCCTCATCTTCTCTTGCATCAAACTCTTTATCAGGTCCAACTGGCAGTCTTGAGAGGACATCTGCATTTTGATGATGCTGGGTAGATCTGTATTCTATGGTGTAGTCATACTGATTTAATACCAGTGCCCATCTTGCTAGTCTGTTGGCTGCTAGAGCTGGAACTCCTTTGGTAGGTCCTAGAAGTGTGAGAAGAGGTCTGTGGTCAGTTACCAAGATAAACCGTCGACCATACAGGTACTGGTGATACTTCTTTAGAGCAAATATGATTGAGAGAGCTTCTTTTTGTATTTGTCCATATTTCCTCTGTGTGCTGGTCAGTGTTTTTGAAACATTGGCTATTGGTCTCTCACTTCCATCAGGATAACGATGAAATAGTACAGCTTCCAGTCCAGTTTCTGAAGCATCACATGAGATTCCAATGTCAAGATCTGGGTTGAAGTGTGCTAAGACACTATCAGTTGATAGCATATCTTTCAGTTTGTTGAAGCTCTTTTCTTGTTCAGTGCCCCACTTCCAGGTCTCTCCTTTGCGTGTCAGTTTGTGCAATGGTCCTGTGAGTTGTGACAGATTGGGTATGAACTTGCTGTAGAATTGTGTAGCTCCTAAGAAAGATCTTAGCTGAGTTAAGTCTGTTGGGACTGGCATCTGTTGTACTGCATCTGCCTTCTTTCCTTTAGTGATTCCCTTTGAAGTGAGTTTGTGTCCCAGATACTCTACTGTAGGTTGAGCAAAACAGCACTTGTCTTTTCTACATCTGAGCCCTCTTTCTTCTAATCTTTGAAGAAGTCGACGTAAGTTTTGTAGATGGCTCTCTGCATTGGCTCCACTCACTAGTATATCATCTAGGTATACTGCTACTCCTGGGAGGTCTTGTGTCAGTTGCTCCATGATTTCTTGAAAATACCCTGGTGCTGAGCTTATGCCAAAGGGCAACCTCTTCTGTAGTAGTACTCCTCGGTGTGTTGATAGTGCTAGTCGTCGTTGACTTTCTGGTGCCAACAATATTTGATTGTAGGCATCTGCTAAATCAATCTTTGTGTAGCAATAGCCTCCACCTAGTTTTCTGATTAGATCTTCTGGTAGTGGGATAGGTTTCCTATGTGTTTCTAGCTGATTATTGATAGTCTTGGAGTAGTCTCCACATACTCTGATCTTTCCTGCAGCTTGACCTGTTGTAGATTTGCGTACAGGTACAACTGGTGTTCCATACTGGTTGAATTGAGTTGGTTCCCATATGCCTTTAGCTACACCTGCTTCGTATGCTTGGTTGAGCTCTTCTGTCAAGGCAATAGGAACTGGTCTGGGTCGGCAGAAGACTGGCTTTGTTGAAGGTTTGAAGTTTATCTCTAGTTCAAAGTTCTTGAGACATCCTAGCTCGTCTTTGAATATTTCTGGAAATTCTTTGCACATCTCCTTACACTTGATTTGTAACCTCCCATCTGGCTGGTTCTCTGTGATTGTTGATACAAGGTTCTGTTGTAGCTTGTCATCAATAGAGATGCCTAGTTGCTGTATAGCAGTTCTTCCTAGTAGGTTGAGATCTTGTACAGCACTAATCACAAATGGTAGTCTGACTTCTTTCTGTGCATCCAATTGGGCAGTTAGCTCACATCTGCCAAGCGTCTCTATGAGATGTCCTGAGGCTGATTTGTAGTTAACTGTAGTAGGTTTTAGGTTTGGCTTTCCTAGCTTCTCCCATATTGATTTACAGATGAAGTTGTCACATGCTCCAGTGTCCAGTTCAAGTGTGAAGTTGTCTCCCTCCAGTTTGATGTTTTCAGCAAGTTTCACCATCTTGGTTGATGTGCATTCTATCATCTTTACTGGTTTTTCTGCTGCAGATGATTTCTTTTTCTTGCATGCTCTTTCTATGTGACCTTGTTTAGAACAAAAGTTGCAGGTGGCTGCTTTGAATCTGCAGTCATCCGCTGTATGGTTAGTTCGGTCACATCTGTAGCATAGCTTTCCTTCCTTCTGCTTGTCAGGTGTAGAGTTGTTTTTCTGGATTGGTTTGTATCTTGATTTCTGTTGAGCAACCTTGTTGACTTTAGACGAGCTTCCATAAACTGTCTCTTTGGCAACTTTAGCTGCTTCTTCTGTTTCCTGTGCTACCTGTATAGCTTTGTTGAAGTTGAGTTCATTGTCCTTGACCTTGAAGAGAGATTTGAGAACTGCTTCATTGTTTACAGAGCAGATAAATCTTGTTCTGAGAGCCTCATCTAATGGATCTGTAATGTCTATGAAGGCACATGTAGTTGCATCTTGACGAATTCTGGCAGCTAACTCTTGAATAGTTTCTCCAGGTTTCCTCTGCATGTCACTCCAATACTTGTAACGCTCTCTAACAATGAAGCGCTTAGGGTCATACTGGTCTTTGAGAAATTCCAGTATTTCATCCATGTTGAGGTCATTGATCTGCTTGGGTGTTAAAAGCTGAGCTGCCATATTACTAAGCTGCTTGTAGAGTGTAGGCTGTTGGTTGGTGAGAAAAGTGCCAGCAATCTTGTCTTGATGAATAGAATTTGCTGCAATGAATGTGTTGAATCTGTCTATGTAATCTGTTAGTAGCTCTGCTGTTGGGTCAAAACCTGGGAAGGCTGGAACAGCGGTTGCAGCTGTTTCTTGTTTCCGTTGTAGGTTTTGTAGTAGTAGCTCCATCAGTTTCTTATTCTCCTCCATTCTTTCATCTTGCTGACGTCTGTATTCCTCTTGTTGCTGCTTGAACTCCTCATGCTGCTGTTGTCTATGCTCTTCTTGCTGCTTTCTCTGCTCCTCTTGCTGCTGTCTCTGGTCCTCCTGCTGCTTCTGCATTAGCTTGATCAGGTCTGCTACTTCTGCCATTGTAGTGGTGCAATTTTGAACAGTTACTCTTGTAATAAACTAGAACTCTTTGTATCGATTTTATCAATGATAAAATCTGAACAAAACTCTTTGTAACTGTTCAAAAGAGAAATCCTTGTCGCCAATTAGCTTCTGTTATGTTTCTGCACAGAAGCAATTAAATAGAGTATTAAATTAGAGAAATGGTTTATTGCACACTCCAGAGACAACTGATTTGATAACAGAAAACCCAAGTATTTATATGTTTGGTCATAGAACAGCTTTGTAAAAAGCTACAAGCATTATTAATAGCTATAATGAGACAGTACTATATAATATTAGCTTGTATAAAGCTTTAGCTAAAAAGCATAATGTTTGTTGGCAAAGTACCAATAATACTTGGCACTTGCATGACAGCCAGCTTAAGCAAAGAAAAGTCGGAGGACTCACAGGTCTCACTATGTAAGCAGGCGTTAAACAGATGCTTGGCAGAAGGCTCAGTAGAGAGCAAGTGAGCTGATCATCTGTATTGCCGTGTTTCTACTGACAAGCAATTTGCGCTGTGGAGATCAGACTTGAGAGTCTATTGGGAAGCAGGGAGGCTGCTGATTTGGTTTGCCTACGGGTTGGCAGTGCTTTTACTTTTTATTATATATGAATATCAGTTGATGAGTTCAAACTCAATAATTTGGATCATCATGAGTATTTTAATATCTGTTTTAGTTGGAGACTTTGATGATCATCAAATAATGCCTGGAGACTTGGCTGACTTCAACCTATGGGACTATGAGTGGTCAGCAAAAGCAATACTTGCAATGGGCTGTGATTCAGTAGCGGGGAATGTAGTGAATAGTACAGTCTTACAAATAGAAGGCTCACTTGCTGTTACCACTCAGAACTATCAGTGTTGACGTAAGTTTAACCGAGGATATACAACTTTGCAATACTATTATCATTATGCACCTGCTGCAGAAAAACCACTGTAAATAAAATATTCAATTGCCGGAGTCCTAGTAGTAAATTTGTAACAATTTATCATAAAAATATAACTTGAAGCTCATTAACTCCGGATCATAAGATGCGTAAAAAAGTTTGTTTGTTTTCTTAAAGTATACTGTCACCTGCACTTAGTTGGTCTGTTATGATTAAATCACACCCATTATCTGCTTGTATAATGTTTGCAGACATTGGCAATCACTACAATGACAGTCTGCCTGGGTTATAGTATTCAGACTGAGCTTTGGTCTAGCATCTTAAGTAGTTGTTATATTTTGTTTATTATCAATGAGTACCCTAGGACACTTATATTTTGCTAGTATTTAGTTTCGTGAGTAGCTCACAGAGTAAAATTTCGAAACAACTTAATTTCGCAGCTCTGATGAGTGCGAAAATATAGTGATGTGAAAATAAATGCAGTGGAACAAACATAATTTTATTCCTCAGGTTCGGTTCACCGATAAAAAAAATTCAATTTGCGACTAGTTTGTAATTGTGAACCGCAGGTAGAATGGTGTGGGCAAGGTCGATAATGCAATTTGATCGCTTGCTGCTATTTGATTATTGGACTATCAACAGGCCAGTTTTCGCTGGGGCAGCTGGCCGGCTGAGCCGCCCCAACTTTTTGGGAATTTTTTACGGTAAGTACAGTCCAACTCGAAAAACTCGCCATCAAATAAAATGTAACATTTCATCTCAAACGCAAGGTCGACTCAAACGGATTTGTTTGGTCAGTTCCAACGCAATGATAAATTCCTTCAGATAACTCGACCTCAATATCCTTTATTCGAATAGTTATTTGCCCAACGGCCATGGACGCGGTTTTTATCGCTGTAGAATGTCACTTCATTCCAAGCCATAGAGACAAACATCAACTTCTAGTAGTTCTTAGGCATCATTATTATCATCACCAGAGGCAAAATATTTTTGTTAACGACTTTTATAAAGGTTTGCAAAAAATTAAGTTTTATCAATCACCCGCTTGGCCCTGTCCCATCGAAAGCGTAAAAGCCTCCGAATGAACTTAAAATAAAATTCGCAAAATTGATCTTTGTTAAAACGCTCAAAAGGAAAAGATGTTTTTTTTCTGAGCGTATTAACTGCGGTCATGTTTTGCCTATTTTAATTTAAAAACGTCTCGTCAGTCACATCACTTCAAACAAAACAATTCTCAAAAAATTACAAGTTATTGAAGAGGTGTCAGTGGTGAATCCAAACCTTTCCAGAGCCATGCTGCTTGTGTAGTACTGCGAGTGTCAGTGCATGTGTCTTATTTTCTTTCAACACACGGTGCTCACTGCATTGATTGATGTCCCTAGCAAACCATAACGCTAACTAATGCATGTGCATTGACATCAAATTCCTATCATTATAAATCATTCCTAATGGGAAAATAATCCTAAATAATTGCAAAATAATAACGTAATAAATTTTGACAGTCAAATTATTTTGTCGGTTTATATTTTAACGATGCTTTAGTGGTCGTTAAAAACGTTAAAATAAATGTCGTTATAAAATTCAATTATACAGTATCAATGAACAAAGCTATTTAGTTTCGCTTTTTCGCTCGTTTGTTATGATAGTTTAGTTTCGCACATGAAACTTTCGCGAGAGGATGACACCGCGAAAACGCGAAAGTTAGATGCCGCGAATACATAAGTGTCCTAGGGAAAATCATTATAGATCTTTCAAATAAATAGTTAACCAGATCACAATCACACCTGATTGGACGTCAAATATTCAGACTTATTTTTGCAGTAGATTGGTGCAATGTGTTAATGTTATTATAAATTTTTAGTTTTAGATTCTACAACAGACTTTGAACTGTCTGTAGTATCAAAGATAATCTACCCGACACATATCACACCCACAAATGTTTTAAAGATTTCATCGTCTCCTCTCACAGTCATCGTCGTTTCCTCTAACGAAATCATGTCAGTTCAAGAAGATGGTAGTAGCATCACACTTTTGGCTAGTTACCAGAATGTTAATAATAGTGCATCTTGCTGGAGTCATGTAACCTCTGATCTTTGGGATATTAGGCAGTTGTTCCAAAGTAAGTTTATACCAGACACTGTATATTTCCTTTTACCAACAATGATTTGGAGGCTAAATCTAACCAGCTGTGACTATAAGATAGTTTGTGAGTTTCCGAATGGATTTGATGGTCGTCAAATTCAGCAATCGTGTGAAGACATGTCAGCTGTAGAAGTTCTCTGTAGAAATGAAGAGTACCTGCTTGTTAATCTTCAATCAAGCAGCATAATCAAGATAGTGTCAGTACCACAGTTTTTAGATAATTACAGGTTTACAATGAAAAACAACGACTGCACTCAGCAACTGGAGGTGGCACTCACCAATGTTTACTGGCAGCAGCAATTCTTTTGGATTGGCTCGATGCTTGTACAACATAATCTAAGTACTCATGTACTACAGAACTACAGAAACATGAGTAGTAAGATCAGTATTGTTGACTCAACACAACCGACTCTCCTATCAGACTCCTTCGATATTCTACAGAGTGGGTTAGATGATGGCTTATTAGGAGTTCAATTCTCGACTAACACTATCGTCATTCTGGAAAAGCGCATCACCTCATCAGCTCAAAAGCATTTTCAAGTAACCATCAGTGAAAAGCTAGCTACCAGGTGTCTAGGATCTGATTCAGATGTTCATTTTACTCAACTTAGCTTTGAAAGTTGTGGTTACCGCTGTGTCCGTAACAGAGGCTGCTTAAGTTTCACATATTCACAGGGATCATGTGTGCTGCATTTCATTTTACAGTTCACTGTCGGTTATGATGATGAAGTTTGCTACATTATTTTATAAAAATTTTAGTTCCAATGTCTATTGTTAGTAATATAATAATATATGACTTTGGTGACCTTTCCAGTCTTTCTATAATTTTATGCTCAAACAATGTTCACCAGCTTTGAGTTTTTAGGGCTATCACTGAGTCTTAGGGCTTTCAAGGTCTCTCATATTTCTGTGTTTAAAACTTTATTTGGCAAAATAAACAAGAGTGATCAAAAACTTGAACTTTTTTGGCTGTTCTTTAAAGTTACTTGAAATCAATTATATTGTTTTTAATTAATTAATACAGTTCCCTAGTTTCTAGTACAGTCACTAAGCATAACTTGTTAAAACATGCATGCATTGATTCAGAGCTTAAGATTAAAAAAATTTATGACCAATCAATATGTCAATATGTTGAATAGAGTTTACACAGACAACAATCAATGTATCTCTATAATATATATCAGGAAAGACAGGTTTTTTGCAACTTGAAGTTTTTTATATGCCGTGTCATCATAGAAATTGTTCTATGATCAATACTAAGTATTCTTTATTTGTAGTACAGTTGAATTGTTATAAATGAGTGTATTGTTGAAGAGATCTGGTCTCTGCCATTACCCAGAATTCTTGTGATGGTATTGATGATTTAAGCACTGTATAAATCAGTTAATAAGTCATAAAACGTCACTCATATATTTCTCCCAATTTGTTAAAAAGTTCTACTCTTTAGTAATCTAGTTTGTGTTCTCTATTCTCATTATGAGTTAATTTAGCAGCATTTAATCAACACATTATACTGTTATCTGTAGCTACTGCGTAAGGTTATATCCTATACTGTGTGGTAGGCGTCTACTGTACACAGAATGGATGTGATCAATATTTGCCTCATAAAGAGAAGACAACTGTGATACATAGCACTCAGGTCAAACCTACATGTTCATCCATAAAGAATGGTACAGAGCTGTTTACTTCCTTTAAGTACAATCCTTCTTATGATCAATAAGTCTCATATCAGACTGTCTAAAACAGAGCATTTGAATATAGAACTAAAAAAAATAGGGCTATCCATCTTAGATCTGTCTAACACAGAGCTGCCAAATATAGAGCTGTTGTATTTAGAATGGTACAACATAGATCTATCAACCACAAAACTATTTAGCATAAAACTATTTAGCTTACAGCTGTACAATAGAGAGCTGTAGTGATGTTAGAGTTGTCTAACCTAGATCTGGCTAAAATTGAGCAGCGAAATATAGAGGTGCTCAATTAAGATTGGTAGAACAGAGGAGCTGGCAAGCATAAAGTTGTACAATATACTGCTACTCAATGTGTAGTTGTCTAACATTGAATTGTCGATTAGAGAGATGTTTAATAACTTTGTACAAATATATCTATTCTTTGAGTGCTCTTTTTCTCATTCAAAATCTTTTCACAGTGATGAAATTATAAATGTAAATATTCTTTACCAAAATTTACAAAAAAACATTTTGGTATAAATCTATCGTAAAGTTTTTAAAGTTTCTTGTGTAATAAATACCAAAATATAACTTTTATAGCTGATTTCTCAATGAGCTCACTGGCTGTTCTTTTGGTTGCTGTTTGACTCTTGGTGTCTGAATAAAATTAGTAGGTTATAACTAAAATTTTGAAACTAGCTGGTTGGTAACTCTCGTAGTAAATAATTACTGATCAATTACTTAAAGTCAATGGGCCGATTCTAATGACAACGTCAGAGGAATAAATGTAGAGAATTTAGAAGCTCTCATAGAGATGCTGATAATAATCATAGTAGTTGGTTACTTAGATATATTCAAGTACATCTGAAAGAAGGTCAGTTTAAACACTTTGTTAAGAACAACACTAGTAATTTTAATAAGAGTAGATAACCTCTGAAAATCAAATATTTGTTACAATTATACAACTGATGTAAGAGACCTTTCGAGGAATGTCAGTCAGAAATAGCCTATGAACTATTTGGGCAGCATTATGGCAGCACATTTAAACTTGTTACTTACTCATAACTACATTAGAAGTCTCATGAAAACAAGACAAATAGAAAAGCAGGACAATTCATGGTAGAAGATGTAATAAGGCCATCAGAAGGTTTTGTTGCAAATTTTGATTTACTCTTTTATTGAGGGTATAATAACTAAAACTGTTCATAGATGATAGTTGTATGGTAATATATTGATATTGATATTATTCCCAGAACAGCTACCTGCTGTTAGTAACAGAGATTAGAGATTAATTGGCATTTGAAGTATAGAATCCTAGAAACAGTTCATCTGCTGAAAACACTTCTCTGTGAGTTTGGAAGAAAAACCAGTGCATTGTTAAAACTTTTAGACTTTCCCATATATTCATTAGATCTTTTTATAATTTTGGAAGCAACTTTTTTTTTACATGCAACAGAGTAATCTAATGATATGTCATAGTAAACACAGCTTGAAGTCTTTTACAAACTATTTTTGTTTAGTGAATTGAAAGGTAGATTTAATAATGATAGTTCTACTTTTAAAGTAAATATTTAAGTCTCTTATGTTTCCATAAACCACAAAATTGTACAAGCTGGAAGATCGTATTATTATTGATACGGTAGTTATATGATCAGTTGTATGTACATAATATGCTTAAAATTTTGAGGTTATATTACGGAACGCTTCACAGTTATATAATTATAATTGAGAAATTAAATTATATTTAAAACAACCAGATAGAAGTTATAGTTTTTGTTGAGTTGATGAAGCAATGAATGGTAGTAAGCACTCACGGTCATCAATAATATAAAGTTTGGAAAATATAATCAGCAACATAATATGAGAATATATATGATAAAATAACTTTCAAATTAATAGTAAGCTGCCTTGACAAAAATTAAAAACAATTTTACACAGATATAGCAATAACCAGTTAGAAATCTCTATGTAGCCTGTGAACCATTATCAACGGTTTTATAAATCCCTGATACAAGACTATGAGCTCTCATCACTCTATATCAGGGGTGGCCAAATACTTTTGCTGGAGGGCCAAACAGGTAACCAGGCCTTATCAGGAGGGCCAGGCATAAATACAGCTGTATATATGTAAATGTATTCGTATTTTAAGTAATGTGTAAATAAACATATATAAATGAACATAAACATGAAAGTAACAAAGTCTAACATAACAACATATGTTAGTTTATTCTCAAAAAATACATGTATACTGTCTGTATATAGCTTTTATCCATCGTGCACACGAATTCCTAGATAGCAGTACTGACTAAAAAGTTTGCTGAATATCTAGCTTTTCAGGGTAGAGCGCTTGAACGGCTGAAACCATGCATTCTTTGAACAGTTCACTGTGGCACTATGGAGCCTTTGCCTTGACAATTTTATAACAAACCTCGTAATCAGCAGTAGCAGCTCGTTGTTGCAAGTTTGTAGCTCCCCTCATCATAGCCATTTGTCCATTAGCCTGCCTCGCTAATCTGTCAAGCTGTTCCTGCCTCCTAGCTATACCTGGAGGAAATCTTCCGTCATAGTCAGGATGGTTTTGAGTGTAATGCCTTTTGACATTTGCCACCTTGTGTATAGCAACTGAATTATTGCATATCAAACATATTGGTTTCCCTTTTACTTCATGAAAAAAAAATTGTGTAGTACCAGTCTAGATTAAACCGTCGGTTTTCTCCGTCTACCAATCTCTGAGCCATGATTGCTTACAATTATTTTTTTTAAGTCATTAGGCATACAATGAAACAATTTATGCTGAGAAATCCCCCACACTAACTCAAAACTAAATTTTAATATTGTCAATAATGCTGGTCAGGTGATTTCAGATAACAACCGTACCTTATGGACTATTAGCCGCTACTTTTTTCTGATGTTTCATGAGCCATGCAGTTGATTTAGAGGCTGCACCTGTTCTGCAATATTTCCTTTCATTGCTAGGGTGCATTAACTGGAATCTGCGGTTAGTGCGACTCTAGCGGTGAAATAAAAAACGAAACAATGCCTACTGCGGTACTGTTTCGTTAGGTACTGGGTTAAAAGGCGTCGGTTAATACGAAACAGTGCCTAATGGCACTGTTTCGTATTAATTAGCAAAGTTGCTGCCGTGTTAAAAGCACCGTCATGAGTTTTGCGGCATATACAAAAAGTGCGACCTATGTATTGTTTTATTACCGTTTTTTGAAAATAAAGCAGATGTGGCCTATATAGCAGTATGGTTGATAGTCTGAAAAGTATGGTAACAATCACTACTGATACAATAACGATAATGCATTGCCAAACAAATTCTTTAAAATTTGAAAAACATTTAAAAAAATGACAACAACTGGGGGCCTGATAAAAAACAGCTGGAGGGCCTGATCAGGCTCGCTGGCCTCCATTTGGGCACCTGGGCTCTATATTATACATTTTATATAAGTATATATTTATATACATGTCAGCTTGTACCTTGAGTTTTTATAGAATAGTAGACTATAAATAAAAGTACTATTTGATGACATCATACAGCTGGCTGTGGAGTCACATGAAGATGCAACGTTATAACGTAATGCTACAGCATGGCCCAACAATAGAATTGTTATGTCATATCTTAATGTGCAAGGAATTGGTGACATATTTAGCTGCCACTGTCAAAAGTTCAGCTGTGATTTCGCTCACTTAAACCAACAGATAACACTTGATAATGAAGAGTCTTCACTCTATACTAACTGTAAGTATTGATCTATATTTTATGGTTATAGTCAGTGATGTACATGTAGATATCTATTATGAATCGTTTGTAAGCTGTCACTTTCAATATTTCTGTATAAATAGACACTTTGCTATTTACTACCAATAAAACGCCAGCTTTAGTCAAAGTAGCATTGACAGCATTGCTTTGTTTGTTAGCTTCTTATCTTTTTTCATAAAACTTAAAATATAAACAGTTTTAATTCTTTCGGGCGAAATAGAGACATTTATACCACATTGTAGATGCCTAATGCTTTGGCAATGATTGAGAAGACAATTACTGAATACACCGGTCTTTTCTCAATATTGGTGAGTGTGTTATATCAAGTTGTTTAAATGCAAAATCTCGACTTTTTTTGCAATTGGTCAGTAAAATTCATCACTATAATGTACCAACACAACGCTGCTTCCTTTTATGATATACACATTATTGGTTCATACAATATTGCTCAAAATATTATAACTACAGCTACACTTGTTATAGGAAACCAACAAAAAATTTTTACCCGCTGAAGCTATCCTTGAGGCTAAAAAAAGCAAGGAGTGTATTCTGCAGCTAGTACAACCCTGGTATAAAGCGATAGCTGAAACAGCTAAAGTCATGACAACGGCTGCACAGGCTATAGAGGGTAAGTAAACTAAATATTTAAACTAGTAGCAGTAGATGCATATAATTGTTACATTTTAGGTCATTGTTACTTTTAGTCTCTGAAATGATCAGCACTAACCTGATAGAATGACATGATGTTAATTTATTTGATTATAACCATAATGTTAGTTGCATGTCAGTCGCTCTCATATTCTCACAGATGAATATTAATACTGAATTACTTAATCTAACGCAAACTTTAGAGCTTCTTTTTGCTGCTTGGTTTTATGGCTCACAAATCCTGCTGCGTTTTACTTTCTCTAAAAATAGACCTAATATTTATTAGGTATTGTATTAATTTACAAAGTTTTTTCTAAAATTAAATAAATGATAGCCGAGTCTGCACTATTTACTTTTTATGCAGTCTCTAAAATGTTGACCATAAATTGTTACAGACTTGTTGCCTGAATGCTGCGAAGGTAGCGAGGAAAAGGGTAACAGAGAAGGAGTTGATGTTAGAGATTCTCAAGCAGTTCTTGTTGTAAGTTATGCTGAGACAAGCGAGCCCAAGCAAAAGCCCCCTAAAGTCACATGTGGTGGTGAAGATAACTCCTCAGAGTTAACAGTCATGGTAAAGAGTGCTCACATACAAGATGATGGTGAAAGAGTGTTGAATGAAAAACTAAACAAGTCAGTCATAAACAAAAGATGCGATTTGAAAAGTGATCTCGAAAAAGGAGAAGGTAAAGAGTTTCAGATGAAATTAAAAGTGGAACATGAAGGTGATGGTGCAGCACCAGAAAGTGAAGGATGCAGTGACAAAAAGTTTGATGACAGAAATGAGATGATTGGAGATCAATATGTTTCTGTGAGTGAAGATACAAATTACCAATCAGGACACATGAGTAGCCAAGAATCCAACAAAGAAGAAGGCGCAAATCGCCACCCCGTTGTTATAACAAGAGAACCAAAAGCTGACTGTAAGTATTATATTAAACTTATAATATTACAGCAGCATGATGTACCCTATCTAATGTTTGTCTTAAAGAGAGAATAGACAATACTATTATTACTACTAGACTGCGCATGAAATGGTATCCTTTACCACTGCTCATAAGTTGTTAGTCACTGATAGTAGATGTTTTTATAATTAGTATTTACTCATTTGTAGTTCTCCTTCACTAGATAGTGAACATATTTGATTTCCCTTTGAATAATGTAAGTTACTAGATTCCCTTTGTCTCACTTAACCTCCTCCCCTCTGCAACTAATTTTTATTGCTTGGCAGCCAATTATTGTTGGTTATGTTCAAAGTTAGCTATCGCTTTGATGTTAGCATCTTTTAGTCATAGTGTACATATTACTTTGTTACCATGAGAACTCCTTTGGTAGATCAATATATTAAATATATGATAAAACACAGAACTTTCATGCTTCTTAAAACAAACTTTATACCTCCTTGTGCTAGATCTGCTAACCAATCGCTGCATAATAGATTTGTTATATATCAATTGTTCCATACATATGGTTCAATTTACTGAGCCTTAGGAGAGCTTAACTACTGCCTCATCTGATGTCCATGGTTTCCCCATCGTACTAACAATATAGCCAGCATTCTCAGTGCTAGACAAAATATGGCAAGCAAACTTGATCAAGTCTATACTATATGAACAGGTGCTGCTGAGAAAGCTTTCTTCTTTGGTTTCTTTGATAATGAGGATTCGTCTTCTCCAACACCTGCATTATACATCAGCAATGAGACTAGTTTAGTGCAAGCGGTTGAAATTGCTGACAAGACGTGTATTGACAGCTCTGGTAGGAGAAATGGCTACATGAAAGACGATTTAACACTTTTGAATGCTGAGAGAAACTCTATAGTACAATCTCAGACCTCAAGTACGTTATATTATTCTTTCATGCTGAACATTTACTTCTGTTTTTTCTTAAAACACTTTGACATCCGTAAAACTTATAGTAAGCTGTTTTACTTTGCCAACAATTTTTAAAATTCAATATTCTTTTTTTCTGCTTAAGAACACAGATTAATTTGTGTTTGTATATATTATTTGAATACCGACCGATCTGTTTAATTTCAGGCAGTACAGACCTTGGCTTACAGTTTGGGTTCTTTGATGAGAATGAATCAAGTTCTCCAACATATGCTGATGACAAGTACACATCCACTGCTAATATAGCATCTCAAGCAAAGCCACATCAAGTCTCAAGTATGTCTACTCGTAAATATCTAAAAAGTTATGTTTCCATTCAACTCAGTAATCTTTTAATGAGTTTTGTAGGAAATTAAACATGGGAATACAAAGGTTTTGTTATATTGTCATTGCTGCAGCTTAGATCGGGATGTAGTGAGTAGTGTTTATCGCTAAGATTGGCATGTAGTGGTTGTAAATTAGGGTGACATGTTGTAGGTAGTTCTTTTCAATTAGATTAGCATGTAGTAGCTAGTGCTTGCAGCATAAGTTGCCATGTAGTGCCTAGTGGTTGTAGATTAGATTGACATGTTGTAAGTAGTACTTGCCGATTAGGTTAGTATGTAGTAGGTTGGTGCTTGTAGTTTAGGTTGCCATGCTTACGATAGTGTTTGTAGCCAAGCGTATTACTTACATTAAATCAACTAAGTATCAATGGTGGTATTTACTTGCAATAACCTACAAGTTCTGTTGCAAAACAAACAAATATTTGACTACTCTACTTCAAAATGAAGCCATGTTTTGTTTCACTTGGTGATTAAAATGCCTAAACTGTTGATCTACATTTTAGGTAATTATTAAACAATGATGTCTTGTATATTGTACTCCAGAGCTAAAGTTAAGATTTGACAATATGCTGGTTATATATACACTTTAGGGATTGGTGAAGTAGAGATAACCTTTGGGTTTGATGTCCCTGTAACTCCTTCAGTCAGCGCCATACCGATAGGCAGAACAGAGAGGACAACTCCATTTCCTTGTGGTAAGTTAAGGTAATGGAAGGTGTACTGCCCTGTAAACTAGTTCTTAAATTACTTTGCTGTGATTATTTCTAATCATTCATCCTTTCACTGATACACAAATATGAACCACCTGCCTTAGATTGTCACTATAGTTCTGTTTATTAATATTAACAACATTACACTTGTTTACTAATTATGAGAGTAATAGAGAGCTGTTGTCAAGGTTACTAGTATTACAGTGAGTTAAGTTGAGCTTCTGATTGGCTGTAAAATGTCGAGATATAAAGAGATGTTATATTTTAGATTGTGATGAGGTTGAATCTGAGTGCAGTACAGAGTCTGACATTTCTCTGATTTCCGACTTCTCTGATGATGAAGGTAAAGACAAATATTATTATTTCTTTTGTAACTCCATTTAACCATTTTTGTGATTGCACTAGTAGTTAACAAACTTCATAAGGAATATGTATTGTGTTTTAGATGAGTTAACTGAGAGGAGACCGTGGTTACGAGAATCGTCTAACCCTGATACTCTAGATGGATCTGACAAGGGGAATTACAATACAGTAGAGGATTACTCTGCCTATGGCTATGATGATAGTTTGGACGCGTATGTTGATGATGAGAGAGTGGAAGAGGCTATGATTTGTGCTCTAGCTAACATTGGCCATGGTTTACCACCAAATATGGACATTGAAGAACGTGAGGTAAAACCAGCATTACCTATAGGTCTACTTAAACGGGTTGGACTATCTCATCCTATGGATCCACCAAAAAGGTCAGAGGAGGCTGAACTAAGTCAGATGCCAAAGTTAAAAGCTCCACTCATGCCGAGGTGGGACTTGAAAGGCTTTACATTACCCAAGCTTTGTTCTAGGTTTTCATAGACCTTTTTTGTTCTACCCACTCTAAAGTGTATTCGAAAAGGTTTTGTGCAGTTTTGGAAAAGCGGAGAAGACGTCATGTTAGATTTGGACACAAGCGGCAAAATATGGTGTAGCACTGCTATGAGGAATACTGCATGAATGCGGTCATATTGATGATGGGATTCCCAATTTTGGAATCTGAGAGATCTATTAGAGAAGGCTGGTAGCTGGTAATTGTACTAGTATCGTAGTATGATAGAAGAGTAGAAATGATCTGCAGTATTTGAGTATTTTACCTCGATGCTTATAAGTAAAGTAACAGATGTACCAGCTTTAGCAATTAGTTTATGATTTATTCTATTATTTTCGTGCAACAAACTGATGTTATATGTAATTATGTGCAGAGTAAATTTTATAAGCCAGCATTTACTCTTGATATATCTTCACTTCATTCATCAATTTCCCTTTAGTTTTCTGACTCTTTATAATAGCTTGTCATTCATGTTTACTATTGTTTCCTTTTCGCTCAAGCTTTTTTATTACATTTCTCATTCTCAGTCTTATTTCGTTTTTGTTTTATTATAACATAATATATTTCTGATGTTCATTCAATCATATCTTATCACAAAGAGTATATATTCTCTGTTCGATCATTCAATGATTTATAAGGTGAAACAACTCCATATAATGTGCTTATGTTGTTAAACCTCATCTCTCAGGTCAGTAGATGATAACTGTAGACAAGATGGGAGAGGTAAGTACATAGATATAGTAACCCCTAGATTGGCGAATAGCTATCATTACAATGGAGTAAAAGTGAGGCCTATAATTGGCTGTTGTTTTCACGACGTTACGTCGTAGTGATGTGCATCTCAGCATCAAAGCCTTCAATTGAGCAATAAGTTTAGTAATGGAAGCACGCTTGGCATGCTAGTTTTTAAGTCATAAACATAACAATAAGACCAAATTCTTAGTGAAATGTCATCAGAAGAGATCACAACACCCCAGGTATTTCCTCAATTGCCCATAACAAGACAGAACTTCAACTCAAAACAAGAAGTTCTCAACAATATCATAAGCTATCTATGCGGATTAAAGACACCAAGCTGAAAGATGCTAGTGGAAAATAATAGGAAAATCATCATCATTTCGTCATTGGTTTTGAGTCAGCAGCCAAATCTGTACATGGCATTGCTCAATATCTTTTCAGCAACTACCCTTACATCAACTACTTCTTAACCTTTGCGATCAACCAGGATCACATTGAGATTCTGTTTTCCACAATACGATCTAAGGGTGGCTATAACAATAACCTTGATGTGCAGTGCTTTAAATCTGCACTTCGAGCACTGCTCATAAAAGCAGATATCACATCATGCCAATGCTAACTGTACTGATCTTGATGTGAGCAGGGCTGAAAAAACTGGCCAACTCCTGTTACATTCTTTGGCTACAAAGAAAAAGAAAGAAGAGACAAAAGCTGAGGAAGGTGAAGATGAGGAGTTCGGTGATGAGGATTTTTTTCTAACTCAAATGTGATGAGTGTATCAAGCTCTTGACCGATGTAGAAGTAGTGAGAAGTAAAAATAGTGATGACATAACCCTAATCTCAGTTAAAAACAGAGGAGGATTGGTGACCAGATTGATAGGCTTAATATGTATTGCTGCAGAAAAGTGCCTACGTTCACACATGGAGAGCTATCATTGGTATCACACAGAGAGCTTTTAAACAAGTAACATTACAGACAATAACATATATGTCTTATTACATAACCTCAATCAAGGTTTTACATGTACAGTGCATGCCAACAGTCTACTCAAAACTATAGTAAACCGCTATACTAAAATCAGAATACACTATGCCGCTTCAAAGCAGGAATCTAGTTCAACCAACCTTAGACAAAAACTATCTCGTCTAGTTATTTTCAGTCATGTCTAATGAGTGTTTAATACAGTGTTCCAGCGTAACTGCTTCTAAATCTCGTTTGATTCATCAGTTTCATCATTCATCAGGTTCATCGTTCATCGTTCATCGTTCATCATTTGGTTCATCAGTTCATCATCAGATCATCATTTGTTTCATCAGTTTCATTAGTTTAATTTCTATTTGGTCACTCTTTGTATTATCAATGATATAGAAGCTTCTAAATCATTGGTATTATTCATAACCATGTGTGTAAGATTCTTGCCTTTCTCATCCAAAGTCATTACAGTCATACTTCGACTTACGAACTTAATGCATTCAGAGACTGAGCTTGTATGTTAATTTACTCGCATGTTGGTACAATTTATTTATATATAGAACAATAAAATATATATTGATTGGTTTCCATACTCTAAAAATGCAAATAAAACACTCAAAACAACATATTGTAACAGAAAAACATGTTGGTTATTGTCCTAACTTACCACATGCTTTCAAAAAGCAACAAATAAAAATAATGCAAGGAAATGTGATTAATTAAAATGTAAAAGTAAATACATACAATAGCAGCTAACGCTAACATTTGCCAGAGAGGGAGAGATAAGTTATCCTTCATTACAACAGTTGACTTTGATAAATTTGGATTTTATCCAAGTCTTAAAAGACAAACTTAAAAGCAAACATAAAAGCAAACCTTAATCTTTAACTTAACGTAATTAAAATTTTTTCAGCGTTCATAGTTTTAAGTTTCTTGCTGGTTAGCTAATTTTTCTTTTGTTTCGCTCTCACGACCAGCCAGCCGTTTTAAGAGAAACCTAACTAAGGACGTTTGCCTTTGTCGCCCTTTCAACATGTTGCGATCAGGACGAACACAGGTGTCGTCACCAAGAGTTAATGCACGACCACTAGCCAACTTGTCCGAATGTCTATTTTTATAGTCTTGATAGATAGCACCAGCCTTTTTACGTAGCATCGTTTCAGTTACGCAGTCACCGGCCAATTGTTTGTCTTTTATCCAAAGCCTGAGCAGTCTCTCTATCAGTGGTCGTGAAGATCGCTGCGTCGTTTAGAAACTATGGTTAGTCCTTTTGCAAACTAAATGCCTTGAATATAATCCTTGTGTTTGATAATTGTGGATGTATTTCTGTCATATTGCCGAGCTAGCGCAATCACGCATACATATTTTGCATATTTTTCAATAATTTTCCGTTTAATATCAATTGTTATCATTCGCTTTTTCTTTGCATTTTCTATCCTTTTACTGGCAAACTTTCGGTCTACGCACGGTACTTTTAATTCACATAATTCTGCACTGAAAATCGCGCACAAAAAACATGGTACAAAAGTATAATCTGAGCAGTTGAAAAATACAGAGTGATGCTGTTCTCATAAAACACCTCCGACATACTTGGCAACTGACTCATGTGCTCGTATCTCAAACATGGCTCGTATGTTAGTGCTGAAACTTGCTTAAATCTGGCTCGTACCTCAAGTTTCTCGTACATTAGGGCACTCGTAAGTTGAAGTTTTACTGTATATAAGTTTTACATATTTTCAATAAAATATGCAGTCTCAGATGCACAAACTATGGAAAAATTGAGCAGTTTTTAGTGCTAAGTCAATAGGAGTTAATAGATCAGCTGATTCGCTTTGCACATCACCATGACGTTGCGTCATGCTAATTATAGGCCTCACTTGTTTTGATTATTCGCATATCTAGGGTTTACTATATCTATGGGTAAGTAAGATGAGCAAAGTTACCACTATGCTATTGCGTTGCCCTTTTATTGGGCATTTGCGTATGGTATAAGCTGCTGAGAGATACTTGCTGGGTGGAGAGGCACGAATTATGAAAGGTGATGTCATTTTAAAAACACTACGACAGTTACCAGAGTAATGACACTTATTTGGTACATGGGGTTATCCGCTCTCGTCATTATAAATTCAAAGCACAAGCTTGGTTACGGTATGCAGATGATTATGCAACTAATGAAAGTTTGTTTTGAATAGAATGTTGTGCTGCTACAGCCGTTTTACCAACCAATACTACATTAACTAATAAACAAATTAATTTGGGTAATGATCTACCAACTTTTTAAATCAAAACAAAAAAGTCTGTCAGAGCTGTAGAGTTTCCTACATGGTGTTCATATCAATGATCTGACTATGAGAAGTATTGCATCATTTGACTTTTAGTATGAGATAAAGAGGCTATGATGAAAAGTCCTTGTACCCCTGCCAAATAAAGCTCCTCCCTAATTCCGCAATTTGACATTATCCATTACATTGCGCCTTATATTGGCATTCACATCTTGACTCTGCTAGTATGTCTCAATGACAAAACATTTTTTCATTGCTTGTGAAACAGGAATCTTTTTGTTGGAACAAAACATAAAGAACTTCAAATGAATGAGTTACCTGATAGTACATACTCCTACATAAAATGTTGTCTCTCTTGCTAAAGTAAATACAAAATTGTGCAATTGTTGAAGGACAGCAGTGGGCTCACTCAACGTACCTACATATGTATCTGTATTCCTTAAATTATTTCCTGCTACAATTTGCTGATGAAAATAGAAAATATTTATTAAAAGAATTGATAAAATAATACAACTTAGTATAAAAGAAGCCGGTAGTGGTCTAACAATGGGTAATATCATTAAGATATGAAAAAATACATAAAGAAAGATTACTTTCTGAAGGATCAAGTTGATTTTATTGGGAGGAGGATATTCTCTGCAGGCTGATACACAGATCAGCCTGCAGAGAATCAGCAAACCTTTTTATACCGCTTGGATCATCCTTTATAAATGGTTTAACTTGACCTAATGTTTAGCATGGGGATGCCAGTTGGTGCAGTTTAGACTGCACTATATAAGTTGACTAACAGTTGTGTGTTGAACACTAAGGATGGTGAAAACACATTCACCATCCTTAGTGTCTCAAAGATAAAAACAATTTATTTAACACGAGAAAGATGAGAGACGACACCTACATTAATATTGTCTAGCTGAAGGTACATGTACGTGCATGTTCAAAGTGCCGTTGGTGTTTGGAACAATGAAGCTAGAACACCCTATTGGTAAAAACTAAATGAAAAATGGATTATAGATCAAATGAGCCAGATGCTGATAGCAGACCAGCATAAAAAAGCATGTCAATTATCTATGTGAATTGATATAATGAGAAAAAATTGATCTCTCAGAAAAAAGAAAGGATGTATCATCAAGTCATCATTTTCTTCAGTAAACAAAATTTTTAAAAAGCAAAGATAAGTACAAAGAAAATAAATTATGAATAAGCACAACTAACTTAAAATTACTTGTTTAAAGTATTGAAACACTGTTAGAAAATAACAAAATTTTGTAATACTATTTTCTCCACAAACTGCAAAATGCAAAAAAAAACTTGTTATAGCAACTTAAAAATTGGCAGTTTAAGATATTAAAACATTTCTGGAATAGCAAAAATTGCTGGAATCAAAGTGACTCCCGGTCATTCGTCAGATGAATTGGTATTGCAAAAGAATGACGATCGATTCTCAAAAATGAGCTAGAATGCTGAAATATCCATATGTGTAATTAAAAAAACTGAATTAAAAAAAGGAAAGTGCATAAGAGAAGCTTAGTGTTTTAGTCATTAACTAAAAGCAAACAAATGAGAGAGACACTTCAAGTCTTTCACAAAACTAACCAGACACATAAAAACGTCTAAAATTGAATTGCAATCAGAGCTCATACACATTTGTTGATTATATAAAAAATCAGCAGAAAACGAGCAAAGAAAAAAAGCAATTCTCTCAACGCAAGTATTTGGGGCTCATAGCATAAACTAAGACAGCCAAAAAAACAATGGGTTTTTCCCTTGGCTATCAACAAAATTGATTTAAAAAAGTGAAGTTGTGAACAGAATTTTTAAAGGTTAAACATTTAAGAGAGCGTATGTTCTGTATAGCCTAAAAAATACAAAAGGAGTGAAACAACAAAACTAGTTTATTATGTTACAAAACTTTAGATCACAGAATGTTAATAAATTTTCTCAAAACTGATCATATTTTAGACTAAGCCACTCATCAATCATCAAGTTGAGGTCGCTGTGCATAATACAGCCTACTGAATTAGATCAAGTGAGTTGTCTTTGCAGGGGAGAAAGTGCACTCTAACGGAGAAAGTGCACTTTAAGAGGCAAAACTTACCTTTCGAAGCTTTCATCTACCTCACACTTTTGCAGCCACCGTATATACTATTAGTTCCGTGCAAGCAAAATCTGTTTAGTATTGCGAGAAAAGCTAGTCATAACTATTTAAATCAATCAACTCTACCCTCGCCCTGGAAAAACTAAAATGATACATCAACAAGCTGCAGTGATGGTGAAAACAAAAACACAACACTAGCTGAATTCAAGCTGAAAAGAGCAAGATACAATAGAAATACCTGTTTCTGCCTACTCTCAGAGTTAATACAAAGCATTAAGTAAAAAGCTACTCAATGTGAAGTTGTCTAACATTGAGTTTTTCATTAGGGAAATGTTTGGTAACTTTGTAGCAATATCTCTGTCCTATGAATAATTCTTGTTCTTATTCAACATTTCTTATTATAGATATATATTATACTACTCTCCTGACAGTATGGTAATTAATCACAAAGCATTCAAGACAGCTTTTGTAACCTTCTCATGACCTTTAATGTTACAGCAATGTGATTCACGATGATGAAAACATAATTGTAAATATTTCATATTAAAATCTACAAGCAACACAGTTTGGTATAATCTTATTTTAAAGTTTTTAAAGTTTATTATTTAGCAAATGTCAAAATATAACTTTTATAGCTGATTTCTGAATGAGCTTACTGGCTGTTATTTTAGTTGGTGATGACTGTTACTGTAACTTATTACTGATTCATCACTTTATTGAAAGTCTCATTAAAACTAGACAATTAGGAAATTACGATCACGCTGTCGAAAGCAAAAGATTTCATGGTAAAAGACGTAGCGAGGCCATCAGAAAGTTTTGTTGCAAATTTTTGATTTACTTTGTTATTGAGGGTATGATAACTCCTAACTCAGTTCACAGATGATAGCCGTATTGTAATATACCAAATATTGATATTATTCTTAGAACAGCTACCTGCCGTTAGTAACAGAAATCAGAGGTTAATTGGCATTTGAAGTATACAGTCCTAGAAATAGTTCATCTGCTGAAAACACTTCTTTGTGAGTTAAGAAGAAAAACCAGTGCATTGTTAAAACTTTTAGACTTTCCCATATATTCATTAGATCTTTTTATAATTTTGGAAGCAACTTTTTTTTACATGCAACCAAATAATCTAATGATATGTCATGGTAAACACAGCTTGAAGTCTTTTACAAACTATTTTTGCTTAGTGAATCAAAAGGTAGATTTAATGATAGTTCTACTTTTAAAGTAAATATTTAAGTCTCTTATGTTTCCATAAACCACAAAATTGTACAAGCTGGAAGATCGTATTATTATTGATACGGTAGTTATATGATCAGTTGTATGTACATAATATGCTTAAAGTTTTGAGGTTATATTACGGAACGCTTCACAATTACAACGAACAAAAAATATGTTCATGCGCGTGTTTAATTTTGGAAATTCATAATTTCAAGCAACTATAATTGAGAAATAAAATTTTATTTAAAACAACCAGATAGAAGTTATAGTTTTTGTTGAGTTGATGAAGCAACAAATGGTAGGAAACACTCAAGGTCATCAATAATATGAAGTTTGGAAAATATAATCAGCAACATAATATGAGAATATATATGATAAAATAACTTTCAATTTAATAGTAGGCTGCCTTGAGAAAAATTAAAAACAGTTTTACTCTGATATAGCAATAACCAGTTAGAAATCTCTATGTAGCCTGTGAACCATTATCAACAGTTTTATAAATCACTGATACAAGACTATGAGCTCTCATCACTTTATATCAGGGGGGCCCAAATACTTTTGCTGGAGGGCCAAACAGGTAACCAGGATTTATCAGGAGGGCCAGGCATGAATACAGCTGTATATATGTAAAGGTATGTGTATTTTTAAGTAATGTGTAAATATACATATATACATGAACATAAACATGAAAGTAACAAGGTGTAACATAACAACATATGTAAGTTTATTCTCAACAAAATACATGTATACTGTGCAGAAAAAGTATCTGTAATGTTAGTGAGACACATAGAAGCGAGTTTGCTTTGCAGCTATTGCTGCAATATCTAGTTTATCTTTGGTTACTGCTACAGCTAAGAGCTATTGAGTATGCTCCTCTGTCAGTACACTCTGATACCTACTTTTTATAAATGTCAGCTTTGAAAACATTGATTCACACAAGTAGGTTGTACCAAAGAAAGTAAGTAAGTGCACTGTCATATTGCATAGCATAGGATACTTCTCCTGTACAGCAGGTTGCGTTCAGAACCCTACAATGGTTTGCTCAGCAAATTCAGCTTTAGCCAGTATATCTGCCTTTAAATCATACAGCTCTAATTTTGCCACCCCTGTCTGAACATGAGGAAAGTTATCAACTTGGGCTTTCCAAAGCTGATGTACTTAAAATGGGCACGCAACCAGCTCAATAATGCCATTGATACTATCGAAGGCAGCAAAGCGACGCTCCATCTCTGAAGAAACATCAATGAGAAAAGCACGTGCTGCTGTAAGGTCCACGACATCATCACAATCATTCACAAATTCCCTGATGATTGGAAAGTGGTTCATATCACTGTTTATGTCCTCTTAAAAGCAGTGGAGTTTGTGTTTAAAAGATATTACTGCCTGCCTGTGTTCTACCACATTACGACCTTCACCCTGCCATTTCAAATTTAGGTCATTCAGATAAGCCAAAATGTCTGTCAGAAAAGCCATGTCTCTCAGTGAATGCTTCGATCTGAGAATCTCTAAAATTGTTTTGCTGCATCTCCTCCAATTTCACTAAGAAACTGCTCAATATGCTGTCTTACAGTCCATACTCTTTGCAAAGTTCTACCTTTACTCACACACCTGCAAAAGTACATTAAAGTACATTGTATATTACAAATAATTGACAATCTTCACAAGATTGCTGTGCTTTTTTACCTCATTCATAATGTAATGAAAATAAGTATGTCAAATATAATTCGAAGATAGCAACATGGTACTAACCTAACATTGTTGTGTGCTAACAATTCATCATACTGAGAATTAGACTCCGGTAGAGATTTTCTAAGCTGGTGGTGTCGTAGAGATGGTTTTGATCTGAGAAAGTTTATTAGTTTCATTATGTCCAGCATAAGACTTCCATATTCATCTTTCAGTTGTGCACAGAGAACGCTTTCATGTGTGATACAATGAAATGCAATCATCTGAGGATTGTTATCTTTCAGGCGATTAACAAACCAGAATATACACCTAGTCACCTACCATAGCTGGGCGCCATCTGTTGCTACAGAAAATATCTTATGCATTGACACTTTATGATACTCCGTGTAAGCCTTGAATGCCTGATATATATTTTCTCCAGTCGTACAAGTTCTGTCAGTGGAATAACTGCTGCAAGGTCCTCACTAAACTTGTTGTTGAGATAATACCGAACAAATACACTCAGCTGGGCAACATCTTTTATGTCAGTACTCTCATCAACTGCAACCGAAAATGATTCAAACCTGTTCAAGTTATATATGACACCTTCAATCACGTCACATGATTGGCAATAGCTTCTATCCGTCATGCACACGTATTCCTAGATAGCAGTACTGACTAAAAAGTTTGCTGAATATCTAGCTTTTCAGGGTAGAGCGCTTGAACGGCTGAAACCATGCATTCTTTGAACAGTCAACTGTGGCATTATGGAGCCATTGCCTTGGCAATTTTATAACAAACCTCATAATCAGCAGTAGCAGCTCTTTGTTGCAAGCTTGTAGCTCCCCTCATCATAGCCATTTGTCCATGAGCCTGCCTTGCTAATCTATCAAGCTGTTCCTCCCTCCTAGCTATACCTGGAGGAAATCTTCCGTCATAGTCAGGATGGTTTTGAGTGTAATGCCTTTTGACATTTTCCACCTTGTTTATAGCAACTGAATTATTGCATATCAAACATATAGGTTTCCCTTTTACTTCATGAAAAAAAAATTGTGTAGTCCAGTCTGGATTAAAACGTTGGTTTTCTCCGTCTACCAATCTCTGAGCCATGATTGCTTATAATTATTTTTTCAAGTCATTAGGCATAAAATGAAACAATTTATGCTGAGAAATCCCCCACACTAATTCAAAACTAAACTTTAGTAATGTCAATAATGCTGGCCAGGTGATTTCAGATAACTACCGTACCTTATGGACTATTAGCCGCTACTTTTTTCTGATGTTTCATGAGCCATGCAGCTGATTTAGAGGCTGCACCTATTCTGCAATATTTCTTTTCATTGCTAAGGTCCATTAACTGGAATCTGCGGTTAGTGCGGCTCTAGCGGTGAAATAAAAAACGAAACAATGCCTACTGTGGTACTGTTTCGTTAAGTACTGGGTTAAAAGGTGTCGGTTAATACGAAACAGGGCTGTTAAACAGTGCCTAACGGCACTGTTGCGTTTTAACTAGCAAAGTTCCTGCCGTGTTAAAAGCACTGTCACGAGTTCTGCGGCCTATACAAAAGGTGCGGCCTATGAATTGTTTTATTGCCGTTTTTTGAAAATAAAGCAGATTCGGCCTATATAGCGGCGCGGTTAATAGTCCGAAAAGTATGGTAACAATCACTAGTGATACAATAATGATAATGCATTGCCAAACAAATTCTTTAAAATTTTCAAAACATTTAAAAAAATGACAACAACTGGGGGCCTGATAAAAACAGCTGGAGTGCCTGATCAGGCCCGCTGGCCTCCATTTGGGCACCTGGGCTCTATATTATATATTTTATATAAGCATATATTTATATACATGTCAGCTTATACCTTGAGTTTTCATAGAATCAGAGACTATAAATAGAAGTACTATTTGATGACATCATACAGCTGGCTATGGAGTCACACGAAGATGCAACGTTATAACGTAATGCTACAGCACAGCCCAACAATAGAATTGTTATGTCATATCTTAATGTGCAAGGATTTGGTGACATATTTAGCTGCCACTGTCAAAAGTTCAGCTGTGATTTCGCTCACTTAAGCCAACAGATAACACTTAATAATGGAGAGTCTTCACTCTACACTAACAGTAAGTATTGATTTATATTTTATGGTTATAGCCAGTGATGTAGATATCTATTATAGATCGATTGTAAGCTGTCACTTTCAATATTTCTGTATAAATAGACACTTTGGTATTTACTAATAATAAAATGCTAGCTTTAGTCAAAGTAGCATTGACAGCATTGCTTGGTTTGCTAGCTTCTTATCTTATTTCATAAAACTTAACATATAAACAGTTTTAATTCTTTTGGGAGAAATAGACATTTATACCACATTTTAGATGCCTAATGCTTTGGCAATGATTGAGAAGACCATGGCTGGATACACCGGTCTCTTCTCAATACCGGTGAGTGTGTTATATCAAGTTGTTTAAATGCAAGATCTAGACTTTTGTACAATTGGTCAGTAAAAATCATCACTATAATGTACCGACAAAACACTGCTTCCTTTTATGACGTACACATATATTGGTTCAAACAATACTGCTCAAAATATTATGACTACATCTAGACTTGTTGTAGACAACCAACAAAAAATATTTACCTGCTGCAGCTATCCTTGAGGCTAAAAAATGCAAGGAGTGTATTCTGCAGCTAATACAACCCTGGTATGAAGCGATAGCTGAAACAGCTAAAGTCATGACAACGGCTGCACAGGCTATAGAGGGTAAGTAAACTAACTATTTAAACTAGTAGCAGTAGATGCATATAATTGTTATATTTTATATCATGTGTTATTTTTGGTCTCTGAAATGATTAGTACTAACCTGATAGAAACACATGATGTTAATTTATTTGGTTATAACCATCATGTTAGTCACTCTAATATTCTCACAGATGAATATTATTACTGAATTACTTAATCTAACGCAAACTTTAGAGCTTCTTTTTTCTGCTTGGTTTTATGGCTCACAAATCCTGCTGAGTTTCACTTTCTCTAAAATTAGACCCAATATTGTATTAATTTAGAAAGTTTTTCTAAAATTATATAATTGATGGCCGAGTCTGCACCATTTACTTTTTATGCAGTCTCTAAAATGTTGACCATAATTTGTCACAGACTTGTTGCCTGAATGCTGCAAAGGCAGCAAGGACAAGGGTAACAGAGAAAGAGTTGATGTTGGAGATCCTCAAGCAGTTCCTGTTGTAAGTTATGCTGAGACAAGTGAGTCCAAGCAAAAGCCCCCTAAAGTCACATGTGGTGGTGAAGATAACTCCTCAGAGTTACCAGTCATGGTAAAGAGTGCTCACATACAAGATGATGGTGAAAGAGTATTGAATGAAAAACTAAACAGGCCAGTCATAAGCAAAAGATGCGATCTGAAAGGTGATCCAGAAAAAGGAGAAGGTAAAGAGCTTCAGATGGAAGTGAAAGTGGAACATGGAGGTGATGGTGCAGCACCAGAAAGTGAAGGATGCAGTGGCAGAGAGTTTGATGACAAAAATGAGATGATTGGAGATCAATATGTTTCTGTGAGTGAAGATACAAATTACCAATCAGGACACATGAGTAGCCAAGAATCCAACATAAAAGAAGGCGCAAATCACCACCTCATTGTTATAACAAGAGAACCAGAAGCTGGCTGTAAGTATTATATTAAACTTATAATATTACAGCAGCATGATGTACCCTATCTAATGTTTGTCTTAAATTGAGATTATAGATAATACTATTATTACTACTAGACTGCGCATGAAATGGTCTTCTTTACCAGTGCCCATAAGTTGTTAGTCACTGATAGTAGATGTTTTTATAATTAGTATTTACTCATTTGTAGTTCTCCTTTACTAAATAGTGAACATATTTGACTTCTCTTTGATTTATGTAAGTTACTAGATTCCCTTTGTCTCACTTAACCTCCTCCCCTCTGCAACTAATTTTTATTGCTTGGCAGCCAATTATTGTTGGTTATGTTCAAAGTTAGCTATCGCTTTGATGTTAGCATCTTTTAGTCATAGCGTACATATTACTTTGTTACCATGAGAACTTTTTTGGTAGATCAATATATTAAATATATGATAAAACACAGAACTTTCAAGCTTCTAAAAAAACGAATTTTATACCTCCTTGTGCTAGAACTCCTAACCAATGCACTGCATAATAGATTTGTTATATATCAATTGTTCCAAACATATGGTTCAATTTACTGAGCCTTAGGAGAGCTTAACTACTGCATCATCTGATGTCTATGGTTTCCCATCATACTAACAAAATAGCCAGCATTCTTAGTGCTAGACAAAATATGGCAAGCAAACTTGATCAAGTCTATACTATATGAACAGGTGCTGCTGAGAAAGCTTTCTCCTTTGGTTTCTTTGATAATGAGGATTCGCCTTCTCCAACACCTGCATCATACATCAGCAATGAGACTAGTTTAGCGCAAGCGGTTGAACTTGCTGACAAAACTTGCATTGACAGCTCTGGTAGGAGAAATGGCTATATGAAAGACGATTTAACAGTTTTGAATGCTGAGAGAAACTCTATAGTACAGTCTCAGACCTCAAGTATGTTATATTATTCTTTCATGCTGAACATTTACTTCTGTTTCTTCTTAAAACACTTTGACATCCGTAAAACTTATAGTAAACTGTTTTACTTTGCAAAAAATTTTTAAAATTCAATATTCTTTTTTCCTGCTTAAGAACACCGATTAATTTGTGTTTGTATATATTATTTGAATACCGACCGATCTGTTTAATTTCAGGCAGTACAGACCTTGGCTTACAGTTTGGGTTCTTTGATGAAAATGAATCAAGTCCTCCAACATATGCTGATGACAAGTACACATCCACTGCTAATATAGCATCTCAAGCAAAGCCACATCAAGTCTCAAGTATGTCTACTCATAAATATCTAAAAAGTTATGTTTCCATTCAACTCAGTAATTTTTTAATGAGTTTTGTAGGAAATTAAACATGGGAATACAAAGGTTTTGTTATATTGTCATTGCTGCAGCTTAGATCGGGATGTAGTGAGTAGTGTTTATCGCTAAGATTGGCATGTAGTGGGCAGGGGTTGTAAATTAGAGTGACATGTTGTAGGTAGTTCTTTTCAATTAGATTAGCATGTAGTAGCTAATGCTTGCAGCGTAAGTTGACATGTAGTGCCCAGTGGTCCTAGAATAGATTGGCATGTTGTAGGTAGTACTTGCCGATTAGGTTAGCATGTAGTAGGTTGGTGCTTGTAGTTTAGGTTGCCATGCTTACGATAGTGTTGGTAACCAAGCACATTACTTACATCAATTCATCTAAACATCAATGGTGGTATTTACTTGCAATAACTTCCAAGTCCTGTTGCAAAACAAACAAATATTTGACCAGTCTATTTCAAAGTAAAGCCATGTTTTGTTTTACCTGGTGACTAACACGCCTAAACTGTTAATCTACATTTTAGGTAGATATTGAACAATGCTGTCTTGTATGTTGAACTCTAGAGTTAAAATTAAGATTTGGCATAATGATGATTATATATGCACTTTAGGGATGGGTGAAGTAGAGATAACCTTTGGGTTTGATGTCCCTGTAACTCCTTCAGTCAGCGTCATACCAATAGGCAGAACAGATAGGACAACTCCATTTCCTTGTGGTAAGTTAAGTTAATGGAAGGTGTACTGCTCTGTGAACTAGTTGTTAATTTACTTTGCTGTGATTATTTCTAATCATTCATCCTTTCACTGATACACAAATATGAACCACCTGCCTTAGATTGTCACTATAGTTCTGTTTATTAATATTAACATCATTTCACTTGTTTACTAATTATGAGAGTAATAGAGAGCTGTTGTCAAGGTTACTAGTATTACAGTGAGTTAAGTTGAGCTTCTGATTGGCTGTAAAATGTCGAGATATAAAGAGATGTTATATTTTAGATTGGGATGAGGTTGAATCTGAGTGCAGTACAGAGTCTGACATTTCTCTGATTTCCGACTTCTCTGATGATGAAGGTAAAGACAAATATTATTATTTTTTTTGTAACTCCATTTAACCATTTTTGTGATTGCACTAGTAGTTAACAAACTTCATAAGGAATATGTATTGTTTTTTAGATGAGTTAACTGAGAGGAGACCATGGTTACGAGAATCGTCTAACCCTGATACTCTAGATGAATCTGACAAGGGGAATTACAATACAGTAGAGGATTACTCTGCCTATGGCTATGATGATAGTTGGGACCCGTATGTTGATGATGAGAGAGTGGAAGAGGCTATGATTTGTGCTCTAGCTAACATTGGCCATGGTTTACCACCAAATATGGACATTGAAGAACGTGAGGTAAAACCAGCATTACCTATAGGTCTACTTAAACGGGTTGGACTATCTCATCCTATGGATCCACCAAAAAGGTCAGAGGAGGCTGAACTAAGTCAGATGCCAAAGTTAAAAGCTCCACTCATGCCGAGGTGGGACTTGAAAGGCTTTACATTACCCAAGCTTTGTTCTAGGTTTTCATAGACATTTTTTGTTCTACCCACTCTAAAGTGTATTCGAAAAGGTTTTGTGCAGATCAATTAGGAAAAGCGGAGAAATCTTCATGTTAGATTTGAACTCGACAGCAAAATATGGTGTAGCACTGCTATGAGGAATACTGCATGAATGCGGTCATATTGATGATGGGATTCCCAATTTTGGAATCTGAGAGATCTATTAGAGAAGGCTGGTAGCTGGTAATTGTACTAGTATCGTAGTATGATAGAAGAGTAGAAGTGATCTGCAGTATTTGAGTATTTTACCTTGATGCTTATAAGTAAAGTAACAGATGTACCAGCTTTAGCAATTAGTTTATGATTTATTCTATTATTTTCGTGCAACAAACTGATGTTATATGTAATTATGTGCAGAGTGTAAATGTTATAAGCCAGCATTTACTCTTGATATATCTTCACTTCATTCATCGATTTCCCTTCATTCATCGATTTTCCGTTTTCTGACTCTTTATAATAGCTTGTCATTCATGTTTACTATTGTTTCCTTTTCGCTCAAGCTTCTTTATTACATTTCTCATTCTCAGTCTTATTTCGTTTTTGTTTTATTATAACATAATATATTTCTGATGTTCATTCAATCATATCTTATCACTAAGAGTATTCTCTGTTTGATCATTCAATGATTTACAAGGTGAAACAACTCCACATAATGTGCTTATGTTGTTAAACTTCATCTCTCAGGTCAGTAGATGATAACTGTAGACAAGATGGGAAAGGTAAGTACATAGATATAGTAACCCCTAGATTGGCGAATAGCTATCATTACAATGGAGTAAAAGTGAGGCCTATAATTGGCTGTTGTTTTCACGACGTTACGCCGTAGTGATGTGCATCACAGCATCAAAGCCTTCAATTGAGCAATAAGTTTAGTAATGGAAGCACGCTTGGCATGCTAGTTTTTAAGTCATAAACGTAACAATAAGACCAAATTCTTAGTGAAATGTCATCAGAAGAGACCACAACACCCCAGGTATTTCTTCAATTGCCCATAACAAGACAGAACTTCAACTCAAAACAAGAAGTTCTCAACAATATCATAAGCTATCTATGCAGATTAAAGACACCAAGCTGAAAGATGCTAGTGGAAAATAATAGGAAAATCATCATCATTTCGTCATTGGTTTTGAGTCAGCAGCCACATCTGTACATGGCATTGTGTTGAAAGTGCGTGAAGAAATTCCCTCTGCTCACTTGGATGTTTACTGGCTGACTGATTTTATTCCACACAGAAGCATACAAAGGCAAAGTATGATGTAATAACACACAATAACAGGGTCATCATGGAGACCACACAAAGGCAGAGTATGACATAATTACACACAATAACAAGGTCATTATGGAGACCACACAAAGACAGATTATGACATAATAACACACAATAATCCGGTCATCATAGAGACCACAAAAATGGCTACAGTTATTATTTCTACACTCCCACATTACTGTCAGCCCTTTTTGCTATAATATGGTGTAAGGATTGAACCATACAGACAACACAATAATGAAGAACATAAGTTCTTTCGTCAGAATTAACAATATCATGATTAACACACAAAAACAAACACAACACAAGCTAGCTAAACAAATGAGAATATGTATATGCCATGTAGTACAATATGTAGATATGCAGATAACAGAGTTTATTGTCAATACATAAGACCCAGTTTGGTACGTAGCTTCTCAAACTGGTTTGGTGGTATCGATTTGGTTAGAATGTCAGCAGTCATACTGCCAGACGGGCAGTATTCAAGTTTTATGTCGTTTTTTATCACGGCATCTCTCACGAAATGGTATTTAATGTCAATGTGTTTTGCTCTAGATTTATTGCTGGTGCTATGAGCAATTGATATGGCAGCTTGACTATCTGTGTAAACGGTTACAGATGCTATGTGTGGTTTTGTTTGACTGATCTCATTTAGCAGACGTTTTACAACTATAGCTTCTTGTGCACAGTGATACATTGAGATGTATTCAGCCTTTGCTGTAGATGTTGCCACGACAGATTGTCTCTTTGACTGCCAACTGATAGCACCATTAGCGAGTACGAAAGCATTGCCAGTTGTCGATCGACGGTTATCCAAATCTTCAGCCCAGTTAGCATCAGCATATGCTACTACAGGTTTACTATCTGTGGAGTATGTCAGTTTGAGGTCTATAGTCCCTTTCAGATATCGCATGATACGTTTTACGGCAGTTAGGTGGCTTTCATTTGGAGAGTTATTGTATTTTGACACTTCTCCCACTGCTTGAGCTATGTCGGGTCGTGTACCACCTGACGCATAGAGCAGACTTCCAACCATAGCCTGGTACATAGTTGCATCAACAGGTTTACTCACACCATCATCCTTTTGGAGCTTCACGGACATGTTGGCGGGTGTTGACACTGGATTAGCACTTCCCATGTTGAAACGAGCCGGTACTTGCTGTAAATAGAACTTTTGATGAAGTTCTAGGACATTTTCCTTTCTTTGCACTGTAATGCCTAAGCAATAGTGAAGTACACCTAAGTCCTTCATTTTGAACCTGGCTTCCAGAGCTCTTTTAGTAGAACTCATATCAGTGGCATTGTCGGTCATGATTATCAGGTCATCGACATATACAGCGATGATGGACTGGTTTTCATTGTCAGTTTTAATATAGACACACTGATCGGCGTTTGATCGAACGTAGCCCAAGTCATTAAGAAACTTGTCAAGCGTGGCGTTCCAGCAGCGTGGTGATTGCTTTAATCCATACAACGCTTTACGGAGTCGGCATACTTTGTTTGCTGCACCTGATTTAACATATCCCTCAGGTTGCTTCATATATATCTCCTCTTCTAATTCACCGTTTAAGAATGCTGATACAACGTCCATTTGGTGAATAGTCATGTTTCGTTTCAGTCCATAAGCGAGTAGAGTGCGAATTGACGAGTATTTTACTACTGGTGAGAATGTTTCATTGTAATCAATTCCACTTTTCTGTGAGAAACCCTTTGCAACCAGGCGAGCTTTGTATCTTTTTACTTCTCCAGTGTCCCTATACTTTGTTTTGAACACCCACTTTGAGTCAATTGCTTTTCTACCAGGGGGTAGCTGTATCAGATCCCACGTTTTATTGTCTATTAGTGATTGATACTCTTCGTTGGCAGCATTCAACCATTGGCTAGAGTGAGCTGACTGCGCTGCCTCACCAAACGTAAGCGGTTCTGGCACATTGCTCACATGATAGGCTACATGCTGAGCATACTCATCAATTCCGTAGCGAACTGGTTGTACGTGTGGACGATTAGATGAGCAACGTGATTTTATTTCTGGCTCAGGTTCTTCGCTGGTCTGTTCATTACGAACAGATGATGTTGTCATAATATCACATGTAACCGTGTCACTAACAGCATTACCTGCACCAAAGTCCTCTTCATTGAATATTACGTCACGGCGTTCTTTCACTTTGTTAGTTGTTTCATCATATACTCTATATGCCTTGGATTGCATACTATATCCAACAAATCTAACTCTCTCACATCTTTTATCAAGCTTCTTTCTTTGTTGTACATAGGCATATGCAATACAACCAAACACACGCAGGCGAGACAGATCAGGTTTCTTGCCATACCAACGTTCATACGGCGTAGTGTCATGCGACGACGTAGGGAGACGATTACGAGTATAGGCTGCTGTGTTTACGGCCTCGGCCCAAAAACTCTTAGGTAGGTTAGCGTGTGACATCATCGTTCGAGCAGCTTCACACAGTGTTCGATTCATTCTCTCTGCAACCCCGTTTTGTTGAGGGCAATCTGGTGCAGTGAACTCAATTTTGATACCTTGATCAGTTAGAAAGTCTTTGAATGACTTAGACATGTATTCTCCACCTCTATCAGATCGTAGTGTGCCTACCTTTTCACCACATCCTGCAGTACGAGCTAAGAACTGCTTGAATTTTTCAGGTACCTCTGATTTGTGTTTCATGAAGAACACAGCACAACAGTGAGAATAGTCATCGATAAATGTGACGAAGTATTTACTGCCACCTATTGATTTACTGTCCATTGTACATACGTCAGTGTGGACTAGTTCGAGCGGGCGTTTTGATCGAATTTCTCCCACAGGGTGAAATGGCTGACGCGCCATCTTACCTTCGACACAACCCTCACAGAAAGTCAACTCAGATTTATTTATATTTGGAATGCAATTGTCTTTATCACGACTAATTGTAGTGAGAGTTGTGTTGTTGACATGAGCTAATCTTTGATGCCAAATGTCACCGGTTACAGCAGCCGTGTTTATGATTGGTTGACAGTCAAGGTGAAACATTCTACCAACAAGAGCACCCTTAGCTCTAACACGTCCCTTGCTATCCTTAATCCAGCACATTTTACTACCAAATTCCACAGTCTTGTTATGACTGGTTGCAGCACGTACAGAGAACAAGTTTACAGCTAAATCAGGAACATAGAGTACGTCATACAGGGTAACGTGTTTTTTAACCTTACGATGTGTCAGGGCAATCTTGACATTACCAACACCTACAGCATCAATGATTCTACCATCTCCAACGCTTACCTTCTCAGGGCTTGTTAGTTCCTCATATTCACAAAATAATTGTCTACTTGCAGTCATGTGTTTTGATGCACCGGAGTCAATAATCCATGCCATGTATGCATTATTCTGTTGATCAACAGTCTCGGAGACTGTGTAGGCTTCACCATTGCTACTGTCATCAGACGACTCTTCTGTCGAAACATGCTTTGCATTGTGTTTTGATCTGTCGGCGGTTTTATAACGATTTTGCGGGCATTTACGTTGCAGGTGAGTCATTGAGCCACAGATATAGCATTCTCTTGCTCTTGGTAGTGTTCGATGTTGCGCAAGCTGTTGAACTTGTTGACAAGACTTGCATTGACAGCTCTGGTAAGAGAAATGGCTATATGAAAGACGATTTAACACTTTTGAATGCTGAGAGAGACTCTATAGTACGGTCACAGACCTCAAGTATGTTATATTATTCTTTCATGCTGAACATTTACTTCTGTTTCTTCTTAAAACACTTTGACATCCGTAAAACTTATAGTAAGCTGTTTTACTTTGCCAACAATTTTTAAAATTCAATATTCTTTTTTTCTGCTTAAGAACACAGATTAATTTGTGTTTGTATATATTATTTGAATACCGACTGATCTGTTTAATTTCAGGCAGTACAGACCTTGGCTTACAGTTTGGGTTTTTGATGAAAATCAATCAAGTCCTCCAACATATGCTGATGACAAGTACACATCTACTGCTGATATAGCATCTCAAGCAAAGGCACATCAAGTCTCAAGTATGTCTACTTGTAAATATCTAAAAGGTTATGTTTCCATTCAACTCAGTAATTTTTTAATGAGTTTTGGAGGAAATTAAACATGGGAATACAAAGGTTTTGTTATATTGTCATTGCTGCAGCTTAGATCGGGGTGTAGTGAGTAGTGTTTATCACTAAGATTGGCATGTAGTGGGCAGTGGTTGTAACTTAGTTTGACATGTTGTAGGTAGTTCTTTTCAATTAGATTAGCATGTAGTAGCTAGTGCTTGCAGCATAAGTTGGCATGTAGTGCCTAGTGGTCCTAGATTAGATTGACATGTTGTAGGTAGTTCTTGCCGATTAAGTTATAGCATGTAGTAGGTTGGTGCTTGTAGTTTAGGTTGCCATGCTTACGATAGTGTTTGTAACCAAGCATATTACTTACATTAATTCAACTAAGCATCAATGGTGGTATTTACTTGCAATAACCTATAAGTCCTGTTGCAAAACAAACAAATATTTGACCAGTCTATTTCAAAGTGAAGCCATGTTTTGTTTCACCTGGTGACTAACATGCCTAAACTGTTAATCTACATTTTAGGCAGATATTGAACAATGCTGTCTTGTATGTTGTACTCTAGAGTTAAAATTCACTGATACACAAATATGAACTAACTGCCTTAGATTGTTACTATAGTTCTGTTTATTAATATTAACAGCTTTCCACATGTTTACTACTGATGAGAGTAATAGAGAGCTGTTGTCAAGGTTACTAGTATTACAGTAAGTTAAGTCGAGCTTCTGATTGGCTGTGAAATGTCGAGATATAAAAATATGTTATATTTTACATTGTGATGAGGTCGAATCTGAATGCAGCACAGAGTCTAACATTTCTCTGATTTCAGATTTCTCAGATGATGAAGGTAAATATTATTTAACAAATAAATATTATTTTTTTTCTTTTGTAATTCCATTTAACCATTTTTGTAATTGCACTAGTAGTTAACAAACTTCATAAGGAATATGTATTGTGTTTTAGATGAGTTAACTGAGAGAAGACCATGGTTACGGGAATCGTCTAACCCTGATACTCTAGATGAATCTGACAAGGGGAATTACAATACAGTAGAGGACTACTCTGCCTATGGCTATGATGATAGTTGGGACGCGTATGTTGATGATGAGAGAGTTGAAGAGGCTATGATTTGTGCTCTAGCTAACATTGGCCATGGTTTACCACCAAATATGGACATTGAAGAACGTGAGGTAAAACCAGCATTACCTATAGGTCTACTTAAACGGGTTGGACTATCTTATCCTATGGATCCACCAAAAAGGTCAGAGGAGGCTGAACTAAGTCAGATGCCAAAGTTAAAAGCTCCACTCATGCCGAGGTGGGATTTGAAAGGCCTTACATTACCCAACCTTTGTTTTAGGTTTTCCTAGACCTTTTTTGTTCTACCCACTCTAAAGTGTATTCAAAAAGGTTTTTCAAAGTCTTCATATTAGATTTGGACACAAGCAGCAAATTATGATGTAGTGCTGCTATGAGGAATACTGCATGAATACGGTCATATTGATGATGGGATTCTCAATTTTGGAATCTGAGGTCTATTAGATAAGGCTGGTAGCTGGTAATTGTACTAGTATGGTAATAAGATGGAAGAGTAAAAATGATCAGCAGTGTTTGAGTATTTTACCTTGATGCTTGGAAATACAGTAAGAGGGAGACCAGTTCTAGCAATTACTTGATGATTTATTCTATTATTTTCATGCAACAAACTGATGTTATATGTAATTATGTGCAGAGTAAATGTTATAAGGTAGTATTTACTCTTGATATATCTTCACTTCATTCATCGATTTCCCTTTAGTTTTTTGACTCTTTATAATAGCTTGTCATTTATGTTTACTATTGTTTCCTTTTCTCTCAAGCTTTTTTATTACATTTCTCATTCTCAGTCTTATTTCTTTTCTGTTTTATTATTACATAATATATTTCTGATGTTCATTCAATTATATCTTATCACTGAGAGCATTCTCTGTTTGATCATTCAATGATTTACAAGGTGAAACAACTCCACATAATGTGCTCATGTTGTTAAACCTCATCTCTCAAGTCAGTAGATGATAACTGTAGACAAGATGGGAGAGGTAAGTAAGATGAGCAAAGTTACCACTTCTCTATTGTGTTGCCCTTTTATTGGGCAGTTACCAGAGTAATGAGACTTATTTGGTACATGGGGTTATCCGCTCTCGTCATTATAAGTTCAAAGCGCAAGCTTGGTTACGGTATGCAGACGCTTCTGCAACTAATGAAAGTTTGTTTTGAATAGAATGTCGTGCTGCTACAGCCGTTTTACCAACCAATACTACATTAACTAATAAACAAATTAATTTGGGTAATGATTTACCAACTTTTTAAATCTAAACAAAAAAGTCTGTCAGAGCTTTAAAGTTTCCTACATGTTATTCATATCAATGATTTTACTATGAGCAGTATTGCATCATTTGACTTTTAGTACGAGATAAAGAGGCTATGATAAAAAGTCCTTGTACCCCTGCCAAATAAAGCTCCTCCCTAATTCCGCAATTTGGTATTATCCATTACATTGCACCTTATATGGGCATTCACATCTTGACTTTGCTAGCATGTCTCAATGACAGAACATTTTTTCATTGCTTGTGAAACAGGAATCTTTTTGTTGGAACAAAATATAAAGAACTTCAAATGAATGAGTTTCCTTGTAGTACATACTCCATATTTATTAAAAGAATTGATAAAATAATACAAATTAGTATAAAAGAAGCCAGTAGTGGTCTAACATTGGGTAACATCATTAAGATATGAAAAAATTCATAAAGAAAGATTACTTACTGAAAGATCAAGTTGATTTTATTGGGAGGAGGATATTCTCTGCAGGCTGATACACAGATCAGCCTGCAGAGAACCAGCAAACCATCATATACCGCTTGGATCATCCTTTATAAATGGTTTAACTTGACCTAATGTTTAGCATAGGGATGCCAGTTGGTGCAGTTTAGACTGCACTATATAAGTTGACTAACAGTTGTGTGTTGGGCACTAAGGATGGTGAAAACACATTCACCATCCTTAGTGTCGCAAAGATAAAAACAATTTCTTTAACACGAGAAAGATGAGAGACGACACCTACATTAATACAGTCTAGCTAAAGGTACATGTACGTGCATGTCCAAAGTGCTGTTGGTGTTTGGAACAATGAAACTAGCACACCCCATAGGTAAAAACTAAATGAAAAGTGGAATATAGATAAAATGAGTCAGATGCTGATAGCAGACCAGCATAAAACAGCTTGTCAATTATCTATGTCAACCGATATAATGAAAAAAAATGATCTCTCAGAAAAAGAAAGGATGTATCATCAAGTCATCTTTTTTCAGTAAACAAAATTTTTAAAAAGCAAAGATAAGTACAAAGAAAACAAGTTATGAATAAGCACAACTAACTTAAATTTACTTGTTTAAAGTATTGAAACATTGTTGAAAAACAACAAAATTTTGTAATACTATTTTCTCCACATTCTGCAGAATGCAAAAAAAAACTTGTTATAGCAACTTAAAAATTGGCAGTTTAAGATATTAAAACATTTCTGGAGTAGCAAAAAGTTGCTGGAATCAAAGTGACTGCCGGTCATTTGTCAGATGAGTTAGTATTGCAAAAGAATGACGATTGATTCTCAAAAATGAGCTAGGACGCTGAAATCTCTATATGTGTAACTAAAAAACTGAATTATCAAAGGGAAAAGTGCATAAGAGAAGCTTAGTGTCTTTAGGCATTAACTAAAAGCAAACAAATGAGAGACACTTCAAGTCTTTCACAAAACTAACCAGACACATATAAACATCTAAAATTGAATTGCATTTAGAGCTCATACACTCGTTGATTATAAAAAATCCGTAGAAAACAAACAAAGAAAAACAAGCAAATCTCTTAACGCAAGTATTTGGGGCTCATAGCATAAACTAAGACAGTCAAAAAAACAATGGGTTTTTTACTGGGTTTCAACAAAAGAACTGATTTAAAAAAGTGAAGTTGTGAACAGAATTTTTAAAGGTTAAACAATTAAGAGAATGTATTTTCTGTATTGCCTAAAAAATAAAAAAGAGTAAATAAAAAACACAACACTAGCTGAATTCAAGCTGAAAAGAGCAAGATACAATAGAAATACCTGTTTCTGCCTACTCTTGGAGCTAATACAAAGCATTAAGTAATAAGCTACTCAATGTGGAGTTGTCTAACATCGAGTTTTTCATTAGAGAGATGTTTGGTAACTTCGTAGCAATATCTCTGTTCTATGAATAATTCTTGTTTTTATTCAACAATTCTTATTATAGATATATATTATACTACTGTCCTGACCGTATCGTAATTAATCACAAAGCACTTAGGAGAGCTGTGGGTAACCTTCTCATGACCTTTAAAATTACAGCAATTTGATTCTCGATGATAAAAATATAATTGTAAATATTTCGTATTAAGATCTACAAGCAGAACATTTTGGCATAAATTTATTTAAAAGTTTTTAAAGTTTATTATGTAACAAATGTCAAAATACAACTCTTACAGCTAATTTCTGAATGAGCTTACTGGCTGTTATTTTAGTTGATAATGACTGCTACTGTAACTTGTTACTGATTCATCACTTTATTAGAAGTCTCATAAAAAGTAGACAAATAGGAAATTACGATCACGCTGTCAAGAGCAAAAGATTTCATGGTAAAAGATGTAACGAGGCCATCAGAAAGTTTTGTTGCAAATTTTTGAATTCTTCGTTTAATGAGAATATGATAACTCCCAACTCAGTTCACAGATAATAGCCGTATTGTAGTATACCAGATATTGACATTATTCTCAGAACAGCTGCTTGCTGTTAGTAACAGAGATCAGAGGTTAATTGGCATTTAAAGTATAGAATCCTAGAAATAGTTCCTCAGATGAAAACACTTCTCTGTGAGTTTGGATGACAAACCAGTGCATTGTTAGAACTTTCAGACTTTGCCATATATCCATTAGATCTTTTTATAATTTTAGAAGCAAAATTTTTTTTAAATGCACTAGAAAAATCTAACAACATGTCATGGTAAACACAGCTTGAAGTCTTTTACACACTATTTTTGTTTAGTGAATTAAAAGGTAGATTTAATAATGCTAGTTCTACTTTTAAAGTAAATATTTAAGTCTCTTATGTTTCCATAAACCACAAAATTGTACAAGCTGGAAGATCGTATTATTATTGATACGGTAGTTATATGATCAGTCGTATGTACATAACATGTTTAAAATCTTGAGGTTATATTACAGAACGCTTCACAGTTACAATGAACAAAAAATATGTTCATGTGCATGTTTTATTTTGGCAACTTATAATTTCAAGCAACTATAATTGAGAAATAAAATTCTATTTAAAACAACCAGATAAAAATTATAGTTTTTGTTGAGTTAATGAAGCAACGAATGGTAGGGAGCACTTAAGGTCATCAATAATATGAAGTTTGGAAAATATAACCAGCAACATAATATGAGAATATATATGATAAAATAACTTTCAAATTAATAGTAGGCTGCCTTGAGAAAATTTAAAACAATTTTACACAGATATAGCAATAACCAGTTAGAAATCTCTATGTAGCCTGTGGACCATTATCAACGGTTTTATAAATCACTGATACAAGACTATGAGCTCTCATCACCCTATATCAGGGGTGCTCAAATACTAACCTAATATTGTTGTGTAATAACAATTCATCATACTGAGAATTAGACTCCGGTAGAAATTTTCTAAGCTGGCAGTGTCGTAGAGATGATTTTGATCTGAGAAAGTTTATTAGTTTCATTATGTCCAGCATAAGACTTCCATATTCATCTTTCAATTGTACACAAATATTGCTTTCGTCTATTATACAATGAAATGCAATCATCTGAGGATTGTTATCTTTCAGGCGATTAACAAACCAGAATATATACCTACCATAGCTGGAGAGCCATCTGTTACTACAGAAATTATTTTATGCATTGACACTTTATGGGCCTCAGTGTAAGCCTTGAATGCCTGATATATATTTTCTCCATTCGTACAAGTTCTATCAGTGGAATAACTGCTGCAAGGTCCTCACTAAACTTGTTGTTGAGATAATACCAAACAAACACACTCAGCTGGGCAACATCGTTTATGTCAGTACTCTCATCTACTGCAACCGAAAATGATTCAAACCTGTTCAAGTTATATATGACACCTTCAATCACGTCACATGATTGGCAATAGCTTCTATCCGTCATGCGCACGTATTCCTAGATAGCAGTACTGACTAAAAAGTTTGCTGAATATCTAGCTTTTCAGGGTAGAGCGCTTGAACGGCTGAAACCATGCATTCTTTGAACAGTCCACTGTGGCATTATGGAGTCATTGCCTTGGCAATTTTATAACAAACCTTGTAATCAGCAGTAGCAGCTCTTTGTTGCAAGCTTGTAGCTCCCCTCATCATAGCCATTTGTCCATTAGCCTGTCTTGCTAATCTATCGAGCTGTTCCTCCCTCCTAGCTATACCTGGAGGAATTCTTCCGTCATAGTCAGGATGGTTTTGAGTGTAATGCCTTTTGACATTTGCCACCTTGTTTATAGCAACTGAATTATTGCATATCAAACATATAGGTTTCCCTTTTACTTCATGAAAAAAAAATTGTGTAGTCCAGTCTGGATTAAAACGTTGGTTTTCTCCGTCTACCAATCTCTGAGCCATGATTGCTTATAATTATTTTTTTAAGTCATTAGGCATACAATCAAACAATTTATGCTGAGAAATCTTCCACACTAACTCAAAACTAAATTTTAGTATTATCAATAATGCTGGTCAGGTGATTTCAGAAAACTACCATACCTTATGGACTATTAGCCGCTACTTTATTCTGGTGTTTCATGAGCCATGCAGCTGATTTAGAGGCTGTGCCTATTCTGCAATATTTCCTTTCATTGCTAAGGTGCATTAACTGGAATCTGCAGTTAGTGCGGCTCTAGCGGTCAAATAAAAAACGAAACAATGCCTACTGCGGTACTGTTTCATTAGGTACTAGGTTAAAAGGCGTCAGTTAATACGAAACAGTGCCTAACGGCACTGTTCCGTTTTAACTAGCAAAGTTGCTGCCGTGTTAAAAGCACCGTCATGAGTTCTGTGCCATATACAAAATGTGCGGCCTATGTATTGTTTATTACCGTTTTTTGAAAATAAAGCAGATACGGCCTATATAGCAGTGCGGTTAATAGTCCGAAAAGTATAGTAACAATCACTAGTGATACAATAACGATAATGCATTGCCAAACCAACTCTTTAAAATTTGAAAAACATTTAAAAAAATGACATCAACTGGGGGCCTGATAAAAACAGCTGGAGGGCCTGATCAGGCCTGCTGGCCTGCATTTGGGCATCTGGGCTCTATATTATACATTTTATATAAGTATATATTTATATACATGTCAGCTTATACCTTGATTTTTCATAGAATAGTAGACTATAAATAGAAGTACTATTTGATGACATCATATAGCTGGCTGTGGAGTCACATGAAGATGCAACGTTATAACATAATGCTGCAGCACAGCCAAACAATGGAATTGTTATGTCATATCTTAATGTGCAAGGATTTGGTGACATATTTAGCTGCCACTGTCAAAATGTCAGCTGTGATTTCGCTTATTAAACCAACAGATAATACTTGATAATGGAGAGTCTTCACTCTATACTCACTGTAAGTATTGATCTATATTTTATGGTTATAGTCAGTGATGTAGATATCTATTATGAATCGTTTGTAAGCTGTCACTTTTAATATTTCTGTATAAATAGACACTTTGCTATTTACTACCAATAAAACGCTAGCTTTAGTCAAAGTAGCATTGACAGCATTGCTTTGTTTATTAGCTTCTTTTTTTATTTCATAAAACTTAAAATATAAACAGTTTTAATTCTTTCGGGAGAAATAGACATTTATACCACATTTTAGATGCCTAATGCTTTGGCAATGATTGAGAAGACAATTGCTGAATACACTGGTCTCTTTTCAATATTGGTGAGTGTGTTATATCAAGTTGTTTAAATGCAAGATCTAGACTTTTGTACAATTGGTCAGTAAAAATCATCACTATAATGTACCAACACAACGCTGCTTCCTTTTATATGACATACACATATATTGGTTCAAACAATGCTGCTCAAAATATTATAACTACAGCAACACGTGTTATAGGAAGTTAATCGTAAATGTCTACCTGCTGAAGCTATCCTTGAGGCGAAAAAAAGCAGAGAGTGTATTCTGCAGCTAGTACAACCCTGGTATAAAGCGATAGCTGAAACAGCTAAAGTCATGACAACGGCTGCACAGGCTATAGAGGGTAAGTAAACTAAATATTTAAACTAGTAGCAGTAGATGCATATAATTGTTATATTTTAGGTCATGTGTTATTTTTAATTTCTGAAATGGTCATTACAAACCTGATAGAACCACATGATATTAATTTATTTGGTTATAACCTGCATGTTAGTTGCATGTCAGTTGCTCTCATATTCTCACAGATGAATATTAATACTGAATTACTTAATCTAACGCAAACTTTAGATCTTCTTTCTTCTGCTTGGTAGTATGGCTCACAAATCCTGCTTAGTTTTACTTTCTCTAAAAATAGACCTAATTTTAATTATTAGGTCTAATTTTAATTATTAGGTCTATTTTAATAATTAATTATTTACATAATTAATTTACAAAGTTTTTCTAAAATTATATAAGTGATGGCCGAGTCTGCACCATTTACTTTTTATGCAGTCTCTAAAATGTTGACCATAAATTGTTACAGACTTGCTGCCTGAATGCTGCGAAGGCAGCGAGGAAAAGGAAGGAAAAGGGCAACAGAGAAAGAGTTGATGTTGGAGATTCTCAAGCAGTTCCTGTTGTAAGTTATGCTGAGACAAACGAGTTCAAGCAAGAGCTCCCTAAAGTTACATATGGTGGTGAAGATAACTCCTCAGAGTTACTAGTCATGGTAAAGAATGCTCACATACAGAATGATAGTGAAGGAATGTTGAGTAAAGAACCAAACAAGTCAGCCATAGACAAGAGATACGGTGTGAGCCAAAATACAAATGGTCAAACAAAACTCATAAATAGCCAAGAATCCAACATAGAAAAGGCGCAAATCACCACCCCGTTGTTATAACAAGAGAACCAGAAGCTTACTGTAAGTATTATATTAAACTTATAATATTACAGCAGCATGATGTACCCTATCTAATGTTTGTCTTAAAGAGAGAGAATAGACAATACTATTATTACTACTAGACTGCACATGAAATGGTCTTCTTTACCAGTGCCCATAAGTTGTTAGTCACTGATAGTAGATGTTTTTTATAATTAGTATTTACTCACTTGTAGTTCTCCTTTACTAGATAGTGAATATATTTGACTTTTTTTTATTTATGTAAGTTACTAGATTCCCTTTGTCTCACTTAACCTCCTCCGCTATGCAATTATTATTTATTGCTTGGCAGCCCATTATTGTTGGTTATGTTCAAAGTTAGCTATCACTTTGATGTTAGCATCTTTTAGTCATAGCGTACATATTACTTTGTTACCATAAAAACTCCTTTGGTAGATCAATATATTAAATATATGATAAAACGCAGAACTTTCCTACTTCTAACAAAACTTTTTTTAATTTGTTGTGCCAGATCACCTAACCAATCACTGCATAATAGATTTGTTATATATCAATTGTTCCAATACATGTGGTGCAGTCTACTGAGCTTTAGGAGAGCTTAACTACTGCCTCATCTGATGTCTATGGTTTCCCCATCATACTAACAAAATAGCCAACATTCTTAGTGCTAGACAAATCATGACAAAATATGGCAGGTGAACTTGATAAAGTCTATATACTATATGAACAGGTGCTGCTGAGAAAGCTTTTTCCTTTGGCTTCTTTGATAATGAGGATTCTCTTCTCCAACACCTGCATCATACATCAGCAATAAGACTAGTTTAGCACAAGCTGTTGAACTTGCTGACAAAAATTGCAATGACAGCTCTGGTAGGAGAAATAGCTACATGAAAGAAGAGTTAACACCTTTGAATGCTGAGAAAAATTCTATAGTACAGTCTCAGACCTCAAGTATGTTATATTATTCTTTCATGCTGCACATTTACTTCTGTTTCTTCTTGAAACACTTTGAGATCTGTAAAACTTATAGTAAGCTGTTATACTTTGCAAACAACTTTTAAAAATTAATACTCTTTTTTTCTGCTTAAGAACACAGATTAATTTGTGTTTGTATATATTATTTGAATACCGACCGATCTGTTTAATTTCAGGCAGTACAGACCTTGGCGTACAGTTTGGGTTCTTTGATGAAAATGAATCAAGTTCTCCAACATATGCTGATGACAAGTACACATCCACTGCTGATATAACATCTCAAGCAAAGCCAAATCAAGTCTCAAGTATGTCTACTAGAATATATCTAAAAAGTTCTGTTTCCATTCAACTCAGTAATTTTTAATGAGTTTTGTAGGAAATTAAACATGGGAACACAAAGGTTTTGTTATATTGTCATTGCTGCAGCTTAGATCAAGATGTAGTGAGTAGTACATATTGCTAAGATTGGCGTGTAGTGGGCAGGGGTTGTAAATTAGATTGACATGTTGTAGGTTGTTCTTTTCAATTAGATTAGCATGTAGTAGCTAGTGCTTGCAGCATAAGTTGACATGTAGTGCCTAGTAGTTGTAGATTAGATTGACATGTTGTAGGTAGTACTTGCCGATTAGGTTAGCATGTAGTAGGTTGGTGCTTGTAGTTTAGGTTGCCATGCTTACGATAGTGTTTGTAGCCAAGCGTATTACTTACATTAATTCAACTATGCATCAATGGTGATATTTACTTGCAATAACCTACAAGTTCTGTTGCAAAACAAACAAATATTTGACTACTCTACTTCAAAATGAAGCCATGTTTTGTTTCACTTGGTGATTAACATGCCTAAACTGTTGATCTACATTTTAGGTAGACATTAAACAATGATGTCTTATATATTGTACTCCAGAGCTAAAGTTAAGATTTGACAATATGCTAGTTATATATACACTTTAGGGATTGGTGAAGTAGAGATAACCTTTGGGTTTGATGTCCCTGTAACTCCTTCAGTCAGTGCCATACCAATAGGCAGAACAGAGAGGACAACTCCATTTCCTTGTGGTAAGTTAAGTTAATGGAATGTGTACTGCTCTGTAAACAGTAAACTAGATTATTTCTAATCATTCATCTTTTCACTGATACACAAATATAAACCACCTGCCTTAGATTGTCACTATAGTTCTGTTTATTAATATTAACATCATTACACTTGTTTACTAATTATGAGAGTAATAGAGAGCTGTTGTCAAGGTTACTAGTATTACAGTGAGTTAAGTTGAGCTTCTGATTGGCTGTGAAATGTCGAGATATAAAGAGATGTTATATTTTAGATTGTGATGAGGTTGAATCTGAGTGCAGTACAGAGCCTGACATTTCTCTGATTTCTGATTTCTCCGATGATGAAGGTAAAGACAAATATTATTATTTCTTTTGTAACTCCATTTAACCATTTTTGTGATTGCACTAGTAGTTAACAAACTTCATAAGGAATATGTATTGTGTTTTAGATGAGTTAACTGAGAGGAGGCCATGGTTACGGGAATCGTCTAACCCTGATACTTTAGATGAACCTGACAATAACGAGGGGAATTACAACACAGTAGAGGATTTATCTGCCTATGGTTATGATGATAGTTGGGACGCGTATGTTGATGATGAGAGAGTGGAAGAGGCTATGATTTGTGCTCTAGCTAACATCGGCCATGGTTTACCACCAAATATGGACATTGAAGAACGTGAGGTAAAACCAGCATTACCTATAGCTTTACTTAAACGGGTTGGACTATCTCATCCTATGGATCCACCAAAAAGGTCAGAGGAGGCTGAACTAAGTCAGATGCCAAAGCTAAAAGCTCCGCTCATGCCGAGGTGGGATTTGAAAGGCCTTACATTACCCAAGCTTTGTTTTAGGTTTTCATAGACTTTTTTTGTTCTACCCACTCTAAAGTGTATTCGAAAAGGTTTTGTGCAGTTTTGGAAAAGCGGAGAAGCCTTCATGTTAGATTTGGACACAAGCAGCAAAATATGATGTAGCACTGCTATGAGGAATACTGCATGAATACGGTCATATTGATGATGGGATTCACAATTTTCGAATCTGAGAGGTCTATTAGATAGGGCTCGTAGCTGGTAATCGTACTAGTATTGTAATATGATAGAAGAGTAGAAATGATCAGCAGTGTCTGAGTATTTTACCTTGATGCTTGGAAATACAGTAAAAGGGAGACCAGTTCTAGCAATTACTTGATAATTTATTCTATTATTTTCGTGCAACAAACTGATGTTATATGTAATTATGTGCAGAGTAAATGTTATAAGCCAGCATTTACTCTTGATATCTCTTCACTTCATTCATCGATTTCCCTTTAGTTTTCTGACTCTTTATAATAGCTTATCATTCATGTTTACTATTATTTCCTTTTTTCCCAAGCTTTTTTATTACATTTCTCATTCTCAGTCTTATTTCTTTTCTGTTTTATTACATAATATATTTCTGATGTTCATTCAATCATATCTTATCACTAAGAGTATTCTCTGTTTGATCATTCAATGATTTACAAGGTGAAACAACTCCACATAATGTGCTCATGTTGTTAAAGCTCATCTCTCAAGTCAGTAGATGATAATTGTAGACAAGATAGGAGAGGTAAGTAAGATGAGCAAAGTTACCACTATGCTATCGTGTTGCCCTTTTATTGGGCACTTTCGTATGGTATAAGCTGTTGAGAGATAGTTGCTGGGTGGAGAGGCATGAATCATAAAATATGATGTCATTTTAGAAACACTACGACAGTTACCAGAGTAATGTGACTTATTTGGTACATAGGATTATCTGCTTTCGTCATTATAAATTCAAAGCACAAGCTTGGTTACAGTATGCAAACGATTCTGCAACTAATGAAAGTTTGTTTTGAATAGAATGTTGTGCTGCTACAGCCGTTTTACCAACCAAAACTGCTTTAACTAATCAATAAATTAATTTGGGTAATGATTTACCAACTTTTTAAATCAAAACAAAAAAGTCCGTCAGAGCATTAGAGTTTCCTACATATTATTCATATCAATGATCTTACTATGAGCATTATTGCATCATTTGACTTTTAGTATGAGATAAAGAGGCTATGATAAAAAGTCCTTGTACCCCTGCCAAATACAGCTCCTCCCTAATTCCGCAATTTGACATTATCCATTACATTGCGCCTTATATGGGCATTCACATCTTGACTCTGCTAGTATGTCTCAATGACAAAACATTTTTTCATTGCTTGTGAAACAGGAATCCTTTTGTTGGAACAAAATACAAAGAACTTCAAATGAATGAGTTGCCTGGTAGTACATACTCCTACATAAAATGTTGTCTCTCTTGCTAAAGTAAATACAAAATTGTGCAATTGTTGAAGGACAGCAGAGGGCTCACTCACCGTACCTACATATGTATCTGTATTTCTTAAATTATTTCCTGCTACAATTTGCTGATGAAAATAGAAAATATTTATTAAAAGAATTGATAAAATGATACAAATTAGTATAAAAGAAGCCAGTAGTGGTCTAACAATGGGTAATATCATTAAGATATGAAAAAATACATAAAGAAAGATTACTTTCTGAAGGATCAAGTTGATTTTATTGGGAGGGGATATTCTCTGCAGGCTGATACACAGATCAGCCTGCAGAGAATCAGCAAACCTTTTTATACTGCTCGGATCATCCTTTATAAATGGTTTAACTTGACCTAATGTTTAGCATGGGAATGCCAGTTGGTGCAGTTTAGACTGCACTATATAAGTTGACTAATAGTTGTGTGTTGAACACTAAGGATGGTGAAAACACATTCACCATCCTTAGTGTCTTTAAGATAAAAACAATTTCTTTCAAAGATGAGAGACAACACCTACATTAATACAGTCTAGCTGAAGGTACATGTACACGCATGTCCAAAGTGCCGTTGGTGTTTGGAACAATGAAGCTAGCACACCCTATTGGTAAAAACTAAATGAAAAATGGATTATAGATCAAATGAGCCAGATGCTGATAGCAGACCAGCATAAAAAAGCATGTCAATTATCTATGTGAATTGATATAATGAGAAAAATTGATCTCTCAGAAAAAAGAAAGGATGTATCATCAAGTCATCATTTTCTTCAGTAAACGAAAATTTTAAAAAGCAAAGATAAGTACAAAGAAAAAAGGTTATGAATAAGCACAACTAACTTAAAATTACTTGTTTAAAGTATTGAAACACTGTTGGAAAATAACAAAATTTTGTATTACTATTTTCTCCACAATCTGCAAAATGCAAAAAAAAACTTGTTATAGTAACTTAAAAATTGGCAGTTTAAGATATTAAAACATTTCTAGAATAGCAAAAATTGCTGGAATCAAAGTGACTCCCGGTCATTCGTCAGATGAATTGGTATTGCAAAAGAATGATGTTCGATTCTCAAAAATGAGCTAAGATGCTGAAATCTCTATATGTGTAATTAAAAAAACGGAATTAAAAAAAGGAAAGTGCATAAGAGAAGCTTAGTGTCTTTAGTCATTAACTAAAAGCAAACAAATGAGAGAGACACTTCAAGTCTTTCACAAAACTAACCAGACACATAAAAACGTCTAAAATTGAATTGCAATCAGAGCTCATACACATTTGTTGATTATATAAAAAATTAGCAGAAAACGAGCAAAGAAAAACAAGCAAATCTCTCAATGCAAGCATTTGGAGCTCATAGTATAAACTAAGACAGCCAAAAAAACAATGGGTTTTTCACAGGGTTATCAACAAAAAAAGTGCTTTAAAAAAGTGAAGTTGTGAACAGAATTTTTAAAGGTTAAACATTTAAGAGAGCATATGTTCCGTATAGCCTAAAAAATACAAAAGAGTAAAACAACAAAACTAGTTTGTTATGTTACAAAACTCTAGATCACAGAATGTTAATAAATTTTCTCAAAACTGATCATATTTTAGACTAAGCCACTCATCAATCATCAAGTTGAGGTCGCTGTGCATAATACAGCCTACTGAGTTAACTCAAGTGAGTTGTCTTTGCAGGGGAGAAAGTGCACTTTAAGAGGCTTAACTTACCTTTTGAAGCTTTCGTCTATCTCACACTCTTGCAGCCTCCGTATATACTATTAGTTCCGCACAAGCAAAATCTGTTTAGTATTACGAGAAGAGCTAGTCATAACTATTTAAACCAACCAACTCTACCCTCGCCCTGGAAAAACTAAAATGATACATCAAAAAGCTGCAGTGATGGTGAGTACAAAAACACAACACTAGCTGATTTCAAGCTGAAAAGAGCAAGATACAATAGAAATACCTGTTTCTGCCTACTCTCAGAGTTAATACAAAGCATTAAGTAAAAAGCTACTCAATGTGGAGTTGTCTAACATTGAGTTTTTCATTAGGGAGATGTTTGGTAACTTTGTAGCAATATCTCTGTTCTATGAATAATTCTTGTTCTTATTCAACATTTCTTATTATAGATATATATTATACTACTCTCCTGACAGTATGGTAATTAATCACAAAGCATTCAAGACAGCTTTTGTAACCTTTTCATGACCTTTAATGTTACAGCAATGTGATTCACGATGATGAAAACATAATTGTAAATATTTCATATTAAAATCTACAAGCAACACAGTTTGGTATAATTTTATTTTAAAGTTTTTAAAGTTTATTATTTAGCAAATGTCAAAATATAACTTTTATAGCTGATTTCTGAATGAGCTTACTGGCTGTTATTTTAGTTGGTGATGACTGTTACTGTAACTTATTACTGATTCATCACTTTATTAAAAGTCTCATAAAAACTAGACAATTAGGAAATTACGATCACGCTGTCGAAAGCAAAAGATTTCATGGTAAAAGACGTAGCGAGGCCATCAGAAAGTTTTGTTGCAAATTTTTGATTTACTTTGTTATTGAGGGTATGATAACTCCTAACTCAGTTCACAGATGATAGCCGTATTGTAATATACCAAATATTGATATTATTCTTAGAACAGCTACCTGCTGTTAGTAACAGAGATCAGAGGTTAATTGGCATTTGAAGTATACAGTCCTAGAAATAGTTCATCTGCTGAAAACACTTCTTTGTAAGTTTGGAAGAGAAACCAGTGCGTTGTTAAAACTTTTCGACTTTGCCATATATCCATTAGATCTTTTTATAATTTGGGAAGCAACATTTTTTTTAAATGCAACAGAATAATCTAATGATATGTCATGGTAAACACAGCTTGAAGTCTTTTACAAACCATTTTTGTTTAGTGAATCAAAAGGTAGATTTAATGATAGTTCTACTTTTAAAGTAAATATTTAAGTCTCTTATGTTTCCATAAACCACAAAATTGTACAAGCTGGAAGATCGTATTATTATTGATACGGTAGTTATATGATCAGTTGTATGTACATAATATGCTTAAAGTTTTGAGGTTATATTACAGAACGCTTCACAGTTACAACGAACAAAAAATATGTTCATACACGCGTTTTATCTTGGAAATTAATAATTTCAAGCAACTATAATTGAGAAATGAAATTCTATTTAAAACAACCAGATAGAAGTTATATTTTTTGTTGAGTTGATGAAGCAACAAATAGTAGGAAACACTCAAGGTCATCAATAATATGGAGTTTGGAAAATATAATCAGCAACATAATATGAGAATATATATGATAAAATAACTTTCAATTTAATAGTAGGCTGCCTTGAGAAAAATTAAAAACAGTTTTACACAGATATAGCAATAACCAGTTAAAAATCTCTATGTAGCCTGTGAACCATTATCAACAGTTTTATAAATCACTGATACAAGACTATTAGCTCTCATCACTTTATATCAGGGGTGGCCAAATACTTTTGCTGGGGGCCAAACAGGTAACCAGGATTTATCAGGAGGGCCAGGCATGAATACAGCTGTATATATGTAAATGTATGTGTATTTTTAAGTAATGTGTAAATAAACATATATACATGAACATAAACATAAAAGTAACAAAGTCTAACATAACAACATATGTTAGTTTATTCTCAACAAAATACATGTATACTGTGCAGAAAAAGTATCTGTAATGTTAATGAGACACATAAAAGCGAGTTTGCTTTGCAGCTATTGCTGCAGTAGCTGGTTTATCTTTGGTTACTGCTACGGCTAAGAGCTGTTGAGTATGCTCCTCTGTCAGTACACTCTGATACCTACTTTTTTGTAAATGTCAGCTTTGAAAACATTGATTCACACAAGTAGGTTGTACCAAAGAAAGTAAGTGCACTGTCATATTGCATAGCATAGGATACTTCTCCTGTACAGCAGGTTGCGTTCAAAACCCTACAATGGTTTGCTCAGCAAATTCAGCTTTAGTTTGAGCTTTAACTGCTGAATATTTTCCAATTTCACTAAGAAACTGCTCAATATGCTGTCTTACAGTCTATACTCTTTACAAAGCTCTACCTTTACTCAGCCACCTGCAAAAGTACATTAAAGTACATTGTATATTAAAAATAATTGACAATATTCACAAGATTTCTGTGCTTTTTTACCTCATCCATAGTTTAATGAAATTAAGAATGTCAAATATAATTTGAAGATAGTAACATGGTACTAACCTAACATTGTTGTGTGCTAACAATTCATCATACTGAGAATCAGACTCCGGTAGAAATTTTCTAAGCTGGCGGTGTCGTCGAGATGATTTTGATCTGAGAAAGTTTATTAGTTTCATTATGTCCAGCATAAGACTTCCATATTCATCTTTCAGTTTTACACAGATATTGCTTTCGTGTATGATACAATGAAATGCAATCATCTGAGGATTGTTATCTTTCAGGCGATTAATAAACCAGAATATACACCTACCATAGCTGGGGAGCCATCTGTTGCTACAGAAATTATTTTATGCATTGACACTTCATGGGAGTTCATGTAAGCCTTGAATGCCTGATATATATTTTCTCCAGTCGTACAAGTTCTGTCAGTGGAATAACTGCTGCAAGGTCCTCACTAAACTTGTTGTTGAGATAATACAGAACAAACACACTTAGCTGGTCAACATCATTTATGTCAGTACTCTCATCTACTGCAACTGAAAATGATTTACACCTGTTCAAGTTATATACAATGTATGACACCTTCAATCACATGATTGGCAATAGCTTCTATCCGTCGTGCACACGTAATCCTAGATAGCAGTACTGACTAAAAAGTTTGCTGAATATCTAGCTTTTCAGGGTAGAGCGCTTGAACGGCTGAAACCATGCATTCTTTGAACAGTTCACTGTGGCACTATGGAACCATTGCCTTGACAATTTTATAACAAACCTCATAATCAGCAGTAGCAGCTCTTTGTTGCAAGCTTGTAGCTCCCCTCATCATAGCCATTTGTCCATTAGCCTGCCTTGCTAATCTATCAAGCTGTTCCTGCCTCCTAGCTATACCTGGAGGAAATCTTCCGTCATAGTCAGGATGGTTTTGAGTGTAATGCCTTTTGACATTTGCCACCTTGTTCATAGCAACTGAATTATTGCATATCAAACATATAGGTTTCCCTTTTACTTCATGAAAAAAAATTGTGTAGTCCAGTCTGGATTAAAGCGTCGGTTTTCTTCGTCTACCAATCTCTGAGCCATGAATGCTTACAATTATTTTTTTAAGTCATTAAGCATACACTCAAACAATTTATGCTGAGAAATCCCCCACACTAACTCAAAACTAAATTTTAGTATTATCAATAATGCTGGTCAGGTGATTTCAGATAACTATCGTACCTTATGAACTATTAGCCACTACTTTTTTCTGATGTTTCATGAGCCATGCAGTTGATTTAGAGGCTGCGCCTATTCTGCAATATTTCCTTTCATTGTTAGGGTGCATTAACTGGAATCTGCGGTTAGTGCGGCTCTAGCGGTGAAAATAAAAACGAAACAATGCCTACTGCGGTACTGTTTCGTTAGGTACTGGGTTAAAAGGCGTCGGTTAATACGAAACAGTGCCTAATGGCACTGTTTCGTATTAACTAGCAAAGTTGCTGCCGTGTTAAAAGCACCGTCATGAGTTTTGCGGCATATACAAAAAGTGCGTCCTATGTATTGTTTTATTACCGTTTTTTGAAAATAAAGCAGATGTGGCCTATATAGCGGTGCGGTTAATAGTCTGAAAAGTATGGTAACAATCACTACTGATACAATAACGATAATGTATTGCCAAACAAATTCTTTAAAATTTGCACAACATTTAAAAAAATGACAACAACTGGGGCCTGATAAAAAACAGCTGGAGGGCCTGATCAGGCTCGCTGGCCTCCATTTGGACGCCTGGGCTCTATATTATACATTTTATATAAGTATATATTTATATACATGTCAGCTTATACCTTGAGTTTTCATAGAATATTAGACAATAAATAGAAGTACTATTTGATGACATCATACAGCTGGCTGTGGAGTCACATGAAGATGCAACGTTATAACGTAATGCTACAGCACAGCCCAACAATAGAATTGTTATGTCATATCTTAATGTGCAAGGATTTGGTGACATATTTAGCTGCCACTGTCAAAAGTTCAGCTGTGATTTCGCTCACTTAAACCAACAGATAACACTTGATAATGGAGAGTCTTCACTCTACACTAACTGTAAGTATTGATTTATATTTTATGGTTATAGTCAGTGATGTAGATATCTATTATGAACCGTTTGTAAGCTGTCACTTTCAATATTTCTGTATAATTAGACAGTTTGCTATTTACTACCAATAAAACGCTAGCTTTAGTCAAAGTAGCATTGACAGCATTGCTATGTTTGTTAGCTTCTTATCTTATTTCATAAAAATTTAACATATAAGCAGTTTTAATTCTTTTGGGAGAAATAGAGACATTTATACCACATTGTAGATGCCTAATGCTTTGGCAATGATTGAGAAGACAATTGCTGGATACACTGGTCTCTTTTCAATATTGGTGAGTGTGTTATATCAAGTTGTTTAAATGCAAGATCTAGACTTTTGTACAATTGGTCAGTAAAAATCATCACTATAATGTACCGACAAAATACTGCTTCCTTTTATGACATACATATATGTCACAAAAGGAAGCAATAACTGTTCAAACAATACTGCTCAAAATATTGTAACTACAGCTACACTGGTTGTAGGCAACCAACAAAAAATGTTTACCTGCTGAAGCTATCCTTGAGGCTAAAAAAAGCAAGGAGTGTATTCTGCAGCTAGTACAACCCTGGTATAAAGCGATAGCTGAAACAGCTAAAGTCATGACAACGGCTGCACAGGCTATAGAAGGTAAGTAAACTAAATATTTAAACTAGTAGCAGTAGATGCATATAATTGTTGTATTTTAGGTCATGTGTTATTTTTAATCTCTGAAATGGTCAGTACAAACCTGATAAAACCACCCGATGTTAGTTTATTTGGTTATAACCGTCATGTTAGTCACTGTCATATTCTCACAGATGAATATTAATACTGAATTACTTAATCTAACGCAAACTTTAGAGCTTCTTTTTGCTGCTTGGTTTTATGGCTCACAAATTCTGCTGCGTTTTACTTTCTCTAAAAATAGACCTAATATTGTATTAATTTACAAAGTTTTTCTAAAATTATATAAAAGATGGCCGAGTCTGCACCATTTACTTTTTATGCAGTCTCTAAAATGTTGACCATCAATTGTTACAGACTTGTTGCCTGAATGCTGCGAAGGCAGCAAGGACAAAGATAGCAGAGAAAGCGTTGTTGGAGATTCTCAAGCAGTTCCTGTTGTAAGTTATGCTGAGACAAGCGAGTCTAAGCAGAAGCCTCTTAAAGTCACATGTGGTGGTGAAGATAACTTCTCAGAGTTACCAGTCATGGTAAAGAGTGCTCACATACAAGATGATGGTGAAGGAATGTTGAATGAAAAACTAAACAAGCCAGTCATAAGCAAAAGATGCGGTGTGAAAGTTGATCCAGAAAAAGGAGAAGGTAAAGAGTTTCAGATGATATTAAAAGTGGAACATACAGGTGATGGTGCAGCACCAGAAAGTGAAGGATGCAGTGACAGAGAGTTTGATGACAGAAATGAGATGATTGGAGATCAATATGTTTCTGTGAGTGATGATACAAATTACCAATCAGGACACATGAGTAGCCAAGAATCCAACATAGAAGAAGGCGCAAATCGCCACCCCATTGTTATAACAAGAGAACCAGAAGCTGACTGTAAGTATTATATTAAACTTATAATATTACAGCAGCATGATGTAACCTATCTAATGTTTGTCTTAAAGAGGGAGAATAGACGATACTATTATTACTACTAGACTCTACATGAAATGGTATCCTTTAACACTGCTCATAAGTTGTTAGTCACTGATAGTAGATGTTTTTATAATTAGTATTTACTCATTTGTAGTTCTCCTTTACTAGATAGTGAACATATTTGATTTCCTTTTGATTTATGTAAGTTACTAGATTCCCTTTGTCTCACTTTACCTCCTCCCCTCTGCAACTAATTTTTATTGCTTGGCAGCCAATTATTGTTGGTTATGTTCAAAGTTAGCTATCGCTTTGATGTTAGCATCTTTTAGTCATAATGTACATATAACTTTGTTACCATGAGAACTCCTTTGGTAGATCAATATATTCAATATATGATAAAACACAGAACTTTCATGCTTCTAAAAACAAACTTTATACCTCCTTGTGCTAGATCTGCTAACCAATCGCTGCATAATAGATTTGTTATATATCAATTGTTCCATACATATGGTTCAGTCTACTGAGCCTTAGGAGAGCTTAACTACTGCCTCATCTGATGTCTATGGTTTCCCATCATACTAACAAAATAGCCAGCATTCTTAGTGCTAGACAAACCATGACAAAATATGGCAAGCAAACTTGATAAAGTCTATACTATATGAACAGGTGCTGCTGAGAAAGCTTTCTCTTTTGGTTTCTTTGTGAATGAGGATTCGTCTTCTCCAACACCTGCATTATACATCAGCAATGAGACTAGTTTAGCGCAAGCGGTCGAACTTGCTGACAAGACTTGCATTGACAGCTCTGGTAGGAGAAATGGCTACATGAAAGACGATTTAACACTTTTGAATTCTGAGAGAAACTCTATAGTACAGTCTCAGACCTCAAGTATGTTATATTATTCTTTCATGCTGAACATTTACTTCTGTTTCTTCTTAAAACACTTTGACATCCGCAAAACTTATAGTAAACTGTTTTACTTTGCAAAAAAATTTTTAAAATTCAATATTCTTTATTCCTGCTTAAGAACACAGATTAATTTGTGTTTGTATATATTATTTGAATACCGACCGATCTGTTTAATTTCAGGCAGTACAGACCTTGGCTTACAGTTTGGGTTCTTTGATGAGAATGAATCAAGTCCTCCAACATATGCTGATGACAAGTACACATCTACTGCTAATATAGCATCTCAAGCAAAGCCACATCAAGTCTCAAGTATGTCTACTCGTAAATATCTAAAAAGTTATGTTTCCATTCAACTCAGTAATTTTTAATGAGTTTTGGAGGAAATTAAACATGGGAATACAAAGGTTTTGTTATATTGTCATTGCTGCAGCTTAGATCGGGATGTAGTGAGTAGTGTTTATCGCTAAGACTGGCATGTAGTGGGCAGAGGTTGTAAATTAGATTGACATGTTGTAGGTAGTACTTGCCGATTAGGTTAGCATGTAGTAGGTTGGTGCTTGTAGTTTAGGTTGCCATCCTTCCAACAGTGTTTGTAGCCAAGCGTATTACTTACATTAATTCAACTAAGTATCAATAGTGGTATTTACTTGCAATAACCTACAAGTCCTGTTGCAAAACAAACAAATATTTGACCAGTCTATTTCAAAGTGAAGCCATGTTTTGTTTTACCTGGTGACTAACACGCCTAAACTGTTAATCTACATTTTAGGTAGATATTGAACAATGCTGTCTTGTATGTTGAACTCTAGAGTTAAAATTAAGATTTGGCATAATGATGATTATATATGCACTTTAGGGATTGGTGAAGTAGAGATAACCTTTGGGTTTGATGTCCCTGTAACTCCTTCAGTCAGCGTCATACCAATAGGCAGAACAGAGAGGACAACTCCATTTCCTTGTGGTAAGTTAAGTTAATGGAAGGTGTACTGTTCTGTAAACTAGTTGTTAATTTACTTTGCTGTGATTATTTCTAATCATTCATCCTTTCACTGATACACAAATATGAACCACCTGCCTTAGATTGTCACTATAGTTCTGTTTATTAATATTAACATCATTTCACTTGTTTACTAATTATGAGAGTAATAGAGAGCTGTTGTCAAGGTTACTAGTATTACAGTGAGTTAAGTTGAGCTTCTGATTGGCTGTGAAATGTCGAGATATAAAGAGATGTTATATTTTAGATTGTGATGAGGTTGAATCTGAGTGCAGTACAGAGCCTGACATTTCTCTGATTTCTGATTTCTCCGATGATGAAGGTAAAGACAAATATTATTATTTCTTTTGTAACTCCATTTAACCATTTTTGTGATTGCACTAGTAGTTAACAAACTTCATAAGGAATATGTATTGTGTTTTAGATGAGTTAACTGAGAGGAGACCGTGGTTACGAGAATCGTCTAACCCTGATACTCTAGATGAATCTGACAAGGGGAATTACAATACAGTAAAGGATTACTCTGCCTATGGCTATGATGATAGTTGGGACGCGTATGTTGATGATGAGAGAGTGGAAGAGGCTATGATTTGTGCTCTAGCTAACATTGGCCATGGTTTACCACCAAATATGGACATTGAAGAACGTGAGGTAAAACCAGCATTACCTATAGGTCTACTTAAACGGGTTGGACTATCTCATCCTATGGATCCACCAAAAAGGTCAGAGGAGGCTGAACTAAGTCAGATGCCAAAGTTAAAAGCTCCACTCATGCCGAGGTGGGACTTGAAAGGCTTTACATTACCCAAGCTTTGTTTTAGGTTTTCATAGACCTTTTTTGTTCTACCCACTCTAAAGTGTATTCGAAAAGGTTTTGTGCAGTTTTGGAAAAGCGGAGAAATCTTCATGTTAGATTTGAACTCGACAGCAAAATATGGTGTAGCACTGCTATGAGGAATACTGCATGAATGCAGTCATATTGATGATGGGATTCCCAATTTTGGAATCTGAGAGATCTATTAGATAAGGCTGGTAGCTGGTAATTGTACTAGTATCGTAGTATGAGAGAAGAGTAGAAATGATCTGCAGTATTTGAGTATTTTACCTCGATGCTTATAAGTAAAGTAACAGAAGTACCAGCTTTAGCAATTAGTTTATGATTTATTCTATTATTTTCGTGCAACAAACTGATGTTATATGTAATTATGTGCAGTGTAAATGTTATAAGCCAGCATTTACTCTTGATATATCTTCACTTTATTCATCGATTTCCCTTTAGTTTTCTGACTCTTTATAATAGCTTGTCATTCATGTTTACTATTGTTTCCTTTTCGCTCAAGCTTTTTTATTACATTTCTCATTCTCAGTCTTATTTCGTTTTTGTTTTATTATAACATAATATATTTCTGATGTTCATTCAATCATATCTTATCACTGAGAGTATTCACTGTTTGATCATTCAATGATTTACAAGGTGAAACAACTCCACATAATGTGCTCATGTTGTTAAAGCTCATCTCTCAGGTCAGTAGATGATAACTGTAGACAAGATGGGAGAGGTAAGTACATAGATATAGTAAACCCTAGATTGGCGAATAGCTATCATTACAATGGAGTAAAAGTGAGGCCTATAATTGGCTGTTGTTTTCACGACGTTACGTCGTAGTGATGTGCATCACAGCATCAAAGCCTTAAATTGAGCAATAAGTTTAGTAATGGAAGCACGCTTGGCATGCTAGTTTTTAAGTCATAAACGTAACAATAAGACCAAATTCTTAGTGAAATGTCATCAGAAGAGACCACAACACCCCAGGTATTTCCTCAATTGCCCATAACAAGACAGAACTTCAACTCAAAACAAGAAGTTCTCAACAATATCATAAGCTATCTATGCGGATTAAAGACACCAAGCTGAAAGATGCTAGTGGAAAATAATAGGAAAACCATCATCATTAGTTTTGAGTCAGCAGCCAAATCTGTACATGACATTGCTCAATATCTTTTCAGCAACTACCCTTACATCAACTACTTCCTAACCTTTAAGATCAACCAGGATCACATTGAGATTCTGTTTTCCACAATACGATCTAAGGGTGGCTATAACAATAATCCGGATGTGCAGTGCTTTAGATCTGCACTTCGAGCACTGTTCATAAAAGCAGATATCACACCATGTCCCAATGTTAACTGTATTGATCTGGATGTGAGCAGGGCTGAAAAAACTGGCCAACTCCTGCTACATTCTCGGGCTAGAAAGAAAAAGAAAGAAGAGACAAAAGCTGAGGAAGGTGAAGATGAGGAGTTCGGTGATGAGGATTTTTTTCTAACTCAAATGTGATGAGCGTATCAAGTTTTTGACCGATGTCGAAGTAGTGGGAAGTAGAAATAGTGATGACATAACCCTAATCTCAGTTAAAAACAGAGGAGGATTGGTGACCAGATTGATAGGCTTAATATGTATTGCTGCAGAAAAGTGCCAACGTTCACACATGGAGAGCTGTGGTATCACACAGAGAGCTTTTAAACAAGTAACATCACAGACAGTAACATATATGTCTTATTACATAACCTCCATCAAGGTTTTACATGTACAGTGCATGCCAACAGTCTACTCAAAACTATAGTAAATCGCTATACTAAAATCAGAAAACACTATGCCGCTTCAAAGCAGGAATCTAGTTCAACCAACCTTAGACAAAAACTATCTCGTCTAGTTATTTTCAGTCATGTCTAATGAGTGTTTAATACAGTGTTCCAGCGTAACTGCTTCTAAATCTCGTTTGATTCATCAGTTTCATCATTCATCAGGTTCATCGTTCATCGTTCATCGTTCATCATTTGGTTCATCAGTTCATCATCAGATCATCGTTTGTTTCATCAGTTTCATTAGTTTAATTTCTATTTGATCACTCTTTGTATTATCAATGATATAGAAGCTTCTAAATCATTGGTATTATTCATAACCATGTGTGTAAGATTCTTGCCTTTCTCATCCAAAGTCATTACAGTCATACTTCGGCTTACGAACTTAATGCATTCAGAGACTGAGCTTGTATGTTAATTTACTCGCATGTTGGTACAATTTATTTATATATAGAACAATAAAATATATATTGATTGGTTTCCATACTCTAAAAATGCAAATAAAACACTCAAAACAATATATTGTAACAGAAAAACATGTTGGTTATTGTCCTAACTTACCACATGCTTTCAAAAAGCAACAAATAAAAATAATGCAAGGAAATGTGATTAATTAAAATGTAAAAGTAAATACATACAATAGCAGCTAACGCTAACATTTGCCAGAGAGGGAGAGATAAGTTATCCTTCATTACAACAGTTGACTTTGATAAATTTGGATTTTATCCAACTCTTAAAAGACAAACTTAAAAGCAAACATAAAAGCAAACCTTAATCTTTAACTTAACGTAATTAAAAAATTTTCAGCGTTCATAGTTTTAAGTTTCTTGCTGGTTAGCTAATTTTTCTTTTGTTTCGCTCTCACGACCAGCCAGCCGTTTTAAGAGAAACCTAACTAAGGACGTTTGCCTTTGTCGCCCTTTCAACATGCTGCGATCAGGACGAAGACAGGTGTCGTCACCAAGAGTTAATGCACGACCACTAGCCAACTTGTCCGAATGTCTATTTTTATAGTCTTGATAGATAGCACCAGCCTTTTTACGTAGCATCGTTTCAGTTACGCAGTCACCGGCCAATTGTTTGTCTTTTATCCAAAGCCTGAGCAGTCTCTCTATCAGTGGTCGTGAAGATCGCTGCGTCGTTTAGAAACTATGGTTAGTCCTTTTGCAAACTAAATGCCTTGAATATAATCCTTGTGTTTGATAATTGTGGATGTATTTCTGTCATATTGCCGAGCTAGCGCAATCACGCATACATATTTTGCATATTTTTCAATAATTTTCCGTTTAATATCAATTGTTATCATTCGCTTTTTCTTTGCATTTTCTATCCTTTTACTGGCAAACTTTTGGTCTACGCACGATACTTTTAATTCACATAATTTTGCACTGAAAATCGCGCACAAAAAACATGGTACAAAAGTATAATCTGAGCAGTTGAAAAATACAGAGTGATGCTGTTCTCATAAAACACCTCCGACATACTTGGCAACTGACTCATTTGCTCGTATCTCAAACATGGCTTGTATGTTAGTGCTGAAACTTGCTTAAATCTGGCTCGTACCTCAAATTTCTTGTACATTAGGGCACTCGTAAGTTGAAGTTTTACTGTATATAAGTTTTACATATTTTCAATAAAATATGCAGTCTCAGATGCACAAACTATGGAAAAATTGAGCAGTTTTTAGTGCTAAGTCAATAGGAGTTAATAGATCAGCTGATTCGCTTTGCACATAACCATGACGTTGCATCATGCTAATTATAGGCCTCACTTGTTTTGATTATTCGCATATCTAGGGTTTACTATATCTATGGGTAAGTAAGATGAGCAAAGTTACCACTACGCTATTGTGTTGCCCTTTTATTGGGCATTTGCGTATGGTATAAGCTGTTGAGAGATAGTTGCTGGATGGAGGGGCACGAATTATGAAAGGTGATGTCATTTTAAAAACACTACGACAGTTACCAGAGTAATGACACTTATTTGGTACATGGGGTTATCCGCTCTCGTCATTATAAATTCAAAGCACAAGCTTGGTTACGGTATGCAGATGATTATGCAACTAATGAAAGTTTGTTTTGAATAGAATGTTGTGCTGCTACAGCCATTTTACCAACCAATACTACATTAACTAATAAACAAATTAATTTGGGTAATGATTTACCAACTTTTTAAATCAAAACAAAAAAGTCTGTCAGAGCTTTGAATTCTCCTACATGGTATTCGTATCAATGATCTGACTATGAGCAGTATTGCATCATTTGACTTTTAGTATGAGATAAAGAGGCTATGGTAAAAAGTCCTTGTACCTCTGTTAAATAAAGCTCCTCCCTAATTCCGCAATTTGACATTATCCATTACATTGCGCCTTATATGGGCATTCACATCTTGACTCTGCTAGTATGTCTCAATGACAAAACATTTTTTCATTGCTTGTGAAACAGGAATCTTTTTGTTGGAACAAAATATAAAGAACTTCACATGAATGAGTTACCGGGTCCTTCATATCCCTACATAAAATATTGTCTTTCTTGCTAAAGTAAATACAAATTTGTGCATTTGTTGAAGGACAGCAGACCGCTCCCTCAATGTACCTACATATGTATCTGTATTCCTTAAATTATTTCCTGCTACAATTTGCTGATGAAAATAGAAAATATTTATTAAAAGAATTGATAAAATAGTACAAATTAGTATAAAGAAGCCAGTAGTGGTCTAACAATGGGTAACATCATTAAGATATGAAAAAATACATGAAGAAAGATTACTTTCTGAAGGATCAAGTTGACTTTATTGGGAGGGGGATATTCTCTGCAGGCTGATACACAGATCAGCCTGCAGAGAATCAGCAAACCTTTTTATACTGCTTGGATCATCCTTTATAAATGGTTTAACTTGACCTAATGTTTAGCATGGGAATGCCAGTTGGTGCAGTTTAGACAGCACAATATAAGTTGACTAATAGTTGTGTGTTGAACACTAAGGGTGGTGAAAACACATTCACCATCCTTATAGTGTCTCAAAGATAAAAACAATTTCTTTAACACGAGAAAGATGAGAGACGACACCTACATTAATACAGTCTAGCTGAAGGTACATGTACGTGCATGTCCAAAGTGTCGTTGGTGTTTGGAACAATGAAGCTAGCACATCATATTGGTAAAAACTAAATGAAAAATAGATTATAGATAAAATGAGCCAGATGCTGATAGCAGACCAGCATAAAAGAGCTTGTCAATTATCTATGTGAACCGACATAATGAGAAAAAAATGATCTCTCAGCAAAAAGAAAGGATGTATCATCAAGTCATCATTTTCTTCAGTAAACAAAATTTCTAAAAAGCAAAAATAAGTACAAAGAAAAAAATGTTATGTATAAGCACAACTAACTTAAAATTACTTGTTTAAAGTATCGAAAGATTGTTGGAAAATAACAAAATTTTGTATCACTATTTTTTCGACAATCTGCAAAATGCAAAAAAACTTGTTATAGTAACTTAAAAATTGGTTAACAACAAAAAATTGATTTCAAAGAGTGAAGTTGTGAACAAAATTTTTAAAGGTTAAACATTTAAGAGGGCATATGTTCCGTATAGCCTAAAAAATAAAAAAGAGTAAAACAACAATACTAGTTTGTTATGTTACAAAACTCTAGATCACAGAATGTTAATAAATTTTCTCAAAACTGATCATATTTTAGACTAAGCCACTCATCAATCATCAAGTTGAGGTCGCTGTGCGTAATACAGCCTACTGAATTAGATCAAGTGAGTTGTCTTTGCAGGGGAGAAAGTGCACTTTAAGAGGCATAATTTACCCTTCGAAGCTTTCGTCTACCTCACACTCTTGCAGCCTCCGTATATATTATTAGTTCCGCGCAAGCAAAATCTGTTTAGTATTACGAGAAGAGCTAGTCATAACTATTTAAATCAATCAACTCTACCCTCGCCCTGGAAAAACTAAAATGATACATCAAAAAGCTGCAGTGATGGTGAGTACAAAAACACAACACTAGCTGATTTCAAGCTGAAAAGAGCAAGATACAATAGAAATACCTGTTTCTGCCTACTCTCAGAGTTAATACAAAGCATTAAGTAAAAAGCTACTCAATGTGGAGTTGTCTAACATTGAGTTTTTCATTAGGGAAATGTTTGGTAACTTTGTAGCAATATCTCTGTTCTATGAACAATTCTTGTTCTTATTCAACATTTCTTATTATAGATATATATTATACTACTCTCCTGACAGTATGGTAATTAATCACAAAGCATTCAAGACAGCTTTTGTAACCTTCTCATGACCTTTAATGTTACAACAATGTGATTCACGATGATGAAAACATAATTGTAAATATTTCATATTAAAATCTACAAGCAACACAGTTTGGTATAATCTTATTTTAAAGTTTTTAAAGTTTATTATTTAGCAAATGTCAAAATATAACTTTTATAGCTGATTTCTGAATGAGCTTACTGGCTGTTATTTTAGTTGGTGATGACTGTTACTGTAACTTATTACTGATTCATCACTTTATTAAAAGTCTCATAAAAACTAGACAATTAGGAAATTACGATCACGCTGTCGAAAGCAAACGATTTCATGGTAAAAGACGTAGCGAGGCCATCAGAAAGTTTTGTTGCAAATTTTTGATTTACTTTGTTATTGAGGGTATGATAACTCGTAACTCAGTTCACAGATGATAGCCGTATTGTAATATATCAAATATTGATATTATTTTTAGAACAGCTACCTGCTGTTAGTAACAGAGATCAGAGGTTAATTGGCATTTAAAGTATACAGTCCTAGAAATAGTTCATCTGCTGAAAACACTTCTTTGTGAGTTTGGAAGAGAAACCAGTGCGTTGTTAAAACTTTTCGACTTTGCCATATATCCATTAGATCTTTTTATAATTTGGGAAGCAACATTTTTTTTAAATGCAACAGAATAATCTAATGATATGTCATGGTAAACACAGCTTGAAGTCTTTTACAAACCATTTTTGTTTAGTGAATCAAAAGGTAGATTTAATGATAGTTCTACTTTTAAAGTAAATATTTAAGTCTCTTATGTTTCCATAAACCACAAAACTGTACAAGCTAGAAGATCGTATTATTATTGATACGGTAGTTATATGAACAGTTGTATGTACATAATATGCTTAAAGTTTTGAGGTTATATTACAGAACGCTTCACAGTTACAACGAACAAAAAATATGTTCATACACGCGTTTTATCTTAGAAATTAATAATTTCAAGCAACTATAATTGAGAAATGAAATTCTATTTAAAACAACCAGATAAAAGTTATATTTTTTGTTGAGTTGATGAAGCAACAAATGGTAGGAAACACTCAAGGTCATCAATAATATGGAATTTGAAAAATATAATCAGCAACATAATATGAGAATATATATAATAAAATAACTTTCAAATTAATAATTGGCTGCCTGGACAAAAATTAAAAACAATTTTACACAGATATAGCAATAACCAGTTAGAAATCTCTATGTAGCCTATGAACCATTATCAACGGTTTTATAAATCACTGATATATGACTATGAGCTCTCATCACTCTGTGTCAGGGGTGCCAAAATACTTTTGCTGGAGGGCCAAACAGGTCACCAGGCCTTATCAGGAGGGCCAGGCATAAATACAGCTGTATATATGTAAATGTATTCGTATTTTAAGTAATGTGTAAATAAACATATATACATGAACATAAACATAAAAGTAACAAAGTCTAACATAACAACATATGTTAGTTTATTCTCAACAAAATACATGTATACTGTGCAGAAAAAGTATCTGTAATGTTAATGAGACACATAGAAGCGAGTTTGTTTTGCAGCTATTGCTGCAATATCTAGTTTATCTTTGGTTACTGCTACGGCTAAGAGCTGTTGAGTAAGTTCGTCTGTCAGTACACTCTGATACCTACTTTTTTATAAATGTCAGCTTTGAAAACATTGATTCACACAAGTAGGTTGTACCAAAGAAAGTAAGTAAGTGCACAGTCATATTTCATAGCATAGGATACTTCTCCTGTACAGCAGGTTGCGTTCAGAACCCTACAATGGTTTGCTCAGCAAATTCAGCTTTAGCCAGTATATCTGCCTTTAAATCATACAGCTCTAACTTTGCCACATCTGTCTGAACATGAGGAAAGTTATCAACTTGGGCTTTTCAAAGCTGATGTACTTAAAATGGGCACGCAACCAGCTCAATAATACCATTGATACTATCGAAGGCAGCAAAGCGACGCTCCATCTCTGAAGAAACATCAATGAGAAAAGCACGTGCTGCTGTAAGGTCCACGACATCATCACAATCATTCCCTGATGATTGGAAAGTGGTTCATATCACTGTTTATGTCCTCTTAAAAGCAGTGGAGTTTGTGTTTAAAAGATATTTCTGCCTGCCTGTGTTCTACCGCATTACGACCTTCACCCTGCAATTTCAAATTTAGGTCATTCAGATAAGCCGAAATGTCTGTCAGAAAAGCCATGTCTCTCAGTGAATGCTCCGATCTGATAATCTCTAAAATCGTTTTGCTGCATCTCCTCCAATTTCACTAAAAAAACTGCTCAATATGCTGTCTTACAGTCTATACTCTTTACAAAGCTCTACCTTTACTCAGCCACCTGCAAAAGTACATTAAAGTACATTGTATATTAAAAATAATTGACAATATTCACAAGATTGCTGTGCTTTTTTACCTCATCCATAGTTTAATGAAATTAAGAATGTCAAATATAATTCAAAGATAGCAACATGGTACTAACCTAACATTGTTGTGTAATAACAATTCATCATACTGAGAATCAGACTCCGGTAGAAATTTTCTAAGCTGGCGGTGTCGTCGAGATGATTTTGATCTGAGAAAGTTTGTTAGTTTCATTATGTCCAGCATAAGACTTCCATATTCATTTTTCAGTTGTACACTGATATTGCTTTTGTGTATGATACAATGAAATGCAATCATCTGAGGATTGTTATCTTTCAGGCGATTAACAAACCAGAATATACACCTACCATAGCTGGGGAGCCATCTGTTACCACAGAAATTATTTTGTGCATTGACACTTTATGGGCCTCCGTGTAAGCCTTGAATGCCTGATATATATTTTTTCCAGTCGTACGTTCTGTCAGTGGAATAACTGCTGCAAGGTCCTCACTAAACTTGTTGTTGAGATAATAGAGAACAAACACACTCAGTTGGGCTACATTGTTTATGTCAGTACTCTTGTCTACTGCAACTGAAAATGATTCAAACCTGTTCAAGTTATATATGACACCTTCAGTCACATGATTGGAAATAGCTTTTATCCGTCGTGCACACGTATTCCTAGATAGCAGCACTGACTAAAAAGTTTGCTGAATATCTAGCTTTTCAGGGTAGAGCGTTTGAACGGCTGAAACCATGCATTCTTTGAACAGTTCACTGTGGCACTATGGAGCCATTGCCTTGGCAATTTTATAACAAACCTCGTAATCAGCAGTAGCAGCTCTTTGTTGCAAGCTTGTAGCTCCCCTCATCATAGCCATTTGTCCATTAGCCTGTCTTGCTAAACTATCAAGCGGTTCCTGCCTCCTAGCTATACCTGGAGGAAATCTTCCGTCATAGTCAGGATGGTTTTGAGTGTAATGCCTTTTGACATTTGCCACCTTGTTTATAGCAACTGAATTATTGCATATCAAACATATAGGTTTCCCTTTTACTTCATGAAAAAAAATTGTGTAGTCCAGTCTGGATTAAAACGTCGGTTTTCTCCGTCTACCAATCTCTGAGCCATGAATGCTTACAATTATTTTTTTAAGTCATTAGGCATACAATCAAACAGTTTATGCTGAGAAATCTTCCACACTAACTCAAAACTAAATTTTAGTATTATCAATAATGCTGGTCAGGTGATTTCAGATAACTACCATATCTTATGGACTATTAGCCGCTACTTTTTTCTTATGTTTCATGAGCCATGCAGTTGATTTAGAGGCTGCACTTATTCTGCAATATTTCCTTTCATTGCTAGAGTGCATTAACTGGAATCTGCGGTTTGTGCGGCTCTAGCGGTGAAATAAAAAACGAAACAATGCCTACTGCGGTACTGTTTTGTTAGGTACTGGGTTAAAAGGCGTCGGTTAATATGAAACAGTGCCTAACGGCACTGTTTCGTATTAACTAGCAAAGTTGCTGCCGTGTTAAAAGCACCGTCATGAGTTCTGCGGCATATACAAAAAGTGCGGCCTATGTATTGTTTTATTACCGTTTTTTGAAAATAAAGCAGATGCGGCCTATATAGCAGTGCGGTTAATAGTCTGAAAAGTATGGTAACAATCACTACTGATACAATAACGATAATGTATTGCCAAACAAATTCTTTAAAATTTGCACAACATTTAAAAAAATGACAACAATTGGGGCCTGATAAAAAACAGCTGGAGGGCCTGATTAGGCTCGCTGGCCTCCATTTGGGCGCCTGGGCTCTATATTATACATTTTATATAAGTATATATTTATATACATGTCAGCTTATACCTTGAGTTTTCATAGAATAGTAGACTATAAATAGAAGTACTATTTGATGACATCATACAGCTGGCTGTGGAGTCACATGAAGATGCAACGTTATAACGTAATGCTACAGCACAGCCCAACAATAGAATTGTTATGTCATATCTTAATGTGCAAGGATTTGGTGACATATTTAGCTGCCACTGTCAAAAGTTCAGCTGTGATTTTGCTCACTTAACCAACAAATAACACTTGATAATGGAGAGTCTTCACTCTACACTAACAGTAAATATTAATCTATTATTTATGGTTATAGTCAGTGATGTAGATATCTATTATGAATCGTTTGTAAGCTGTCACTTTCAATAATTCTGTATAAATAGACACTTTGCTATTTACTACCAATAAAACGCTAGCTTTAGTCAAAGTAGCATTGACAGCATTGCTATGTTTGTTAGCTTCTTATCTTATTTCATAAAACTTAACATACAAACAGTTTTAATTCTTTCGAGGGAAATAGAGACATTTATACCACATTGTAGATGCCTAATGCTTTGGCAATGATTGAGAAGACAATTACTGGATACACCGGTCTCTTCTCACTACTGGTGAGTGTGTTATATCAAGTTGTTTAAATGCAAGATCTAGACTTTTGTACAATTGGTCAGTGAAAGTCATCACTATAATGTACCGACACAACGTTGCTTCCTTTTATGGCATACACATATACTGGTTCTAACAATACTGCTCAAAATATTATAACTACAGCTACACGTGTTATAGGAAACCAATAAAAAATGTTTACCTGCTGAAGCTATCCTTGAGGCTAAAAAAAACAAGGAGTGTATTCTGCAGCTAGTACAACCCTGGTATGAAGCGATAGCTGAAACAGCTAAAGTCATGACAACGGCTGCACAGGCTATAGAGGGTGAGTAAACTAAATATTTAAACTAGTAGTAGTAGATGCATATAATTGTTATATTTTAGATCATGTGTTATTTTAAGTTTCTAAAATGGTCAGTACAAACCTGATAGAACCACACGATGTTAGTTTATTTGGTTATAACCTGCATGTCAGTCACTCTCATATTCTCACAGATGAATATTAATACTGAATTACTTAATCTAACGCAAACTTTAGAGCTTTTTTTTGCTGCTTGGTTTTATGACTCACAAATCCTGCTGAGTTTTACTTTCTTTAAAAATAGACCTAATATTGTATTAATTTAGAAAGTTTTTCTAAAATTATATAATTGATGGCCGAGTCTGCACCATTTACTTTTTATGCAGTCTCTAAAATGTTGACCATACATTGTTACAGACTTGTTGCCTGAATGCTGCGAAGGCAGCAAGGACAAAGATAGCAGAGAAGGAGTTGATGCTGGAGATTCTCAAGCAGTTCCTGTTGTAAGTTATGCTGAGACAAGCGGGTCCAAGCAAACGCCCACGAAAGTCACATATGGTGGTGAAGATAACTCCTCAGAGTTACTAGTCATGGTAAAGAGTGCTCACATACAGGATGATAGTGAAGAAATGTTGAGTAAAGAACCAAACAAGCCAGTCATAGACAAGAGATACGGTGTGAGCCAAAATACAAATGGTCAAACAGAACTCATAAATAGCCAAGAATCCAACATAAAAGAAGGCACAAACCACCACCCCGTTGTTATAACAAGAGAACCAGAAGCTTACTGTAAGTATTATATTAAAATTATACTATTACAGCAGCATGATGTACCCTATCTAATGTTTGTCTTAAAGAGAGAGAATAGACAATACTATTATTACAACTAAACTGCACATGAAATGGTCTTCTTTACCAGTGCCCATAAATTGTTAGTCACTGATAGTAGATGTTTTTTTTATAATTAGTATTTACTCATTTGTAGTTCTCCTTTACTAGATAGTGAACATATTTGACTTTTTTTATTTATGTAAGTTACTAGATTCCCTTTGTCACACTTAACCTCCTCCCCTTTGCAATTATTTTATATTGCTTGGCAGCCAATTATTGTTTGTTACATTCAAAGTTAGCTATCGCTTTGATGTTAGCATCTTTTAGTCATAGCGTACATATTACTTTGTTTTCTTCAGAACTCCTTTGGTAGATCAAAACAAGAAATATATGATAAAACGCAGAACTTTCCTACTTCTAAAAAAAACTTTTTTTAATTGGTTGTGCCAGATCACCTAACCAATCACTGCATAATAGATTTGTTATATATCAATTGTTCCAATACATATGGTGCAGTCTACTTAGCCTTAGAAGAGCTTAACTACTGCATCATCTGATGTCTATGGTTTCCCATCATACTAACAAAATAGCCAGCATTCTTAGTGCTAGACAAAATATGGCAGGTAAACTTGATAAAGTCTATACTTTATGAACAGGTGCTGCTGAGAAAGCTTTCTCCTTTGGTTTCTTTGATAATGAGGATTTGTCTTCTCCAACACCTGCATCATACATCATTAATGAGACTAGTTCAGCGCAAGCTGTTGAACTTGCTGACAAGAATTGTAATGACAGCTCTGGTAGGAGAAATAGCTATATAAAAGAAGAGTTAACACCTTTGAATGTTGAGAGAAACTTTATAGTACAGTCTCAGACCTCAAGTATGCTAGGAAATTAAACATGGGAACACAAAGGTTTTGTTATATTGTCATTGCTGCAGCTTAGATCGGGATGTAGTGAGTAGTACTTATCGCTAAGATTGGCGTGTAGTGGGCAGGGGTTGTAAATTAGATTGACATGTTGTAGGTAGTAATTTTTAATTAGGTTAGCATGTAGTACATGTAGCTAGTGCTCACAGCAGCAGTTGTCATGTAGTGCCTAGTAGTTGTAGATTAGATTGACATGTTGTAGGTAGTACTTGCCGATTAGGTTAGCATGTAGTAGGTTGGTGCTTGTAGTTTAGGTTGCCATGCTTACGATAGTGTTTGTAGCCAAGCGTATTACTTACATTAATTCAACTATGCATCAATGGTGATATTTACTTGCAATAACCTAAAAGTTCTGTTGCAAAACAAACAAATATTTGACTACTCTACTTCAAAATGAAGCCATGTTTTGTTTCACTTGGTGATTAACATGCCTAAACTGTTAATCTACATTCTAGGTAGACATTAAACAATGATGTCTTGTATATTGTACTCCAGAGCTAAAGTTAAGATTTGACAATATGATGATTATATATACACTTTAGGGATTGGTGAAGTAGAGATAACCTTTGGGTTTGATGTCCCTGTAACTCCTTCAGTCAGTGCCATACCGATAGGCAGAACAGAGAGGACAACTCCATTTCCTTGTGGTAAGTTAAGTTAATGGAAGGAGTACTGCTCTGTAAACTAGTTGTTAATTTACTTTGCTGTGATTATTTCTAATCATTCATCCTTTCACTGATACACAAATATGAACCACCTGCCTTAGATTGTCACTATAGTTCTGTTTATTAATATTAACAACATTACACTTGTTTACTAATTATGAGAGTAATAGAGAGCTGTTGTCAAGGTTACTAGTATTACAGTGAGTTAAGTTGAGCTTCTGATTGGCTGTAAAATGTCGAGATATAAAGAGATGTTATATTTTAGATTGTGATGAGGTTGAATCTGAGTGCAGTACAGAGTCTGACATTTCTCTGATTTCCGACTTCTCTGATGATGAAGGTAAAGACAAATATTATTATTTCTTTTGTAACTCCATTTAACCATTTTTGTGATTGCACTAGTAGTTAACAAACTTTATAAGGAATATGTATTGTGTTTTAGATGAGTTAACTGAGAGGAGACCATGGTTACGAGAATCGTCTAACCCTGATACTCTAGATGAATCTGACAAGGGGAATTACAATACAGTAGAGGATTACTCTGCCTATGGCTATGATGATAGTTGGGACGCGTATGTTGATGATGAGAGAGTGGAAGAAGCTATGATTTGTGCTCTTGCTAACATTGGCCATGGTTTACCACCAAATATGGACATTGAAGAACGTGAGGTAAAACCAGCATTACCTATAGGTCTACTTAAACGGGTTGGACTATCTCATCCTATGGAACCACCAAAAAGGTCAGAGGAAGCTGAACTAAGTCAGATGCCAAAGTTAAAAGCTCCACTCATGCCGAGGTGGGACTTGAAAGGCTTTACATTACCCAAGCTTTGTTCTAGGTTTTCATAGACCTTTTTTGTTCTACCCACTCTAAAGTGTATTCGAAAAAGTTTTGTGCAGTTTTGGAAAAGCGGAGAAGACGTCATGTTAGATTTGGACACAAGCGGCAAAATATGGTGTAGCACTGCTATGAGAAATACTGCATGAATGTGGTCATATTGATGATGGGATTCCCAATTTTGGAATCTGAGAGATCTATTAGATAAGGCTGGTAGCTGGTAATTGTACTAGTATCGTAGTATGATAGAAGAGTAGAAATGATCTGCAGTATTTGAGTATTTTACCTCGATGCTTATAAGTAAAGTAACAGATGTACCAGCTTTAGCAATTAGTTTATGATTTATTCTATTATTTTCGTGCAACAAACTGATGTTATATGTAATTATGTGCAGAGTAAATTTTATAAGCCAGCATTTACTCTTGATATATCTTCACTTCATTCATCAATTTCCCTTTAGTTTTCTGACTCTTTATAATAGCTTGTCATTCATGTTTACTATTGTTTCCTTTTCGCTCAAGCTTTTTTATTACATTTCTCATTCTCAGTCTTATTTCGTTTTTGTTTTATTATAACATAATATATTTCTGATGTTCATTCAATCATATCTTATCACAAAGAGTATATATTCTCTGTTCGATCATTCAATGATTTACAAGGTGAAACAACTCCACATAATGTGCTCATGTTGTTAAACCTCATCTCTCAGGTCAGTAGATGATAACTGTAGACAAGATGGGAGAGGTAAGTACATAAATATAGTAAACCCTAGATTGGCGAATAGCTATCATTACAATGGAGTAAAAGTGAGGCCTATAATTGGCTGTTGTTTTCACGACGTTACGTCGTAGTGATGTGCATCACAGCATCAAAGCCTTCAATTGAGCAATAAGTTTAGTAATGGAAGCACGCTTGGCATGCTAGTTTTTAAGTCATAAACGTAACAATAAGACCAAATTCTTAGTGAAATGTCATCAGAAGAGACCACAACACCCCAGGTATTTCCTCAATTGCCCATAACAAGACAGAACTTCAACTCAAAACAAGAAGTTCTCAACAATATCATAAGCTATCTATGCGGATTAAAGACACCAAGCTGAAAGATGCTAGTGGAAAATAATAGGAAAATCATCATCATTTCGTCATTGGTTTTGAGTCAGCAGCCAAATCTGTACATGGCATTGCTCAATATCTTTTCAGCAACTACCCTTACATCAACTACTTCTTAACCTTTGCGATCAACCAGGATCACATTGAGATTCTGTTTTCCACAATACGATCTAAGGGTGGCTATAACAATAACCTTGATGTGCAGTGCTTTAAATCTGCACTTCGAGCACTGCTCATAAAAGCAGATATCACATCGTGCCAATGCTAACTGTACTGATCTTGATGTGAGCAGGGCTGAAAAAACTGGCCAACTCCTGTTACATTCTTTGGCTACAAAGAAAAAGAAAGAAGAGACAAAAGCTGAGGAAGGTGAAGATGAGGAGTTCGGTGATGAGGATTTTTTTCTAACTCAAATGTGATGAGTGTATCAAGCTCTTGACCGATGTAGAAGTAGTGAGAAGTAAAAATAGTGATGACATAACCCTAATCTCAGTTAAAAACAGAGGAGGATTGGTGACCAGATTGATAGGCTTAATATGTATTGCTGCAGAAAAGTGCCTACGTTCACACATGGAGAGCTATCATTGGTATCACACAGAGAGCTTTTAAACAAGTAGCATTACAGACAATAACATATATGTCTTATTACATAACCTCAATCAAGGTTTTACATGTACAGTGCATGCCAACAGTCTACTCAAAACTATAGTAAACCGCTATACTAAAATCAGAATACACTATGCCGCTTCAAAGCAGGAATCTAGTTCAACCAACCTTAGACAAAAACTATCTCGTCTAGTTATTTTCAGTCATGTCTAATGAGTGTTTAATACAGTGGTCCAGCGTAACTGCTTCTAAATCTCATTTGATTCATCAGTTTCATCGTTCATCAGGTTCATCGTTCATCGTTCATCATTTGGTTCATCAGTTCATCATCAGATCATCGTTTGTTTCATCAGTTTCATTAGTTTAATTTCTATTTGGTCACTCTTTGTATTATCAATGATATAGAAGCTTCTAAATCATTGGTATTATTCATAACCATGTGTGTAAGATTCTTGCCTTTCTCATCCAAAGTCATTACAGTCATACTTCGACTTACGAACTTAATGCATTCAGAGACTGAGCTTGTATGTTAATTTACTCGCATGTTGGTACAATTTATTTATATATAGAACAATAAAATATATATTGATTGGTTTCCATACTCTAAAAATGCAAATAAAACACTCAAAACAATATATTGTAACAGAAAAACATGTTGGTTATTGTCCTAACTTACCACATGCTTTCAAAAAGCAACAAATAAAAATAATGCAAGGAAATGTGATTAATTAAAATGTAAAAGTAAATACATACAATAGCAGCTAACGCTAACATTTGCCAGAGAGGGAGAGATAAGTTATCCTTCATTACAACAGTTGACTTTGATAAATTTGGATTTTATCCAAGTCTTGAAAGACAAACTTAAAAGCAAACATAAAAGCAAACCTTAATCTTTAACTTAACGTAATTAAAAATTTTTCAGCGTTCATAGTTTTAAGTTTCTTGCTGGTTAGCTAATTTTTCTTTTGTTTCGCTCTCACGACCAGCCAGCCGTTTTAAGAGAAACCTAACTAAGGACGTTTGCCTTTGTCGCCCTTTCAACATGTTGCGATCAGGACGAAGACAGGTGTCGTCACCAAGAGTTAATGCACGACCACTAGCCAACTTGTCCGAATGTCTATTTTTATAGTCTTGATAGATAGCACCAGCCTTTTTACGTAGCATCGTTTCAGTTACGCAGTCACCGGCCAATTGTTTGTCTTTTATCCAAAGCCTGAGCAGTCTCTCTATCAGTGGTCGTGAAGATCGCTGCGTCGTTTAGAAACTATGGTTAGTCCTTTTGCAAACTAAATGCCTTGAATATAATCCTTGTGTTTGATAATTGTGGATGTATTTCTGTCATATTGCCGAGCTAGCGCAATCACGCATACATATTTTGCATATTTTTCAATAATTTTCCGTTTAATATCAATTGTTATCATTCGCTTTTTCTTTGCATTGTCTATCCTTTTACTGGCAAACTTTCGGTCTACGCACGGTACTTTTAATTCACATAATTCTGCACTGAAAATCGCGCACAAAATACATGGTACAAAAGTATAATCTGAGCAGTTGAAAAATACAGAGTGATGCTGTTCTCATAAAACACCTCCGACATACTTGGCAACTGACTCATTTGCTCGTATCTCAAACATGGCTTGTATGTTAGCGCTGAAACTTGCTTAAATCTGGCTCGTACCTCAAATTTCTTGTACATTAGGGCACTCGTAAGTTGAAGTTTTACTGTATATAAGTTTTACATATTTTCAATAAAATATGCAGTCTCAGATGCACAAACTATGGAAAAATTGAGCAGTTTTTAGTGCTAAGTCAATAGGAGTTAATAGATCAGCTGATTCGCTTTGCACATCACCATGACGTTGCGTCATGCTAATTATAGGCCTCACTTGTTTTGATTATTCGCATATCTAGGGTTTACTATATCTATGGGTAAGTAAGATGAGCAAAGTTACCACTACGCTATTGTGTTGCCCTTTTATTGGGCATTTGCGTATGGTATAAGCTGTTGAGAGATAGTTGCTGGATGGAGGGGCACGAATTATGAAAGGTGATGTCATTTTAAAAACACTACGACAGTTACCAGAGTAATGACACTTATTTGGTACATGGGGTTATCCGCTCTCGTCATTATAAATTCAAAGCACAAGCTTGGTTACGGTATGCAGATGATTATGCAACTAATGAAAGTTTGTTTTGAATAGAATGTTGTGCTGCTACAGCCGTTTTACCAACCAATACTACATTAACTAATAAACAAATTAATTTGGGTAATGATCTACCAACTTTTTAAATCAAAACAAAAAAGTCTGTCAGAGCTGTAGAGTTTCCTACATGGTGTTCATATCAATGATCTGACTATGAGCAGTATTGCATCATTTGACTTTTAGTATGAGATAAAGAGGCTATGATGAAAAGTCCTTGTACCCCTGCCAAATAAAGCTCCTCCCTAATTCCGCAATTTGACATTATCCATTACATTGCGCCTTATATTGGCATTCACATCTTGACTCTGCTAGTATGTCTCAATGACAAAACATTTTTTCATTGCTTGTGAAACAGGAATCTTTTTGTTGGAACAAAACATAAAGAACTTCAAATGAATGAGTTGCCTGATAGTACATACTCCTACATAAAATGTTGTCTCTCTTGCTAAAGTAAATACAAAATTGTGCAATTGTTGAAGGACAACAGAGGGCTCACTCAACGTACCTACATATGTATCTGTATTCCTTAAATTATTTCCTGCTACAATTTGCTGATGAAAATAGAAAATATTTATTAAAAGAATTGATAAAATAATACAAATTAGTATAAAAGAAGCCAGTAGTGGTCTAACAATGGGTAACATCATTAAGATATGAAAAAATACATAAAGAAAGATTACTTTCTGAAGGATCAATTTGATTTTATTGGGAGGGGATATTCTCTGCAGGCTGATACACAGATCAGCCTGCAGAGAATCAGCAAACCTTTTTATACTGCTTGGATCATCCTTTATAAATGGTTTAACTTGACCTAATGTTTAGCATGGGAATGCCAGTTGGTGCAGTTTAGACAGCACAATATAAGTTGACTAATAGTTGTGTGTTGAACACTAAGGGTGGTGAAAACACATTCACCATCCTTAGTGTCTCAAAGATAAAAACAATTTCTTTAACACGAGAAAGATGAGAGACGACACCTACATTAATACAGTTTAGCTGAAGGTACATGTACACGCATGTCCAAAGTGCCGTTGGTGTTTGGAACAATGAAGCTAGCACACCCTATTGGTAAAAACTAAATGAAAGATGGATTATAGATCAAATGAGCCAGATGCTGATAGCAGACCAGCATAAAAAAGCATGTCAATTATCTATGTCAACCGACATAATGAGAAAAAAATGATCTCTCAGCAAAAAGAAAGGATGTATCATCAAGTCAACATTTTCTTCAGTAAACAAAATTTCTAAAAAGCAAAGATAAGTACAAAGAAAACAAGTTATGAATAAGCACAACTAACTTAAAATTACTTGTTTAAAGTATTGAAACACTGTTGGAAAATAACAAAATTTTGTATTACTATTTTCTCCACAATCTGCAATATGAAAAAAACCTTGTTATAGCAACTTAAAAATTGGCAGTTTAAGATATTAAAACATTTCTGGAATAGCAAAAATTGCTGGAATCAAAGTGACTCCCGGTCATTCGTCAGATGAATTGGTATTGCAAAAGAATGATGTTCGATTCTCAAAAATGAGCTAAGATGCTGAAATCTCTATATGTGTAATTAAAAAAACTGAATTAAAAAAAGGAAAGTGCATAAGAGAAGCTGAGTGTCTTTAGTCATTAACTAAAAGCAAACAAATGAGAGAGACACTTCAAGTCTTTCACAAAACTAACCAGACACATAAAAACGTCTAAAATTGAATTGCAATCAGAGCTCATACACATTTGTTGATTATATAAAAAATTAGCAGAAAACGAGCAAAGAAAAACAAGCAAATCTCTCAATGCAAGCATTTGGAGCTCATAGTATAAACTAAGACAGCCAAAAAAACAATGGGTTTTTCAATAGGTTATCAACAAAAAAGTTGATTTAAAAAAGTGAAGTTGTGAACAGAATTTTTAAAGGTTAAACATTTAAGAGAGCATATGTTCCGTATAGCCTAAAAAATAAAAATGAGTAAAACAACAAAACTAGTTTATTATGTTACAAAACTCTAGATCACAGAATGTTAATAAATTTTCTCAAAACTGATCATATTTTAGACTAAGCCACTCATCAATCATCAAGTTGAGGTCGCTGTGCATAATACAGCCTACTGAATTAGATCAAGTGAGTTGTCTTTGCAGGGGAGAAAGTGCACTTTAAGAGGCATAATTTACCCTTCGAAGCTTTCGTCTACCTCACACTCTTGCAGCCTCCGTATATATTATTAGTTCCGCGCAAGCAGAATCTGTTTAGTATTACGAGAAGAGCTAGTCATAACTATTTAAATCAATCAACTCTACCCTCGCCCTGGAAAAACTAAAATGATACATCAAAAAGCTGCAGTGATGGTGAGTACAAAAACACAACACTAGCTGATTTCAAGCTGAAAAGAGCAAGATACAATAGAAATACCTGTTTCTGCCTACTCTCAGAGTTAATACAAAGCATTAAGTAAAAAGCTACTCAATGTGGAGTTGTCTAACATTGAGTTTTTCATTAGGGAGATGTTTGGTAACTTTGTAGCAATATCTCTGTTCTATGAATAATTCTTGTTCTTATTCAACATTTCTTATTATAGATATATATTATACTACTCTCCTGACAGTATGGTAATTAATCACAAAGCATTCAAGACAGCTTTTGTAACCTTTTCATGACCTTTAATGTTACAGCAATGTGATTCACGATGATGAAAACATAATTGTAAATATTTCATATTAAAATCTACAAGCAACACAGTTTGGTATAATCTTATTTTAAAGTTTTTAAAGTTTATTATTTAGCAAATGTCAAAATATAACTTTTATAGCTGATTTCTGAATGAGCTTACTGGCTGTTATTTTAGTTGGTGATGACTGTTACTGTAACTTATTACTGATTCATCACTTTATTAAAAGTCTCATAAAAACTAGACAATTAGGAAATTACGATCACGCTGTCGAAAGCAAACGATTTCATGGTAAAAGACGTAGCGAGGCCATCAGAAAGTTTTGTTGCAAATTTTTGATTTACTTTGTTATTGAGGGTATGATAACTCGTAACTCAGTTCACAGATGATAGCCGTATTGTAATATATCAAATATTGATATTATTTTTAGAACAGCTATCTGCTGTTAGTAACAGAGATCAGAGGTTAATTGGCATTTAAAGTATACAGTCCTAGAAATAGTTCATCTGCTGAAAACACTTCTTTGTGAGTTTGGAAGAGAAACCAGTGCGTTGTTAAAACTTTTCGACTTTGCCATATATCCATTAGATCTTTTTATAATTTGGGAAGCAACATTTTTTTTAAATGCAACAGAATAATCTAATGATATGTCATGGTAAACACAGCTTGAAGTCTTTTACAAACTATTTTTGTTTAGTGAATCAAAAGGTAGATTTAATGATAGTTCTACTTTTAAAGTAAATATTTAAGTCTCTTATGTTTCCATAAACCACAAAACTGTACAAGCTGGAAGATCGTATTATTATTGATACGGTAGTTATATGATCAGTTGTATGTACATAATATGCTTAAAGTTTTGAGGTTATATTACAGAACGCTTCACAGTTACAACGAACAAAAAATATGTTCATACACGCGTTTTATCTTAGAAATTAATAATTTCAAGCAACTATAATTGAGAAATGAAATTCTATTTAAAACAACCAGATAGAAGTTATATTTTTTGTTGAGTTGATGAAGCAACAAATGGTAGGAAACACTCAAGGTCATCAATAATATGGAGTTTGAAAAATATAATCAGCAACATAATATGAGAATATATATAATAAAATAACTTTCAAATTAATAGTTGGCTGCCTGAACAAAAATTAAAAACAATTTTACACAGATATAGCAATAACCAGTTAGAAATCTCTATGTAGCCTATGAACCATTATCAACGGTTTTATAAATCACTGATATATGACTATGAGCTCTCATCACTCTGTGTCAGGGGTGCCCAAATACTTTTGCTGGAGGGCCAAACAGGTCACCAGGCCTTATCAGGAGGGCCAGGCATAAATACAGCTGTATATATGTAAATGTATTCGTATTTTAAGTAATGTGTAAATAAACATATATACATGAACATAAACATAAAAGTAACAAAGTCTAACATAACAACATATGTTAGTTTATTCTCAACAAAATACATGTATACTGTGCAGAAAAAGTATCTGTAATGTTAATGAGACACATAGAAGCGCGTTTGCATTGCAGCTATTGCTGCAATATCTAGTTTATCTTTGGTTACTGCTACGGCTAAGAGCTGTTGAGTAAGTTCGTCTGTCAGTACACTCTGATACCTACTTTTTTGTAAATGTCAGCTTTGAAAACATTGATTCACACAAGTAGGTTGTACCAAAGAAAGTAAGTAAGTGCACTGTCATATTGCATAGCATAGGATACTTCTCCTGTACAGCAGGTTGCGTTCAGAACCCTACAATAGTTTGCTCAGCAAATTCAACTTTAGCCAGTATATCTGCCTTTAAATCATACAGCTCTAATTCTGCCACACCTGTCTGAACATGAGGAAAGTTATCAACTTGGGCTTTCCAAAGCTGATGTACCTGAAATGGGCACGCAACCAGCTCAATAATGCCATTGATACTATCGAAGGCAGCAAAGCGACACTCCATCTCTGAAGAAACATCACCAATGAGAAAAGCACATGCTGCTGTAAGGTCCACGACATCATCACAACCATTCACAAATTCCCTGATGATTGGAAAGTGGTTCATATCACTGTTTATGTCCTCTTAAAAGCAGAGGAGTTTGTGTTTAAAAGATATTACTGCCTGCCTGTGTTCTACCACATTACGACCTTCACCCTGCAACTTCAAATTTAGGTCATTCAGATAAGCCAAAATGTCTGTCAGAAAATCCATGTCTTTCAGTGAATGCTCCGATCTGAGAACCTCTAAAATCGTTCTGCTGCATCTCCTCCAGTTTCACTAAGAAACTGTTCAATATGCTGTCTTACAGTCCATACTCTTTGCAAAGTTCTACCTTTACTCAGCTACCTGCAAAAGTACATTAAAGTACATTGTATATTAAAAATAATTGACAATATTCACAAGATTGCTGTGCTTTTTTACTTCATCATAATGTAATGAAAATTAGTATGTCAAATATAATTCAAAGATAGCAACATGGTACTAACCTGACATTGTTGTGTACTAACAATTCATCATACTGAGAATCAGACTCCGGTAGAAATTTTCTAAGCTGGCGGTGTCGTCGAGATGATTTTGATCTGAGAAAGTTTATTAGTTTCATAATGTCCAGCATAAGACTTCCATATTCATTTTTCAGTTGTGCACAGAGAATGCTTTCGTGTATGATACAATGAAATGCAATCATCTGAGGATTGTTATCGTTCAGGCGATTAACAAACCAGAATATACACCTATCATAGCTGGGGCGAAATCTGTTGCTACAGAAATTATCTTATGCATTAACACTTTATGGGAGTTCATGTAAGCTTTGAATGCCTGATATATATTTTCTCCAGTCGTACAAGTTCTGTCAGTGGAATAACTGCTGCAAGGTCCTCACTAAACTTGTTGTTGAGATAATACAGAACAAACACACTCAGCTGGGCAACATCATTTATGTCAGTACTCTCATCTACTGCAACTGAAAATGATTTACACCTGTTCAAGTTATATACAATGTATGACACCTTCAATCACATGATTGGCAATAGCTTCTATCCGTCGTGCACACGTAATCCTAGATAGCAGTACTGACTAAAAAGTTTGCTGAATATCTAGCTTTTCAGGGTAGAGCGTTTGAACGGCTGAAACCATGCATTCTTTGAACAGTTCACTGTGGCACTATGGAGCCATTGCGTTGGCAATTTTATAACAAACCTCATAATCAACAGTAGCAGCTCTTTGTTCCAAGCTTGTAGCTCCCCTCATCATAGCCATTTGTCCATTAGCCTGCCTTGCTAATCTATCAAGCTGTTCCTGCCTCTTAGCTATACCTGGAGGAAATCTTCCGTCATAGTCAGGATGGTTTTGAGTGTAATGCCTTTTGACATTTGCCACCTTGTTTATAGCAACTGAATTATTGCATATCAAACATATAGGTTTCCCTTTTACTTCATGAAAAAAAATTGTGTAGTCCAGTCTAGATTAAAATGTCAGTTTTCTCCGTCTACCAATCTCTGAGCCATGATTGCTTACAATTATTTTTTTAAGTCATTAGGCATACAATGAAACAATTTATGCTGAGAAATCCCCCACACTAACTCAAAACTAAACTTTAGGACTAACTTTAGGGCTAAACCTTATGGACTATTAGCCGCTACTTTTTTCTGATGTTTCATGAGCCATGCAGCTGATTTAGAGGCTGTGCCTATTCTGCAATATTTCCTTTCATTGTTAGGGTGCATTAACTGGAATCTGCGGTTAGTGCGGCTCTAGCGGTGAAATAAAAAATGAAACAATGCCTACTGCGGTACTGTTTCGCTAGGTACTAGGTTAAAAGGCGTCGGTTAATACGAAACAGTGCCTAACGGCACTGTTCCGTTTTAACTAGCAAAGTTGCTGCCGTGTTAAAAGCACCGTCATGAGTTCTGCGGCATATACAAAAAGTGCGGCCTATGTATTGTTTTATTACCGTTTTTTTTAAATAAAGCAGATGCAGCCTATATAGCGGCGCGGTTAATAGTCCGAAAAGTATGGTAACAATCACTACTGATACAATAACGATAATGCATTGCCAAACAAACTCTTTAAAATTTGCAAAACATTTAAAAAATGACAACAACTGGGGGCCTGATAAAAACAGCTGGAGGGCCTGATCAGGCCCACTGGTTTCCATTTGGGCATCTGGGCTCCATATTATACATTTTATATAAGTCTATATTTATATACATGTCAGCTTATACCTTGAGTTTTCATAGAATAGTAGACTATAAATAGAAGTACTATTTGATGACATCATACAGCTGGCTGTGGAGTCACACGAAGATGCAACGTTATAACGTAATGCTACAGCACAGCCCAACAATAGAATTGTTATGTCATATCTTAATGTGCAAGGATTTGGTGACATATTTAGCTGCCACTGTCAAAAGTTCAGCTGTGATTTCGCTCGCTTAAACCAACAGATAACACTTGATAATGGAGAGTCTTCACTCTACACTAACAGTAAGTATTGATCTATATTTTATGGTTATAGTCAGTGATGTAAATATCTATTATGAATCGTTTGTAAGCTGTCGCTTTAAATATTTCTGTATAAAAAGACACTTTGCTATTTACTAACAATAAAACGCTAGCTTTAGTCAAAGTAGCATTGACAGCATTGCTTTGTTTGTTAGCTTCTTATCTTATTTCATAAAAACTTAAAATATAAACAGTTTTAATTCTTTCGAGGGAAATAGAGACATTTATACCACATTGTAGATGCCTAATGCTTTGGCAATGATTGAGAAGACAATTACTGGATACACCGGTCTCTTCTCACTACTGGTGAGTGTGTTATATCAAGTTGTTTAAATGCAAGATCTAGACTTTTGTACAATTGGTCAGCGAAAGTCATCACTATAATGTACCGACACAACGTTGCTTCCTTTTATGGCATACACATATACTGGTTCTAACAATACTGCTCAAAATATTATAACTACAGCTACACGTGTTATAGGAAACCAATAAAAAATGTTTACCTGCTGAAGCTATCCTTGAGGCTAAAAAAAACAAGGAGTGTATTCTGCAGCTAGTACAACCCTGGTATGAAGCGATAGCTGAAACAGCTAAAGTCATGACAACGGCTGCACAGGCTATAGAGGGTAAGTAAACTAAATATTTAAACTAGTAGTAGTAGATGCATATAATTGTTATATTTTAGATCATGTGTTATTTTAAGTTTCTAAAATGGTCAGTACAAACCTGATAGAACCACACGATGTTAGTTTATTCGGTTATAACCTGCATGTCAGTCACTCTCATATTCTCACAGATGAATATTAATACTGAATTACTTAATCTAACGCAAACTTTAGAGCTTCTTTTTGCTGCTTGGTTTTATGACTCACAAATCCTGCTGAGTTTTACTTTCTTTAAAAATAGACCTAATATTGTATTAATTTAGAAAGTTTTTCTAAAATTATATAATTGATGGCCGAGTCTGCACCATTTACTTTTTATGCAGTCTCTAAAATGTTGACCATACATTGTTACAGACTTGTTGCCTGAATGCTGCGAAGGCAGCAAGGACAAAGATAGCAGAGAAGGAGTTGATGCTGGAGATTCTCAAGCAGTTCCTGTTGTAAGTTATGCTGAGACAAGCGGGTCCAAGCAAACGCCCCCGAAAGTCACATATGGTGGTGAAGATAACTCCTCAGAGTTACTAGTCATGGTAAAGAGTGCTCACATACAGGATGATAGTGAAGGAATGTTGAGTAAAGAACCAAACAAGCCAGTCATAGACAAGAGATACGGTGTGAGCCAAAATACAAATGGTCAAACAGAACTCATAAATAGCCAAGAATCCAACATAGAAGAAGGCACAAACCACCACCCCGTTGTTATAACAAGAGAACCAGAAGCTTACTGTAAGTATTATATTAAAATTATACTATTACAGCAGCATGATGTACCCTATCTAATGTTTGTCTTAAAGAGAGAGAATAGACAATACTATTATTACAACTAAACTGCACATGAAATGGTCTTCTTTACCAGTGCCCATAAATTGTTAGTCACTGATAGTAGATGTTTTTTTTATAATTAGTATTTACTCATTTGTAGTTCTCCTTTACTAGATAGTGAACATATTTGACTTTTTTTTATTTATGTAAGTTACTAGATTCCCTTTGTCACACTTAACCTCCTCCCCTTTGCAATTATTTTATATTGCTTGGCAGCCAATTATTGTTTGTTACATTCAAAGTTAGCTATCGCTTTGATGTTAGCATCTTTTAGTCATAGCGTACATATTACTTTGTTTTCTTCAGAACTCCTTTGGTAGATCAAAACAAGAAATATATGATAAAACGCAGAACTTTCCTACTTCTAAAAAAAACTTTTTTTAATTGGTTGTGCCAGATCACCTAACCAATCACTGCATAATAGATTTGTTATATATCAATTGTTCCATACATGTGGTGCAGTCTGCTGAGCTTTAGGAGAGCTTAACTACTGCATCATCTGATGTCTATGGTTTCCCCATCATACTAACAAAATAGCCAGCATTCTTAGTGCTAGACAAACCATGACAAAATATGGCAGGTAAACTTGATAAAGTCTATACTTTATGAACAGGTGCTGCTGAGAAAGCTTTCTCCTTTGGTTTCTTTGATAATGAGGATTTGTCTTCTCCAACACCTGCATCATACATCATTAATGAGACTAGTTCAGCGCAAGCTGTTGAACTTGCTGACAAGAATTGTAATGACAGCTCTGGTAGGAGAAATAGCTATATGAAAGAAGAGTTAACACCTTTGAATGTTGAGAGAAACTCTATAGTAAAGTCTCAGACCTCAAGTATGTTATATTATACTTTCATGCTGCACATTTACTTCTGTTTCCTCTTAAAACGCTTTGAGATCTGTAAAACTTATAGTAAGCTGTTTTACTTTGCAAACAACTTTTAAAAATTAATACTCTTTTTTTCTGCTTAAGAACACAGATTAATTTGTGCTTGTATATATTATTATTATTGTGAATGTCGACCGATCTGTTTAATTTCAGGCAGTACAGACCTTGGCTTACAGTTTGGGTTCTTTGATAAAAATGAATCAAGTTCTCCAACATATGCTGATGACAAGTACACATCCACTGCTGATATAACATCTCAAGCAAAGCCAAATCAAGTCTCAAGTATGTCTACTAGTACATATCTAAAAGGTTCTGTTTCCATTCAACTCAGTAATTTTTAATGAGTTTTGTAGGAAATTAAACATGGGAACACAAAGGTTTTGTTATATTGTCATTGCTGCAGCTTAGATCGGGATGTAGTAAGTAGTACTTATCGCTAAGATTGGCGTGTAGTGGGCAGGGGTTGTAAATTAGATTGACATGGTGTAGGTAGTAATTTTCAATTAGGTTAGCATGTAGTACATGTAGCTAGTGCTCACAGCATCAGTTGTCATGTAGTGCCTAGTAGTTGTAGATTAGATTGACATGTTGTAGGTAGTACTTGCCGATTAGGTTAGCATGTAGTAGGTTGGTGCTTGTAGTTTAGGTTGCCATGCTTACGATAGTGTTTGTAGCCAAGCGTATTACTTACATTAATTCAACTATGCATCAATAGTGATATTTACTTGCAATAACCTACAAGTTCTGTTGCAAAACAAACAAATATTTGACTACTCTACTTCAAAATGAAGCCATATTTTGTTTCACTTGGTGATTAACATGCCTAAACTGTTGATCTACATTTTAGGTAGACATTAAACAATGATGTCTTGTATATTGTACTCCAGAGCTAAAGTTAAGATTTGACAATATCATGATTATATATACACTTTAGGGATTGGTGAAGTAGAGATAACCTTTGGGTTTGATGTCCCTGTAACTCCTTCAGTCAGTGCCATACCGATAGGCAGAACAGAGAGGACAACTCCATTTCCTTGTGGTAAGTTAAGTTAATGGAAGGAGTACTGCTCTGTAAACTAGTTGTCAATTTACTTTGCTGTGGTTATTTCTAATCATTCATCCTTTCACTGATACACAAATATGAACCACCTGCCTTTGATTGCCACTATAGTTCTGTTTATTAATATTAACATCATTACACTTGTTTACTAATGATGAGAGTAATAGAGAGCTGTTGTCAAGGTTACTAGTATTACAGTGAGTTAAGTTGAGCTTCTGATTGGCTGTGAAATGTCGAGATATAAAGAGATGTTATATTTTAGATTGTGATGAGGTTGAATCTGAATGCAGTACAGAGTCTGACATTTCTCTGATTTCAGATTTTTCAGATGATGAAGGTAAATACCATTTATTAAATAAATATTACTTTTTCTTTTGTAAATTCATTTAACCATTTTTGTGTTAGCACTAGTAGTTAACAAACTTCATAAGGAATATGTATTGTGTTTTAGATGAGTTAACTGAGAGGAGGCCATGGTTACGGGAATCGTCTAACCCTGATACTTTAGATGAACCTGACAATAACGAGGGGAATTACAACACAGTAGAGGATTTATCTGCCTATGGTTATGATGATAGTTGGGACGCGTATGTTGATGATGAGAGAGTGGAAGAGGCTATGATTTGTGCTCTAGCTAACATCGGCCATGGTTTACCACCAAATATGGACATTGAAGAACGTGAGGTAAAACCAGCATTACCTATAGCTTTACTTAAACGGGTTGGACTATCTCATCCTATGGATCCACCAAAAAGGTCAGAGGAGGCTGAACTAAGTCAGATGCCAAAGCTAAAAGCTCCGCTCATGCCGAGGTGGGATTTGAAAGGCCTTACATTACCCAAGCTTTGTTTTAGGTTTTCATAGACCTTTTTTGTTCTACCCACTCTAAAGTGTATTCGAAAAGGTTTTGTGCAGTTTTGGAAAAGCGGAGAAGTCTTCATGTTAGATTTGGACACAAGCAGCAAAATATGATGTAGCACTGCTATGAGGAATACTGCATGAATACGGTCATATTGATGATGGGATTCTCAATTTTGGAATCTGAGAGGTCTATTAGATAAGGCTCGTAGCTGGTAATCGTACTAGTATTGTAATATGATAGAAGAGTAGAAATGATCAGCAGTGTCTGAGTATTTTACCTTGATGCTTGGAAATACAGTAAAAGGGAGACCAGTTCTAGCAATTACTTGATAATTTATTCTATTATTTTCGTGCAACAAACTGATGTTATATGTAATTATGTGCAGAGTAAATGTTATAAGCCAGCATTTACTCTTGATATCTTTTCACTTCATTCATCGATTTCCCTTTAGTTTTCTGACTCTTTATAATAGCTTATCATTCATGTTTACTATTATTTCCTTTTTTCCCAAGCTTTTTTATTACATTTCTCATTATCAGTCTTATTTCTTTTCTGTTTTATTACATAACATATTTCTGATGTTCATTCAATCATATCTTATCACTAAGAGTATTCTCTGTTTGATCATTCAATGATTTACAAGGTGAAACAACTCCACATAATGTGCTCATGTTGTTAAACCTCATCTCTCAAGTCAGCAGATGATAACTGTAGACAAGATGGGAGAGGTAAGTAAGATGAGCAAAGTTACCACTATGCTATCGTGTTGCCCTTTTATTGGGCACTTGCGTATGGTATAAGCTGTTGAGAGATAGTTGCTGGGTGGAGAGGCATGAATCATAAAATATGATGTCATTTTAGAAACACTACGACAGTTACCAGAGTAATGTGACTTATTTGGTACATAGGATTATCTGCTTTCGTCATTATAAATTCAAAGCACAAGCTTGGTTACGGTATGCAAACGATTCTGCAACTATTGAAAGTTTGTTTTGAATAGAATGTTGTGCTGCTACAGCCGTTTTACCAACCAAAACTGCATTAACTAATCAATAAATTAATTTGGGTAATGATTTACCAACTTTTTAAATCAAAACAAAAAAGTCCGTCAGAGCTTTAGAGTTTCCTACATGTTATTAATATCAATGATCTTACTATGAGCAGTATTGCATCATTTGACTTTTAGTATGAGATAAAGACGCTATGATAAAAAGTCCTTGTACCCCTGCCAAATACAGCTCCTCCCTAATTCTGCAATTCGACAATATCCATTACATTGCGCCTTATATGGGCATTCACATCTTGACTCTGCTAGTATGTCTCAATGACAAAACATTTTTTCATTGCTTGTGAAACAGGAATCTTTTTGTTGGAACAAAATATAAAGAACTTCACATGAATGAGTTACCGGGTCCTTCATATCCCTACATAAAATATTGTCTTTCTTGCTAAAGTAAATACAAATTTGTGCATTTGTTGAAGGACAGCAGACCGCTCCCTCAATGTACCTACATATGTATCTGTATTCCTTAAATTATTTCCCGCTACAATTTGCTGATGAAAATAGAAAATATTTATTAAAAGAATTGATAAAATGATACAAATTAGTATAAAAGAAGCCAGTAGTGGTCTAACTATAGGTAACATCATTAAGATATGAAAAAAATTCATAAAGAAAGATTACTTACTGAAAGATCAAGTTGATTTTATTGGGAGGAGGATATTCTCTGCAGGCTGATACACAGATCAGCCTGCAGAGAATCAGCAAACCATTTTATACCGCTTGGATCATCCTTTATAAATGGTTTAACTTGACCTAATGTTTAGCATGGGAATGCCAGTTGGTGCAGTTTAGACTGCACTATATAAGTTGACTAACAGTTGTGTGTTGAACACTAAGGATGGTGAAAACACATTCACCATCCTTAGTGTCTCAAAGATAAAAACAATTTCTTTAACATGAGAAAGATGAGAGACGACACCTACATTAATATTGTCTAGCTGAAGGTACACGTACACGCATGTCCAAAGTGCTGTTGGTGTTTGGAACAATGAAGCTAGCACATCTTATTGGTAAAAACTAAATGAGAAATGGATTATAGATAAAATGAGCCAGATGCTGATAGCAGACCAGCATAAAATAACATGTCAATTATCTATGTGAACCGATATAATGAGATAAAAATGATCTCTCAGAAAAAAGAAAGGATGTATCATCAAGTCATCATTTTCTTCAGTAAACGAAAATTTTAAAAAGCAAAGATAAGTACAAAGAAAAAAGGTTATGAATAAGCACAACTAACTTAAAATTACTTGTTTAAAGTATTGAAACACTGTTGGGAAATAACAAAATTTTGTATTACTATTTTTTCCACAATCTGCAAAATGCAAAAAAACTTGTTATAGTAGCTTAAAAATTGGTAGTTCAAGATATTAAAACATTTCTGGAGTAGCAAAAAATTGCTGGAATCAAAGTGACTGCCGGTCATTCGTCAGATGAGTTGGTATTGCAAAAGAATGACGATTGATTCTCAAAAATGAGTTAGGATGCTGAAATATCCATATGTGTAATTAAAAAAACTGAATTAAAAAAAGGAAAAGTGCATAAGAGAAGCTGAGTGTCTTTAGTCATTAACTAAAAGCAGACAAATGAGAGAGACACTTCAAGTCTTTCACAAAACTAACCAGACACATGAAAGCATTTAAAATTGAATTGCATTTAGAGCTCATACACTTGTTGATAATAAAAAAAATCAGCAGAAAACGAACAAAAAAAAACAAGCAAATCTCTCAACGCAAGTATTTGGGGCTCATAGCATAAACTAAGACAGTCAAAAAAACAATGGGTTTATCACTGGGTTATCAACAAATGAATTGATTTAAAAAAGTGAAGTTGTGAACAGAAATTTTAAAGGTTAAACATTTAAGAGAGTGTATGTTCCGTATAGCCTAAAAATACAACAAAGTAAAACAACAAAACTAGTTTATTATGTTACAAAACTTTAAATCATAGAATGTTAATAAATTTTCTCAAAACTGATCATATTTTAGACTAAGCCACTCATCAATCATCAAGTTGAGGTCGCTGTGCATAATACGGCCTACTGAGTTAACTCAAGTGAGTTGTCTTTGCAGGGGAGAAAGTGCACTTTAAGAGGCATAATTTACCCGTCGAAGCTTTCGTCTGCCTCACACTTTTGCAGCCTCCATATATACTATTACTTCCGCGCAAGCAAAATCTGTTTAGTATTGCGAGAAAAACTAGTCATAACTATTTAAATCAACCAACTCTACCCTCGCCCTGGAAAAAACTGAAGTGATACATCAAGAAGCTGCAGTGATGGTGAGTACAAAAACATAACACTAGCTGAATTCAAGCTGAAAAGAGCAAGATACAATAGAAATGCCTGTTTCCGCTTACTCTTGGAGTTGTGCTCATTAGCAAACTGATCATCGCAGCATCATACAACATTGAGTACCTGATCGAATGGCAGAGCACCATTGGTGAAGCACTTGCAAAACCAGCTGTGTTAAACATGGCGAATGTAATAGTTTAAACAGTGGCTGAAGCAAAATTATCTGAACTAATATCGTACTTTTCAAAAAACACCATCAGTAACAAAATAGAGGACATGAATAAATATATTTCATTTGAAGTAGTCACAGATCCGATTTGAGACCAGGTAAAATTCATCTCTCAACTCGACGAGACCAACTCATAAAAAGTACGGCTTAACTGTCAGATTTTTGTGCCTGTGGTGGTGCTAGAATGTCTGCTATGTTGTTTATTTCTTATGTAGTACGTAGAGCCTTCTAGTCTGCGGGAGTGTTTAGTGCAAGTGTGGTAATTACTCTCTTTTTAACTTCCTGTATGCCTGAGCTCTGGTCATGGTTGCGTCTAACGCATTTCTTTTGCGTTAATATCCCCCTCTCTCCCCCTCTCTTTTCTCCTCTCTCACTCCCCCTCCCTCCTGGCTGGCTTATGTTTGTTTCTTTACTTACTTTTTTGTCCTATTTGCTATACCTCTGTGCTTCTGGTGCAGCCTGGTTCAGGTTTCATTTAGTTTTATCTAGTTGGTTTTAGCATGTGCAAATATTTGAATATTTTTTAAACCTTGCCTAGAACCTGGTTGGCCAGAATACAAACCAGGTATACACTACTTACAAATCAAATGGCTAATCAAATGTGGCTAACTTGGTACGGCAACGTGCTCATCCACACGGCAAACTTTCGAGCGATATTTTTCCTCCAGAAACGAGACAATTTTGAGATACGAGCCTACAGTTCTTGATGCGGCCACTAGGTGGCCAAGCGCACAAAAGGCAGCTTTGGAGAACAGCATCGATTGGTCTTTCTCGTCAGATTAGTTTGAAAAAGTTTTAAAAAAAGCAGACTAAAAGTGGTAGCTAAAGTGAGGCAAAAAGGCCAAGAAGATAGAGAGGCAGAGAGGCAGAAGAAGATGATAAAAAATGACAGTAAAGTCAAAACTAGCATTAAGGTTAGTGTAAAATTAAAACTTGTTTTTAAGTGTGTGTTTACTAAGTTAAATTTGTTTATATGTAAGTTAAAGCTTATGCTATGTAGTGTCACAAGTGTTGCGTACCGAAGGTGTTGTCGTGAAGTCTCTCACAGATCGCCGTTAGCTGGGTTATCTGTCTCGAAGATAAGAACTCCAAGCAGTACTGCACATAATAATGTTACAATTTACTGCAAATCATAACCACTAAATGGGTATTTGTTACTTGATTACTTTCCATCGTAATATCCTGTTGTAGGTGTTTTGTTCAGCGAATGGGTATGGATTAATTTGTAATTAGCTAGTTTAAATAGGTAATATTGTGTTGAATTGAGAGAAAATTGACATACTAGCTCAGTCCGGGAATACAGAAGCTCGCATGCCGAGGTATGACTGCAAGGAATATACACTAAAAGATTACAATTATAGGCAATATAGTTGCGAAGCTGTGAGGGAAGCCACAAACTTGGAATCATTATTTCAAGGGTTTACCACCCAAATATAGTAAATGTATATACACTGTATTATTACAATCCTTAGTATCCATTGTAAGTCATTTTTTTAAATAGTTAAAATTCTATTAACTGCTGTTAAAATTCTGTTGAATTCTGTTCACCAATTACTCCAGCTGAATACATGTAAACTTCAAAGAATGTGAAACATTTACACAGAGTATGAAGCCTCACCAGATTGTCACATAACTTCCCAACTCACTCGCTGGTATTTGTGTATACATTACATACATTGGTTATTTGAGATGTGTTTTTGTTAGGATCATCGGCTGGGGCTGGTGATGAAAATGGTGTAGTTTTCTTGTCTTAGTCTATCGCAACACACGAAGTGAATGTCTTATTGCATTTGTTTAAAAACACAAAGCCATTAAGTTGAAATCTTTGTAACAAAATCAAATTTCTAGCTAAAGGGCTGTTGAAAAAACTTGACTGCTCATGAGGGACTAAAACATGCAATTATGAGCATTTATTGCAAGTAACATTTTGTAACAGCAAGTTTTGAGTCTATAAATTCACTCACAAAGTTGTATCCTTAGCGTAGACTAAAACAATAAGGCTCTTACAGAATGAAGCTGAGTGGAAGGTAAACACAACTTTCCTTCCATCTTAGTAGTAGTACCAGTTAATGTTTTATTGCCAGCCTCTGTACCGGCATAATGGTAAGTTATTCATCACTGTTCCTTGGTGAGACTAATATGCTTAAACTTAACCATTTTGTCTCTACAGAAGACTTAGCCCTTCTTAAAGTACATTTAGACCTGTTTATTTAACCAAAAGAGTTCCTGACCCTGTTTTTTAGAAAAAAGTTTTGCACAAATGGCGAAAACTCTTACAGTCGTTTATGAAAATATTTTCGATGTAGTACTGGTTAATCATACAGAGGTTGTCGACTCACCTGATGTTATATCTCTCGGTTCATTAATCGGGGCATAGTTACAGCTGAACTAAAATGAAGCAGCATACCTGGTCTAACAACTCTCCAAAAGAAAACTAAAGACATTCTTATCCGCAGAGGAGATCAAGTCACTTTTCTGGAATCCCATGTCTGATGTTTGTGATGAACTCTCAACCAACAAACGATGTTCAAAAAATATAGGATAGATTATCAACAAACTTTGGCAAACTGCTTGATCTAGCAAACAGAGAGAATAAAGCTTAGAAGCAAAGGTCAACTACAAAGGTCAACTACTAGGGTGTGGTAGACACGCAGAGAAGCACGAGCAGAAAAAAAGACTTTACAGAATGTACGTCAACTGGTAACGTCAACTGGTAAAGTCAACTGGTAAAAACCTACTTCTTTCATGAGTATAAAAAGCAAGAATGTGCAAACAAAAAGCACATAAGACTATAAGAAAGGAATAGTCAGCAAACCCTTTAAGATGGGTAATAATAGCAAACTGTTCTATAAGCACCTCTGAAAAAAATAAGGATAAACAACCTATATCAAGCAGAAAGCTTAGTGACTGCAACTTAACCAATAATAATCTGTAGTGTGCTGAATTGTTAAATACCTTCCTTCCTGTGGTTTATTAGAGCAATCACAAAATGTACATCTTGACACTATACATGTATTCTCATTAATGCTGGCTCGAGGGATTAGTTCTAGCTACATGACACCGAGGGTGTTACATAATACATTACATAATACGATGCAAACTACATCACCCCTTGATTTATAAATCACAACCAGGGTAATCAGAAAATATTAATAGATTACATACTAGCATAACATACATGTATATCTGAACTGACAATACAAATCGTCACAACCCAAACATGGCTCTAGTGTTCATAAAATTCTCCATATCTTTCTGGAGGTCGCCTGTCTCTAATTGGTCTGGTATTGCCCACTGCAGTATTTTCGTTGTCATGATCACTGTCACTCTCAGTATTTGAGTCTGCGGAACTATTGTCATTTTTACAGATGTTGAGATTATCAAAATCAAATTCAACTTCCACAGCATTGTCAATTGACACCCTATCACTACCCGTATCCTCGCCATTACAATCAGCTAACCGTATTTCTGAAATGTGCCTGTTTGTGCCATCAACCTCTAAGACTACATCAGATACCAACGCAGTTACTTTTCCTTTTGCCCATACAGTAGTACATTTAGCATGCACTGGCTTAACATATACTGTGTCACCAATTTTGTATGGGTTTCTTAACGCTCCACGTGAAAATCTTTGTGGCTCTGCAACAACGTCAGGATTTCTTACTGCGTAGGAGTATAGCATTTGCGAAGGTACAATACCTCGCCTGTTTGGGGTATTGTTGTACCAAAACACCATTCTGTTAACCTCGTTTCCTGAACGCGCAGCCATTCTTTTAATTGTCCTATGGTTACGTTCGACAATGCCATTACCAGATGGCCTGTAAGCGCAACTTGACAAATGATTTACGTTCCATGTTTTTAGGATGCTAGACAACTGCGCGCTTTTGAAGCATGGACCGTTGTCAGAAAGCAACTCTTGTGGGGGACCCTGCTCCTCAAATATGCGTACCAACTGTGCTATTACAGAGTTGGCTGTCTCATCTCTCAGTTTTAACCATATTGCAAATCTGCTAGGGCCGCAATCCAAGATGGTCAAATAAGGTATTCGACCCACATGTGTAATGTCAACAGCAAGTCTATGCCACACCTTTTCGACTTCCAAATTTTCTCTCTCCCATCTCACAGGTGAAGGATCAATTTGTTTGCAGATTTGACACTCTTTCACAACTCTTTCAATCACATCTTTTGAGGCTCTGTCACCAAATCTCTGATTAGCTAAGTAACTCATCTTGTCAACTCCTAAATGATGAACTTGATGCATGTTATATATTTCTTCATCAATACTTGAAACTTTCTCCGCTGCTACGTCCACACATGATACTAGTGGTTTCAGCCACTTTTGTTCACCCTCGTTAAAACATCAGCACGATTGTCCGCTGACTTGACCAAGGACATTAGTAGAGTGATGCCATATTCTTCTACCAATTGCGCAATAACCCCAAGCCGCCTTTTGACTATCATTTCTGAAAATCCACTGACTTTGGGGCGATTGCTTTCTGTGATAATAGAATTAACCCAGTTATACACTGATAATGAGTCAGTGACAATCGTAGCTTGTTTTACTCCCCACTTTATTGCAAGATTTAATCCTTTGAGTACATTTGAGCTTTGAGCTACATTTATATGCATACTGTCATCAATTTTTCTTAGCCATGATGCATCTTGTACAATGCTACCTTCCATTTTTATGCACACACCAATAGCTATAAAGCTCGCATCACACCAGACCTTGCAACACTCATCTCTATTCACAGACCATTTGCCTTGCACTGGGTCATGTCTTGTTACCCTATTTAGTGTTTCATCTAGCATCTGCAGCACTTCTTTTGCTATTGCATCATCCCACTTGCCATCAGCAGCACATCGCTTCATGTAGCTGCATGCGACTCGTAACCAGCCAGCTACTGGGTAGTGACCAATCAGTTTACCACACACAGAAAACAAATCTCTTTTTGTACGAATGCTTTCTACTGTTGGCACAGCTGAGTCACGTTGCCATGTACATATACCTTTTTTACTGATTGTCACGTGAAGCCCTAGAACACGCGCTTCACGTAAATCGACAGGCTCTTTTGTGACTAGACCAAACTTTAACAAATGGCTGCGCACAACTTCGACTGGCACTACTGATTTATTTACTAAAATATCATCAATATAATGATCAGTACCAGCAGCAACCGTAGGATCAAGTGACAACACTGTTGACAATATTTTTGACATAATCTTAGGCGCAGAATTGAGACCAAAACCTAGTCTAGTCATGACATACAATGTTCCATGGAACATAACAGCTTGAAATCTCTGCAAACTACCATCAACATGCAGTTGTAAATATGCTTTCTTTAAGTCTAACATGCAAGCATCACTGCCTAACTTACACCACTTGCGGAGTTTGTCTTGGCATACTGCGGTGTCCAAACCAGGATGACTGCTGACATACCCATTCAGTTCTTTGCTATAATCCATTACAGGTCGTACCTTTGTCTCTTTATTAGGTTGTGTAGCTGCCAACAATGGAATAATGCCAGTTACAGGTCCATGAAGCACTTCTCGGTGTGGCTGCAGCCATCCGTTTTCTATCCATTGCATAACCTGTTTTTCATATTCTTCTCTGACGGCATCATTTATAGCGTATTCTCCACATGTATTGGACAATATAGGCTCTCTACTTAACCACTTCCAAGCAACTGTCCACTTGTGACCATCAAATTGTGCTTTAAAGTTTCTATCATCTATAACTATCGGCGGCTGCTGGTCATCATTATGACTGAACGGACTAGCTTTGTTACGTAGCATCACGCCAACTGTTCTTAACTGTCTTGCTCCAAAGAGTACACCTCTATTTTTATCTATAGATACCCCGCCTAGCTTTGCAATGCCATCCATTCCCAGTATCATCTGGCAACCGCTTACTAGCTTCGGAGCAATCATACACTGAACTGTAATTTTACAAGAGTGATCCAGTTCTATGTCAAGAGTTGTCTTACCCTTGCATGTAGTGATATGTCCATTTAACATCATTATTTGTCGCTGAGGACCTTTCGGCAGCAATCCTAACTGCTGTGCCCACTGTTGTTGTATAATTGATTGCTCACATCCACTATCTACCAATGCTTTTATCTTTGTGCCTTTTATCCATACATAAACAAATGGTAGCACCGAGTTTTTTACATTGGGGGAAGAGCCGGTGCATACACTTCCCCACTGGCATTTCCCTGCATCTGAAAACAGTTTTTCTGGATGTGACCAAGTTTATTACACCGGTAGCACCTGACCTCACGGCGCTGCCAATGCTGCCTCCTTTTCCCAGCAGCACATGAGGTCGTTTCGCCATTTCCTGCAGTTATCATCATGCGGGTCCTGTTCACTAACTCCGAAAGACCCATGTCTTCTACAGAAGCAATAGATTTTAGTTGTGTAGCCACTTCTGTAGGTAATCCTGCCATGAATGCACATTTAAGCAATGGGTCAGGTTCTGTTTGTCCCATCAAAGTTGTTAAACGTTTGAGGTCTGCCAGATATACATCTACAGCTTCACCATCTCTTAAAGCTCGGTTTTGCAGCTGAATATAAGCGCTGAACCTGTCTACACTAAAAGCTGTCAACAAAGCTGCCTTTAGTTTAGGGTAGTCTTCCTTGATATCATCTTCTAAATGTTTATACACGGCAAATGCTGCCCCTGACAAGAATAGTGGTAAGAAGGTTGTGAGATCGTCCACTTTTTGAAGCTTGGCCACTAACTCTAGCTTGTCTACCCAGACACTGAAGTCACCGCTTTTACCATCCTCATATGTCTTGATAAGCTCGGATACCTTCACTGACATTTCTAGTGTAGTTTAGAGCCGAAATAGCTTGTGGTTTATTAGAGCAATCACAAAATGTACATCTTGACACTATGCATGTATTCTCATTAATGCTGGCTTGAGGGATTAGTTCTAGCTACATGACATGACAAAGAGGGTGTTACATAATACATTACATAATACGATGCAAACTACACTTCCTACTAACAATAGCAATATCAATATCAAGACTGGTGTTGTTATTAAACTCATACATGACATCAAAAACAATAATTTTTCTGGACTAGACTAAACAAGAAAGCATGAGCTTTTTAGGAAACCCCAAGCTGATAGCTGGATCCTTATCATACACATACCAGGCTTCAATAGACAGCAGAGTGTGAGAACCATGGAAATCTGTAATAGTTTTTCCAATTCACATATAAGAGGCTGAGAAGATCCATGTGACTATAGAATTATCCAGGTCAAAATGCTTAAACAGATTGTCTTGCGCCATTTTAATCAAACTTTGGATGCTATCCTGTACCAAAGGCAACATAGCTTGAGAAGCGGTCTTCGTTGTGAAATTTAGTTCATCATTGTTAATTTGGGGTAAATTGAGCATGTGTTCGTATACATATAATCCATACCGGATGCTTTACTATGTGTTCCAATAGATGCATTTTCTACAATAGATGCATCCTACATGTACTAGGGCAAGTAGCTTTCTGATGGAATATATGTATATTTTGGCAGTATACGTACATGCATCATCTCATATTTATTTTGTGCAATAGTTTTGGCAGAACACCTACATTACATCACAATGGTCAGACAGTATCAAATAAATAGAGGTACAAGTATTGAAAAGTTGGAACTGTGTATAGTGAAGCCCTTCGTAACAAGCTGAAAGTACATGTAAATGCTGCGCTGCAACAGTATCGTGTAAGTAAAATGTCACTTACCCGGTACACAGCATGAAATAGGCAGAGCAGTAACCTTAGGGTAAGCTATGGTAATGTGTCAGAACAAGTAGGGTAGGCTATGGTAATGTGTCAGAACAAGTAGGGTAGGCTATGGTAATGTGTCAGAACAAGTAGGGTAAGCTATGGTAATGTGTCAGAACAAGTAGGGTAGGCTATGGTAATGTGTCAGAACAAGTATTTCGCCCAAAGTTGGAAATTGGCTTAGCCAATCATATGGCCCTTTGCAGATAAATTTTGTGGACTGTTCATTTTAAAATGTCGAGAAATAGGGTACAAATTTGCTGCTAATGGGTTGAAAATTCCTAAATCTAGACAAAAAATACACATGACAGGCTGTGGCTTGTAGTCCTCATTCAAAGAACGCCAGCGCTTACCTCCCCGTACACTAGAGGCCATTCAGCTATTCGAGTACCAAAATTTAACAAAGTGGGTTTTGATGAATTTTTCAATAATCTATCAAATGTTATAAAAAAATAAAAATTCTCACCAAGCAGCATATACAATATGAATGACACTGGGTGATCGACAAATCAAAACCCAAAACAAACTGTTGCAAGAACAGTAAAGAAGCAGGTAGAAAGCATAACTTCTGCAGAACGAGGTAAGCTTGTTACTATAGTATGCACTATAAGGATCACAGGAAATTACATCCTGTCACTTCTAATATTTCTTCGAGTCAGAATGCAGTCACATTTAATGGACTTTTACCCCCAGCTAAGAGTAAAGGTTGTGCAGCGAAAATTGGATGAATAAGGAAATTTTCAGCTCTGTTTACATTTCTCATTTTATTCAGAATACTATATTTACCCCAAAGAATCAAATAACTCTGGTCTTAGACAGTTCACATATCAGCATTGATAGTTTAGGGAAAGCAAGATGTGCAGGTTGGATGATATTGACCATATTTCCTCATACGTCGCATGTCATCAACAGTAGTGTTGAACTGTGTTGTAAACAGTCCGTAGACCGTGATGTAAAGTGGCTGGATACGATGAGAGGTCTATAAAATATATGTTGCTGTGGTGACTGGGGTTAGTTGATAAAGACGATAAGATGGAGGACGATAAGGTGAACAGGAGAGCACTCACCTACTCGAGCATATTTCTGTTATTTGGACAAGAATGATGAAATATGGGTAGACTATAACAATGTCCTTGAAGTGCTGCCAGAGGCCATCATTGATCAGAGAGGAAGAGTTCACATCAGCTATGCATTAGACTGCAACCAATACCTTTTTATACCTGTAGCTACTTCAGATTGTTCCATTTTGGCTTTTTCTTGGCAATCTGTCTGCTAAATAAAAGTACCAGCCATTACAGTATGCCTAGTATTCTTTACGCCCAACATGCTGGTCGACCATGCCCGACGTGCCTCAATTTTTTATTTTGCCTTCTGATTGAAATGAAAACTTGATTTGATGAAGTGATAGACTAATAATGCTCATCGAAATGCTATGGCAGGCTGCACCTATGCTGTTAAAGTCAACATGACTGTACAATATATAAATAAGTGATAGCCATTCAAGTTTTGGTTGCTCAACTTGTCCGGTCTTCCCTACATAATAACTGCTTCCTCCCGCATAGTGGCAGAGATATCGAAGAGGGGGGCCCACAAACAATAAAAATAGATGCAGCAGCATGCCGTTTCGGACTGTCTTCAAATTGTAAACCTTATGAGACGCTTTCTCCTTATTCACTGCAGATGTTTCATTTGCTTGTTCTATAAACCAGAAGTTAAAAAAAAACTATATTGGCGCTAAGTGGGGTAATTTGGGTCTCTTAAAAATGCACTATTCATAGAACAGAAAATAATGCTAAAGTCACTTGACAGGATATGTTATGAGGCAACCATATTGATTTCAGTCATGCGTGCTTCATACTGCAGAAGAGGTAAGTGATATTGTATATATTTATTTTTTTCTCTACATTTTATAGCTTAGAAACTAGTGAAAGCGAATACTCTAGCCCAGGGGTCTCCAAACTTTACAGCCAGAGGGCCACATGAACCTTCAGCCAGCATGTTGAGGGCCGACAAACCGTATACCGCTGGTCAAAGAGCGAATATTTTAATAAAATGAAGTACATAACACAAGATTCATTAGTTAAGAAAATATTTATTCAAAATTTAAAAGTTAAATTTCAAGCAAGAGTAATATAAATATAAATAATTGGTGAAATTGGCTTTTCGATGACAAAATTGTGAAAAAGTCTGGCTTTAGGTTTGAGGTCCCAAGCATTAGAAGAGCCCTCAGATTTTCATCTGACATGTTTGTTCTATAACAGTTTTTCACATACTTCATTTCTAGAAAACGTTTTTTACACAAGTGGTGCCAAACATAGATAACAGTTCTGCAGCAAATTGCCTCAAATTTTGATAGTTCTCTTTAGGTAAGAATTGGTAAAATTAAACAAACCCTTCTTAAATTTTATCCCTCAGCGAGTCATTTGCTTGCAGATCAATCACCTCTAATTGTAAACTGTCTGGACATGCAGTTGCATCCACTTCAAATGGATTTTGAAAGAGTCTCAACTCATCTGCTTTTGCGTGCAAATCAGCAAATCTCTTCTGGAATTGATGTTGAAGCTCTTCAATAATCCCACAAGCAAATGAAAGTGGAAAATCTGTGTTAGCTTCTACCATAACCTCTGTACAGTTTTTAAAATGTATTAAATTCATAACCTGAACTTGTTTCAGGAACAGGTCTAGTTTGTGTCTGAAGGCCTTCAGATGTGTGAACAAATCACTAATGAGGTTTTCTTCTCCCTGTAGCTTAATATTTAAACTGTTGATATGGCCAGTGATATCTGCAGCAAAAGCCAACTTACATATCCACACTTTATCAGACAGTAATGCTTGATGCTTCCCTTTTCCTGCAAGAAATTCAGCAATTTCCTTTCTTAGCTCAAAAACCCTTGACAGCACTTTTCCACAACTTAGCCATCTTACTGCAGTGTAATATGGCATGTCTACAGATTCTGTCTCAGTCTCTCTTAACATTTCCCTGAACTGTCTGTGATTCAGTCCATGTGATCTTATCAAATTCACCATTGCTGTTACGGAATCCAACACACAGCTAATGTCCACATACTTAGCACAAAGAGCTTGTTGGTGTATTATGCAATGTAGAAACATTGGTTCGGATATATCTTTTTCAGCACAAAATTGTTTGATTTGTCCCACCAATCCTTTCTTCGCACCACACATATTTCTTCCCCCCATCTATAGTTAAGCATTTCAGTCAAATCTAATTCAAACTATATTGCTCAAATGTTTTCTGTATTTCTTTCATCAAGTCTTCTCCAGTCGTTGTGTTGTACATACTGTTCAGTGAAGCCAACTCTTGAGTGATATTTAAATTGCCATCCACACCTCAAAGGAAAATTAGCAACTGGGAGGTGCCACACCTGTCCGTTGACTCATCAATTGCCAAAGAAAAATGCACAAAATTCTTAGCATGGCTGGCAATTTGCTCCATTAGGTTTGTGCTCATGTCTCCAATTCGCCGGGCAACAGTATTAGCACCCAATATTATAGTTTTAATAACTTTTGATTTTTCCGGACAAAGTTCATCCACAATCTCTAGCAAACAGTTTTTTACTATCTCACCATCTGTAAAAGGCTTGCCTTTTTTAGCGAGAATATAAGCCACTTTAAAACTAGCCCTTGCTATCGACTCATTTCGTTTTGAAGCTTTTGTGAAAACTGATCTTTGAGAATTAATGCACTGCTTTAGCTTTGCAGTTTCGCTTCACGTATATTTCCTTCAAACCGTGAATATGTTCCCTGGTGTTTGCTTTGGTAATGGCGGCGCAAATTGTACTCCTTCAATACTGCAACAGTCTCATGACAGATGACACACAATGCTTTATCTGCAGATTCGATGAAGAAGTATTTTACACTCCACTCTTCTTGAAATCGCCGACATTCATCATCTACTTTTCTTTTCCTTTTATGAACCATTATGAAGCATTGAAATATAAGGTATTTCCACGTTATCCCTCAGCTCTTTAAATTTCGCAATGTGCTTGAAACGGAAGTATGAATAGGAAGTTGGGACAAAAATTGACGCAAGCCACTTTTGTTAGTTGGTTTGAGTCATAACATGCATTTTCTGTACAAAGTTTATTTTGTTTGATAATATTTTTTTTTTTAATTTTGTTTAACAATATTATTTTTTTATTTTGTTCATTAATTTTTTTTTCTTAAGTGTCTCTGCGGGCCGGATTGAGGGGCCCAACGGGCCGCATCTGGCTCGTGGGCCGTAGTTTGGAGACCCCTGCTCTAGCCTACAGCATATACAATTTTGTATTTGTACACATTGGTATGAAAAGAAGAAATCTATGATGTGGCAAGTTTGTTCACATAACGCTTCACTGCTATTGTTATGATAGAGCTGCCGAATAGGTAGTGAGATGTAGCAACATATGAATTGTACAGTATGTTGTACCCAATTTCGCATATGTCACTGTACCTGCTGTCAGTTAAATGTTTATTTTCGAATTTTTCTTTCATGACTTATCTAGTTTAAATATATCTCTAGGTATGCTATACATTATCCTAGAACACTTATCTTTTTCAAGTCAAATCTCATAACTAAACAAAGGTACCATCTCTTAATAGATATTTCAAAGATCATAAAGAATTTTAAATGGCTCACATTCAGCGGAAGCAGCGTGAAAAAGAGGGGACAACTCCTACTTTTTGTTTTAGCAATTTTGTTAACTATCTATGCTTTATTGTAGCCTAAAAAGTGGGCTGAACTTCAAGTTTCCTGTTGTACGATCTGTTAAACCTAACAAAAGGGTGCTGAACCAATTTTTATATTCTGTTAAAACAAAATACGAGCCGAATCTAGATTTGGGCCTACCGATAACACAACCTTCTGGAGCCAACAAGATGGTGCTGAAATCTACTCTTTATACTCTGCTAAAGACAACAGAGTGTCATAAACCCACTGCTACAAGAAATAGAACCCGCAGGACCCAGCAGTAGTGAACTAGGCTGATTACTAGGATAATTTTATTATCTTAGTTTATAATCTTCGCTTTGTTATACAAACGTGATAGTGTGCCTTTGAAAGTAGCAATAGACAATCTTTTTCAGCACATAAAATAATGTATTTAAGTGAGTCATGTGTCTCCTGAAAGAGCAAAACACTAGCTGAACTACTTATCATACCTAAAAGGGTGTAATTTAGCTTAGTGACAATTCCTTGAATTGTCCAATAACAAAAACTGCTGAAAGAAAATTACATAAAAATTCTCATTACATAGCAATAAAAAAATCCATACTTATCAAGCAACATAAATCATACAACAAATTTAACTGCCTATAAAAAAAAACAAATAAAATTGAAGTAAGGAAAATTTTAGGCCCACAGGTTGACAATCGACAATGAAATGCTAAATTTGAACAATATGTTTTTAATATCAGATTAAATTATTAATATTGCATTTATAATACGCTTCACTATTTTAAACATTCCCGGAGTGCAGTGAGTCAACCCTAACGATTGATTTAATTCAATTGACTTCTACAACAAAATTAAACCAATACAGACATGACTACTAACAACATACCTGGTTGTTAACCACCCAAGGTGGTGAAGGTAATGAAATCACATCGATTAAATTGTGACCTGCAAAGGTGTGGCCCTATAACTATATGTAAATTGCACTCTTGCGAGATCACGCAATGCTGATATTTAATTAACCTCAGTTGTGCTCCTCAACATCACAACAAAAAGAAAAGGCTACTGCATAAGATCATCAGAAAAATATACCTAGTATGGTGCTTGGATTCTGAGTTATTTACCATAAAAATAATCTGTACATGAAGAGCTAATGACACTGATTCCTTTGTCATTTTCATTGGTTCTTTTGAGTTGTCCTATCTTCGCCTGCCACTAGCGTCATTATCGTAGTTGATAAATATAAGCAGTAAACGATAAAAATAAGCGGTAAGAGCACACAACACCGAATATGAAAATTGTGACATCATAATTTCCGAGCCTATACCGTTGAACATTTCTGCGGTAGAGCTCTGGGGAAATCCTATAAACACCAACCAATACCTGTCTCACCATGTCAAACAATGGCTCATTTAAAATCCAAGATATGGAAGAACCTCAATAAGCTAAAACAGTACATATGTAATTGATGTGCTTTAACCACATTTAGCTCCCATACTGATGAGTGCTCCTAGCTGTTCCCGTACTGATGAGTGCTCCTAGCTTCAAGAATTCTCATTCAGTGCAAGAAGGATAGTACAGAATGAACAAAATGAAATACATGAATTTTACCTACCGATGAAACTTATAACTGAAGTAATTTTTTGGGATATCCATTTAGTACTAGCATGTTTCCATGTTTAGGCCAGGATTATTTATAGTTTAATCTCTTTGGCCTGTATCATTTTTACGTTTAATGTAATCTCTTTGTTCTACTGTTATATATACTTTTTATAGTTTTTTAACAGTTTTTGTAAAATGAGACTTAATTGTCATCATCACAAAGAATTAGACTAGTTTAGACTGACAGGTAATCACTTAACTCAAGTTTTGTGAAAAAAATCACCATAAAATACAATGATGCCATGATCCAGTTTGGTCAAACTCTTAGCACAACTAAGCCTCACAATCTTGATAGATTCGCTAGGCAATATATGTTCGTATATAGTAGCAAATACGCTACGCTTTTGGTAATAACGCAAAGTCATGACATAACGTCAGTAGAAGCCGTAGCTCTTATTAGTAAGCTTACTCAAATTTTCCATTGGCAATATGCCAGGTTATTAGCAAGTGGCAGGCAACTCTCATTACCTCTAATTAATTATAAGCTGATTTTTAATACCCGGGCAACGCTGGGTAGCACAGCTAGTATACACATAAAATGATTGCGCACACAAAAAGGAACAATATGTATAGTTTATTGTTTATGCCAGTCCTCATCAAAGGACAAAGCAGAAAAACATGGACAACCGCTCGAGTAAGGGTGTATATTTTATTGGCTCTTTTAACCTTTTGTCATTAACTTTATTGTTTTAGAATTTTGTTAATTGTCCATTTAATTGTTGGACTTATAGAATAAAGAAGTATATTTTACTGGTAAACATCAGTACTGCTTACATTAAGTTAACACCTTCATTAGGACTAGCACCATTAATAATCAAATTAGTTCATATAAGTTAAGTAGATTTAGGTTAGTAGGCTAAAATTGGTTGTCTGATCCCTGATCTTTTGTTTTAAAGGAATCACAACTCCTATCTTGTTGTTACTTTGATAAAAAAGAATAATACCACTTCTTTTGGGTACTGACAAATGGAAATGACCAAAGAGATGCAACTGTCCTGTTGGTGCACTGTGATGCTAGTACAATCTGAGATGCTGGTGCGATCTGGGAGATTGTCAGCATAGTATTAGAGATGATGCTTGCTGATGCACTGTGTCTCTGGTGCAATCTGAGAGATTAACTGCCTATCTGTTAATTGAAGATGATGCTTGCTGGTAAACTTGTGTTTGCTAGTGCAATGTGTGTGCTGGTGCAATGTGTGTGCTGGTGCAATGTGTGTGCTGGTGCAATGTGTATGCTGATGCAATGCAAGTGAAGTTGAGCTAGTAGATGTTCGTAGAAATATCCAGTGAAAGTTGCAGTATGTCTTGTATTGTGCATGAGAATGAACATATCCATACAGGCAGGGTATTTATATTTTAAAGGGCGGGCCTTAGCAAGTTCAATCAGGTTAAAAAGAATAGCTAGGTACGTGTGAGTTTTTGTTGAGTTTTTAATGAAAAACTCAACATATGATTAGATAATGGCTATAATGACTCCGCATAAAGGAACAAGGAATGATTATGGATATGTATAATTGGTTATTTGTATCAGTCCACATCACTAGGCAAAAGTGCATAAACTAACATAGTAAAAATAAAGTTAGACAACAAAGAAAATTCAACAGTGATGTTTGTGTGAATTCTGATTAGTTTAAGATAACAAAATATTTTTCAAAACACAAGTTAAAGCTATTCTGGTGACGTAGCTGGTGAGAACATTTCATATTCTGGTGAAGCGGTAGATCAAAAAATTTTAAAGTTTAAAAATATTTGAAATAAAAAACAGTGTGTAATTATAAATAATTGTTTACTGATTTTCTAGATAAGTTTTAGTCTAAAAGAAGATACATGTAAAATAAAAATTTACAGCACGGTTATAATTTTTTAATATTTAGTTCAACTTGTCTGATCATTGTTGGCACAACTCCAGAGAAAAGGCTTCATGATACAGCTTACAGCGATTATATACGTACAGCCCCCATGGGGGGGGCTGTACGTATATAATCGCTGTATCCCAAATGTATTTACATATGAATAAAACATTTACCGTAGCCTACTTACTGTAAGCAATGATGTACAGCCCCCCATGGGGGCTGTATATCATTGCTTACAGTAAGTAGGCTACGGTAAATGTTTTATTCATATGTAAATACATTTGGGATGTATTCGTCTAAAATAACTTGTTTTTGAGATGAAAATTTGGCTGTTGAAAGTTTCCACCACGCTGCTTTATGTCGGTTATGTTGCCTGATTTATGAAAATTTTCATAAATTTTTGACCGGAAATTTCTTTGGCCGGAAACGTCAAAATGCGCATTCTGTCCGTTGGTAGACGGGACCCAAGCTTGAGACAGTGCTTATATTATGCAAAAAGCATTCTCTCGGAAGTTGGCTAGGTTTTTTAGTTCTATTATTTTGAGCAAATCTTCTACGATGTCATTTTATGCAGTCAAGTGTGGAAAACAACCAGGTATATACAACACGTGGTAGGTATTGCCTACTAATCGGTGATTTGTGAATGTTGGTGTATTTGTCTCACATTTGTCTAAGAGCGCGCAATTTTTAGTTACGGTAAACGTGCCCAGTTTTTAGATAAATTCATCACTACTTACTTTAATTGTATCGATGGTTTTTCAGCATCATCTTATGCATGGTGTTTGTGTATTGTCACTAACAATAATCATCCTTGATGTTTACGATTTTGTTGTATTTGATCATGAGTTTTTGTTGAGTGTGTTGATGGTGCCATTAGCAGCGCAAATATTGGATGAATGCAGATATAGAGCAATAGCAATCTTTATGACAACTATACTATAACATGGCTGACTGTAAGCAAAAGCTGAGTACCAAGCTGCTAGCGGTTACACTATAGTATTATTACTTGGTATAGTATTTTTTAATCTTCGAAAGTCGTTAGACCTATTATTAACAGTTGCACACAGGGATTAGGGCTAGCTGGCCAGGGTAAGGAATTGTTATAAGGGGGACCAAAGTTTTATTAATATAAATTTTGAGTCTTCACACATGTCGCTAGTCTCAACGTGTTTGTGATCTCGTGAGATGCGTGGATCACGTTTCCATGGTTACCAACAATGTTACATCCTCCCTTTCCAAATGAGCAGTCTTCAAACGATGATTATAGTAAATATAATAGTCAGCTGTTCTAGCTTGCGTCATCCTTTATAGTCTTTGTAGTTAGACTTGTTTTTTGATTTATTTTACTGTTTATAAGTATATCGCATTCGGAAGCAATAAATGATATATATTGCAGCCACTAGGCTTGAACCTAGTTATTTAAAGTTTGTCGCCAACAAATAATAATACCAGCAGTCAGCGGTATAGAATATAGTTAAAATTAAAGTGATAATATTAGAGTGTAATGCGATAAGTGAGTAAGCATAATCTTTTTGAGTGGGCTTCACCTACTGCATGGCAAAGTCCTGGAAGCCTGAGGGTAGAGTGCCCTTGTTAGCTCTCACACTCCTGCGTGGTGTCGATACAAGTACAGGCCCTGGCCTTAGCCTAACTTCTCCATCACTTTCTTGTTGATCAGCTGTCTCGAAGCTCGTGTTATTCTCCAAGTTTGAATGCTAAGTATCTGGCTCAGGTTTTGCTTCAGAGAGATTGGGTTTCAAGTGCACTCTATTACGTCTAACTAGAGTTTTGCCATAATCTACAATATAGGATCGAGGTGAAGAGTGACGATCAATTACAGTGGCCAGCGACCAATGTCTGTCCTCAGAGTCCTTACCAGCATGTCTTGTAACTCCAATGGTGTAAGCTCTTTGGTTGTCTCATCATAGTACAGTTTGGTTTGCTACTGATGGCTCTTCATCTGTGCAGTGGAATGTACCACTACTGGTGCCAGTGCTTCACTGGTTATCGGCAAACTGCTCCTGATACTTCGGTTGAACAGCATTTAAGATGGGCTGAATGCACATCCTATAATTGGTGTTTGCCGGTGAGCCTGAAAGGATGGATAGATATCTTCATCAGTTTCCTCGCTCTTTTTCATAAAATGTTTGATTGTTTGTACACAGCGCTCTGCCATGCCATCAGACTTCGGGTAATGATGACTAGAAGTAGTTGTGGGAACTCCCCATTCATCAACAAACTTCCTCATACACACACTGTTGAACAGCAGAGACACCATGGTTCGCCATGGTGTTTAATGCCACTTCATGCACTGAGAATATAGACTTTTGTGCCGATATGACATCACTGGCTGCTTTGTTGCGAATCTATCTGATCTCCGAGAAATGTGAGTAGCAATCAACAACTACTAGATAGCTGTTGGATCTGAAGTCTATGATATTCATAGCTACCTTGCTCCAAAGAAGAGTTGGAATTTCATGTGGTAAGAGAGGCTCCTTTTACTGTTGATGTGAAAGTCTAGCTCATGTGCTGCAACTACACGCAATTGAATATCATTATTGAATCCGGGCCAATACACCATTTTACGTGCTCTTTCTCTGCACTTTTGAATTCCTGGGTGGCCACTGTGTAATTGCTTTAGCATTGTTTTGCGCTCTGGCTCAGGTATTATCAGCCTCTCTCCCAAATAAATGAAGCCATCACATTCATACAAATCCGCTCCAACTTGCCAGTCGGGCTGTATAATAGAGCGAGCTTGGCTCTTGCTGCTCCAGTTCTACCCTTCTTGTATGGCGGATATCAGCACTTTCATTGCAGAGTCAGCGGTATATGCTTATTTAAGCTGAGATCTCAGGTCATTGGTAACCTCCAAACTATGAATCAATACAGCCTGCTCATCATCTAAGTCCTTCTGTTGATTAAACTCATCATAGAGGAAAGCTCTGGACAGAGTATCAGCTAGGTATAAGTGTTTGCCAGGTACATGCTTTACTTCATCCACTTGATTACGCTGCAACTGGATTAAAGGTCTTTGAAGTCTAGGTGATGCTTGACGAATAGATTTCTTTAATATAAAGAGCAGCGGGCTATGGTCTGTCTGTACTTTAATAGGGCGACCATAAACATAGTGGTTGAACCGTTAACCAAATACATTAACTAGGCGTTTTTTGCCATATTGGATAGTTTACCTCTGCAGCAGTAAGTGAGCGTGAAGCATAGGCAACCGGATGACCATTTTGTGGAGCACAGCCCCTAAACCATGTTAAGCGTCGACTTGCAGTATCACTTCAGCTTCCACGTAAAAATACTTTTAACACAGGCTCACTGGTAAGAAGCTTCTTGATTTGTTGTTGCGCTGCTGTGTGTTCAGGTCCCAGGACCAAACAACATATTTTTTAAGAACAGCCCTTAATGGCTGTTTGAGGCTAGACATGTTGGGCATTGTAGTGCTAAGAAATTTAAAGTGCCAAAAAGTCTTAGTACTCCAGTTTTATTGGTGGTAGAAAGCATCTGTTCAATTGCTCTGATCTTGCGGGAATCTGAATGAAGCCCTTCACTGGACACTATATTGTAAAGGCCTGGCCCCGGTAGCTGAGCCAGCTTTACTGTACTAACAGGCAGGTGCAGCCTGAACTCTGGGCCTCCCCCTTGTCGGGCCTGCCTGACACACTTGGTGGTCAGATCAGGCCGTGGCTGTTGCTCAGGCTCGCTCGGAACCCTAATACAGCCTGCTCTCTGAGTCCCTATCGTTGGCTAGTCTAGGTCCCGGGTTAGCTCACTATAGGGCCTGATCTCTTATGCTATTGCATCTCCGATCAGGTCCAGTCGTAGCGTAGCCCAACCCCTAGCCTTCCTTAGGTATCTCTCAGGCTGTTCTTATCCGGAGTCAGACCAGTTCTGGTTTAATGGTCCTGTCTAAGCCACCCAGGCAGGCATAAATGTAATCAGTTCGTGTGAGTGAAGTTTAGTCTATTTATTATATATATATATAATCATGAACACATATACAACAGCATCGAGTTGTCAACTATCCCCCCGAGGTGGCTTGCGCCTCCTCCTTATATACTGGCCTCTCTCCGCCCACTTCTAGTCTTGCCCATAAAAGGAGTGTAGTGACTCTTACATAACAATATACAGTTTAGTTACGGCATGCCTGCGTGACAGGCTTAGATACAAAGTGTTACATAACAAAGATATATGAGGAATGCGTATGTAAGGTTATAATAGTTGAACACAAATATCTAAAGATTGCATAAATAGTATATTTGTCCAGTCCTCCACACTCTCCCTCCGCAATGGTTCAGCCCGAGGTTAACAATTAAGGACGGTGGCGTCGAAGGGTTCTTATTCGTACTGGCGGGCGCGGCTCTTTAGTCGTTGTACTTCTTGCTGACTTTCTCGGGCTAGCCGGCTGTACCGTTGGTACTCTTTTTCTTCTTGTTCGGCGTGGCGGAGGCAGCTCTCTCGTCTGTCATTGCGGCGGGGCTCTGCACTTCTGTTGGCTGGAATATGGATTTTTGTGTCAGAGTCCGTCTCGATCCCCTCGTCAGCGGCGCTAGCATATACTTCTAGTACCGGCTTAACTTCTTTGGTCTTCCTCGAATTTTCTTCTGGGGCCAGAGTAGGTGGGGAGCTTTCCTCTTGTCGTGCGCTCACTCATCTGGCCTTTTTCAGGATTGTATATTCTTGAAGAAATGATCTGCCCGATTCCTCCTTGTCTCCCGTCGCCTGACAATTATCTATCCTGATTGTCAGGTTAGGGAGGCCTGTCCTTTTGGTCTGGGCGATTTCCTTTTCCAGCTGTGTAGGCCTCCTCCTCTTCTGGCCTACCTTTCTGTTCACGACCCACCCTTTCCCATCCTTCACAGGCAGACAGGTGCCGAAGGGGGGGGGGGGGTAGTTCTCCCACCTGATGTACCGGCAAACATCCGGGAAGGACTCCTGGTCTACCTGGTACACCACGCAAGGGTGGTTCTCTGGGTCCCTTTCCTTCCGCTGGTGTTTGTACATGGTGAAGAAGGACGAAGGACTCTTTTGGCATCGACCCCAAAAACGCCAGTAATGCTGTCGGATGTGTCGCCTAACCACCCGGCTCTCTTTATTCTGGAAGCCGCAGAGGCGGCATTTCCCCTTCTCCCGGTCTTCAGCGGCCTCCATTTTCTGGTGTGATGCGGGGGTATACCAGATATCCCTGGCCACTCCGTCTATGGTGTCCCTTGTCGAGCTTTTCCGTTTGGCCGGAACTGGCTTCAACACGATAGAGTGATCTTTTAACTTGTCCATATTTCTGTTCTTTTTTTCTATCCTGGTGTTGGACAGAGGATCTCGACCGCGCCTATCCTTGGTCTCTAGTGGAGGCTTACCCGGGGGTAATGCCGCTTCACTCCCGACCCGAGAGCTCTGGCCCGTGGTCTCAGGTTTACCTTTGTTTAGGTTACATCTACCCTGGGGCACCCCGCTCTCTTGTGTCATTTCCTCTCGTAGTCCCTTTGGCTGTAATATTTCCTCCGATTTTTTTGGAGTCAGGCTTCGTGACTGCACCTTTTCGTTTTGTTCGGTAGGTATCCGTATAACCGTACGTTGGTTGTACTGCCTTCTCTTGGTTGTATCCCTTTATACGCAATGAGGGCTACCTTCCTACCTGGTCTCGTATTTTTAGAAGATGGGTCTGATCTGTCTCCTTGGCCTGATCTCTCGTGTGTGGTCGATATCTCCGTCTCTTCTAATATACCATCTAACTCGGCTAATATTTGCTGTAGCTCTTCGTCTTCCGTGGTCTCATGGTTTGCGTTTTTCTTATCCATGTAAGCGTGGTTAAGATAGTTTCGGACTGGCTGAAGCAGTTGATTATCTTGGAGTAGGTTACGAATGGACTGTCCAGGAGCAGCGCTAAATTTGAATGGTGGCAATGGCGGCCAGTTTCCGGTGGATTATAATCCTTGACCCCGGTCAACTGGAAAATTTCTCTACTTCCGATATTTCCACGGCCTCCTCGATCTCCGCCCCCTCCCATGACTTCTCGTTCTTCTTTTGCCGCCCTTGCGGGTTGGTCTTTAGCGGTTAAGACTTCTAATTCTGCTATCGATTCCTTCAGAGTTCGGTATTGCGTTCTTCCTTCCTTATCGAGGCTAAGGTTTCCTTCTTCGAGCAGCCTCTCTATCTCTCCTACCCGGGTTCTTAGTGTTTCATATCTCTCTCTGGCTGCTATGTCGCCCCCAGCCTCTTCACAGGGTAATGGATTGTCTAGGTTTCCACTCTCATGGTCAACCCGGTGGCATACTGCCTGTCCGTATCGTATGGGTGGTCCTGTCGTCCTGCGGGGCCTCCCGTCTTTCCTCATTTCAACGGGCCTCTCTGTCCTGGATAACTCTGGTTCTACCCGAGTCTCTCCCCGGCCGGAACTGGTCTAGAATCAGTGGGGGCGACTGATCCATCAGCTCGGGTGCTCTGAGGACTTGAGTTCCTTGTGTCGACGTCCCACCCACTTCTTCCCCCATCGAGCCTGGCCTGGTAGGCTCAACTGGGGCTATTGTGTCGGACTCGGGTTCCGGGTCGTCCCGCTCTGCTTCTGGGGCAGTCGTCTGGTCGGTGGCGTCGTCGTGCTTTTCCCTAGTGCCGTGGTCCACTGGAATAGAACCTTCTTCCTCCGCCAGGGCCTCCAGAAATCGTCTCCGGAACATATCCCTGTTAGTTGGGGGTGGGAAAAAGGTCCATGTCTCCTTGCCATATGGGTGGTCGGGGAGAGGGTTCTCTTCTGCTGAACTCTAGGGTGGGCAACAGCTCTATCAGTTCTCCCCTCCTCCCCTTCCTTTTCCCGGTAGCACCCCGCATGTTGGGTCGTCTAGCAGGTTCCCTGGTGGCCGGGGCCCTACCATCCGCCTCCGGGCATGCAAAGTATGGCTTCAGGCGTTCCTCGTTCTACACGGACACTTAGCCCTGCCTTTCTACCTGGTAGGTATTGTTGGCATGACATCTGGTCATCGTATATGGCCCTACATGCTTGGGTTGCAACTTAGGGTTCTCCCCCCTTCTTCGCCTTTTGTTCACCAGTAATACCAGGTCCCCTACCTCAAACAGTGGTGGCTCCTCGTCATCCTCGATCCGGACCTTCATTTGCCGTTCACGAAGGATCTCGTAAGTCTCTTCCAGCCGATTGGCCAATTCTAAGAGGTAGGGCTGTACGGCCTGACTGTCTGCTGTAACTGGTTCCGAGAGCTGGTCGGGCAGTCAGAGTTCCCTACCCATCATCATGAAATTGGCAGTCTCGCCCGTGGCGGAATGGGGCGTGCCCCGGAAGGCTCTTATGATTTGGGGTAATAACAGATCCCATTCGGTCGGCCCTCTGCGTAGAAGTTGGGCTCTCAAAGAGTCTCCTAGACTCCTATTGTTTCTCTCCACAATACCATTCCCCTGGGGGTGGTACGGGGTGGTCCGCGTCTTGTTGACGTTCCATAACCCACACAACTCGCTCATGAGTTTGGATTCAAACTGGGCCCCTTGGTCAGAATGCAACTCCTCGGGTAGGCCAAAATAGCAGAACACCCTTTCATCTAGGGTCGCGGCTACCACTGGGGCAGTTGCATCCGGAATCGCTAGGGCATCTTGCCATCTAGAAAAATGGTCACTACTTACCAGGATCCATCTATTCCCCCTGTCCGTCTCTGGCATCGGTCCCACCAGGTCAACCGCCAACTTCTGCCAAGGTCGTCTGGCATATAACCGGTGCCTACTTTTTGCCACGTGGTTTCCACCGGCTTTTGCCACTTGGCAGACCTCACAGGTTTTGATGAGTCGTCGCACATCCGCGTTCAACCCCGGCCAGTACCAGTTAAGTAATAACCTTTTCGCCGTCTTGTGCACCCCCGCATGAGCCAATCGATGTGTCTCCCAGGTTACTCGGTTCCGGTCAGCCTTGGGGCATACGGTACACCACCTAGCATGACCGTTTGCAGATAGCCTGATTTCTAGTATCCTGTTCACCGACAGTCTCATCGCCTCCCGTCTTCTATACAGGATTCGGAGTTCCCGGCTCCCCAAGGTCAATTCCTCTTCCGACAGGTCCTGGTCATTCTGTACCGCCCAGTACATTTTTGCCACCGCTTGGTGGCCTTCCATCTGGCTCTGTGCCAGCTGTCGGAAGTTTCGCTCGCCGGGTAGCTTGACGGCTGCTACTGTGTCGGACTCTCCCTTCAGTATGGTTTGTTTGCTCGGGCCCCCATCTCTTTCCTTTATCCTTGTGCACTGCCGACAGTCCTCCGGACAGGCTTGCCGGCTCAGTTCGTCGGCGTTTCCGTGTTTGACTCCCGGCCGGTGTTCCAATTGGTACGTAAATTTCGACAGGATCTCCAGCCATCGGGCCACCTGAGCCGATGGCTTCCTTCTTCGGCACAGCCATCTCAGGGAGGCATGGTCCGTACGGAGTACGAAATGCTGTCCGTACAGGTGAGGCCGGAAGTACTTGACGGCTTTTACCACCGCCAGGAGTTCTTTGTGGGTCACGCAATAATTCTGCTCCGCTGGGCTAAGTGTTTTGCTGTAGTAGGCCACTACCGTCTCTCTACCATTCTGGTTCTAAGACAAAACAGCTTCTACCCCCACATTGCTGGCGTAGGTGTCCAGAATGTATTTGCTCTTAGGATCGGGATACCCTAACACGAGTGCCGTGATTAGGCCCCGCCGGAGTGTCTCGAACGCTGATTGTTCTACTCTGCTCCACTGCCATGGCTTCCCCTTTCCTGTCAAGACAGTGAGTGGTTTGGCGTTATATATTCAGGCTTCAGATATTGTCTATAACATCCTGTGGTTCCCAAGAAGGCCTGTAGTTCCTTTACATTTCGGGGAACTCGCCATTCTGCCACTGTTTTAACCTTATTGAACATAGGTGGCGGCCGTTCACGTTCAGCTGGTTCATCTGCTAGTCTGTTGAGAAGGTGGCGGGGAATCACAACTTTTCTAGTTTCTAGCATGTTATGCAATATACAGCATGTAGTAATAAGCTTGGGCACTAGCTTATACTTGACATCAATACACTTTCGCAGCATTCTCCAGCGTGCTTTGAGTCTTCCAAGCGCAATCTCGACACACATGCGTGCTTTGCTGTGGTAAAGATTAAATGATTCCTTTTCGGGTGACAAGTTGGCCCCTGTGAAACCTTTAATGATTTGTCTAGACATACATGTAGGGTATGCAGGGTCGCCAAGTATGTGGAGTGGAAGACTCTCCATGAACAATTTTATCCCGCTTTGGCATATTTTGCATCACTAATGTACTCAGCCTTGATCTTCTAAAAACGGCGGCATCGTGAGCACTGCTTGGGGTGTTGGCATAAACGTCTCTAAACAGATACTGAACATCAACCACCGCTTGCATGACAACACTGGGGTAAATTTCCCTACATAGAAAATCAGCCATGCCATCAGCAGGTGGTATGATCTCAGAGTGTGTTCCATTGACAGCCCCTATGGCTTGCGGGTATTTTTAATTAGCTTCGATAATATCAGCGATCTCCCCTGCTTCTACATCTGAGTACCAGGTGATGAATTGATGTTTTTTTTGACATGGCATGGCAGAAAGCATACAAGCATCGATGAACTGTAATCTTACTGACCCCGAACACTGTTGCAACTTTGCTATATTCGCAGCATGAAGCCAGTTTGAAGATTGCTATGCACACCCTGTGAATAAGAGAATATTGCCACAATTAATCGATCAGTTTTACAGGACATATTGAAAAATGTAACATTATTCTTATATGGCATGTTTTCCGTATGCCACAATTCCTACATGACATAATAAATGAATGACATTACCTTTTCTTCAGTGGAACGGGTTCCCACACACATATTTCTTGAGGAGACATATCGTCACGTACTAGCTCGCAAATCTCATCCACAATGGTTTCTGGCATTCTGAAACGCTGCAGCCACACACCTGGCCTTGACTTGGGCAAAAAATTATCAAACCAAGAGGGTGTCACCTGTGGGGAGAGAGGAGACGATGAGTAGAAATGACAGAATAGTATGATGTGTTAGCACTAATATTTTAGGATATTTATGTTTTAGCACTGTATTTCCAATTATTTTTTATAAATTTTATTGTTATATGTATTGTGAAGATTGTTTGAAAAACATAAATGTCATACAGAAATTAAAATAAAAGCAACTAACATACTACTAATGAATGACAACTAAACAGACTTACACTGAACAGATTCCCATTCAACAGGTAACTTTCTCTTTCTATTTTGTCTTCTTGCCCTTCTAGAAGTAGTTTCTAACAATAAGGCTTCCTGTCGTGTATTACTTTGTAAAAATTGTGTTAAAATTAGTAATACATTGTGAAGGTGTATTGTAAATAAAAGTATAATTACGAGAAAAGCATAAAAAAGATGTTTCTGGCGTTCGGTCTGCATGATCGCTGTGCGCAAACGCGGCGCGTGGCGTTCCCATTTATAGAATTTCTCTTCTCCGGCTGTTTTGCTGGAAATCACTGCGCAGCATGGAAATGCCTGATCCCCTCGACTTCGGAGAGCGCAACTCTGAAGCACGGCGCATCATGGGAACATAGTGAAAGTAAAGTGTTTCATACCACTGAACTTAAAAGCAGTGTCATCCAGAGTGGGTATGTGGTGGTACTCACGAAGTATCGCTTTGTTGAGATCCCTGGTGTCTAAGCATATTTGGACATCCTCATTTTTCTTTTCTACGACTATCATGCTGCTTACCCATTTACTGGGATGTTCTGTTTTAGATAAGATTTTTGACTTTTCTATTGAATCTAGTTCCTTTTTTACTTTTTCCATTATGTTTAATGGTACTTGTCGAGTAGCATGCACAACTGGTGTTACCGTTTTTTCCACTTTTATATTATGCTCATCTTTTAGACCGCCACGTCCTTCACAAACTTCTTAAACTTTTTCCAAAATACTTGGCAAGCTATCCACACGTTTTACTAGATCAAGATCCGCACAGGCCTGCAAGCCAACTTTAAATGTTAGAGCTTGCTTATGATTACCTGTACTCACAGTAATCTCCGTTTTACCAACATTGGGAATCACTGTTTTTCCATAACTCAGTAAGGTTGTTGATGATTGCTGAGTTTGACAGCTTAGCTGTTCCACTACCGATTTGTCAATGACATTGGCTTTAGCACCTATATCTAATTTGAAATTTACCTTTGTTTCAGATCTATTTTTGCTTAGTTGAAGTGGCATGCTCGATGATTTTCCATTTGATAGTGTCCACAGCTCCAATGAATGTGTTCATTTTACCAGTAGGTGGGCTATCGTCCGTCTCAACCACTTTTCTACTGTTTGACATACATTTCTTCGCAAAATGGTTGCACCCTCCACATTTCTTGCACTGCTGGCCATAATTTGGACACTTGCCCTTGACATGTTGATGTCCACAATATCTACAGTTGTATCTAGAATTTTCATTCGATTTAACCACAGATTTGTTGATTTAGTTTCCAATCTATCCACTGAGCTAGTTTACTTTTTCTCCATCAGCTAATTTGCTTAATGGTAGTTTAGTTACTTCTGCAGCCCGAATGTCTCCTACAGCTCGAGCAAGACTCATATCCGGGTCTCGCAACATTCTTTGAGTTTATCAGAGGATAAATCAAAAACTGCTCTGCAAAGCAGCATTCTTTCCTGCAAACCTTAAAGTCGCATTTTGCCGCTTTCATTATCAAGCGTTTAACAAAAGAGTCTACAGTTTCACCCATACCCTGTGACAGATTTCAAAAATATACCATTCATATAGAATGTTGCGCCTAGAGTTACAGTAATTTTCAAACTGCAATAATATCAGCAAGTGTGTTTTCATTGTGACCATCTCCATATTCGAAGTGTGAGTAAATTTCATAAGCTTCTTCACCAGCAGTATGCAATAGTATAACAACTTGCTTGGCCTAATATAGCTGCATTACCAGCAGGAGGGTTCTGTGGGTCAACAATGGCTGCTTGTACTAAATTAATAGCCTGTAAGTAGTTTTTAAACTGATGGCACCACTTTCTCCAGTTTTCAACCGCATTCCCCTCAAAGGATAACTCCAATAAAGGTTTCAAACCCTCCATGTAAACTCACTCAACTCTAGATATTTACACAACATTAAGCTAGACTAATGCCCAGCTCTAGGTATCAGAAGAAGATCCAATTCCAAATGGCTATCAGCAACTTCAGTTTTCTCAACTGTCCGTGTTTATCGCCGCCACCATATAGTATCATTACCTGGTATAGGATTGTTAGCTCCAAAAGTCATTATTGTTAACAGTTTCACAAAAGGGTTAGGGCTGGCTGACCAGCGTTAGGAATTGTTATAAGGGGGATTGAAATTTTATTAATATTGTGAATCTTCACACATGTCGCTAGTCTCAATGTGTTTGTGATCTCGTTAAATGCGTGGATCACGTTTTCATGATTACCAACAATGTTACATACTCCAAACTTTAGCTGTGCGATATGAGTTTTTCTGCATTTCGATATGATATGCAATACATATCTATGATATCGATATTCGATACGATATTTGCTTTCCTAATGACTGTTGAATGATGTTAGGTTTTGCAGTGAAATAAATAGAGTTGCACAACGATTATAAAAATTAATCACGATTAATAACTGGTCTGAACCAGTTAATCTTCGATTAAACTTAGAAATAATTTAGCAAAAACCTGCGCATCCGAAAGCAAATATTACAGCTATATATAAATTAATTATATTTGAGACAATTATTGTTAACAAAATTACATGTTATGTACAATGTGCATAAGTTACAATGTAATAATTATTATGAGTATGAGAATAATCTAAGAAAGTCTATAATTAAGTCAGCCAAGAGTTGAGGCAGCACAGCGTATTCACATTATCCGAGTGAAGAGATGCCCTCTTTCTACATACAGTAGTAGTAGTTTTTGTCTGCGACAGCTAATAATGATTTCTGAGCGGTAGGATGATAATTAGTTAAATGATATTTTAATGATGATGTGCTGTAGTGGTAGGCAAATTCTTTCTGGCATATATTGCACTTCACTTTCTTGTTATGCTTCCAACAACATATGAAATGTGCTACCTAGTACGGAGGAAATTTTTCTGCTTTCATGCTCCAATAAAATGTCAATTTTGTATTACTATCATTCTAAAGCTGAAATATGATTGTGATTTTTTGAAAAATGCAGATACATGTATAATTCAGTTTACAAAGTTTTTTAAATATAAACAAAAAATAGGCTGTAAAATATTAAATAATACTGAAATCACTTTTGTTGCTATTACCTAGAAACATGTTCAAACAACTAAAAACATGGCCACTTACAACTAGATCGACGCAGCGCTTGTGTCTTTGCATTGTATAAACAAGTTTTTTGTTAGCGGCTCACTTCTTGTTTTCATAGTTGAGTGCAAAATAATTGTGGTTGTATCTAATTGTTAAAAAGTGTTGCTTGTCATAGTATTTATTTGTTAGTAAATTAAGTGGTAGTAACCTGCTATGTTAATGTTATATTTTGGCGGATGCCAGGCCACAAATTTATTTCCTTTATTTTATATACTCGCATATAATTACTTTTATGTATATATTGCATGTTGTGTCTGTCATTATTATGTGTTTTACTTGCATATAATTACTGTTATATATATTTAGCGTATTTTGGTTGTTTTTATTATGTGTCTTATTGCTAATACGTTATTAGTTTGGCCGTAATTAAGCCAACGTGTTAGCGAGTCTATTAATAATTTATTCTTATACGGTTTCATACCCGGTTCCATTATACAGTTCGGGGAAAATATACGTATATATAGGGAGTGCTCTCGCAAAGAGAGCAGAGTAGTCACATCTCCACGACAAATGGAAATTCTTTCTGAATAAAACAAACAAAAAACCATACTCACTTCTCTTACAATTTATGCAATATTATTGCAGTCTAGATCGTGCCTGAGTAAAGGCCAGCAACTTCCTTTACAATATATTAAACAGTACAAAGGAACCACATAATGATCATCACCTTGGTTGCATTTTATTTGAAGATCAGTTGGCTCAACTCAGTTAATCGTGTATTTGTATTGATCGCGTTAATCGTTTAATTAACACGATCATTGTGCAGCTCTAGAAATAAATGAGTTCTGTATAATAAAACCAAATGTTAGAAAACAATTATTTTGAAATCGAAACAATGTACTCCAAAATAAAAACACCAAAACAAACTACAGGTCAACACAAATGACTACCACAAACTGGAAATCCAACGACAGTTTTCTACCATTACGAAATTTTTTTTCGCGCGTCCGATGACTTTCTTGTCACCATGATTAATGTGTAGTGGCAATAGTACTTCTGGCTGAGCATCCAATTGGTTTTGACACCACAAGCAATAAATCAGGCATAAACTGCGGTCAATATTTATTGTCTAATTATAAATGATGGTTTATTAACAATATAGACAAATTGGTCAAAAATATTATGCCTAATATCGATATAAGCTTAGCATTCCATGGCCATGTCGATATGGCATTAACATTGACATGTCGATATGTCGCGGCAGTCAACTCGAAACCTCCCTTATGTCACTCCTACTCCGCCATCGAGTCTTCCCGGAAAACTTTGTAGTGCCAGACTACGCAACTGAATAGCATAAGAAACTAAGCACGAGTCACCAAGACCCAATAGACAAGAAGAGATTGGTTGATCAGTGTAGCAAGAAAACACAACAAAAATCCCAATCGCAAGCTATTCGAACAAAGCCCTCTGAAGAACAAAATGGCCGAATGTCCCCACATCCGTTGGCACATTCCTACGAGCTCCTCTCGAGCATCACGTGACTATTAACTGTCGATGAACAGGAAGTAATGATGTACAGTGGAACCTCAGTTCTCGAACACTTCGGTTCTTGAACGCTTCAGTTTTCGACCAACTCGGTTTTTGACCAAAAAATTTGCGATTTGTTCGTCTCGTATCTCGGCCATGAGTTCGGTTCTTGACCAAACCGGAACATGCACATTTGAATTAAACGTTCGGAACAGCTCCGGAAACTGCATGTTTATTCGTTTAACGACGTAGTTATGAGCCACGTTCGGAAGGTTCTCAGAAAAAAGGGAGAAGTTTCGCATCATTAATTCTTTATAAAAAGGAGCGATCTGGGAGGACGTCGCCTCTTGTGAAGAGATTTTCTAGGGACACAACTCCTCCAGTCGAGTTACCCTAAATTGTTTTGTGGGAGGATTTTTCTTCAAAGATGTGAAGTAAATGTGCCATTGCTGTTTCTATTTACTTTTTCAAACGATTTTTGATGTAACTGATCTGTTGCATTTTTTGCTGTTTCATTATCAATATTGCGATTTTTGGTATTGTATTGTAACCGTTAATTTTTTCGGTGTTTTAAGAGCAAAGCATACGATATGTTTACTTTTTGTTTTTTTCCTTATCATAGAAAATCTCTCATTAAAGTTGAACACGATCTATATCTACCTGTTTTTATTTATAGTATGCAGTATACAGTACAGCTCATGGTGTAAAATGTTAAAATAATACTTTACCGAAGTTGTTAAATCGGCTTGGAACAGATTAAAACTTACATATATTAATTCTAATGGGAAAACCTGTTTCGGATCTCGAACAACTCGGTTTTCGACCAACCTTCTGAAATGGATTGTGTTCGAGGACTGAGGTTCCACTGTAATATAAAAACAGCGGCACGCTAACAAAAAAAGCTAAAGCACATCTAACTTGGAGTCAGTTACTCCTGGTGTCGAAAACTAATAATAGTATATCAAAACTACATGAGTATATGTATGCATGAGTATATGGAAGTGAACAAGCAAACTAACACTGAGTAAAATGAAATGCTATTAACTAAATATAATAGTAAACGAAAGATTGTCAGTTCTTAACATTTTTTACGTGGAAAAATGGTGTAAGTCAAGATTTATGGTTTCGGTACTGACAGGACGCGTTTTCTGTAGCACTCTCGCCTTATATTAGTTTAATTAAATACTTAAAACTAGTTTATTTACATGAACGTACATTAGTTTAAATAGATGCTAGCATATTAACACTGCTAACATATAGTAGTTGTAGTCATACTATTAACTGTTATTATGTTTTTGTCCTTCTTTGCTTTGCAATCGAGTGCGTTCATGGTTGTCCTTTTGGTTGACCCAATTTCACATTGTTTTCCTTATTGGTTTAACCAGATAAAGTTGGAGCCTTTGTTGACTCTTTGAAGTATTTTGGATTGTTTTCTTTTGCTTGGAGACTGAAGTTTTTGTTTCACTGGCCACCTTTTTTCTTCATAACCTTGCAGCCACACCAGTATTTATCGTAGTTAACACTGCTGATTGCTTTTTATTTCATATACATAGACTTTTTTTTTGCTGCAGTCATTGCCTATTTTAGTGGGCCTTTTTGCTTTTTTGTGTGAATTTTTGCTAAAAGAATTATTAGTCTATTGGCCACTCTGCAGTTGAAGAGTTATGTGGAGGCTGCACGAAAGCTCTCAAATCATAGTGTTCCATGTGAGCTGACCAACTTTTGGTTTGTCTGAAAATGTGGAAATAACAAAAAACTATTCATTGGTACTTCTCTTCTTGTGAAGTCAGCTTTGAAGCTCTTTTAAATAAGTTATCTAGTGTTGGAAGCAGAATATCTGTAATTGAAGAAATTATCGATGAGGTAAAAAAGAGCTTTATTTTGCTCTTTGATCAAGTCAAGGTCTTGTGTGTGAAAAAAGTTGAGCATGCACCTGCGGAAAACGTTAAAGATGAGAGGTCTCTAGACATCATTGCTTCTAACAATGCTGATAACGAAGTGTTAATAATATTTTCAGTACTAACATTTCCAAAGAAAGTGTGTACGTTTTTAAAAATGCAAGCTTGCCCAATCCACCAAATTATTGGAAGTTGGGCTGCCGGAAAAAAGGATGGTTGCTACTATGGATTGCGAGAAGTCCAAGCTGAACATTATAGAAAGAGTTAGAGCCATTTCTCAAAAGTATTGAATCTAATAATATGTATGTCAACTCAGACTTCACCAAAAACCCAGCGTGATGCGCTGTATACACTAGATCAATAACTTGAACAACGGCGTGAAAATGGGGTGGACTTGATAATAAAGAGCGGCAGAAATCATGCTAGGGCAAACTAGGAATCATTAATGCCTGAACCTATGATCCCTCAAGAGTTGAAAACCAACTGTCAAATGCTTAAAAATATTACCATTGCTTATACTAATATTAATTTTCTTTGAGAAAAGTTGATTTACTAGAACTTCAACAATTAAATATTTGTGTAGTGATATGTATGTATAACGGAGAAGCACTTGGACTCCGAAATTCTATCAGCTATTATGAAGAGCTGAAGTGGTTAAACAATAAGTTAAAATTGATTTAAAACACAAAACCTTGTATTCAGCGATGAAACGGAATAACAATACCTACACCCAAAGCAAGTATAACATTCTTCGTAACAAATAAAAAGATGATTGAACTAGCGAAAATCTCTTGTCTACATCGAGCATTGTTTAAGCTACTCTTTAGCATTGTTGCCATTCTCAATGGAGTAAGACACTTCATTCCCACGCAACGAGACTTGGCTTTACCATTCTGTAAAGCAGGACTGGATTCACAAGAACACTAATGGTTCCTATTAATCATCTTGAGAATTACCTATCAGTCTTCTGCAAATGCTTCTCCACATACTTCTCTTCATCAAAAGAGTGACTGAAACTAATATAAGTCCATGCAAATTCAGTATGTTTGTTTAACATGGTGGTAAGATCTGTTACATTCGTGTATTAATTAAACCAAGGCCATTGCCTCTAGTCTGTTGAGACTGCTTTTTGTGAGGCTCAATAGGACCAGTAAAATTGACATTGTTTTAAATTAAAAAATTATGTTAATATTTAACTTTTGCCAATCATAGCCCTACTGTTAGTTGGTTTTCAAATATATAGTTGAGATCAGTATGTATCTTTTTCTTTCGTACCTTTGGCTTCTACCTTACAATATGGATTGTACACAACAGCTTTCTGCAGATTGTTAACGACAGCTGTCATGGTCGATATTCTATCTTCCTTCTACCAAATATGCAACATTCGGGTTTCCGTTTTAGAAAACCTATATGCATAAGATCAATGATATAAAACCCTCCACAGGATATGTCACGGCTATCTGTTGGGAGGCGTGGCCTAATATCGGCTCGGTTACGATAAACCCCAACATGGCACCAGAACAAAGAAATATGCTGAATAAAGCCCCTTTTAAATTAAAAAATATTATGAACAATGGTGGTTATCTTACTAATCTGTTGGTTTCATTTTGTTTTCAAATAAATATAGCTCCCCAATATAGTCACAGTTATGTTCAGTCAGTTGCCATTCACAAGCATTCATGATATTAATAGTCGCCATTGTGAAATGGCCCAAATTTGGATTCAGATTTTGAGTATGAAAACTACATTGCACAGCTTTGCCTGCTGTCCTATCTTATTGGCCAGGTCAAACAGTGTGACAATGATGAAAGACTGCCATTTTATGGTGAGGATGGCAAAATATTAATCAAAAACTAGGGAAAAAGGCCGTTGTTCGGCCTGATTTCAGGTAAACTATATTTAGCTTTAAGCATATACAAAGACCCCTACCAATCTCAAAATTGGTAAAAGTAGGTAATTTGAGATGTTTTATTTTTCATGGATCCATTTTTCTGGTTAGGTACTACCCCTACACGAGAAATTCAAGGTTTGCTATTGGCTCATTCAGTGAACCGCGTGGTTCTACTGACTGAATGAGCCCATGACATGATAACAGCGAGTCCTGATTTCCTGTGTTGTAATCCCATCATCTGGTAAACCAGTAAACAAAACTCATGTTTTAGATCAGAAACCTTCAGTGACAAATTCAGTGTCCTGTTTGTTGTTTTATCTTGCTAAGTATTAAAACTCGGGATCGTGGTATTAGTGTGGAAACATATTTTATCCACCCAATTGTCCATTTACTGATATAATCACTGCATACCTTTACTGTTAGAGCTAGTTGGTTGACTTTTTTTACCTTGTTTGTTAGTAAGTTCTTCATTGATTGCTAGCTAATAGGCGAGTCAGTCGTAGGAAGGATATGCATGTCATTGGCAGTAGTTATCAATTGATTTATTAATATTATTTTATAAATTCTCTCTGATGGAGAATTTTTGGCACAACTGAGCAGCTTAGCCAGAGTTTGGCTAGAGATCGCATCTTGAAGCAAGCTACTTTCTGTTCTGTCTGTGTTTGACCATTATATTCCTTGTTGTTGGAACAGGCTCATACTGGCAAAATGTAAACAATTCTGCATTTTCAATGGTAATGTTTCTCCTAGTCCACAGCTATGTCATATTTTAAAAAACATTGTTTGAATTATGACTTTTATTCTTGTCACAAAAAAACACTAGATTGCAAGACTTGCTAAATAAATAGCTAAAAATGTGTGCTGGCATCGAGATTTTTGTCTCAAACTAGTCGATGGTCTACAAGGTAGACCATATATAAAGTATTACACACTGCACATAGTACATAATGAATAGATGTCATATTCCTGCGGGTATGTTACCTTTTATTAATGGTGTCTATCTGCCATTCTACCCTTCCGCTACCATTAAAATATTGCACCAAAAAGTTCCTAACTGCCATTGCATCGGAATTGATGCTTCGTCTACTCCTAGAACGAGTGGCAACATGGTCTTGGACATTTGTTCTCCAGAATCCATTTCAGATTACACCATCTTCACCTGGTACGTCTGCAAAACCTGGAGGCACATAGTTTGCATCCGCCACTGTTCGGAGGTAATTGTGAAGGACACAAACAGCTTGAACTATCTGGACGGCCTTGGCTTGTGATGCTGCAATCATTCTGAAGAGTATCCTCCATCGCTGTGATAGTATACCTAGCAACATGCCAATGCAACAATTAGTTTTATGTATCCCAATCGGTTGGCTTTGTCGCCAATCAGGGCCAATGAATTTCTTGCAGCTCGAAACTAGTGACTGCATTGTACAACTGAGAAACTGGTGAATTTTATACTTCCGATGAAAATGACTCACTAAATGCATTTTCAATAACTCTTCGAGCCCGTGACAGCCTATAATTGAAAACTCTTTTTTCTTGGGTTTCTAATGAACGTCCAGGAAATGGTCTCATAAGGTACGGTCTCAATGGAAAAGCTTCATCAGCCACTAACACATATGGCATGTCTGCGCCATCGCCACCGATTGGTTCTGGAGCTGGTATGTTTATGTTACCTGAGTAAAAAAGTTAGGAATCACAGTACTAGTTTGCAAACATGTACTATTCTCCTTTACATGCAGTTTAGATATAATATAAAATATAATTGTATAGATATAGTCATATGAAATTAGATGAAAGTAACGCTGTACACTTGATAAGTACTTTTTGTATATAATAATTTTCTTACCATTTTCCAAACCTCGTGCGAAAGCCATTGAGTCCCACACTCCTCCATCGCTTCGACTCCCAGGCTGCCCTTTGTCAACAATGAGGAACTTGTAATCGGCATCACATACCGCCATCAAGATAATGCTCTCCCTTTGTTTATAATTGACCAATGTAGAGCCTGCATTCTTTGGTTTTTGAAGCGTTATGTGCTTGCCATCTAAACTTCCTATACAGTGTGGAAAGTTCCACTTGTCAAATCTAGAAAAGAAATTACACATTATTCGCGGCTATTTGTACATGTCTACTTCACTTGCGATGCTAAATATGCTTTAGAAAATTAATGTACTAGAAAATTCTCAAACTAATTCTATTCGAGATTGATTGCAAAACTACCAAATTATGAGTGAGCAAAGCAATTCATCCAAAGTAAACTTTATTTTTCAAAAAGGTAGCCATAAGTATTACTTGAACTTTTCGTTAGTATGACCAACCATTTATAAAATATATTACATAAAATTACTCAGTACAATGACAAAGATGTACATATTTATTCCACTTTGCGAAAAAGTAAAATAGTTATGAACGGATTTTTTTTCTGATAGTAGTATAGAAACATGCCCAAAAGCAATATTTTTCCATTCTTCTACACTCGATGGAGCTTTCAGGTATACAGGCCTCAAAACATTCCAGAGTGCCTTTACAGTCTCATATATGATTTGCGATGTAGTCGATCTACCCAATCTGTAGTGGGCAGTTATAGATGTATGACTGGCACCTTCTGCAAGATGGTGTAGAGTCACAGCCAGCTTCAACTCTGGCTCAATAGCTAGTCTCATAACTGTGCCCGCTTTTGTTATTTGAGGCTTTATCAACAATAGCAAATGGTCAAAATTAGCAGGTGTCATTCTGAAGTACTTTTTAAATCTCACTTTGTCCTTTCTCAACTCTTGTATGAGATGTTGAAATATCCCATGACAATGTCTTTTTCTATTTATCGGGTGTATTCAGTATTTTTTTTAGATGTTTTAGAAGCTATAAGTTTTCTTTTTCAATAATAATAATATTTTTTTATTCAGCAAAAGCTCAGTCGCAGAAACAGTCGCCATCTCTAGCGCATCTAGGCAGTTGCATCATATGTATCAGGCATATCGCGCTCATACTTTTATTGTGTGCTGTCGTACGTGTCTTGGACTATACCAATTGTCAAAGCTGCTAGAATCGTGCTCGCTAAAGAAATTGGTTAGCCAATTAAAAGCGTTTTGTTGACGAATTTGGTGTGCATGCACAGCTCAGACAATTCTGTGATATTCGGCCGAATAAATCTGTGAATTCTGTGAAATTCGTGAATTCAGTCAGATTGAACTAATAATTCGTTACGTGTGGCTGGACCTTTATTGCTGGTTTGAAAATATTCATCACGTGTCTTAAGCATGGAGACATGTGTAGCTTCTTAAGGAGGCAAACCTAATACAAAAACAACTTGAACAAACCATCAGAACCATGTGAATGTAGTAAGTGTGTTTGATCTTTTCAAAAATCAATCAAGTTAGAGTCCTGAGTTAATAAAAAAATAGCTTGTCTGATGTTAAAGTTTGATTCAAATGTTTGAGTCGAAAAACGTGTGCAAAGACATTCCATAAGCAAAAGCAAGTCATATAAAGCATATCCTACAATAATCAGACCACCCCTTGACTGCATTTCTGTCCACTGAGCATTATCTGCATTATTAGATGAGCATGTCTATGCCTCTAAAGTGTCATGTAACCCTGTCATTTTAATTGTAGGAAGTTATTTTTGAAGCATATCCCCCAACATAATGTAAGCTTGAACGAGTATCGGTGTTGATGTCTCTCTATGAGGTTAGGAAAAATTGTAGGTTTAAGCTTGAGGGCTAGATGTGTAGTTAAGTATTTCAAGTACAAGCTATAAGAAAGTCTGCTCAACTTGAACTCGAGTGTCTGAGTCTCATCGCAAACAGGGCAGCTGTAGTGCTGTGGTGATCTTTAGAGATTACATTCGTACGAATAGCTAGCAGGGAGAGTAGTGAAGTCAGTTAATCAGATATCCAGTCCTTGATTTCTGTTATATAGTTTATAGGCTTATCACCAAGTGTGTTCTCTATATCTTGAACAGCATTGGTTGCAACAACACAGCATCCTCAACGGATAACTCTGAAAGTAGAAAATCATAATTGATAAAACTTTATCCAGATATCACAACACCACTGAAAGGCGAAATTTTCTAAGGTATGTGCTCTGCCAATGTACATAGCCAATGGATCTGTTTAACAACATTATGATCAACAGGCATAACTATAAGCAGGCTAAGACATGTGCTGTCCATTTTTTATGAGGTACCTGACCAAAAGATCAGTTTACGGACAGTGAGGGTAAACAGGGATTACTATAAGTGAGCTAAAAATGAATTTGTCACAAAGTGTCATTTCATGTCATATATCCATCTTAAAAAGGATTGTCTTACTATGATCTATGGTCTCTGTAGATGAGGGTGTGTTTGGTTATTGCATGTCTTCTGTAAGTTGTCTGTGAAACATACGTTTATGGCAATCTACACAAGTGATCCTGTCAAGTATTGACACAGAAACTGATCTGACCTCTACCTCTAGAGTTGAACTTCAAGAATCAATAACAATGACATAAAGTTTATTAGTATAAATTGATGCATGAGGATGATGCACTTCACACCATTGATGTCGTCATTAGTACAGACCCTTTCCCACACCAATGGTGTAGATAATAAATGATATAATTTGACGAATACTTAAAATATGAAAATAATAAATTTACATTCACATTAAAGTCTATTAGTATAAATTGATGCATGAGGATGATGCACTTCACGCCATTGATGTCGTCATTAGTACAGATCCTTTTCCATACCAATGATATAAACGATTGGTATGTTGTCTGTATATCTATACCAACCAGAGGGCAGCAGTATGCTCACATTGAATGTAAACCATCTTCTCTTTCACTTTCAAGGCTAACAGTGAGGTTTTTCTTCAATTATTGCGTGCTGGTTTTTTCCAAGGATCATTGAGGCTACAAAAAATAACCTAAATAATCATTTGATAATCCGTAAAACTTATAACATCGCTCAACTTGTAATGCAAGCATGTTGTCACAACTATGGTTGAATGACAACTAAAAAAAATAGTGTGCATACGTTTAGGCGCCTAAATTTATCAGTATTTGACATTGCAGAAGAAGCTCATGAGAATGACCTTTGATGAATTGAAGAAGAATCTTTTAACCAAAAGATTTCAGATATTACATCTACATGAGGCTGCCACTTTTAAGACAGCCTTCTGTCATGCCTTGAGCTTTGTGCTGTCATTTTTCAGACGACTTACTCGAGGGTTCCTAGGTTTCGTTCTGTTTCCACTTTTAAGGCGGGGTGAAGTTCTTCCAGGCTTAAGTTTTGGTTGCGAAGCTCGGAATCATCTTATCTCACCGCTGCCACCTATGTAAAAGAATGTATTGTGCCACCTTTACTAGTTCTACAACTAAACTACACCTAAACTCAGAGAGAAACAATGCAGCATGTTTCAAGTTCAGAGTAGTGTATTTGCTTCCCTTGCGCTTCAACTAAGCGCAAATGAGCTCTGCATCTCTGACTGCCCTGTATAGGCGGCAGGCTTTGCCTATCTCTATACGTCTGTTGCGCTGGGTCGAGCAGAGCTGAGCCAAGTCGGTTTGGTTCATCTCAGTGTAAGTCTCTCCGCTTGTTGCAATAGCACTATGTTATAATACTAAGTATTCAAGTTTATTTTGAAACAAACAGTAGGCTACCTTAGTAACTGCAACAATTTATCGGGTAGATACAATACTATGTATGTATATAGTACAACATGTATAAGAGAACATATGAACTAGAAATTTTTTTCTCGCAATGGCACTAATACATTAATGTGCGCGTGTGTATGAATACGTAGCCCAAAGTAAACGCTACTCATGCAAAAGGTCTAATAAGTTTTACATAGTAGTATGAATAAACAGACAGCCAAATAGTACGTGCAAAAAACTTTTACTCTGTCCATAAGTGCCTTGACAGAACAGAATGAAGTTGTTTATTTTTTGCCTACATTTGTTATTAACAAACATTTTGATACTGCTACTCCTAATTACTCGAATTGTTTTTGAAATCATGGAGAGCTGCCAATTTGTACTTTTCCCTCATGTAAAACCTTGAGCGTTTTTTATCATGAATGGCACCATTCATTTGACTGACAAAATGATGGACAGTACATTTGGTTACACATTAACCAAGTACGAAAGTAGCAACTACGGTAATTACAATTGATGTTTTTGCTTGACCGTTCTCTTCATCATTTACAGTCGTTGTTTGTGATCGTGAACTGTTCTTTTCCAGTACATTATTTTCGTATTCCACTTTTTAGGCTTCTTTGTATTTGTACCATCATTGTGAGTTTACATCTAGCTATTTATAGTTTTGTGCTGGTGACTCATGGTTTCCCAAGCTTAAATAAATTTATTTTGAAAAAAGTGCTGTAATGAAAGTTTAGAGCACAGAGCTTTGGTCGAGTTTAAATGTCAACCAGTTGCATTTTGAACAGGCTCTAGCCCAGAGTCACTAACCTTTTGGCGTGCGAGGGCTACTTCATGAGCATAGAGTCACATGAAGGGCACACAACCTGTTTGCTACAAATTTCTTAATTAACCAAAGTACATGGATACTAAATGTTATAATGGTGATATTAGAAGGGCAGTAATTATAAAGCTATGAAATTATTTCTCACATATCAATAATAGTGATTGTCCACAATTATCAGTCATTTACACCGCAAGAATAACAAATAGAAAAACATGTTTCAGCATAAAAAATTTATTTACTCAAACACTTAAAGTGCTGTATTTTTAATGCAAATGTAGTATTTTTTAAACCAATGAAACAACACTTATTTCTCTTAACCAATGAAACAACACTTATTTCTCTTAACCAATGAAACAACACTTATTTCTCTTAACCAATGAAACAACACTTATTTCTCTTGACAAGTTCACAAATGTTTTTTGAGCATTTACCACTTTGTGCAATGTTTGCGAGGTACGTATGTTGCTGCTCTTTAAACAATGAAATTAATGTCTGACTCATCAGTTCATTTACTATGGTGGTGGAAGGCTTGGCACTGCATGCTGCTCACCAGTGCATTATATTTTGGTGAATAATTTGACAGCAATTCGCAGTGAATTTTGTTCATTTACATCAGTTAGAACAATACATAAACGCAGAACATAATACATGTTCTGCATTTATTCTTGATAAAGTTCAAAGTGGGATTCACACATATATTGAACCAAAAAAAGCTGGTAGTTTTTATAGCTGCTGTGTACAAACCACTGTACTTACCTCTGTCCGCAAGGCATCAAAAGTTTGGTGCAGACTGATGAGCTTTAAGGTTCATGTCATTTTGCAGCTGTAAGATTTCCATTTCTACATCAGTAGCGTTCAAATTGAACAAAGCACTGAGCTGCTCAGCAGTGGATGCCATGTCTACATACATGAAAGAATTTGTAACAAATGACACAATCAAGCGTCTCAAAGTCACAAAACCTGTTTTCAAATTCCTTTCCTAATCGGTTTATGACTTGGAAGTGCTTTGTCACAGCTTTATCCAAAACCACATATGCAGAAACATTCTTTTAACACTGCCTGCACAAAAAAAATGCAACATTATTTCCTTTTCACCTGCACAGAAAAAATGTTCATCTTAGCTTTAAATGCGTTTACTGCACTGACCATGTGAGCAATAGTTATGTCTTTCCCTTGCAGTTCCCGATTCAGATGGTTCAGCTTCTCAGTCAAATAGTTGAAAATGTGAGGTCAAATAATCACTCTGGATCCTCAAGCAGCGATGCGTCTTGTCTCTTAGAAAGCATGAACTCTTTGGCTTCACTCAGAAGTGGCATAAAACGCTGTAGAATGTGTCCCCTTCTGAGCCATCTTATTTCTGTGCGTAATTGCAAGTCGTCGTATTCAGCAGACAGCTCATCTAGCAGCATCTTAAACATTCTGTGTTGTTTTACTTTATAGCAGATGCTGTTTATGATCCTTACGATAGGAGTCATCATTTGATCAAAGCCGGTCATTTTCATACAAATCACCTGTAGACGAATGATGCAGTGGTAGTGCAGAAATGTTGGAAAGTCTGAATCATTCCTGCATTGTGCAATGAAGTCCACATGCTAGCCTGTCGTGGCTGGCGCCCTGTCATGGCTGCCACCCTGTCTGTTGTTATTAATGCCAACTTATTAAATGGTATTTTTGCTCTACGAAAAGGTTTTTGACCGCGTTGTTGCCTTCAGTGGCAGGAGTGTCAGCAGTTCTTTTGTAGAAAAATTATTAAACACCATTCCAATGAATATCGTCAGCTGTGCTGACGCTGTCTGCTGACGCGTCACATTGGATACTGAACTGCATGCATACAGCAAGATCCTAGTCTACCTGCTCTGTCAAGTTCTCAAAGAGTACACTCGTCTTGCCATCGTACTTGCTCCAAGTTGGACATTGTAGAGCGCAGAGATAACTTCAGAACCATGAGTTTCTTTAGAAACCTCCGTTTGAAAAGGTTTTCATCAAAAAATGTGCTGTTTTAAACGCGGCCTCAGTAGCATTCTGTGATTTTTTCATCAGCTTTGTTAAAAAAGGCTTCTGTTTGTCTAATGATCCCTTTATTTCATGAGCTTTTTCTGTTCGTAATACGCTGCCAGGTGGATAGTTGACATCAAAGTTTCCGTGGCAGGTTTTGAAGTGCCTTTCCATATGGTGCCGCTTTGGTACAGCAACAGTTGTCCCCAAAATAAGATGCTGACATTTATTTTTCAAGGACATAACAAAGAACTCTTCTTGCTAACCATCATTGAAAATCTGTTTTTTCTTTCGCTTTTCTGTCATGGTTTTTAGGGTAAAAGCACAAGCCAGTTACTCCTCAACACTTTGCGTGGTCAATTGGTCAGAAAAAGACAGGGCGGCCCGCGGAACTGACCTTTGATTTATAAAGTCGCGAGTTCAGTGTTAAATATTTCTAATCGAGTTTTCAATTTGTTTTTATTTGAATATTTTTTTATATAACGTTAAAATGTCACTCAGAGCAATAATTAAAAATATGTGTATAACATTCATACTAAATTGAACTATAAGCCATGCTATTCTTGGCACATGCTTTGCAAGCACCTTGTAGTGGTCCTAAGGGCGCCTCGTCGCCCGAGGACGTTGTGTTGGTAACACCAACTCTAGACACATTTTCAGTCACCTAATCGACTTCTATTTTGTTTTTCTCATTAAACTAGCTCACATGTTTTGTTACTGTGGAGTCTTAGTGGCTAATTTAATAATATTATACACCTGCAAGGAGATGTTCTGATGTTTTCAAATTCATATGTGCTAACAAATCAATCTAGAATGGAACCTAGAATATTTGCACAATTGCTACTGCAATGCTGTATGAAGTCTGTCACTCAGTTTTTTCATGAGTGTGATTCGTTCATCTATTGTCAGGCTGATGAGTATAGTCTCTGCTGCATTTGTTTTTTTTTTAAATCCTGAAGTATTTATTCATCTTGTTGTTTTCTCAATCTTCTGAAATCTTCTCACTTCATTTTGAATATAGACCATGTTGACCACTTCAGAGTCTGTTCAAAAAATACTTGGATGTTTGGATACTCCAAATGCTCAAGTAGAAACTTGCTCACTTGTCATAATAGAACAGCTGCAATAAGCTCTAACTTTGGTATTGTCATTACCTTAAGAAGCAGGACTTTAGATTTTGCCCTCATTAAACTGATAAATAGTTCCCCGTTAGAGCCTATAACTTTCAGATATGAACGTTATCTTATTCCTTGTTGACGAGCATCGGAAAAATTTGGAAGCTGTACTTTGGAAATTTTGAAATTGCATAGTTGATGAAAGGATTTTATTACTTGTACTTTTTCCAGGCATTGTAGTTCTAAATACCAGTGTAGCCATAGTTCTTTCACGTTCTCGGAAATAGTTACGTCTCAACCAATTTTTTGTTTACAGCTCTGTTGTAAAGTCTTTTTTCCAGTCAATAAAAATGAAGATATGAAGCCAAATGGATTGTATATTGCTGCAACTGTCAATATGATACCACGGGGAGTGCACATTGACTGTTTAGCTTAAGTTTGAAAGAAAAATTAGTCTTGTTCCAATAACCATACATTTCCAAGTGCTTGTTGGTTAGGTGTAAAGGTCTGGCCCCGGTAGCTGAGCCAGCTTTACTTTTCCTAGCAAGGCAGTGCAGTCTGAACACTGGGCCTTCCCCTCGTCGGCCTGCCTGACACACCTAGTGGTCGGGTCAGGCCGCGGCTGGGTATCCGCAGTTCAGGCTCACTTGGAAGGCTAGCACGGCCTGCTCTCTGAGACCCTATCTTGGCTAGTTTAGGTCCCGACTACTTACTGGAGGGCCTGATCGCCAATGCTATCGCATTTCTGATCAGGTCCGATCGTAACGTAGCCCACCCCTAGCCTTCCTTAGGTGTCTCCCCCAAGCAGTTCGTGTTTCGAAGCCAGAGCAGTTCTGGCGGAAGGATCCTCCTTATGCCAACCAGGCAGGCATCAAACGTAGGCAGTTTATAAGAATAAGTATAGTGTATTTAGCGTATATCAGTACATGTATAACTTCGTCTTGACAGTATAAAATCCGTTAGCAGAATCCCAAAGAGTTGGCTTATGCCTTCTCCTTTTATACTATTTGCTCCGCCCACAATTATATAACATTCATTGTTTCACATCAGGCCTGTGAGGCAGGCCCAGACAATAGGCATAATGGTGTGCTAGCAGGCCTGTGAAGCAGGCCCAAAAATGTAGTATTATATAACAGTTTTACCAGGGTATTATATAACTGGTTAAGAAATATACATAAGTGACTAGGCATAATGTGGTCTCAAGCACAACATATGGTTTAGTATAGTCCCGTCCTCCACATAGGTAATGGTAAAGTATTGTCCGCAGCTCTTTCCCTAGATGGAATGGTTGCTAGAATTTTGAAATTACATAAAAGATAACTCACTTGTTGAATTAGCGTTACAGCTTCACCAGTTGTGAAGCTGTAACGCTAATTCAATAACGTTAAAACATTGTACTAACACTTTTGAAACAGCCATTTATGTAGAAGTCCTTGAGGATAATATCTGCTGCATCAGGGTAAGTATCAGTATCAGGGTTGTATCATCTGTGGTTATCACAGCGAAGAAATTAGTGTTAGAGTTGGTTATGTCTTATTCTGGAGCATTAATTGCCACATGAGTATTTTTATACACACTTCTGAGTAGCTGACCACATCTAGCATGAAACCATCAGTTTTTTAAACACAAGTGGTTAAGTGTACCTTCAAATGCAACTTTTTATCTGTCTATCAAAATTACAACATCTGTCTACATGCTTAAAAAGTTTTATTGTTTTAAAACTTGGGACCTCAATAATCCAGTTTTTTGCCATCTTTCGTTATTTCATCACTCGTTTTGCTTTTAATTTGGCATGACATTGGCACTGAAGGAAAGATTATACCATGTGACATTTCTCGGGCACTTACAAGTAGGACATTGAAATTTAGCTTGAATATCGTTCAAACCCTATGTAGTTGTTGTTTGCGTAGGATGATAGCTCCTTGATTGATCGGAGTTATGTCCAACTAATTATGCAAGATGTTCTATTTATGCTAGTTAGAAAAAGAACTTGTAGAACTCTGAGTGATATATTGCCTGTATAACAAAAAATGAAAAACATCTTTGAAAATAAAGAGAAGAGGATGTTAGGAATGGGTCTTTCGAGTATTGCTTCAGCATAGCTCCTTGAAGACTCTACAAGTAAACAGTGGAGAAATGTTTGATCCCAACATTCCAGTAGTAAATAAAACAAAAAAATAATGCCATACAGCAATGTGAAGAAGTATTAACGATAGAGAATGACTTGATAAGGTTATTCTCTTGAGGTCGCAGTAGCTGACATAGTACAGCAAGCAACATCACTATCCTTAAAATACAGAAGGTCCAACAAATAGAGGAGGCTTATAATCTAATGAGTTGCATGACAAGAATGACGAGGGTATTTTACTTGAAAAAGGCAGCATAAAGAGAATCTCAAGAGCTGCTTGATCTGTTCTCCTACTTGCCCCTAGCTTTTTAGTTCCCTCACACAAGTTCCTATATTTAATTTTCATATGTTCCCTAGTGATTTCCTCATAACCCTTAACATCTCTTGTAAGTAAAACCCCAACACTGCTGGCTTAATAGTTTCAGGTACCTCATTAAATATGCAATAAGTGTTAATTTAGAAATAAATTCCTACCAAGGCACCTTTGTCTCCTGGTTTCAAGGAAATTCAAGCCAATCCTTGGAATTACCCACCCCACCAGACTCAGACTTGAACTAGCGAGGGTGTTGTCGTTCGTTGTACCTTGGGTTGGCTCATCCTGGCGTAGATAGCCGTCTCTCAGTCCGCCATTGTTTGAATCGGCCACATTCAAGCTTCATAGTTGATGCTAGTTTCATAACAGCATCTTCACCTTGTTCAAGCTGGCTTCGAGTCCCATCTCCTGCTTGATAGACATCAATGTCATATAACATGCCACTGACTCCTGCTCAGCCTCAAATCCTGAATCCCCAGGGATGCGGCTTGCTCTTGATATACTGTCGAATCAAGCTGGTTTGTCCTCCATAGTTAACTATCATTTCGTCAATTGAACAGTGTTTTTTCGGTGAAATCCTTAGACATTGCTCTCTCACCGTAGTCAACTAAGGTCTAATTTCCCAGACCTCATCTTTTTTCTGGTCATCCATCACCCTGGTATTGTCAATAAAATGAAGTAAAGTCATCAGCTATTGAAATCTGTTGCGTAACATAACACTGCTTACCGGCTCATATTTAGTATCATTCTCCCAATACTGCCTCACATTAATCATTCGAACAAGACCCATTCGAAAAACATCCCCATAACTTCTTCAATTTCCTTATGATTTGTATTCACATTTTTCCCAGTTTTCTACAATGCTGTATAAGTTAGTGTTCTGCACAATATTGCCAATCATATCCGAAGTTACGAATTGCTAGAAGTATTCATAAGGAGATTTGAGATGCTGGTCATTAGGAGGTTGAATCGCAGGACCAGTAAATATTGTATCAGGTGGTTGGAAACCCTTTTTCCAGCGGTAGCGACTTTTGCTGGTGCTTATAGTGGCTGGTAGAAGCAGGTGAGGCAGGGGTTCATCATCACTATCATCAGTAGTAGCATCACTGTCACCTTGGGTATTGTCCTGCAATAATAAATGCACATAAATAAATATCTACTAAGCAAGCAGTATACTGGTACATGTAATAAACTTACTGGTAGACACTATTATTTGATAAAAACAGAATCTTGACCAACTAAAATAACAGAGCACGAGCTTTGGCCCAACAAGATTTGCTAAATCACCAGGGACTACATCAAAAAGCCACCTGAGTGATCTATACGATGACAATACCTGACAATCCTGATTCCAATCCTTGTATAAGTCATTACAATTTTCTGCAAAGCCATCAATATCCCTGTCTTCACCCATCACCATATCTTATATATTCTCAACTCACACGAGAATGAAAAGCCATATCCAATCCAAAAGTCAATAAAAAACTAGGCTCTATCCACTCTGTTTGTGTCATCCAATTGCATTTTACAACCCCAGTAACATCCAAATAATACTGCAAAAAAGTAATATTTAAATTTCAGGGTATCACATCGTGGGCAGTTAGATTAGCTATTGAAATCATGACAGTGGATGATTCAATCTATATCACTATAAAATGCTGTCTCAACAAATCAAAAAATTTTTCTATGTATCATAATGCTCATTGTTACACCGGTGTCACAGTAAAATTTCATGATTTATAATGGAGCCTGAGATACAGTATTAAAGTTGAAAAATTGAATCATTCTAAAGGCCAATATTTTCTAAATAATATTAGAAAGGTTAGAAGTATGGGACTTACCCTTGTTCTAGTCAATCAATCAAAACTTATATCAATAAAAAGGCAAGTCTCAACAAATGGAGGCAGCCATCTTGGAGAAGCCCACTGAAGTCACAAGTCACGTGATCAACAACAGCGAATCAAAATTGACTTATATATGTTCCATAGGTGTCACATTGGGTATTGCCAGTCATTAAACTTCAAAAATGCCATCATGTGGTGCCTTAACCAGGTAATGTCTTGTTACATATGTGTCGCATGGGGTCGTGGGGTTGAGTAATGTGCATTTCTGCTGATGTTACATGACTAATGACATAAAACAATGAAACATATTATGCTCGAAATGACTTTGGTTTTTTGTTGGCAGTCTTTAAAAAAATGCACTGAAGTATTAAACATGAGCATCACTTGAGCTTAAGCCTTCACTCATTAGTATCTACAGACTGCCTTTTTTATGTGGCATCATGCAGTTTTTCTATCTCAGCTTGCATTGTTATTGTTTGTCATAGGAATGAGTGCTCTGAACAAGTTCACAAATTTCCCGGAGCAAGATATAAAAAATTTTCAACTAGATCTGAAGCTTTAGAGTTCATAAAGGGTGCCTCCATCTCAACAGGTAACATGTAGTTATTAATTTTGTGTGGACTTGTCTTCGCTTTGTCAATATTATTGGACACTCTTAGTGAGTCCTTATCATGTATTATCTCTGATAAAAATGATAAAATTCAAAGTAATGTTTAATTTATCACATGGATGCCTTTATTTTCTGTATTTATACAAATGCTTCCTTGGCCAATTATTATGAGACTGCTAATTGTAATAGTAGCTTTTAATGGCATTTGTGGACATGTTGAAGCCTCTGGATTGTACTGATGTCCTCCAATATGAACTGTTCTAAACGCAATCGTCCAAGATTGTGACATATAAAACCATATAAAGCTTGAAAAGCCACAAATATTTGTTTCCATCTGTAGGCATATACAAACATGCCTAAAACTAAAAACCTGATCGATAAAGTATACGAATGTCTTGTAAACTCCTCTATACTTGATGTTTTAGATGCTCGTTATATCTAATGTTGATAGTTTGTGAATACAATGTCAAGCTATTACTATAAAACCTGTATTTGAATGCCATCTTTATTTGAGCGCCACTATGGCAGAAAGTTTAAAAATTAGAGCGCTACCCCTTAATCGAATGTCACTTCTGAAAAAGCGCCACTCTAAAAGAGTTGAAAAATAGAGCCCCATGGCATTCAAATAAAGGTTTAATGGTAACTGGACTGCCCTAGCATATACAAGCAACTATTGATTATTCTGCCATACAGTTAGTAACCACCAGAGGACATCTACTACGACAGTTAGCCACCAACAAATGGAATCTACAGAAGTTGTTGAAACCTGGTTGAACACGTCTAAACAAGCCATGCTGGAACTTATTGCATCCTTCTCTTTAGCCATCCCTAAACTAGACAAATGTTTTTCTGCGATGCCACAGAGCCTCAAAGGAGAGACACAGCTTGAAGCCAGTTTCACCGAAGCCAAGGTAATTCTTCCCATATAGCGTCTCATAGCACTTTGAAAATGTCGAAAGATTTGTCGTATTGAGTTAGAGGTTGTACAGCCATGTGTCTATAAGTTACTGAAGCGATTAAGGTGCAGACGAGAGTCGTGTAGCGCAGCATCTCGTGACCAAAACCAAAAACGCTAGTTTCCAAACAAACATTTTATCATTTTTTCAGATCATTTTATATAATCTCTAATGGAGCAACCACAACACTAACAAACAAAAATAGCTATCATTTCCAGTAGCTCTAAATTTGATAGTTGCATTAGACAGAATTTGAAAGAGAACAAAATTTCCTACAAGGTGATGTCCATAATTTTATAATTTAAAACAAACCTATCTTTTTCAAGGTCAAGACAGAGCACCAGTTTTACCTAAATTGGCAAATGGCCCAAATTCTAATACATTTTGTATCCGCAATCAGTTTCTGGTTTGTGTTTCTAGAAAAATTATATGTTTTATAACAACATTAACAAATTAGCCCATATTCAAATTTAATACCAAATTTATTTGTTAAAAAGTGCATACATATATATATAAATAAATATATTTGTTAATGTATATGTGATATATAGTGCGCATTCATAAGGCTGTTAAGATCCACAGCCTGATGACTGCAGGATCGAAACTGCTAGTAGCTAACCCAGATAAATACGATATCTAATTCTCTACTAATCTATATATATATATATAGAGATATATATAGAGATATATATATACATGTATATATATTTATAGATCAGGCCTGTGCAACAGGCAGCCCGGGGGCGACAATCTGGCCAAAAAGGCAAGATATGTGGCCGAGTTGCTACTACATCGGTAAAAGCGGACATTGAAAAGTTGTGTAAAACTAGGAAGTACCAAGTTTCACACTAATTATCCGATCTGCACTTTATTTTTTGTCTCAATTTCTTGTTCCAATCCTACAGATTCATTCTAATAAAAGTTTGTATTTATTGTTTGCAAGAAATGTACTTATATTACATTATTTTCTCAATCCTCAACTCGACACACAATTTTTTATTGGATTAAATTATTTTGGGTTGCTGGCCCTTGGTGTTGTTCAAATATTGAAAAGTGACCCTCCAAAGAAACATGTTTCACACATAGATGTATACTAGCTGTGCTACCCAGCGTTGCCCGGGTAATAAAAAAGTCTTTGGACAGAAAATTGATGTATTTAACATATATAACAGCATTTGCCATTCTAACTTTCAAACCACATACCATGAGAGAAGTGTTTTGTGTGGTTGAAGTAAGTTAACAGAGAAAATAAAAACAACTGTAAAGGTTTTCAAACTTTGTCAAACAACTGTAATTTTAAACTTCATATCATGAGGAAATGATTTTGTGCAGGACAGGTTCTTTTTTTATGCATTGGACAATGTGTAACTTGGGAGAATACTTGTATTTAACAGATTAATAAAAAAAATATGACAGAAAATGGTAGTATTTTGTAGTTGAAATTTTATTAGAACAATGTCTGCCAAAAATGGTTGAATGAAAAATTAATTTTAATAATAAAGAATGGAAACTAACTAAGTAATAATAACAGTAATAGGAAAATAAATAATGTTTCAACTTCGAACACAACACAATACTCAAATTATGCTTAAAAATGCAAGTTGAAATAAAAACGATAATGCAACAAACTTTAAAAACTTATATTATAAACTTCAAAAGTTATAAGTTTATAAATGTAATAAGAGAATGTAAATCTATCTATATATTTTTTCAAAGTATGTAAATGTAAGAAAGTGACGAATAACTGATACTTGTAATCTTGCACGATAAATCTTACAGTAAATCTTACAGATAATCTAACAGATAATCTTACGGTCATGTTACAAATGTTTGTTGTTAAATGGGAAATTAATTACGAATTACTAATTGGTTAGGTCTAGAAGGAAAGATGTGTAAGCTAATACACACTGAGCGAGCACTGATAGGAACTTTTGTGAAATGCGTGTTTAACGAATGCAATATTTGTCTGTTGAAAGGAAATTGCGCTTGATAATATATTATGTAGCTATTAAAATAAACATTAAATAACAAATTTAAAAATATTCATTTAAAAATTTTAGTAAGCTAACTAATGACAATCAATTACTTACACAATCACCCTACTTGGTATACAAAGCTGTTGGGTATGTGCTCCCATATACCGACTTCTATCAGCTAGATAATAACTCATATATATCAGCACGCTATTAACTCAATCTCTGTGGCCTATTGGGTTGGGTGTTGGCCTGGTGAACGGTAGGGTCCGAGATCACTTCTTCTTTGGTACAGATTCTTTATTGCAAGATTTTAATAACTATAGCCAGAATGCATACATAGGGACATACTTTGAGAAATATGTATATGAACGCGTTTTTTTGACAAAGGAATTTGGTAATTTAATTTGAATGTGAATGAATTTGTCAATTTTATTGCAAAACATAATTCTTCTTGAAACAGAAACGGGTTGCAGTGTATATAGGTATATATATATATTTTTATAAATATATATTTATACATATATTAATATATATATACAGTATACATAAATTTATATATATACAGTATATAAATATATATATATAGTACGTGTATCTATCTATATGAATGTGCTGCATGAAGTTATATATACCTATACAATATATACGTATTGAATAGTATATACATTGTATATATATTTTATATTATCCCACAACCAAACACAAGCAAAGTGAATGTTTGAGAGATTTATGATAATTGCCTATGTGCACACAACTCCCGAAAAATCATCCGTTAACGGCTGTCACCAAACCCTTGTACCGAAATCTCTTCAACAAATTTAACCATTTTTTGTGTAGAGTCGTTCAAGTATAACAATGACACAAAACACATATAAACCTATTTAAATATGTTACCAAGTCTTTGAAACGTTACCGCAATATCTTAAAACTAACTCATCTGATCGGATTATACATAAATAGACAGATTAATTCGGCCTAAAGTCGAAATAAAAACTTTTGCCAAGCCTGTTTTAATTAAAATTAAGATCAGCCAACGAAACGCCGATAAGGCGGTGTGATAGAGAGTAGAACTCATAGAGTTATCTCCCCCTAGAGTGATAACAGTGCCTTCAACAACACGAGCGTTTCCGGTGCCAACAAGGAACGTTTACGCCACGCCCCTTTTTGTGCTAGTCAATCAGAGTGATTGACTAGATCAATAACATCAGCCATGAGAATGGTTAAACAAGGATCATGAATTTCCACAGTTAAGATAGTAATTAATGCTCATATTAAAGAAATGATGATTATAGTTTTTTACTCTAATATATGCTTATTATTTAAAGCAATTCAATACCTGCATGACTTGCAAAGGCACTGAATATATAGTGTTAAGTAAGTGAGTTAATGCAATCAATTACTCATAGATAAGATTGATAGTCATGTCATACTGGGGTTGTATTACATTGATGTGATGGGAAGCTAATCGACTGCCATCAACTGAAAGTATTGACATTGTATGGTGATAGAGTGATTCATTGACACCGCAGTCCACAAACAGCCCTTGCATGTAATATTAAATTTCAATACATATAAATAAAATACATAGACTAGCTTGAAGCAAGGATGTCCACTAGTTAGTGGACATAGTTGGTTGCTATGACCAATGATATACAGCCCCCAGCTATATATATATATGTATATTACACAGCAGCTTGCCATTTTACTTCTAATATTGCATTTCTCCTATTGCAGGGAGAGATATAAACATATAATCTTTTCCTTTCATTATTGCTGTTTGTTGTACATAATAACACTCAGTACATTACAGCTACCATTGCAGCTACCATTGCAGTTCTCCTATTGCACTGCAGTGCCATTTGACTGCTAATATTGCATTTTTCAACCAGCAGTACCCTTTCTTTTTCCATTATCACTTTGGTCGTGGGCTGTATGGCAGGGGAATTTCTAGTAGGTTAGGTAAAAATAGTGGGCGTGGCCTGGTTGTTTGGAAACGAGTGAGCTCCCATATTTGCTTCCACTTCTTGCACAACTCTGCGCTACACATCTCTGGTACAGACTACTCTATTTAAGTTTGCAGTTACGTGCTCTTGGAATAGTTGTTGCACTTCTGACTGTTTCATAGCTTCATCCTTTATACCTTCTGCTGCAGTTCCATGTGAAATTTGGCACTTTTAACTTTGAAAAGTATCATTTTGTATTATTGAATATCAAACACATTAATTTCTTGTTAAATATCAAACAAATTACTTGCAAGCCATATTATATGGCTATAACAAGATTTCAAAGCTTTTTAAAATTTCACTAAATTTGGGAACTAATCAGGTGGTTGCCATTTATAACCAATTCTGTTTTTTATTGGGTAAAACATACTGTTCTGGCAACATAAAAACTGTGTGAATTTTTAAACTTTGGCTTTTATATGGGCTATTTTGGAACTAGAGCGAAGCTGCAGACGTGATTGCGCTTTATTATCATTATGGAAAAGACATAGGCAAAAGAAGGCATATCTAAAATTGGCTCCGACAAAAACAATATGAAAAATCTTGTTGCTTTTTCTAAGTTGCAAAAATACTTGGCTGTATCTCCAAGATATTCCGATGAGCCTGTTTTCACCGATAGGCTTTGATGGCGGTTCACAAAGCTTTTCTGTTTTAGCTTTGCCAATTGGTTGGAGAAATAAACCTAAATCCATCAAGAAAGTTAATTTCTAGTAATTCTATTAATATAAAGAGACAGTGTTATTTTTAGGCTTACTGTTTCATCTATAGCTAATGACACCGGATTCAATTTGGTTAGTCTACTTACTCACATGCTTTCTATTAAGCATTAGGTAAAGGTGTTTACAAGAAACATTTTTGTGGGTACCTGATGTAAAGCTCAGGTGTTGATATTTTACTATTTGTATTACTATTTTTATTATCTGTATATGCTCTCTATTATTATAATATGCGAATGAATTTAGGCAGATGTGTTGGTGTGCAAGGAGACAATTAGAAACCTTTTGCACCAGCTCAATGGGAAAGTTAAACCTGATTGTGGCGCTGAGTCTGCGGTACAGAAACGGCATCTTGATGAGGAAATTCCTTCCTCAGAACATACTAAAAGACAAAAATCTTCAGAGTCCAGTGAGTCGAGCCTTTCTTTCCTGTCAATTATATAATGCCTCTCAGTTCATGTTATACATGCTGTGTAATACCGCATCTTTAAATTTACAACTGAGTGATGACCATTGCAGATGGTGTCCATTTAGTAATGGAGCTCTGGTTTTTTTAAAGTTTTTAAAATGCATTATTAATTGCATAGTAGTTGGACCTCTGTTTTTGACCACTATTCAGAAGGCGGTTAAAAAAGCGAATTATTTATGTTCTCACACCATTCATCTCCATTACAAACAATGTAAATAATTTTAATCCATTTCAAGACTAGATGGAACTTTTTTAAGCTTCTTACCTTATTTTACTCCATAAATTCTATATTAAGAGACCAGGTGGTATTTAGAGTACACGGAATTCCTCATAAACACGGAAGGCTAGGCTGGGGAATGTACTTTACTGGTAGCATCTTATATCCCAAAATTGACAAACTAGTTTTTCACTGTTAATTTTCTTCGTTTCTCTACCTCACTGTATAATGCATTTGTTTTATAGCAATGTGTTAGATGACAATCTGGAGTATTTTCTATTGCGGTGTATATTTATTATGGAGTTATTATAGGTTTTTCGGGGTTTCAAACAAATTAAAATGTTGTTTTTATTGTGATATCAGATCCAATATATGACAGCCTCAACATAGGAAGCGGGTCTCGGAACAAATCAAATTTGTATGTAGAGGTTTGACATAGAGAACTTTTTTAATACAGAAGTTTTGTACTAACTTTGTATATCTCATCGTTTCAGCACATCATTAACAAGAGTAAATTTATTGTGACTATTTATTTGTTTCATTAAATGCCAGAGCATTATCTACAAAGTACTTCACATACTGATCATTCACAATAATGCATTTAGCAGATTTATAAAAGAATTGTTGATAACTTCTGTCATTTGTTTTCATTCTGGTTTGATGCTATAATTGTACGGTGCAATATATTCTTAATTATTTAGAATCTATCAATATTTCTTTTTGGTTGAATCCTGCTTTTGCCTCTTTCTATATCTACAGTGTATAGACTGGGAATTTTCACCATGTGTACCTTGCCAATTTTATATTACCGTTGCAGCCTGTGCAGTTCCAGTAGTATACACAGATGGTGCTTGCTTCAATAATGGCAAGTATGGTGCTAGAGCAGGCATAGGAGTGTGGTGGGGTGTAGGTGATGAACGGTGAGACATGCCTTCTTGCTACTCAAGTTGCTCCTGCTTTCCATAGTGGCACAAGTGTACCCTTTACTGATTCTCATATGCCTATCCGGTTTTAGTTGATAGCCTAATACAGCTGGTTAAAAACCCATTTGTACTCGCTTTTTAAAGTTCAGTTGTACATGTAGTCATGTTGAGGGTTCCTTCAATGAGATCCCTTTACGGAGAAACAAAAAATGTCTCATTTGTTATGCACTTGGATCAAATTATGTGCATATCCGCTGTCGGTTCAGTCAAAACATAATATACACGTATAATTATGACTATATAGTGGTGTGTAGTGATTGGCCAGGTGCATGTGTAGGCAGCCAATTATGATAGCACCATTGTATAATTATGACTATATAGTGGTGTGTAGTGATTGGCCAGGTGCATGTGTAGGCAGCCAATTATGATAGCACCATTGTATAATCATCGTTAAACTTCTCACCGGATTTCTCTTTGTTGTTATTTTCACAAAATAAGCATTTTGCCATGATTCTTATTATTTATTACCATTATTTACTGTTTTCTCTTAAAACTGTTTACAATCTTTCACTTTTTTACTTCGTTTAAATTATCTTTGCAGTTACTTCAATGTTTTATATTCTGAGAAAATACAACTGCTTTTAGATTCATGAGAACATAATGTTTTACATGCAGGAAATATTTGTCCAAATATGTTATACTTAAAAACGATTTAATTGTTGTAGAAATGTTAGTGAAAGACTAACGGGAAGGCAAACAAATAACAGAGCAGAAATTTGTGTGAGTATTTTAGGCATAATCTTGGTGAATATTTAGCTGATGTTTCCTTCATTGCATTTGATCTTCTGTTTTGATTTCCTTCAGGCTGCCTGTAAAGCAATAGAGCAAGCAACGGCTTTAGGATATGAACGACTAGAGATTCGTACGGACAGTAAATTTATGATCGACTGTGAGTAATTTTTTACTTCTATTTTGAAGGCTAACCTTTTTGTGTTTATCATGGTATGTCGTAGTACAGGCACAAAGCAGAAATTTAGGTATAGCCTCCGAAAGTTCAAGTTTTAATTTTCAGAAATTTTTGTGTAGCATTTTGGGTCCTCATAATAATGCCTACAAACGCGGCATACATATGAATTGTAACCAGGTCTGTAGTACATGCGCAGAGGTTCGTAATTGAATTGCCTGTCTGGAGGCTATTTCCAATAGCTTGTACTTTTGCTTGCTAGCCAAATTTGCCTTTCTCCCAGCCCAAAATTTTTTAGGCAATATAAGATTGCTTGTGTTACGTACCAGCTCTCTAAATTTGCCATTGCAGGCATGACAAAATGGATTAAAGGCTGGAAAAAGAACCAATGGCAGATAAGCTCTGGAGGGCCTGTAAAGAATAAAGAGGAGCTACAGATTCTAGACAAACTCTGCTCCAAAGTGACAGTTCAATGGGTAATGCATTTGCTACTTGGACAGTTGGATTAACTTTTTCAAAACTATATTCCTAAAATGTCATACAATTTCAACATTGATTAGCAACAGCCAGTTAGATCGTTTGATAATGTAACATTTGACCTGTTCAAAATTGAACAGTAGTTATCAACTATATTTGAGCAAAAAATTTCCATGCATATAATTTTGACATTGATTTTCATGAGTAAATATTTTTCACATTTTAATCGCGTACATGTAGGTAAAAGCCTCATCTGTAAAAGCTTCATTTCATGTAGATTGTACTCATCTGATTGTAGACACACGTAAGAGGACATCACGGTATTGAAGGCAATGAACACGCGGACAGATTGGCAAATGGAGGAGCCCAAAAATAGCATAGGCAACAACATTGTCTAGGGTTGAACTAGGGTTGAACCCTTTTTATTGTGTACAATAATTAAAAATCTATCATTTATTTAGACTGTCATATTTAACTTTTGTTACATATACATTTCTAAAATGTGAAAATAGTGCTACCAGGTGTATATAAAATTAGAACGGAATAAATTTGAAAAAATAAATTTGTGCAACTGTAAGTATAAATAATATCAAGTATGAAATGTTCTGCAACAACATAAAATGTGAGAGACATTTTGGAATGGATATTTAAACATTGGTATGATGAGGGGTAGATAGTTGTGACGCTTTCTTTCCAGCTCCATAAAACTGATTGTAATAGTCAGCACTGAGGGGTGTTCTTGGCCTGACAACTGCTGTGTCACTTGAGCTAGTGCTTGTCACACTGCTGGCCGAACTTAGTGAGGTGCTTGAGGAGTCGGGTAATATTCCAGTGCGTAATGCTGCAGATCGGTATCTGTAGCAACAAGCAAGTTTTTTAACTCTTAAAAGGTCCAATGGAAGTTGCTATGTAATACTACTGCATTGCAGCAGTAGTTCCGCATGAAACGGGCGCTATGGAAACATCGATGTAAACAGTCTCTCAAAACAATACAGCAGCAGTTGTACATACCAAGGTTTACGACATATGAAGCATCAGCCCTGTTGCAAACTAGCTAAGCAGTATTAAATCTGCAACCTCATTTATACAGAATACTAGTTTAATCGGGCAGACAAATTCTATGGAAAGTGACAATAAGTTTCCAACAACAAGGACCTGAAACAATGCGAGATTTAAGGTTAAAAGACCTTCAAGTCTAAAGACTCAACTTTAAAGTGTGTCACGAAATAAAATTATCCAAGATGAGGATAGCATTTTATCTGGCCAGCATGTTATCAACTAACTAGTTGTTGATACAACAAATGTTTTTAAGTTGTGCCCAAACAAGCATCTTACTAGCTTTGCCACAAGCTACCCATTTTAGTAAGCTGCAAGGAGGCAAATGCTTCAAATAGCCTGAAATATATTTATTATAGAATGAGCTGCACAGCGTGGCGTTAACAAATTGTTTTCTGTTGGCCAATAGTTGAAACAGCATAGCCAGTAAGGGACTATTTTCACTAACCTAGTACACTAACTAATGCTTTAGATTAGTTCAACTACGTGAACTATCAATAGATATAACAAATTAGACAAAAACTGATATTAAAAAGATCCTGAGCCTTGTGCACAATATTGCGTTTCATCGCAATTTGTCTGCTCTACGAGTGTGTGTGCGATTAGAAAATTGAATCCTCCATGTCAATAGGTAAAACAACCAAGTATGCAGAATAAAGTTGGTACAAGGAACAAAACAATTTTGCCAGTTATATAACAAAGAATCGCATAATCTAAGCGCATTGCGTGTCTCGGAACTGCCAATAATATATCTGTATTCCGAGTAGCATTCAATGACATTCTAGATGTCTGTTGAAAGGCCGCATTTTTTTGCAAATTCGTTATCACTTTCCAGGATGATTTTAAAACATCTTCACTATGACAATTGAAATCTGCAGAGCTGGAAAATAAGCTTGGCTTCTGTGTTATAAAGTTCACATTCTTATCACAGCTTGGTAATGAAACCAGACTGGTACAGAAAACTGTAAACAAACATCAACTCAGCGTGCTGAACCCATCAAATGTATAGGACTATTATAGGTGCTCGGCAGAAAGGTTGCACATGAGAAAGAAACATGCTTGCATAGTCAACGCCTTAGCAATATCTCTATCGCATTAAACTCATTTGTGATGAAAAAATAGATGACGCTTGATGCAAGGATATACTTCATGTAGAACCATTACCTTTGTATCATAGAAGGTATTCGATTTCTTGGGTGATTCTCCTTATTATTCCTCAGGTAAAACTCAGGAGCATTCTTCTTTTGCGGCAGATACTCTGATTGGCTACTTGTGCTAATCGAACTCACGTCCTGCGTATCTATCAATCCAGAGAAACATATGTATACTATACACATCTTGAACCAAGTCAGCTTGAAGATGACTTGCAAATTCATATAACTTCAATTAACTGTAAAAGGATGATATATTGTATAATAGCAAATATTCTTATCTGCATACAGTTTTCAACTTGCTCCACTGCTCAAAAGCTCAACAATAAATACTTCAGGTAACCACATATAACATCAAATAAAAGTATTATGTAAAACTATATACAACTTTATGTATAAAACTAAATAACTTAATAGAAAATCTTTTCATTAAATACTGGGGCAGACGGTGTGTAGGTAGAGGTGGTAATAGAGGGACAGACGGTGTGTAGGTAGAGGTGGTAATAGAGGGACAGACGGTGTGTAGGTAGAGGTGGTAATAGAGGGACAGACGGTGTGTAGGTAGAGGTGGTAATAGAGGGACAGACGGTGTGTAGGTAGAGGTGGTAATAGAGGGACAGACGGTGTGTAGGTAGAGGTGGTAATAGAGGGACAGGCGGTGTGTAGGTAGAGGTGGTAATAGAGGGACAGACGGTGTGTAGGTAGAGGCGGTAATAGAGGGACAGACGGTGTGTAGGTAGAGGTGGTAATAGAGGGACAGACGGTGTGTAGGTAGAGGTGGTAATAGAGGGACAGACAGTCTGTAGGTAGAGGTGGTAATAGAGGGACAGACGGTGTGTAGGTAGAGGTGGTAATAGAGGGACAGATGGTGTGTAGGTAGAGGTGGTAATAGAGGGACAGACGGTGTGTAGGTAGAGGTGGTAATAGAGGGGACAGACGGTGTGTAGGTAGAGGTGGTAATAGAGGGACAGGCGGTGTGTAGGTAGAGGCGGTAATAGAGGGACAGATGGTGTGTAGGTAGAGGTGGTAATAGAGGGACAGACGGTGTGTAGGTAGAGGTGGTAATAGAGGGACAGACAGTCTGTAGGTAGAGGTGGTAATAGAGGGGACAGACGGTGTGTAGGTAGAGGTGGTAATAGAGGGACAGACGGTGTGTAGGTAGAGGTGGTAATAGAGGGACAGACGGTGTGTAGGTAGAGGTGGTAATAGAGGGACAGACAGTCTGTAGGTAGAGGTGGTAATAGAGGGGACAGGCGGTGTGTAGGTAGAGGCGGTAATAGAGGGACAGACGGTGTGTAGGTAGAGGTGGTAATAGAGGGACAGGCGGTGTGTAGGTAGAGGTGGTAATAGAGGGACAGACGGTGTGTAGGTAGAGGTGGTAATAGAGGGAGAGACGGTGTGTAGGTAGAGGTGGTAATAGAGGGACAGACGGTGTGTAGGTAGAGGTGGTAATAGAGGGACAGACGGTGTGTAGGTAGAGGTGGTAATAGAGGGACAGGCGGTGTGTAGGTAGAGGTGGTAATAGAGGGACAGACGGTGTGTAGGTAGAGGTGGTAATAGAGGGACAGACGGTGTGTAGGTAGAGGTGGTAATAGAGGGACAGATGGTCTGTAGGTAGAGGTGGTAATAGAGGGACAGACGGTGTGTAGGTAGAGGTGGTAATAGAGGGACAGGCGGTGTGTAGGTAGAGGTGGTAATAGAGGGACAGACGGTGTGTAGGTAGAGGTGGTAATAGAAGGACAGGCGGTGTGTAGGTAGAGGTGGTAATAGAGGGACAGACGGTGTGTAGGTAGAGGTGGTAATAGAGGGACAGACGGTGTGTAGGTAGAGGTGGTAATAGAGGGACAGACGGTGTGTAGGTAGAGGTGGTAATAGAGGGACAGACGGTGTGTAGGTAGAGGTGGTAATAGAGGGACAGACGGTGTGTAGGTAGAGGTGGTAATAGAGGGGACAGACGGTGTGTAGGTAGAGGTGGTAATAGAGGGACAGACGGTGTGTAGGTAGAGGTGGTAATAGAGGGACAGACGGTGTGTAGGTAGAGAGGGATAGAGGGTGGTAATAGAGGGACAGAGCTAGCCTACATTAGATTACATAAACTTTTAATTTTCGTTACTTTAATGTTTTTGTTTTTATATGCAAGGATTTTCACACTTAACCTTTACTTATCATAACTGTCTTGTTTATTTTTACAGATTTTTAAGTTTTTTTCACAGCATCTTGGGCATGTGGCGCATTACTTCACACGCTGAGTAAAATATTTGCTCAATGTTTGGAGTAATTGCCCACCTATGACAGTGTCACAAAATTTTTATATGTGGAGCAGATCGTAAGTTAGGATTATATTGTGCTCTCTAATGGGTAGCACCATCTTTGTGATACAAAAGGCGCTATAAAATGCCTTGAACGAAGGGGTCAAGGTTACTAACCCTTATGACCAAGGTTTATCTCCCGTGCCATTATTTAGGGGCACTTGTAAGTCTTGATAAGGAAAAACATCCGGCAGTCTGGAGATTAAATGAACTAGCTTAATTATATGTTGTGTAAAAATGTCTGCAGCATGTTTCATATACTCTATTTATGTTACAAAGTATGTTTAATCTAATTACTAGGTTTCATATTTAACTTTGAATCTGCCTTAAAATCTTGAAAAACAACTATCAATCAACATACATACGCGTCAGCGCTTATGGTAAAACTTTTAACGGCACATAGCAAAGTGAAGAAAAATGTGTTGAATCTAATACAGAGCGAATTTAATCAAACCAATTGCAATTTGTGCTAATTCCAATTAACTACATCAATCTTTATGGCTCAGTTGAAAAGTAACCTGCAGCAAACCTAAGGTCAGTCTTAGCTAATCTAGTGGGAGAGAGACTACACAATGTAGCAATACCTTGTTCAGGGGTTGATAGGTTGCCTTTGAAAACCACTATATCTGTGCACGCATCTTGTAGGCTGGCGATGTAGACGGCCCCATCTGTATATGCAGGCCCAAGGAACCTCGGTGACTGTATGTTGAGGAAGGTTTGCTGCCGACTACTAAATAAACCAATGCAGAGTGGTTCTAACTCCCTTAAAACTCTGTAGACTAAGAGGATGTTCATCCTCACTTGCAAAAAAAATCATTTTACGGACAGAAATGTCAAACAACCAGTCAAATGCAAATATATCCTAAAATAATATAATAACACAAGCGTCTGCATCGAAGATGAAGTTTGCTAGGTTACATCAATCACGTGTCAGTGTACTTTTGTCACATTCATTACCCGGTGAACAAGAGCAACAGCAGCATTGCGAGTCTTATACGTTTGGGTTACTCACGGGGATACCTACCAGCCAGGCAGAGGTTGCTCCTGCAATCCTATTACTTGAATGGCTTTGTAATACAACACGTAGAGATAGGGAGCTCGATAGGCTACAAATATAAGGGTAATGGTAGACAGTAGTCATGTATTCTCCAATAGAAGTGTTTATAAAACATTCTTCTCATTTAGGCGTCGCGGAAGTACTTATGAATGACCAAATGATTGAGACTAAACCATGTATATAGAGCGATAAAGTATTAACGCCTTTCTAGTAATAAGAAAGCTCTGCGGATCTGTGTATCATAAAGCCAAAAAGAATATCATCCAGGTATTTCAACGGGATCACAGTTTTTCTTTGTTCATGTTAAAATCACTTACCAAATGAAAGTGGTAATCCTGACCATTGTATATCATTCAAACCACTCCTCTCTCCACGGGAGTTCACAAAGACTCCAACATCTATAACATCAAGACAAAATCCCCAAGTGTAATTTCAGACTTCCAAGGTCTCTCCGAAGTAATACAGTGCACCCTCCGGATAAGATTTTAATTCGTTCCAAGGTTGGCATCATATGGTGAAAAAAATCGTATGTAGGGGTATAAAAACCGTAGTAATTATATAATGCAAACAACCCCCAGTGAAAATCATCAAAATTTTATACAAGTACTGTACATATTAAAAATTATTAACAAAATAGTATATTAACCTTAGTAACTATAGTTACCTAAAGTAACTTATGTATATTTAGTGTATTCATTGGTGATGATCTGCACTAAAATGTAACGTTACCATGCGCTATGTGCAGTACATACCGTTAAGAGTTCTTACCTTCAAGATAGATGCACATATAACATAAACTCTAGATTCACTTTAAGTTTAGCTTACTAAACACACACTTAAAGCTAAGTTTTAGTATGTATTTTTAACTAGTTTACTGAATTTTAACTTTTTATCACTGAAAATTTATCACCTATCAGTTTCTGGTTCTGCGTTCACTATAACCTTTAGCGAACCTGTTTAAAACCTTTTTCAAACTATTTCGGCAAGAAAGCCCAACGATACTGTTTTGGTAATGATGTGATTTTTGTTAGCAGGTTAAGGAAAGTTGTCTGACCGCTGACCTTTTGTTTAAAGGAATCGGAACTCCAACTTTGCTTCTGGTTTTAAAGGGAAAATATTACCATTTTACACACAAGAAATGCTGAACTGATAGAAGTCGGTCATCGTGTCTCTTTCAGGCGTTGTGAAAATATTTTTGGTGAACAGCATTTCGGTGTCTTTGTTCTTTTGATGTACGCAATAAGGTCACTTATTGCGTAATTGACTGCCAAATTTGAATTCGTATAGTGAGGTAAAAAAAATCATCATGTTCCACTCCAGAAGGTGAAAAAAATCATATGTCAGGGTAATGGTATCCTGAGGGTGCACTGAAATGGCTCTTGGATAAGGGCAAAAACAGAACAGACAAAACATCAAAACTGCAGAAATTCTGCGAAGGATTTTTGCTTTTAGTCACTACCATAGTCATAACCAGACCAGAGAATATTCAATGTGCCATGAACAACTGATGTAATTTGATGTGATGTGTGGAGATTTTGTGGGAGATTATGACGATATTTTGACATCGTCATATTTTCTCTCCAAATACCGTAAAACCTCTATTTGAATGCCACCTCTATTTGAACGCCGCATCTAATAGAACGCCACTATGGAAGAAGGGTTGAAAAATACAGCGTCACTCTTTAATTAGCCAACTCTACTCGCCCGTCACTTAGACATTCTTTGATCTTCACAGATCCATAATAAAAAGTGATCAGTAAAAATTGCCCACATAATTGCACTAATTATAACTTGGTTACATCAATAACTAATAATTTTTTCATTGTTGTTGTAGCGGTTACCATGATTTTAGTGACCGCGTAATTGAGAAGATCGATCGTCAAAATCATGAGAACTACACTCTTATTCGAAGTATCTAAGGTCTAAATTATATCCATTGTTTTCAGATTCGTCCATAATGTGTGTTACAATCCTACCTGTGTTTTGATAAATGATGAGAATACTCTTTAGGAACACCACACGACGTAATAGCAGCCATTGTTATGGCATATTCTAACTTTAAAACCGTCTTTAAAAGTCAAAAACGTTATGTCCATTTTCTAACTCCAAACCTTTACGGTTTTTTCTTTAAAACTTTGAAAACGACACCATTGAAATAATTAATAACAGTACCATGCTAATATTTTATAATCAAAGTAGTTCCTTATTCAGCTCGGTCTGATACTTCATGAAAAACGGTTTAGCGAAAATGCTGAGGCCGACGGCATTGATTCCGATCCGCCGAAGGAGAATGTAAAATATAGGCGGCATTAGCATTGCTTCGCCCGTAAAAGGGTTAAATTTATCTTCCCAAAATTTTGACAAGCTAGTCAAAGATAAGGGAACTACCTTTTATTTGAACTCTAATAAAACGCTACTATAATGGAAGGGTTGAAAAATAGAAGTCTTACAGTTTCTTGAGATCAGAGTTAACTATGTTGTCAGTTATATGTTAACATTATAAGTTAACACCAACCTGTAAAACAACAGAGATAACTGCCTTCGCGAGAATCGTCTGCTGCTAGACTAAGTATGTCTATAGGAAATGAGTGGTAGCTGGTGTCCTCTTTAACACCACTTGCCAAAAAAGATCGAATACAACCATTCTTTATAGTGAGCTTGTAGACAGTGTCCATTCCCAATAGCACAAAGTCTGGCGTATAGCAGACACATGAACATGGTTCATTTACTTGGACTTCCTGTAAAAAAACACCTCTTGTAAAAACACTTCTTGACATTTCATGCCTGCAACACTCACAAAAAAAGAGAATTTGTATAAATGTATAATTTACTGATAAAGGGTTTTACAAAAAAAAATTGAAAAAAGCATTACTGAGTTTTTGAAGTGAAACTCAGAATGCCATGATATAGATGAGAAATCTTTTATCATGCTGGAGCACAAAATGTCCAATTTCTTGATAATCTTTGTTTTTCATATCAATTTGAGAACAATGGATTAGTTGACAGAGCAAATGCTCAGTAAGACTAGGCATCTAAACAGCACCTGTATGACACTGAATTGACACTGCGAGCTGGAATAGCTAAGAACAGCGACTGAGTTTTCCATGGCAGCTACAACAAAGCATCTTCCGGCAGCTTCACCAACTGTAAACATGTTGCAGTTCTTTATCCTGCCCAAATCCTCTGTTGTAATGGCAACTGTACCGCTGATGGCATTTTGCTGGTTTGACAACTTGTTCAATAACGTGGAATAGGAAGTGATCTTCAACCACTTGTCATGGCCTGCCAACAATTTAAGAGTAATTTTTTTTTATATTTAATATTTATATAGATGTTGCCAGCAATATAAAATTGTATGAAACGGTCAAAGCAAGATGGGTAATATTCAGTGCTTTCAACTGGTCTACAAAAGCACTGTAGCATATACACTTGCCAAGAGTTGTCAAAAAGGTCGAATTCTCATCAAAGCCACGAAAGTTTTTTCTCGATGACTTTGCAGCAAGCACCTAGACTCACCAGTTATCATGAGTAAGCTATCGGGTGAGCAGAGCCTGGATATCTGGTAAACTGAAGAGATGCCTTCAACTTTAATCAATGGGGCAGATGTGTAGGACAGCTGACAGGCATACAATCCTTCCTCAGCGCCTAGCAGTAAAATATCATTCTCTCCCAACAGAGTGGTACAGTTGACATCTAAGAGGGCCTGTCCGGCCAACTGTAGCAACCGGTTGCCTAGCAACTTCTACAAATAGGGAAAACCGAGCGTGTTTGCACTATACTGATTTTATCCTCAGATCCTAAACCAACAGTCACTAAAACTAACTTATACACGTATACCACAAGTTGTAAGTCTGCATACATTTTCCCTATGATTAACATCAGCCATATTTCCACACTTTATAATCGCCTCTAAAGTCGAGTCCCACTTTTCTTTTTCTGAGAAGTTAGCGGTGAGAAGGTAAAGGAGCTTGCTGCCCCTGACTGAGCTCTGTTCCAGTTTTATAATGTAGGGGAGGTCTTCTGCACTCACATGCAACTCCGCTGGACTAAAGAATAAACAGCACGAGTTGTAAGACTCCTCAGTATAACGACCATCTTGGTGATAAGGTCCTGCATATATCATTGCTAACTTTTTTTCTAAAGTGACACCAAACATTCCAGGAAAATCACTAGCTGTAAAGATGTTGGTCCAACACTCACTCTGCAAGCACTTTTTCATGCTTAATTTTAAAAGTTTCACAATAGATAGCTTTAAAAATTTACAAAAAAATGTGATGTTTAAAACTTATAAGTTTGTTTTCATAGCAAAACTACCAACACAAAATTGTCACTGAGCGGAGTATTTGCAACAAAGTAGTTATATAGCATTATAAGGCCAAAGTCATGCTATGAGAAAAACCTTACTTGATGTCAGAGATGAGACAGACAGAGTCATATTCGGGGCAAAGGTCAAGTTGGAATAGAGGTATCTTGGACGTGTCATCCGAAGAGTAGATGGAGAGTAGTTGACTCTCAATGAGCACAAACCTTTTTATCCAACCGGATGATTGATCTCTTAAGGCATTTCTGAAAGGCAGCCAATCAGCTTACATGTACATGTTTGTATGATAAGATGTGATTGGCAACTATCAAAAAGCTGCCATCAAATTAATTTGTCATGATAGAAAAGGGATACTAAAATTTGAAAACACAACAAGGTGTACAGTGATACAACAGCTTGTGCCTACAGTTCGTTTGAAGGTTGGGTCAACCCTCAAACCTTCAACCTTTGAAGGTCAACCGAAATACTACAGAGCCTCTTCGTGATCTATGCTGTTTATTTCATCAAATATGAGTAACAAGACTGAATCACAAGGGTGTCATTTTACCTTAGCGGGGTGGGGAGGGGGTTCGGGGGAGGGAGGGGTGTCAGTCATAGCATACCTTAAAGGTTGACTTGCAACAAAATTCACATTAGTTATTTGATATCAAAAGATTCACCATGTCTTACTCTGTTGTGTTGTAGGTGCCAAATATGTGGAAATGTGATTACAAGCTCTTAAAAGCTCAAAAACGAACAGTTAATAGCAGCCACACGAGACCACCGTAGTTTAGATTCTCTTTCCAAAACGGCTCAAATGTGACGTAGTTGTGGGAGATGGCTTGCCATGAACACTATCAAATATACTTGGACTTTTGAATTAGTTAGGCTGAGGATTTTGACTTTCCATGTCTAGATTGGCAGTTAAATTTACAGCAAGTGATGGTTAAGTGCAAAGAGGGAATCTTCAATTTTTAGTTAAATGAGTACGTATTGGGCGAGTTCTTCTAATTTTTTTTATTGTTACATACCAAAATGTTTCTACTGACCTCTCAAATTGATTAAAACTTTTAACATTTTGAACTGAGTTTTATTGTGAACTACATGTCAAATGCTGCCTAGAAAAAAAACACAAATTTTTTTAATTATAAATAAGTTACACAAAGTGTTTAATGTTTTTGTTTAACTTTATGTTGGATAGAATATTGCAATTGAATAGGCAAGTTTTCAAGGAGATTAAGTGCATGACATCATTAAAGACTTGAATTAACATGCATTTGTGACTGAATAGAATATCCTATTGAAAAGATGAGGTATTCAGCTGTAAATTGACAGGAAATATGAAAAGAATAGTCAATTATCCTCAAATTGAAACTTTGGAAAACATCAATTTTGGCTGTTTTATTAGCCATTGGTCACTTGGGCGGAATCGGGAGTATGAAATCAGGGGTGCAGAATTACTTCATCGAGCCACAGACTTTTGATCATGTTTATGGAAAGATAATGACAACCGGCCATTGACAAAACTGCCTTATAAACGAAAGATCGCTTCAGAGACATTTTCAGATTGAAAGGCGCCCGCCATTCTGGCTCACCTCTGAGCGCTTCCATTGTTAAAACTGGTCATCAAACAGGTTATGAATCATTTTTGAAAAACTAGGAAATGGGTAACAAACAAGAATACGTATAATGATCTGCTCATATTACCCTCTGACTTTCATCCAGCCACCCAACTCAACCAGTCTGAGGTCGGCCTCAAGAACTCCCCCAACTGACTTTAGATTCTCTTTCCTCATCACATTGGAGTAGAGCTGCATAAATTGAGAAGGAAGGCCACAGGTTGCAGGAAGCTCCGATTTACAATGCTCATGTGTTACTATGCGACATTCCTGGCACTTGGCAGCCTGCTGCCCAAACATAACGATACTCTGACATACGGCACACTTGGTGGCGCGCGTATTATGTCGGACAGACATCCTGTAATAGACAGCAAAACGTAATTAAAGCTTGATGTGACTACGAAACACTTCAGTCTTTTCATGCTAGATATCTGGCCAGTCGCAATCAAAAACAATCTTTAATAGAATACATTGTATATAAAAAGATTGATTCTATATCTAGCTCATTTAGCTGTTTCCATTTTTTCTTTTTTTATTAGCACTAACATTGTGTTCCTATCAAACTAACAAAAACATAATACACACATTCCATAGAGTTCTTATAACGAGGCTATAGGAATACATCCAATAGATGGCTGGCTACAAATTTTGTCATGGACAGAATCATGAGATAATAACCCTGTAATCAGTAGAAACTTCAATGCGTTGTAATGTCCTAAGAAATATTTTAGAATTTCTTAGCGTAACTGTAGATATTGTAACATCTGCATACATGGTTATACTTTCTCGCCAATAGACAGGCATAATATATAAATTTTGCTAAAGGTACTTTACCATTGACATTTCAAAGACGTTAGCATCGGGATTACTAGCACTATAGCAGCAAGATGGTGGATCTGAAACTAACCTGTGCGGAATGTTGTGCTTCATTGTCTTATTAGAACTGCCAGCAGCTCCTTTAGAGACCTTTGGAGGAGAGGACTGGGTGGTAGAAAGAGAAACAGAGTCAGCAGTCTCAGAAGCTGATCCACAGTCTCCAACAGGCTCAGGTCTGTGAAGTGATGACTGAATATGGCTGGAGGGATCTCGCATGCCTTTTTTTGCTACAAGAACAAACAAGAACACGCAGTTAATGCCATAACCAACAGCTTCAATACAGAGCGAGATTAGCTTAGCAGAATAATGTTAACCTGACAGAATATGACTAACTTGACAATGAATGAGGTCAACCTCGACGGAACCAAGTTGGCTAGACAGACTAACTTTAGAGAGACTAGCATGGCAGAAATGGGTTAGCTTGGCAGAAGGCAATTAGCTCAACCAAAAAAGGTTATCTCGACTGAATGAGTTTGGATGAACAGACTGAGGTTTGATGTTAGTTAAACAACCCAAACAACCCATGCATACAGTGCTTCCAACCCATGCATACAGTGCTTCCAGCCCATGCATACAGTGCTTCCAACCTATGCATACAGTGCTTCCAACCCATGCATACAGTGCTTCCAACCCATGCATACAGTGCTTCCAACCTATGCATACAGTGCTTCCAACCCATGCATACAGTGCTTCCAACCCATGCATACAGTGCTTCCAACCCATGCATACAGTGCTTCCAGCTTGATTAGTTAAACAACCCATGCATACAGTGCTTCCAACCCATGCATACAGTGCTTCCAGCTTGATTAGTTAAACAACCCATGCATACAGTGCTTCCAGCTTGGTTAGTTAAACATAAACAACCCATGCATACAGTGCTTCCAGCTTGATTAGTTAAACAACCCATGCATACAGTGCTTCCAGCTTGATTAGTTAAACAACCCATGCATACAGTGCTTCCAGCTTGATTAGTTAAACAACCCATGCATACAGTGCTTCCAGCTTGATTAGTTAAACAACCCATGCATACAGTGCTTCCAGCTTGATTAGTTAAACAACCCATGCATACAGTGCTTCCAGCTTGATTAGTTAAACAACCCATGCATACAGTGCTTCCAGCTTGATTAGTTAAACAACCCATGCATACAGTGCTTCCAGCTTGATTAGTTAAACAACCCATGCATACAGTGCTTCCAGCTTGGTTAGTTAAACATAAACAACCCATGCATACAGTGCTTCCAGCTTGATTAGTTAAACAACCCATGCATACAGTGCTTCCAGCTTGATTAGTTAAACAACCCATGCATACAGTGCTTCCAGCTTGATTAGTTAAACAACCCATGCATACAGTGCTTCCAGCTTGATTAGTTAAACAACCCATGCATACAGTGCTTCCAGCTTGGTTAGTTAAACATAAACAACCCATGCATACAGTGCTTCCAGCTTGATTAGTTAAACAACCCATGCATACAGTGTTTCCAGCTTGATTAGTTAAACAACCCATGCATACAGTGCTTCCAGCTTGATTAGTTAAACAACCCATGCATACAGTGCCTCCAGCTTGATTAGTTAAACAACCCATGCATACAGTGCCTCCAGCTTGATTAGTTAAACAACCCATGCATACAGTGCTTCTAACTTGATTAGATTTTATCAGAATATTGTATTTTTCTACTGATTTTTGGATCAAGATTCGTACAAAACGAGACACAACCATAGATGGATAACAGCTCTTTTTCCAACCACAGTATTCAACAAGTCAGTGAAATTGGAGTATTGCAAAAATAAAAGCCATTGACAAGCAGTAACCAAGAGTATTTAGTGAGTGCTGTATGATTGACAGGCAGTAACCAGGAGTATTTGGTGAGTACTGTATGATTGACAAGCAGTAACCAGGAGTATTTAGTGAGTACTGTATGATTGACAGGCAGTAACCAGGAGTATTTAGTGAGTGTTGTATGCTTGACAGGCAGTAACCAGAAGTATTTAGTGAGTGCTGTATGATTGACAGGCAGTAACCAGGAGTATTTAGTGAGTACTGTATGATTGACAAGCAGTAACCAAGAGTATTTAGCAAGTACTGCATGATTGACAGACAGTAACTAAGAGTATTTAGTGAGTACTGTATGATTGACAGACAGAAACCAGGAGTATTTAGTGAGTACTGTATGATTGACAGACAGAAACCAAGAGTATTTAGTGAGTACTGTATAATTGACAAGCAGTAACCAAAAGTATTTAGTAAGTACCCTATGATTGACAAGCAGTAACCAGGAATATTTAGTGAGTACTGTATGATTGACAGAACTCTCTTGTCACTCTTATCTACCTACATGAAATTTTGGTTTCAAATAGAGAAGTCTTGAGCTCTTTAACTTCATCTTGAAGTCGACGATTCCGACTTCGCTCACTTTCCAGTGCCTGTGAAAATTCATCCCTTTGTCCTTCTCTCTTTTTTGGAAACATTTTAGCATTGCTCTGCAATAACAATGCGTAGTCATGGGTAAAATAACATTGCTTCAAGGAGAACGACTGCTATGCTGACATGATAAGTATCACCACAATTCATCAATACATGAGCAAGGCTTTCACCGCTTTAGGAAATTGTTAGATTAATGTGTTGAATTAGGAAAAAGCTGACCGATAGCAAGCGACAGTAGACAGTGCTAGTGTATGAACGATACCTCTTGTGATCCCCACTGTAACAGTCGACATACCAGCTAGATTACACAGTAAATGTCTTTCATATCAGAGCCCTTGCTAATAAAAACTTCAAAGTATGTTTAGACGGTATCATATAAACTGTATTATTCTGATGGTACCAAGCTCAAAACTATAACACAAACTAAAAAATACCATGTATTGTTTGCCTCCAACTAATAAATTTAACAGTTCTGCTAAGTTTGTTCAGAAAGAATCTGCAGTCAACAATAGTGCATCACAACCCCATGATATACCGCAATACTCGGTCTGTGTGAAGATAATAAATCATAAGAGAAAATTCCCTCAGGTATTTGTACGATAAACATAGTATTTTAGTAGCTACCTCAACCAATCTATATGCAATAAACAGGCAGAGAAATGTTCAATCAGGTAATACAGCTTTGCTCGCGCCTACTCAGTTTAAGAGTTGCCTTCTTTCTACTGTCCGATAAACTACAGAGCAAATAACTGCAAAATAATGTATAAATTTGCATAGCATTTTTCACCAAGCCCAAGCACAAAACAGCCAAGTGACAAGTACTGCTAAATTTCATTGCTGGGAAATGTTGTACATTCCCAGCTTCCCATACCTTTCCATAATTAATGGTTTCCATTTGTCAAAGCTTGGCAGTGGTCACAAGAAAAAAAGGAGCTACAGATCAAACCTGCGACGATAGCAAATAGTACTAAGGATGAAGAATATTAACGCTTGCTGCAGAGTTCCAACTCACCTTCTTTTTCTTAATGGGTGCCTCATACTTCTCCTGAAGAAAGTCAATAAGTTTCGTCTGCTGTGAGAGCATCTGCTCAGATTTATAGCTCTCATGCTCCTTTGTCAGCTAAAATACAAAGATAATTCTAAGTCCTATGATGTACTATGATGATTTATAAACACTCAGTTTATTATCTCTTTCTTCCAAGCCCTAAACTACTGCACCTGAAATACTTCATTATTATTCACAACAGAAATAATGTTCAAACAATAAATAATGCTAATGCTAGGTTAAAAACTATTTCTCAAAACTATCTGAACGAGGCCAATGCGGACAAGGCAGATGATCCACCCACCACAAGGTTTTCCATGCTGTTTTCAACAGCATTCTTTTTATCAGTCACTTCTTGAAGCTTCTCCATGACAATCTCGAGGTCTGTGCTGAGACTGCAGTTACTAGCTTTCAGGTTGCTCACTTGAGTTTTCCAGGTTGCTGTCTGCACATAAAACAAGTTCTGAGTGACATAAGGTGATGCACAGTTATTGGTAGTGTACTGAGCCTTTCTGCAAATTGATTTTTAATGGTGATGCTGCATAAAATGAAGAAGTAAAAATGTACAGAACAGTAATGGGCTCCTTCCATAAGGAATTGTAAGGACTTGCTAGGCTAAGTAGAGAAATTGTCTTCTCTTTCTGTAGGAAACACAACTGCAAAACCATAAAATGACAAATAATACACTTCCTGGAATTCTATGAAACACGACAATTCAAATGGTTAGTCGTAGAAGCCATGATATACGTAATTACCTCCTCCTTCAGCTTCCGTATTTCATTCTCAGCTTGAGACAGTCTAACTTTGATAGACCTCCTCTCTGTATCTAGTTGCTCAATGTTGGACTCATTGCTTTGTACCTGTGATGGTTTATACAACAATTATAACACTCGCGCACACACAAAAACATATACCCTAGGGCACTGATATTTCTCTAGTATTTAGTTTCGTGAGTAGCATACAGAGTAAAATTTCGCTGCAACTTAATTTCGCGGATCTGATGAGTGCGAAAATATAGTGATGTGAAAATAAATGCAGTAGAACAAACATAATTAGATTCCTCAGGTCCAGTTCACTAGTAAAAATTTTTTCAATTTGGGACTAGTTTGTATTTGTGAACCGCGGGTAGAAATGTGTGAGCGAGATCGACAATGCAACTTGATCGCTTGCTGCTATTTGTTTCTTGGACTATCAATGACGTCTAGGTCCCTGCCACCGTGACTGATGTGGTACCAGAATTAGATCTCAAGTATTTATAGCACGGGTGGCCATGGCTCAAGGTTATTATTGTTTTTGGTTGGTAATAAAATTCATCACTACAATTATTATTATTCAATTTTATGACTTTCCTTACCAGACTTTCATCCTCATCAGTTACAAATTCAGTGACTAAACTAATATCATCATCTTCCTCATTTGTCTTGGCTTTTCCACAGGCCAAGACAAATTCCCTGGGGCGGCTGGCCGGCCCCACTTTTTAGGGATTTTTAGCGGCTAAGTATAATCAAACTCGGAGAATTTGCCCTCGCATAAAATGTAAAATTTTATCACGAACACTTGGTTAACTCAAACGGATTTGTTTGGTCCGTTCCCACGCAATGATAAACTGCTTTAGATAACTCGACCTAAACATTATTAACTCGAACAATTATTTGCTCAACTGCTACGGGAACGGGTTTTATCGCTGTAGAATATCACTTTATTCCAAGCCATAGAGATAAACGTTAACTTTAAATAGTTCTTGGGCGTCATTATTATCATGATCAGCAAAATATTTTTGTTAACGATTTTTATAAAGGTTTGCAAAAGGTCAAGTTTTACCAAACATCCATTTGGCAATGGCACAACGAAAGCGTAAAAACCTTCGGATGAACTTAAAATAAAATCAGCAAAATTGATCTTTGTTGAAACGCTCAAAAGAAAAAAGATGTCTTTTTTCTGAGCGTTTCAACTGCGGTCAAGTTTAGCCTATTTTAATCTGAAAACGTCCTGGCAGTCACATCACCTAAAACAAACAAATCTCAAATAATAGAAAAAATGTTTATACTTTCCGATAAAATCTTTTAAAACTTTACGTGAGATGCCCGGTTGAGGTCCTACATGAAAGAAACCTGTTGAGGGGGCTCATACCGCCCCTCCAAACCCCCAGATGCTCATAACTAGTCGCCTAACATTAGCCGCTCCAATTTGCAATCAGGGAATACAGGCCTGCTTTTCTAAAAGAACTTGTTATCTCAATTTGCTTTGCCACGCTGCTCAGTCGGCGTATTAGCTATGAGTTTAGCAGAAATTGCCCAATGAGTCCAACCACACACAAAGGTTACCTGCATTTCTAATATGACGATTTTATTGTGGGTATCAATGAACAAAGCCATTTAATTTAGCGTTTTCGCTCTTTCGTTGTGATAGCTTAGTTTCGCTCATGAAATTTTCGCGAGAGGATTACTCCGCGAAAATGCGAAAGTTAGATGACTTGAATACATAAGTGTCCTAGGGTATATAAACCATCAAGTATATGAAAACTGTATGCATGACCCAGAGTACATATGACTTATGCATGTACCAGCTGAGGTACATACGATCTACATTTATCAGACAACATGACGCATATGACAAGCATGCACATTTTAAGTAATAGTTCATCAACTATAGCAAATGTAATATCTGTGCATAAAAATCATATTAGAATGTACTCTCATTGTTACACTATTCCGGTAGGATACCTGGTGGTGCTGCGACTAAGACATCTGTAATCTCGTGCTAAGAGTATTACGATCCTAGCTAAATCTTCAGTTCAAAGGATGGGATCAACGATGGTGTGAAATGAACAAGAGAGTGCATTGGTACGAATGCTAACAAAATGGCATTCAAAAGGAATAAGGTGTTAACAGTGGTACATGTACTTGCCTTCGAAAACTACAAGCAGATGGAATGAAATATTTATATTTTTTTAAACAAAAGAAAATAAAATTATAAGAGTTTTAGATATTTTACAAAATATCTAAAACTCGTACAGTATTATAAGTAGAGAAGTGGCAAAACTATAGAACTCCTGTCAGAAGATTAAGAAAAGTTTAAAAAGCTCAGAAAGAGTTTTGAGCAGCACATGGTTAAGGTTTGTGGTGAAAAAAGCAAGCATTGAGCTGACCTGCTGTCGAAGCCTTTCTAGAGTCTTTCGCTGTCGCTCTATCTCTTCATGCAGACTCTCCTCCTTGCTGCGATGTGAGACAATCTGACTTTGGAGAGACTGTTTCATCCGCTCATTCCGCTCATCAATAGCTTCCCTGATACCATTATATTTACAGCATATCATACATAAGCTACCATATGAATGTCACATACAGGCAGCATGGTTATTATGCATATAGGGCAATAACAAACACAATAAGACTTAATTGTGGGAATATATCATACTAACATTGTGGAATGAAAATTGTTTTACTTTTAACAAAAACTACTTTCAAACTCAATGCTTGTTTATTGCCATCAACAATCTCGCTTCAAAATCTGTGGGAAAAGCATGCTCGGTAACTAATCAGTAAAATTGCATTAAATCATAATCGCTTGAGCCTAGTCATGGTTAATTGAGTTGGGTTACACAAAGTTGAAATTAAAACTGTAAAACACACCTTGGTAACTTGATAACAAATGACATATAGATTGTGAAATGACTAGTAATGAATAGTCCTAACAAAGGAAACGAACTGACCAAATCCAGACTCACAAGAACATGTAAAAGTTATATGAATATGTAGAGGTTGAAGCATCTGAAATGACTAACGGAAACACGTTAGGGCAACTGTATGCTGAAATCCTTGTGAATATCTCACCTTTGATTTCGTTCCGCTTGTAAAGAAGCCTCCAGTCGCTCAGTTTTGTTTTGCAGGCGTGTCACAGCATTGGCCAAGTCCTTCCTGCACAAAGATAACTGCCAATGTCAGAAACATACAGACTGTAGATGCACATGGCTTTGCAGCAATCAATCGTTGGCTGAACTAAAAATTGAAGAATCCATCTGCAGTGCCATTATGTTTTTTGTGCTGAATTATTCAGATTAGCTTACATCAACAATATCTAAAAAGTTTTTAAACAAGAGTTGTCTACTCTATATAAATGCCAACTTCAGTCCAAAATACAACATTATATAACCTACAATAGTTCTTGGCTTGAAATGCTGTTATATCACAAGAGCGCCGCTGATTCTGCACAAAATCAATTCAATTTAATAAGGCAATTAGTCTTATTATACAACTCAAAGAAAAAATTCTAAACAAAATGGTTTATATTAGAAGGACAGCCACCATTTATGTTTTCTTTTCAATCAAATATCTTAAATACCCAAAGTACACACACTCGTGGTAACCCGATGAATGTAGATTATTATAGTAACGCATACATGATTGCAGACAAAAGGAAAGTTTGTTGTTACAACTATGAGTATTGGGCATCATTTGTCAAAATTCTTTAACAACTATGCTATAGAGCATTAATCTGACTGCCAACAAGTCATACTATGACTGACATTGATGCGAAAGGAGAAGGAATGATCAGTAATATTCGTTCACAAAAATGCTGTTAGAATGCACAACATCTGTTAGCAAAACAGGCATGAATTGTGGTACACGGTTGAGACAGTTAAAACAGGCATGAATTGTGGTACACGGTTGAGACAGTTAAAACAGGCATGAATTGTGGTACACGGTTGAGACAGTAAAAATAATAAGTTGAAAATAGAATATTTGACTGGATATTTTTGATACGATTACAAACGGATTTTATCCCTTTTTTTGTATATAATTGTTTAGCCTTATTTCACGGAAACAAAACAACAAAAAGCCACAGAAAACAACCACTGCTTTTTCATGCTTCAAAAGTATCATTCGCAGGAGTTGTCATTCCTTTGTAGAAATTCTAGTGAGTTTCCATACAATCAGAGAACACCCTTTATAAATACTAGCTAATTGTCATGCTAAAATCAAAGCAGGTTTACAAACTAACAAACAGCTGAGCACATTTTACATGGTTTTCATCTATCATGGCCGTCAGCTTGCTGTCAACTCGCAATGTCAATAGGATGTCTTGAGGATATTTGAAATTGAAGGGTTTGTGGTAATTAGTTTTAAAGGATTTTGTTCTTCTCTAAATTTATCATAAGTCTTTTATGAGAGGAATTAACACACCAGAAATTAGAACACAAATTCTTGCCCATGGAAGCAAAAATCTTGAATGCATAGCAAATCTTTTGATCAAATGGTCATTTATAAAGACTCATTCTTGGAAGTAAAAATGTCACAGGAAAAGCTTCCTTTGAGGAATAAAATCTTTGCATTTTTGTGCATTTCTATGAATCTATGAAAGTGTGGAAGCAGAGTGATTTACTTCAAGAACAAGAATATCTACTTTGGATACCAGTAGCTTCAAATGGCGCAAAACACCGCTTTTTCACCTTCACGCCTATGAATTGCTAACAAACTAATCATGGCCAGCTCTGATGGACATTCAAACGACCAGAGAAGTATCTCCCACCTTTCACTACTAAATGCATCGTGATTGTGCTCGTAGTCATCGACAAGCCTCTCCAGGTCCTCTGTGTGACTCTCCATCTCACTGCACACCTGCTTCAGCTTACGCAGCTCCTACAGATGCAATGCAAACATACTGTGATGTTTAAAATAGAAGGCTTTCACTTAACCTATAACAACTAGTGTATATTCATGTACACACCAACTAGCTGTTTGAGCTCAATGTTAGTAGTCTGGAATGATTTAGTAAACGCCACTGAGAGAGAGCCGGCAGATTTACACAATAATATGAGATTTTTCCTTGAGCACAATATTCCATATGCCATATTAACGCACAACTACATGTAGATCCTGGTATTTAGCAAAACAAGCATGACATTAAGATTTCTTTGTCTCATCTATATATTGAGCATATCGGTGTGGCTTAGTTCCAGAGTCTGTATGCCTGCTCACCAATAAAGCATTGAGGTGTTTACACTTCAATTCAGTTCATGATAAAACTTTCAAAAAATACAAAGGAAATTAAAAATTAAATAATTATAATTTAGTAATAAACTATAATTAATAATATTATAGTTTATTACTATTAAAACTATCTACTACTTATCATTGTTTCACATGCAAACCTTATAGCAAGCAAATGAAAATTCTAACAAATATTTGACTTTACATCGAAAGTGATTGCTAACAAAATTCAGATATTCTTAAAGCAGTTTTGTCTGTAAAAGTGAAAATAAATTGTGAAACTATAGCAATTCTAACTAAGACATATAATCCAAATGAGTACAAACTTCATCTAGAGTAAGTGCAAGTAAGTCTCTATTCTAATCTCTTTTTCCGGGTCTATGCATTGCAGGATTGGAAGAAACCACGGTTTTTATGAAAAAACCAGGTTTCTTTGGTTTAAACCGGTTTTTATAATTTTACCAAGGTTTTTACAATTTTAAGTCTAATTAACATCACTTACTATAACTGCATGATTGAGTATTGAACATACATATGTGGAATCATCTGTTAAAGATGGTACTGTGGGAGTTGTTATGGGAAAAAAGAGAAAAAACATGGAAATTTCAGAATGAGTCTTTAATCAAACATGATCGATGAAATACAGAGCAGAAATCTTATCACATAAAGTGAATATTTTACATACAGCTCTATGTATAAGTAGGAACTTTAATCCAAGTGATTAGTCATGTGGTAATGTAGAGCAGAGCATAATGCAGATGCATTGCTAGTGTTTGGAGCAGTGGCAGATAACTCAACTTCTACCACCTGAATATTAGCATCGCTGTCTAAATTGGTGTTTTTAGCTTGACATTTTGCCACGTGATCTTTAAGCCTATCTGCGTGACCTCACGTAACAACATTAACGCGAGGTCACACAGATAGTACATTACATTTGCCTTAAAAGTTTAAAACCTTTGCCTTTTGCAGTTCGAGTGAAAAAATGCCAAACGGGATCCTGTTTGCGAGGCATGTTGGAAATTTGAGGCACAACTTTAACTTTTCAAAATACAAAAAAACTTGATAAACTGAATTCTAACAATCCAACTACTTTGGCTTGTGCCCAATAAATGAAATATTAGTTTGCAAACTTAAAGCTTTTGCCCAAAAGGATTTTAATGTTTTAATTTCTAACTGTAAGTAATCCTTTCTCACTGGCCAGACTTGAGAAAGTATTCATTCATTATTAGAGACGATGATTGGATTAGTATATTTCACATGGTTTTTATATCCATCAGTAACGAGGTCATCATATCATTTGATAGAACCAATTGAAAATAAAATTCACTAATTCACTGTTGTGCTAGGATTTCATGTAGTTTCAACTTGAGCTCTGCCATCAATTTACTACTGTCCTAAATAAACTTCCTCAGCTGATAATTACATATATTTGCATTTCTACTGTACATGAACCACTAGGCGCTTAAAATATTATGTTTTTCACAAAAAATAATGAGATAACCATAAAAACCGTTTTTTCGGGCTGGTTTAAACCACCCGGTTTAAACCATTGGTTTAAACCGAGCCAACCCTGATGCATTGTCGATCCAACATCTCTGTTTGCGTGTCTCTAACGCAGAGTAAAATATAGAAACTTCCTGTTATATGCTACAATAATTCAGATTTTCCTATTTATTTTATAGGATAGTTTCGTTACCTGAAGTCTTTACTAAAGCACTAATTCGTTCAAAAGCCAAAAAACTTGATTAATTACTCCCAGCGTTAAAATATATGGATGATGCAAAAGTATATTTAAACAAATTATATGAAACTAAATTAAATGTGAGAAACTAAATCATTAAAACAAAAATCAATGAAAAGAGGCATTATTTTCAGTCCTTTTTGTTATAATCTCTTAGAGGCAGGAAGGTAAGTAGACAGATGGTAGGAAGGTAAGTAAAGGTGTTGATAGATATACACCCCTAGGCTAACATAGTATATGTCAAACTTTAAATTAACATGGCTGATTTATGTTTCTGTTTTACATTTAATATACTTTAGTTTTAACATTTAACATCACACCCAGCCTCTCTCTCTTCACATCTTTCACTTGGCTTCTCACAATAACTAACATACAGTTTCATAAATCTTTTCATAAACTGAAGACAGAAGCAAAGATTTTGAGGAAAGCATTGCCTTCCTTCTCACCACTACTACCACTAGCCTTCTTGAGAATCCATAATTTTAAACTCATAGAGGAATATTCGAAAGACTAATATTACTCAAAAACTGACAATACAAACTATGTAAAGGAGAACGCAACTATGTGAAGGAGAACCCAACTATGTGAAGGAGAACCAAACTATGTGAAGGAGAACCCAACTATGTGAAGGAGAACCAAACTATGTGAAGGAGAACCCAACTATGTGAAGGAGAACCCAACTATGAGAAGGAGAACCAAACTATGGGAAGGAGAACCAAACTATGTGAAGGAGAACCCAACTATGTGAAGGAGAACCCAACTATGTGAAGGAGAACCCAACTATGTGAAGGAGAACCCAACTATGTGAAGGAGAACCAAACTATGTGAAGGAGAATCCAACTATGTGAAGGAGAACCAAACTATGTGAAGGAGAACCCAACTATGTGAAGGAGAACCCAACTATGGGAAGGAGAACCCAACTATGAGAAGGAGAACCCAACTATGAGAAGGAGAACCCAACTATGTGAAGGAGAACCCAACTATGTGAAGGAGAACCAAACTATGTGAAGGAGAACCAAACTATGTGAAGGAGAAACCAACTATGTGAAGGAGAACCAAACTATGTGAAGGAGAACCCAACTATGAGAAGGAGAACCCAACTATGGGAAGGAGAACCAAACTATGTGAAGGAGAACCCAACTATGTGAAGGAGAACCCAACTATGAGAAGGAGAACCCAACTATGTGAAGGAGAACCCAACTATGGAAAAGAGAAATGCATGTACTGATTTACCAACTGCTATGTTTCACAAAACTTTAAATGTTACATGTCAAAATTTACTTTGAGAGTGAAGGCAAACATTTGCTCAAATTATACTCCATATGTTTAACATTTCTTATGCTAAGGTGATCACAAGTTGAGGTTACACCATACGGTGGTTTTAACACCTTGTTGTATCAGCTCAAATTACCATAATATGCAGAGGTTTGATTGCAGACCACAATAGAATAAGTAAGATCACTCGCAGTTAAAATAATCAAGAACAAGGCCCACTACCATATTATATGACTCGCGAACCTCATTGGCAGAATCACATCTCCTTTCAATAGTACGCTTCTCCTGTTGAAGCTTATCCATGTGCATGGTGGCAGTTGTCTTCCCTTCCACAGCCCGCCTAGTCTGGTCTTTCAGTGACTGACAAAGTTACATAATATTTAATACGCTTTTATGTAAACTCAGACTTTCTTGAGAAGCAGTTTGTTAATATCACACATCAAGAGAATATTCTTAGTTAGGTAACCAGTAAGGAGTTTTGTTTAAATAGCTATCACTGACATGTTAATAGGCCTACTAGTTATCAACTACTGTAAGACAAGAGTAGCAGAACTGGTTGAGCTTCCATTCTTTGACCTATTTTACGGCCACAATTGACCAGGTCTGGCACACAAAAAACAGACGCTGGTGTATTCACCATCATTTTTAGCGCATGCTTCCAATAGCATCAGCGGCTAGAGTAGCCTTTTGGTATTTGAATAGAATGCATTCCCCACTCCTGTCAATGAATAATTTTGTATCTGCTGGCCACAGTTTTACCACTCTTAAAAGCTACTAGAAACAATAAGACCGGCATTGCTATGCCTCGAAAAAGAACGTTAAAAATAGCCTCAAAGTGGTAAATATTTGGTAACGGTCAGCATATTTATTGATAGAAATGAAACAATGCATAAAAAACAGTGTGCGGAAAGCATTGGCAGGCATGGTCAGACATGTAGCTACCCAAACATTAGCACATGCTCCATGCCCAACATTCGTGCTCTAAAACATTAATTTATGTGGTCACGACTTAAGGAAGTCTTTATATAGCCCCCATGCCTGTCCCAAAACTGGTTATAAACAGTTGGATAGGAACTTAGACTAACTAGTTTAAAAATGTAGTAATTAGTAATAATCAACTTCCTCACTCCCTTCTTATTGTATGCTATTTGCCCTCAGGTATGTCAAGACTAAGTATAAAAATTCTCATTCAAATATGCAAATGAATCAATGGCTCCATACCTTATTCTCAGCATCAAGAGCAGCATTTTTTTCTGCTAGACGTGTCAGTTCTTTCTCCAGCTCATCAATCAACTTCAAATAAAAAGCGATCAAAATACCGACACACCAACATACTGATCAAACAAACTAATCACCTAGTAAAGAAATAACACGAGTCACAAATTTACAATTAATCAATTCCAATGTGTTAAAACTACTTTTGAGTGACAATATCGCACGATTGCCAGTATGCATTGAGATCTTACAGAATGAACACCGTCACCAGTTTCCTGCTACAAATGTCTGCCATCCATGCAGAATTGTCTCGGCTATAAATTTGCTTTTCCTACAGTTTGCATTTTCCGTGATGACGTGTGGCTTAATGGGCACAAAAGTACTGTTAGTACCAGTAACAGTACCAGTAAAAGTACTTAGTACCAGTAACAGTACCAGTAAAAGTACAAGTAACCAGAATTAATGTCTGGTATCGGGAACATTCATTAAACATGCTGAGCTTTACAGCTTTACAATGTGTCGGCTGTCTGCATCTTTGAATGCTAAAGACTACAATGTGACATGAGATACGACCGGAGCCATTTTTGGTTCATTAAAAATGGTACTACAGCGAGAGAAAAATCTTGCAAACTAAGACGGACAATGATTTTCTAGTCAGCAGATCATAAAAAGGTCAAACATTACATAGATACGACAAGCCACATTATTGGACATTGTGTCAGGGACTCGCGCTAAACTCACCGGCTGTAAAATAACAAACTGTCAGCATGAGGGGACCTAGTCTACCTATCGGATCCTGGATCATCAGTGTAATCATATTAGTTTATAGTGATGAAAACTGGAACTCTTGCAACTACAATAACTGGGTACCATATCGGGATGAGAGAATCCTTGATACCAGCCAATCTTTTTATGCATGCATTTATCAGGTAAGTAAAACAAACTGTAAATAAAACTTTATTACACAAAATAATCTAATGAAATCACTGAAAATATAAACTAATTTGAAGCCTATAAAAAAGGATCGCTTACAACATTTTTGCAATAAATGATATAATATTGCCCTGAGCACTGGCATGAAGATAAATGTGATCGCTCAGCTTGTATGCAGAGAACAGGAATAAATTACATTAATTGTATGTTATCAACTGCTAGCTGAGAATTTGTTATCATGTGTTTGTTACACAATCAGTATGGCAAGTTTTGCATGGTCTTTCCCAGAGGGCTCCTCATTACTCACCAAGGGTCTGACTGAATGTAATTCATGTTTGAATGATAAACCAGTTAGTAAGACTATTGAAATGAACTAACAGGCCTAATTCGATCGATGCTGTTCAATGTTTCTTTTCGCATTTTATGAGTTTGAAGTTTGTAAAATTTTATGATTTCATAAACTAATCTCAAGTGGTTTCTCAGGATGGTGCAACTTACTGCAATCAACACTTTCCTTTCAATGATAATATATACAGTGGTGATTGCATTTATGGGACCACCTGGTAATTTCATAATAATATGTTTCATTTATGGCATAAACTATTTTTCCCTATAATCTCAGACCATACATAATATAAATATTTGGAAAAGCAAATGTTTTAGACATTCTGTCTACCATCAAAGGTGCAGTCTAGTAATAAAATTTGTTCAATAGGCAGCCATTATATCCTATCAGGTCAGTCTAGGCTTATGGTGTCATACCAATTACTAGGATACTAGAAATACTCTAAAGGAACTTAAAAACACTACCAATTAGCTTTTATAGAGCTATGTTCTAAAATTATGCCAAATTAAGTTGCGCTTTTCACAAATTTAATAAAAAATTTGTTTTAGATTTTTTTTACCGCTTAATACCGAAAATGGCATATCATACCGAAATTAAACTAATAAAGCTAGTATCAGTTATTTTTACATAATATTCTTATCCAGTACATTCTGAGCTTTCCATTGATGTGCATATTGTCATAATTCACATTATACCGACAGAACAACATATGAATTAACAACAAAAAATGTGTTTATTTTAACTGGTCCCATAAATGCGATCACCAGTGTACATATACTTCGATTGTCCATAATTACTTTCAAAGGAAAAAATGTTTTACATTCGATGGTAATGTAGTAATTATGTATTAATCATTAATTATTAGATAATATAGTAATATTATTATTTCCATATGATAGTAAATAAATAAATGATAAAATATTTGAATGTAATCATTACCATAAAGGCTAGATAATAATGCATAAAAGAAAATATGGACATAAATTGATGTGCCACTATCAATGGCTCGTCCATAGTTGAATGTAACATCCAAAACCAACAGTAATCAAATCACGTTATACAAATTACATTGGCAGTTTCTCTAAAAATCGACTGCAACGTGTTTCCAAATCACTTATTGCACACACGTTGTCTATCTCATAATTACAGCTATATATTCAATCAATCTATGTTGCGTACATAAATGAAAAGGGCTACGTGTTACTCACAAAAAATTGACTGTTTTGCAGGTGAATGTGAACAGGAAAAGTGGACTGAAGCCAGGATGGAATAGTTCCATAGAGAAGTGCAAGACCAAGAGAAGCTCGCTAGCGTATTGGACAAACTGGAGGCATTTGGCGTTTTACTATAATGCATTTCAGTCTTTCAAGCAGACGCTAAGTGGTGCTGACTATTTCATGGTGTTTGTCAACATGAGGGACAAACCATTCCCACTCTACGAATCATACTATACAGAATACGCAACAGCAAACGGAAGGCAAGTCATTTATTTACCTACAACTAGTCAAGCAGAGAGGGCATGGCTCACAGTTTGATGAGTAAATATCATAAGCTATACATCTAGTTTGAGGTATGGTCTTTTCTTTTCCGAGCTTATCACAACCTTTTTTAAACACATTTGATAGAAGCACTAACTATAGAGTTTGGTGATACTGACAGTTGGATGTCAACGGCCATTGTCAATCCTGGTTTATACGATACTGGTAGAATTGGAGTTTAAAAACATTAGAATATACATGTATATAATGTATGTAGTAGACAAAAAGTTGTCATATTCCCGTAATGGAATGCTCGCTTTGAGCTTACTATTTGGAGTAATGTGAACATGGATGGCGGCAAACAGAATTACTTCTATTTATGAGTTGAAGAAATATTTAAAAAACTGCAAATATTATGAAATATTTTTCAGTAGATGATACTATTCATAAAGAATACTATTCAGAGGAAACTATCCATAGAGGAAACTATCCATAGAGGATACTATTCATAGAGGATACTATCCATAGAAGATACTATCCATAGAGGATACTATCCATAGAGGATACTATCCATAGAGGATACTATCCATAGAGGATACTATCCATAGAGGATACTATCCATAGAGAATGATATTCATAGAGGATACTATTAATAGAGGATACTATTAATAGAGGATACTATCCATAGAGAATGATATTCATAGAGGATACTATTAATAGAGGATACTATTAATAGAGGATACTATCCATAGAGGGTGATATTAATAGAGGATACTATTCATAGAGAATGGTATCCATAGAGAACACTATCCATAGAGGATATTATCCATAGAAAATGATATTCATAAAGGATGCTTTCTATGGAGGAGTAGATCTGTTGTTAAGCCTCATAGCTAGAATACACCAAAAAGGATTGTCCGTTCTTAAGACTGATAGTTAGGTATGTTGAAGAACACTGTTCATGTTGTCTGCTAACGTAAGCTCTAGCAGCAAACAATACTTATTAACTCCAAACAACTAGTCAGATGACAACCCTGACCCACATAAATCTTGCACTGAACATGTTACTATAAGAGTCAAATTAGTACTAGCACTACATAGTCATGAGAAAACTTTGCTATGCTACTGTATACACTGCTACTTGTCATATGATCATACCTTTCCACTGTCATTAATGGCAATGCAATGGCCTTCATGCAGTGACAATGTCAACCAGACTTTGATCATCAACAACCAAAACATACAGCAGTCTTTTCAAGTTGTGACAAATAAAGACAAAATATGATTTGCTGCCTAATTCTGCCAACTTTTCTCTACAGGCTAGAGAACAAGACCTGGAATTATGACAGGGAAACTATGATTAAAGTACAACACAGGAGGTATGTCCAAGCGGATGATATAGAAGAATTAAATGTAAACTGTGCAGCATTCAGGATGGAAAAAGATGACTTTATAAGTAAGATGGCTGTGAAAAAATTAAAATTGTCTCCTATGCGCCATATGATTAGCAATATAATTTATTTTGAAAAGTATTGCCACTCAATGTTAAAAGTATCATCTTTTAACTTGTCAAAAGTTTTCAAGTATGGCTCAGAAGCAATGCACGACCACCACCACCTTGCTGATGGTTTGACAACATGATCCAAGTTGGTGGTTTTACTGCAGGTTTGGCTACTTGAGGAAAGCAGGGAGACAGTAATGACAAAAGACGTATGTGTAACTGTTAGTTCATAACATACCAAGAACCATATTGTATTGTAATTTCATGTAATTTTCTTTCAAGTGGTTTGCCTTTCAGGGCCGAAATTTGACTGACTGAGGTCAACAAGTGTTAGCCTTTTAGAACTGTTTCGAATCAAATGTGGCGTATACAAGATCGTAACTCCAACTTTGCAACCAGTGGCAAAGTTGGAGTTACGATCTCTTCGATCAGAGGGTCAGAGATTATACAACTTCTCTTGGTCTGCTAACATAAATCCACTTCATTACAGATTAAACAGAACATTTTTGAGAACAGCCTTGTTCAGGCTTTCTCGTCAAATTAGGTTGACAAAGGTTTTAATGAGGTTGGCTAAAATTTATAGCAAAAACTGGTGCCGGGAACCAAAAAGTGATAAAATTTCAGCGAAAGTCGAAAGTTCAGTAAAATAATTAAAAGTATATACTAAAACCTAGCTTGAAGTGTGTGTTTAGTAAGTTAAATTCATTTAAAGCACATAAATTACTTTTTTTATCATATATTTCAATACACCAGAGTCTTGGCTTTCGAATGAGCCATTGTTAGACATGGTGAGACAGACATTGGTTGGTGTTTATAGGATTTCCCCAGAGCTCTACCGCACAAATGTTCAATGGTATAGGCTCGAAAATTATGACGTCACAATTTTTATATTTGGTGTTGTGTGCTCTTACCGCTTATTTTATTGCTTACCGCTTATATTTATTAACTACGATAATGACGCTAATGGCAGGCGAAGGTAGGACAACTCCAGAAAACTAATGAAGATGACAAAGGAATCAGCGTCATTAGCTCTCCATGTACAGATTATTTTTATGATAAATAACTCAGATTCCAAGCACCATAATGTTTTCCCGATGATATTATGCACTAGCCCTCTCTTTTTATTGTGAAGTTGAGGGGCACGACTGAGACTAATTAATTTCAAGCATTGCGTGATCTTGCGAAAGTGCGATTGACATATAGTTCTAGGGCCATGCAACTGCAGGTCACAATTTAATCGATGTGATTTCATTACCTTTATCAACGAGTATATTTATTGAAGCATAATTAATTAATCCAGAACATGTGTTTGTATTGGTAGGGGCGTTAGTTAGCGATCGGGGCATTGTTGATTATCTAGAATCCTAGTTTATTATTAGCGTTTTCTGGGTTTAACAGCACCGATTGTCACAGAAAAGCGCAGCCTCAATGGCAGCGAAAGGGATCGACTACCTAAGGCTAAATAATAACTATGACATCCCATTGTGGGAACCGCAATCAAGTGTTTTTTTTATTGCAGGACATACTATTGACACCCTGTTTTTTATAGTTTTATTATTCTTTGTGTATTGAATATAGGCTCATTCAAAAGCCAAGACTTTGATGTATTGAACTATATAATAAAAAAATTATATAATTTATGTGCTTTAAGTTGAATTCAACATTTTGATTATGCTATACATCTGCCTCAAAAGTAGGAACTCCCTACAGTACTTACTGCACATACTACAGTGTAACGTTACATTTTCTTGCAGATCATAACCAATAAATACGCTAAAGTTACTGTAGGTAACTATAGTTACTAAGGTTAACATACTAATTTGTAACTAATTTTAATATGTGCTGTAATCATATAAAAATTGGATGACTTTTACCAGTGATGTTTGCATTTTATAATTACTATGGGATTCTATATCCCTCTACACAACATTTTTGCTATACAATGCCAACCCTAGAACGGATCAAAATCGTATGACAAGGGCGAGCTGTATATTGCAATGTCTGGAACAGCTATGGCCAAATGGCGGATCTAGATCCGGATTCGGATCTTTGTAGTTTTTTTGTGGATCTTTTAAGTTAGTTCTCGGAAAAATTTTTTTGAATTATTTTTTTGAATTTGTTTTAAAAAGATTCTTCTAAATATTTCTCAGAATTTTTGTAAAATCACTGCTTTCAGCAATGAATTTTGTAAAAAGTAAACATAGAACACGACTCACAAATATTCATTTTTGTAAACTTTAAAAGTGGCTGTAAATAGCAAGATACTGTGTTTTGATAGTATTGTGAAGTCAAAGCCTACTCATCATTTTTCTTACTGATATCAGACGTATTTATTACAGCACATTCATTCAGTGATTTTTAGTCAAATTATGTATATAAATGAAGTTTTTTAAAATAGTATTTGACGCCTTGTTTAAGATGTACATAACTAATTGCATGTTTATGTATGATAAAAAAGAAAAATACACATTTTCAGCTTGCTGTGGATCTTTCATTCGTCAGATCTGTCTGTAACGGATCATGGCCAAAATCATTTGGCCATCCCTGGTCTAGAACAAGCAGATTAGACTGTCCCTACAATGCTAAACCTTGTTCTACCATTCCTTTTTTCTTTAATTAATGACTCTTTGGGATATTGTTACTAACAAATTCTTTGTACTGTGTAAAGTATAATCATATTACGAGCTAAAATGCTGTACATAACCTTTACCAGATAGCGATATAGAACTTGTACCATGTGACGAGGAAACATATAACAAGTCAGTCTTCCACATCCAAAATGATATGGAACACTTCTTATGCAGAAAGGAGCGAAAACAATGCCCTCCAGTAGATAGCAGCATTCTCTCTTCCAATGTACGCAAAATCGAAGGTAAGACCTATTTACTCATAAATTAATGCTCTTTTATGGAGCAAATAGTCAGGCCTTTATTGACCAATTAGTAATGTTTCAATGGCATGTGTAGGGAGGGTACACATAAGGCATTCCAATCACGTATTACTTACAATTGTAGTAGTTTTTCTGATAATCAAGGTAAACAATGATACACAATAACCATGTCAGTGAGAGTGAGTACGACAACAAATTACGATAAACTATTAAAAATGAGGCCTGAGATCTGTTAATATGCATGTAATAGCTGAATGCCCGCCGTTGCACGGGTATTAAAAAGCAGTTTATAAACAGTGGCCGGTAGTGTAATTGTCTGCCATTTGCCTGGCAAATTGCCAATGGCTAATTTGAGCAAGCCACTATCTGTATTGCTAAACTTACTAATAAGAGCCGTGAGAGCAAGCTTTAGTGACATTGCATAACGAAAAGTGCTATGCGTATTTTAACCAACATATTGACTCATATCGCCTAATGTATCCATTGCAGTCGTGTAGCTTAATTGGTTAGGTTATCGCCTGGTCAACGGGAGGTTTTGAGATCAAATCCAGCAAAAAGAGAATCTTACAGTCCTAGATTTTACTAGCTATAGCTGGACACATCGAGTGATGTACTTTCGGATTTATATTAAGATAATGTTTATAGGTGACAATCACCAACCACATTTTTTACAACCATTGTTTGGTCAATGCTAAAAATAATATTATAGGAGTTTCAAGTGATTCGTCTTCCCATCAATAGAATAATTACCGCACCATTAGCTTTATCATGGAATGTGGCACATGCAAAATAACTTCAAGTTTATGGCTATGTATAAGCCAACAGTCACACCCAGAGATAGTAAGCGAGCTCAAATATTCTCATGACACGAATAATGATGTCCAGAGACTAGCAAAGATAACGCAGACCTTGCATGTGCTATTTGTAAATACATATTAGAAAGGTGAACAGCTAGTAGCTTCCTGTAATATTTCATCATTGCTGAGGATCATCATTAACATTACTGTAGGCCTATGTGTCAGTATAAAACCTGAATATTACCGGAAGTATAGACACACCAAAAGCCTATAGTTTTTCTCATCTCGTACTAAATAAAGCAAGACAACTGGCTAAAAATTTTCAGGTATATATTCATACTACTATGCAACAATGAGAAAGAGGCAGCAGCAACCGAATTCCAGCTACCTTGTCAATGTGACACGATGCCATAAGGGGTGTGATGGATCCCCAGCCAGCTCAACTATTAAATACTATGAAGGTGATTTGTTGAAATATTGGTGTGAACCAGGATATCGAACCAATCCACAAGTGCCAAGCAACAAAGGAAGTTATGCGATATGCTCAGGAGTTGATGCAACCTGGCAATTTAAATCATGCAAGGCGGCTCGGTAAGTTTGCCTGTTGCGGAGGCAGTTAATCATAAATGGCCTGTTTATTAAGCCTTGTTGCTCATGCTCTGCATGTATGTAGGTAATGCTGGTCAAATGCACATGTGTGAGTAGAAGTAGTGCCTGCTAAGATCACATACATACATCACAAACATACATGTATTAATGAAAAGAACACACTTGTGTGCGGTTATGTTACGTCTGCAAACTGTGTCATTGACCAACTTAAAATGCAATTTACCAAGAACTGTTACAAAAATGAATACCAATAACACTGCACTGAAATCCGAATGACATAGCAAAGATTTGATGCAATGAAAATTCAGCTTTCACAACTATTACATATGCAGTCAAACTCCACTTAAGATGACCTCTAGATAAAAGATTTTTGACACGCTATAACATTTGAGAGAATATTTGTATTGACATATGAAGTAGTTTACAACACAGAATGTCCGAAATTTTATGAAACCTTAAAGTTTTGTGAGTGAAAGTAAAAAATCTAATGAAGTTAATAATTAAGTGTGAAAATAATACAAATTTATATATTAAGGTAATTTGAACTACATTGTATAGTTAGTGTAAGTTAGAGTAAGTGAAATCTAGTATTTCTATGACACACTTTTCTGAATCTACATTTGCCGAGCCTACACTTCGATTGACGCACCTCAAGGTGATGTAAGAATAAAACCTTTTTTACTGATTACTTTATTAATTTAGTTTTTAAATTTTTTACACATAACATATTTGTTAACATGCATGCTCATAAGAATATTGCTGAAACATGCAGTGGCTTCGACGTGCGAAGGAATATAACAGCAAATTCACCTGGTAATAAAAAATTGACCTGTATTAGAATATTAATTCTGCCTAGAGCTATGTTGAAGGAGGCATTTTTGAACTGCCACAATTAAAATTTTTCTTAAGTGACTACTGTATTAGACTTCATGCATTCTTTCGACTCTGGACAGGAGCCTAACATTGCATCATCTTTTAAAGGTGATATTTCTATAGAATTGTCAATTAGATAGCTGATTGAGGCCATTTATTAAGTTACATTGAAACTTTATTTACTGCATATTGCTAGATATTCGGAACTATTTTATCTGTAATCATAAATGCCAGCTAATTTATGATAAAAGAAATATTCTAACAATTGGGCAAGACTTATGTCCACCCAGTTTTTAACAACTCGTTAAAGAAACATGTGTAAAAACGTAGAATGATAGTTTAAAACAGGGTAATAAATATAAAAACAGCCATACACACTTATGAAAACAATTGATGAGTCAGCAGTACAAATGCATACATGCAGTTGGCAGAGCATGCTAAAAGATGCGTCTTATTTAATTTAATCGTAAATGAGCATTTGTTACTTGAAATTACTAAACTTGCTAGTTGCTTGAAATAATGTTGAAGCATAAAAAATCAAGCATTGGGCAAAACTCTCAAGAGAATGAAGTTAATCAAACTCATTTAGCCTCACCTTTAAAGCGATTAACCCATGAAACTATACAGATGCTAACTTCCACAGCAACGCATTGAGTTTTATCATTTCGTGGCAAGCAACTAAGAAAAATACTTATAAATATCACACATAAGCAATATTACAACGTTTTAATAGTAGTAGAAAAATTGTGTGATAAATGTACAGTAATACTTCAACTTACGAGTGCTCCAACGTACGAGAAACTTGAGATACGAGCCAGCTTTTAAGCAAGTTTTAGCACTAACATACGAGCCATATTTGAGATACGAGCACGTGAGTCAGTTGCCAAGTATGCCGGAGGTGTTTTATGACAACAGCATCAATCTGTATTTTTCAACTGCGCAGGTTATACTTTTGTACCGTGTTTTTGTGCACGCTTTTCAGTGCAGAATTATGTGAATTAAAAGTACTGTGCATAGACCGAAAGTTTGCCAGTAAAATGAAAAATAATGCAAAGAAAAAGCAAATGATATTAATTGATATTAAACGGAAAATTATTGAAAAATATGCGAAATGTGTATGCATGATTGAGCTAGCTCAACAATAGGACAGAAATACATCCACAATTATCAAACAGAAGGATTATATTCAGGGCATTTAGCTCGCAAAAGTACTAACCGTAGTTTCTGAACGGCGCGGCGATCTTCACCACCGCTGATGGAGAGACCGCTCAGGCATTGGATATAAGATAAACAATTGGCCGGTGACAGCGTAACTGAAACGAAGCTATTTGAAAAGGCCGTTGCTATCTATCAAAACTATAAAAATTGACATTCGGACAAGTTGGATAGTGGTCGCGCATTAAACGACGTGACGACACCTGTGACGACACCTGTGTTCGTCCTAATCGCGACATGTTGAAAGGGCGACAAAGGCAAACGTCCTTAGATAGGTTCATCTTAAAACGGCCGGCTAATCGTGAAAGCGAAACAAAGGAAAAATTAGCTAACTAGCGAGAAACTTCAAGCTATGAACGCCGAAGAAATTTTAATTACGTCAAGTTAAAAATGAAAGTTTGCTTTTAGATTTGCTTCTAAGTTTGTCTTTTAAGACATTGATAAAATCCAAATTTATCAGTCAAATGTTGTAATGAAGGATAACTTATATATCTCTCTCTGGCAAATGCTAGCGTTAGCTGCTATTGTATGTATTTAATTTTACATTTTAATTTAACACATTTCCTTGCATTATTTTTTATTTGTTGCTTTTTGAAAGCAAATGCTAAGTTAGGACAATAACCAACATGTTCTTTCTGTTACAATATCTTGTTTTGAGTGTTTTATTTGCATTTTACAGAGTATGGAAACCAATAAATATATATTTAATTGTTCTATATATAAATAAATTGCACCAACATGCGAGTAAATTGACATACGAGCTCAGTCTCCGAACGCATTAAGCTCGTAAGTTGAAGTATGACTGTATTATGGAGTATATTAAGTTGGGTGGCTCAGTTACACGGTGGCAAGAGTCAACTCATCTATCAGTTCCTATATCTACTATGGATGCTAACATCTACTATGTATCTTCAGCGAACAATAATTACCAAATAAGAGTTCATAGAGCCTCCTGACAGCGCAACCAAGTTATTCAATCGGCCGACGCACCTTATAGAAGCGTCTGAATATTATTAGACTTTTAGTCCTTAAACTGCAAGGTACATTGTAACTGGAATAGAGGCATGCAACTCAAATTTATTCCAAAAAACATAACTGGCACATTTTTTGATAAAGGCGTAGATAGCTGTATCGCATACATATAAAGTACATAGTAATATAGTATACATGTATATACGTATATTCTATATCTTAACTAAATAAGTACTTGAAGAGTACCGTATAGATCAATATTGTAGTAATATTATATATCTCAAGTTTTGTCTCATTTAATCATAGTGAATACTGTTTGGTGTCTTTCTGTATTTTTGCTGAATTTTTATATCAGCCCAGTGATTTTGGAAAAATAATTGATACCTATGTAATGTATATAGCCATAAAATACTATTGTTCTACTGAATAAATACTATAAATAAATACTATATTCATAGACCTCGCAAGCAATAGAGCAGCACTGTCTTATGCTCCAGATGTACAGGAGGCAACTTGAGATGTGAAAATGGAGGAATAGGCTACCAGGTTAATGGAAACTGTGAATGCGACTGTGTTACGCCTTGGAGTGGAACAACTTGCAGCGTAAACCTACATGCTTTGGAAGATTCCCAGGCTTGTGTGGAAAACTCTTGCAGAAATGGCGGTGACTGCATTCCAGATGCAACTTTACCAGAAGGTATAAACTTCTGTTAAAAAAGGAATCACTGAAAAGTTGCCTCGGCGCATGCCTTGATTTTATCAATAAAGCAAGTTGAGTTGATACTTTAGCAGAAAGCAAGACACAGAATTAAAATGTTTTATAGCTGACATTCACACATGGAATTAAACAGAGCATAGATGCTACATAGAGCTGTAGTATAGAGAGAAAAATGAGAGATATTATGACCATTTTCACCAGGTTACAGATGCAGATGCAAAGGAGCAATGGGTAAATTTTGTGAGTATGAGCTAAATGAATGCAGTAGCAATCCGTGTGCCAAAGAGGCAGTTTGTCTTGATGAGCTGAATGGCTACCGATGCATTTGCGACACCTACTGGCAAGGAATACACTGCACTGAGGCAGTACCAAATTGTCAGAGACTTGAACGCAACAAGAATGATGATGAAAAACCATGTAAGAATGATGCGGCATGCTACAGCTGCAATCTTGAGACATTTGAGGTGAGAAAGTACATGTAATTCAAAACCATGTGATGCAAATTTGTATCACATGGTTACAGAAAAGCAACCATAGCACGCAATTGAACTCATGTGTGTTTTCTGCAATTAAATCCATATTTGTGGGATTCAACTGGACTTGCACTAATTTGAAATAATCTTACGTTATTATAATTCTAGGGATGGTGCAAGCAGGAAAATGCAACCCAGTTTATATGCAACTGCAAAAAAGGATTTGCAGGTTTTGACTGCTCTACATCCATTCAAAAGCAAGCGGATGCTTGGCAAATATTTGCTGTGGTTCTGGGATGCATGCTCTTTATAATTGTTGCATTATTTTGTGAGATTATCGGCTCACGAAGGAGACATGATCATGACAACCTGCAGGTAAGCCAGAAGGACACATCCTTATTATTCCCTGGCGCCGTTGACCAAAACAATATACTGCCAGTCATTAGATTAATTTAATTGGATATCACCTCCAAAACGCTCTCTAATTTTCACAAAAGATAACTTCGCAATTGAACATTCTAGTTTTGACAAGAGCTTGAATTGATAGATTGTAAAGAAAGTTTTTTGAAGTTGCCATTGTTAAATTTACATTATACTACAAAGTCTAGGTATGTGCCAAAACAAAGGCTAACAAAACCGAGCCAAAAGGAGCTACTGCAGAGACGATCAGTTCGCTTACGTAACACTTTTTGGACTTACATTTTTGTAACATATTGTTTAGAACTGCTCTGTAGATTATGCAATCTGTTAATGGAAAGTGGCTTATGAGTGAACTATGCTTCTTGCTAAGGTATCGGCAACTTCATACAATGCATAGCCTGTATGCAATGACAGCAAAAGTGTGTGGTACAAATTGAGTTTATTGCACACATGGCAATATGGAAAAAATCCTCTATCATATAATGCAGTTTACTCAATAATGTTCAGTTAAAAATATTTCATTTTATGATATGGCAATGATTTATATTAACCAAGTTCAGTTAGTTTAGAAGCTACATCTTGGCAAGCTATTCATTTAGTGACTAGAGAATATGCTTGCTTGCCTGCTAACTGTTGGTTGGACATTCATTTTGTAGTATTATACATGTAAATTGTATTTTGTAAACACTATGCTGTTTTACTTGATTCATTTGTAAGTCTAAGGGCGTGTTATGAATCTCAAACAAAACAAGGAAAGGTTGGACCAGACCTTGAAAGCTTCAATAGCCAAGACAAGTTTAAAAATTAAATACATGCATACTAGAGGTGAGATATCATCAGGTCCAACCTTGACACACAGCCATACAGACAATGAGAACTCATTCAGACATTAGCTTATCGAAACTGCAAGATGCCCAGAACAGCAGGCCAAGAATAAAACCTTGAACTTTAATACGGCAGCAAGACTGAAGAAAATTATAGCAGAGCTGCAAGTTCCATCCAAGTCTGTGCAGTGACTTCTTCAATGTCTTGTGGTTGTCACACACAAAGGAGCAGGAGATCTGAAGTTTACCTTCAGACTATTTTTCAATGAAGTTGAAGAAACTGTATGAAACTTCAAATATACAAGTAGCTATCAGATATTGTGAAAAGGGTGATACCATGAAAGATATCTATTTGTGCCTCTCTGAACAACATTCAAAGTGACATCTTGACACACCCTGATGATTTAAAAACCTTCTTTCAAAAGCATCCTAACAAAATATAAAAACTGATTAAGATTGTATGTATATGCAAAACTGTAAAAAGCCCTCGCTAACAGTAATGATTGAACAGTTCTAACTTGGAGCAGCAACCTAAGCAACAACTTCTACAATGCAACCTACTTGAAAGAGGAACTTGCACCAAGAAGGCTGCAATTAAAATAGATGAGTATTTGTTAAGATTTGAAAGGTCTCAGTTATCAGGAAATTAGAAAACAGGAGAAAGAAAAGGCAGAGGGCAACTAGCAAGTTACCAACCCCTTTGAAAGTCTGATGAAAACGGTTGAGCAATTAACTACCAAGCTAGAACCTATCACGCACAGGCGTAGGAAAGTCAGGGTTACGTTACAATGCCTGGCTAAACAAATCTGTACAAAAACTGTCTTAAGAGCTCAGACAGATTGCAGAACCAAGTGAACCTTCGAGTAGGGACTTGGATTTCCTTAAAAAGTAACCAGGAAACATACTTGCGGCCATTTTGGTTATTTAAGCCAAGGTTATATAATGTATGAACACAAGAAAAATTTAACACTAGATTACTGTAGAGCACGTCTGTGGATCAAGGACGACACACGAGGTCAATGTCTTAGGAAATGAGCTGTTTTCTCAAAATTGAGCTTCTTTGTTCAAGTAAATCATCATAATCACGGCTACGAATCGCCTCACAATCAGCTCTTATATATTACTATGAGAAAACTGGTAAAATGCCTAAACACAATCAAATGATTTGGCCTCCAAAGTGGTAAACAAACAATGACCCCTGTTGAAATGTGCTTTTTCGTTTAGAGAGTTACAGAAAACCTCAGAGAACTTGTTTTAAAATATTGTGGTTGCAAGCTGCATCTTAGGCAAGGCGATTATATTAGAAAGACAATGTTCAAAGAAGAAAATGGAGGAAGGCTAGCTTAAAGGACCAGACGGAAGGGTAAATGTTCAAGAGTACAGTGACTCCATCAGAATGACCTAAAGATGATCGAAGGTTGCCTTTCATATATGAACAGGCCTTAAATAGGCAAGAACCACCAAGTGTAAAGGAAAAAAGCAAATAGCATCTCTGGTAGTTGTTCAGTGTTCAAAAACAGAAGATTGGCTTAAGACTGAAGAAGCCAAACATGTAAAAACACTGAAACAAAAAAGAGGATCTGTCTCTTGAGTCTCAGAATCTGAAGAGTAAGAGACAAGAACAATGTTAAGAGAACTACACCAACTTTAATGAGAGTAACACTTGATTGCAATTCATATCATCAACCAACAAATGTTTCTTCCATTGATATAGCGAGTATAGGTACAAATTAACTTCAAGGTGTATGATGGACATGAGTAACAGTCGCCTCAAAAAACATCAAGTGATGTCGCATGAAACTGAGTCTTGGCAGCTATCAGAATATTCAAGTGATACCCACCAAAATGGTAACCGGCACAAAGCCATGAAATGAAGTGTTGTGGAAAAGATGAAGCTGGTTATACATAGTATATTTTCCCCAAAAGATGCGGTTTGTCTGGAGAAAATGCGTTGGCAAATTATTAGCTACCAACAGAAGGGCAAACTGTTAACCGTTGTTTGGTTCAAAGATCCAGACTTAAGAAATCAGAAAGAAGCAGTGTTTCTATGCAAAGTCTGGCTACCAAGCTTAAAAATGGCTTACAGTCGGAATAAAAAAGTATTCCACTTCATAACTACCTTACAAGCCTTGTACATAAACATGGAAGAACTTCCACACTAAAAAATAAAAAGGGAGTTATAAAGATATCGATAAAGATAACAGACTGAACAGCTCATGAGACATCAAAGTAAAACAAAGGAACCCGAGGGAAATCAGAGAGGCGTCAAGGTGTGCCACATGCGCAATGAAAATAATAGATACAATCTCTAGAACATTATTGGCATATTACTAGAGCTACAGGTACAAGCAATAATTTAAGAAAATGTTTCGAACAGTAGTGCAACCATAATTCTGCCTTGAACGCTAATGAGTATATTGACAAGATTAACTGGTTTATCAGCTAAACGCTTGTAAGCGACACAATTAAGGTAGTTGTATTAGCCAAGCACTAGCTGATTGGCTGTGTAATGGCACCTTTGTGTAGTCCAATAATCACTAAGTTTTCATGACTCGCATCATAATTTGGGGCTGTGCGCAAGTTGAGTTACTTTGCAATGGAGCCTCATGAACATCTGCATTAATGTCTTTAAAGCTAGCACTTGACTCCATAGGTCAAGTATTAACCTAATTAATGACTCCATGAATAGCTACAAAGTCGTGTCACACTAGCTTAGCAGAAATTGTTCTGCCAAGAACAATTTCTGCTAAGCATTGAGACTGCTAAAATCGAAATAAAAATGAATGTAGCGTGAGAATGTTTAGAATGAAATAGCCAGGGATATTTTGATGCGCATCAATCGCAAGTGCCGTTTCCATCATTCGCAAGCATGATGAATTGTTAAAGATTTGCCAGTTTCTGCTGAATTCCATTACAGATGAGCTTGCGGATTTATGCCGTTTCCATGATGCAGTTAACTTGCAGATTGGCTCAAATTTGCACACCATGGGTATCATGTAAACATACAGCATGTGTAATGATTGTTAAATATTAGATTGAGAAATATTTTATAGTTTTCTACTCACTGGTTCAATGATTGCTTTCAAGATTATAAATTAAGGATGCTTAGGAATTGTTATACATGTTATAATCACTGTGTTTCAATGCTTCAAATGGGTTTGGAGTTGCTTCCACTCCAAATCATAGAACTGGTAAAACCTGAATGTATTTGACGCCATTTCGCTTTAATGATTTTGTGAAAAGGTATTTGCTGTGAGAGTCATTTTAAACTTTGACATCGTAGAAACTCTCACTACTGATGATCCATAATATTGCTACCGACTACGGTTCCTGTTTGATCTTTTGCCTTTACATTAACATTTACACATCAAAGATGAGTTGCTCATACAAGAATGACAAAATAATTAATTTTCAGTGCAACTAGTTGACAATGCAGGAATTAAAAAGTGACCATGACCCGAAAGCGAGCCTTCTTTAACGTTTTGTTTTGAGGGATACATCGTGAATATTGGAAAGATCTACAGTGCAATTCTGCATGGCTGAAATGGTAGAATACAAAGGCATCGGCGGTGAGAGACACCGAACCCATTCAAAGCATCGAAACAAATTGTCTACTGGCTTTCCATTGACTTTCATGCACAGCATATGAATGAGAATGTGTACTACAACAAAGATATGTATATATGATTACTAGCAAATGTTAGGGTTCATTGTGATCACTAATTCCGATGTAACGTACTTTTCGGACTATAAACCGCACCCCTTATAAGCCGCCTCTGCTTTATTTTTTCAAAAAATGATAATAGAACAATACGTAGGCCGCACATTTGTATAGGCCGCACATTTGTATAGGCCGAAGAACTCAGAACGGTGCTTTTTATTACAGCAGCAACTTTGCTGTTTAAAACGGTATTAACCGACGCTTTTTAACCTAGTGCCTAACGGAACAGTACCGTGGGCATTGTTTCTTTCACCGCTAGAGGCGCACTAATAGGAGATTCCGATTAATGCGCCCTAGCAGTGAAAGAAAAAGCCACAGAATAGCCACACCCTCATATAAGCCGCATGGCTCAAAAACGTCAAAAAAGTAGCAGCTAATAGTCCGAAAAGTACGGTGAGTAGAAACAATAGGAAATTAACTGAAGCTCCAGTCAGAACTTGTGAAAGAAACGATAGACTTGTTAGAATACATGACATATGTGGCAACGAGAGAAGTGTATGAATAACATGTCAAGCTTTAAGCCACAACTCTTAGGAAGTACTAAGAGTTTGAAAGATTTTAGTCACTATTCTGCAGGTACTACTAGAGAGCATTGATGGTTATCTCCGAAAACGCAAGGATATCGACACAGGGAAGCGCCCGAGCACTCAAAGGGGACGAGAAGACCAAGAGCATGAAAGTGATCGAGTATCAAGAGCTCGACCAAGATTTAGAGGGAGAGGCCGAGGACACGCGAAAGGCCGTGGCTTAACGCAGCCGGCATCTAGGCTGTCGACTGTGAGCAACATGGATGACGCGGCATGGAAAGGTAGACAGCCGAGTCCAGGGTTTGCTCCAATTCGCACTTCCTCAGGCACACGCTAGAAATCTATAATGCAACTTTCTCTGTATTTGAAATAATTATTAGTATCAAATTATGTGATGACTTTTTTGTTCAACTTACACTTCAATGAACAAATGGGCTATTTGTCACGTTACCCCTCATTTTCCTGAGTCAACTCTTCAAGACAAATACATGCCTCAATCGATACTCATCACTCATTGCTTTTCATAATCGGTACACAAGGTCATATTACAAAATAAAAAACCAAAGACTAAGAAACATCTAACAAGTCAACAATATAACAAGCAGGAATGTCTATGAGTCACCCATGCCAGTAATCATCTTTGGATGGTGGCTAAACTAAAATAATGAAAACCTACAATAATGAAGGATATCACAGGTAGAAGTCATACATGAAGCAGATTCTGTTTGAAGATGCTTATTTCAAAATATGCACACTTATTATCGCACATTGGAGGGAAGCAGATAGACTATTGAATGCACTATCTCTTTATATAGCATAAAACATACCTCAGTTTCTTCTTTTAAAATCTCTATTTGGTCGCAGAGTTTCTGCTTTTCATTCTAAAATGATGCCACATAAACCATGTCATTCATATTGAACCAGATAAAGCCATGCTAATGTTAATAAATGTATCATGTACATCGCAAGAAGATATGGTATGGTAATGTTTATAGATGACATTTTGGCGATGGCAGCAAATGTATGAGATGTGATAGAAGACGGTACAAATCTCACTTGCATATGTAGACGCCTCTGTTCCTCATCAGCTGCATTCTGCTCCAACTTGTTTTGTAGATTTTCAAACCTTCGCTGCAATGCATTTTGTGTTTGCACAGCTGTTGTGGCTTCAGACTTGGCATCACTCATCTTCACCTCTGCTTCCAAAACTCGTTTGTTCAGCATTTTTATCTCTGCCTCGGCCGTAGCCTTAACCTGTGTTAACAAGAAATCCTTCCTAACTGCAGAAAATAATACAAGGCAATATAAAGACAAAATAACAATTATTGGTTATTAGGAAATATGCTACTCTGAGAATGTCATACAAATGTCGATACTAAACCAATTGATTTGTGAATAGCATAAGGTGATCTAAACAAGCACATAATCTCATAAAATTGTATCAATTTCAAATTCTCACTATAAAATCATCAAAACAAGTCATATGTATGATGGGCAAATGGAGTTTACATTAGCTATAATAACATTGCTGACAATTCAGCCTGGCTTTAGTTAACATTTCAACAAGGTACAGTAGGCCAGTGAACCACTCAAATACGCCAAGATTAACAAGAAAAATGAGACGAAAGTGTTTCAAACATTCATAATTGCCGTACAAATTGTTTGTATTTAGAGGAAGTTGAGGAGGCCAGACAATAGAGACAAGACGGCGAAAACAGTGATCCACGAGGGAGTGTTTGAACGTTTTCGCCGATGTGTGTGTGAGCAAAGTTTCATTCACCCCGACCAGCTCTAGCTTTGCAAAACCAATGTTGGCGTGCAACTGTTTAACCATCTATCGTGACGATTGGTTAATCTACCGTATGAAAACATCTAGTCAGCTGCGCCCTAACTACAACTAGTTTATATTGAAGTTTATGCAAATGGTGAGAGAGGGACCGACCAACTTTGTACAATCTACCCAATACTTCTGGCAGATTTCACAGGGAACACTCAGATTAGGCAATAGCAAATCACTAGATTTTGCCATACAGCAACAAAGATTGATAAAAACTATACAGAAAACTATCAATTTATTTTATTGGTTATACCGATGAGTAATATGTTATTACTTAACTTGAAAGTAAATATTATTGAAAGCATATATACAGAGTTTAAAAAGCAGAGAGTAAAGTCAGTAAACCATATGGGGCACACTTCAATGAGCCTAAAAGTGAAACAAAAAACAGAATATCTATAAATAATTACTGCTGTTAGCAGCAGTGAGGACAGACACCACAGCGACTTGCCGTCTTGCGTGCATTTACAGTGCAGTTACAAAAAGGCCGAAAGATCTTCTAGAGTAAATGAACAAACATGAGAAAATAGCTAAAATCGAATAAAAAAAATTAGTCTTGACCAATTGGAATGGCTAATATATTCTTATATTCACATAACACCCAGACCATTGGCCTAAAATTATAGCCAAACATTCAGTAGTGGTCAGTAATCACATTCAGTGGTGGTCAGTAATCACATTCAGTAGTGGTCAGTAATCACATTCAGTAGTGGTCAGTAATCACATTCAGTAGTGGTCAGTAATCACATTCAGTAGTGGTCAGTAATCACATTCAGTAGTGGTCAGTAATCACATTCAGTAGTGGTCAGTAATCACATTCAGTAGTGGTCAGTAATCACATTCAGTAGTGGTCAGTAATCACATTCAGTAGTGGTCAGTAATCACATTCAGTAGTGGTCAGTAATCACATTCAGTAGTGGTCAGTAATCACATTCAGTAGTGGTCAGTAATCACATTCAGTAGTGGTCAGTAATCACATTCAGTAGTGGTCAGTAATCACATTCAGTAGTGGTCAGTAATCACATTCAGTAGTGGTCAGTAATCACATTCATCTGGCTGCTAATAATAACTTAAGGAATTTTCAATGTGTAGAGCTGCTGGTTCAGCAGTGAAAAGCTCATCTCCGAATGCCAACCAACCACTGACATAGTGTTTCCAAGTATCCTGAAATGCTGCCTATAAATACACCTTTGGTTTGGCTGTGGAGTTATCAGTTCACTATTAACTACCAAACCTAAATGGTTTAACATCGTCGACACGAAGTTGACTATTTCATAATAATGTAACTATAGTGCGCCCCTGGGTTACGGTGTCTCGGTTATACGATTTTTCCAGTAAGACATGGAACACGATGTTTTTTCGTCCCCACTATACGACAACAAAAGACTATCTGGAAATTCAAATTGGCAGTCGGTGTGCTGAAGATGCCGGAAGAAGGATGATATCGATATGCTATTCACCGAAATCCCTCTCGCGATACCTGAAAGAAATACAATGCTCGCTCTCTTTCTCAGTTCAGCGTTATTCATTAAATTTTATAGTGAAAATGAAACTATTAATAGATAGGAGATAACATATTAGACAGAAAAGTTGAAGTTTACTAAAATACATACTAAAACTTAGCTTCAAGTATGTGTTTAGTAAATTAAATTCATTTAAGTTAAATTCAATGTTTATGTTATACGTCTGCCTAGAAAGTAAGAACTCCCTATGGTACATGCTGCACATAGTACATTGTAATGTTTCATTTTACTGCATATCATAACTAGTAAATATACTAAAGTTACTGTAGGTAACTACAGTTACTAAGGTTAACATACTATTTTGTTGCAAGCTTTTAATATGTACAGTACATATATAAAATTTTGATGTTTTTCACCAAGGGGTGTTTGTATTAAATAATTCCTATTGGCTTCTATACCCCTTTATACGACATTGTCACCTTACGATGCTAACACCGAAATGAATTAATATCGTATAGTGAGGTCCATTGTATTGACTTTTATGCATCTCCCTAGTTTGAAATACAAAAAGGGTTGAGATGAAGGTCAGAGACTGCCTACCTCCTTCAACTCGCCTCTAACAGATTTTAGGCGCTCCTTATGGGTATTTTCAAAGTCTGCTTTGGCTTGCAGCTGGGCATTTAGATGCTCTATCTTCCTCTCCAGATACATGTTCTCCTGTTTCAGTTCACCAACTATCTCTGCCCACCTCCTTAAAAGCAGTTTTAAAAACTAGTTACCTTATGAGATGGTATATATGTTATTTATATAGGAGATGCCCCAATCCTGGTATCAGATGTCAGTATAGACACTAATATGGATGTTTAGTTACCTTGATTGCATCAACCAATCAAGGTAACTCAATTGTAACTTTTCTTAAATAATGTTGAAACTTAGAAACAGAAAGTACTTTCTACAAATCTACTTATGACCGTAGTAATAGTATTAGACTAATAACAAATATAATAAGCTGCATTTTTCTATCATTCATATAAGTATTTGAAGATTTCTGACCTGATGAGTTATTTTTATTGATACCTGAGCAACAGTTTAACATTTCAGTGAGAATGTAGACAACGGGTTATATTTCCTATTTCAGCCTGCAGTGATAAGAATCGTTACAATCAGTTTATGGTTACAAGATAATACTTTTATTTACTAGCATTGTGAAACTAAAATGAATTATATTTTGTTTCTAAAGTGCTAACAAATAAATAAGATGCATTATATTTATATATTCTGTAAACAAAAACAAAAAATCGACCGCAAACAAATAATATCATTGAAATCGGCCCATCTCTAATTCACAGACACAATGATATTATAACAGTATAACCATGCATAAAGTCGTGTCTATATGTCAAATGGCATGCTGTTCCCATAGTCAAACTTGGTATTTTTGGATGTTTAAAACCTATTCTATATAGAATGACAAAAATGATGAGGTACCTAGTCTCCTGGCGACCACGCTGATCACGTCTTTGTTCCTTCTCGTCAAACCCTTCTCGCATACCAACAACCAGGTTTTCCAGCTTCTCCACATTAGCTTGCAGAATGGCTATTGTCTATAACCCCGTAATAGTTTTAGCCAAAGGGCAAAGCCAAGAAAACTAGTTAGCTAAATGTTAGCTTAGGAGTTATCCCTCCTAGTGCAGTGTTGCAACACAATGTTTTAGTAGGGGTGAGAATATCATCATTGCCAAGATCACACACAAAGGTAAAAAATAAAGCGCAATTGAGTTATCGAACACTCATTACAAATTGTTATACCATAATTTTTATGTTGGTTCCAGATGGATGACTACTTGTTGTAGAGAAAATCTTTCACAAAACACTTAAGCATACTAATTAGCCTCAAGCTAACGATCATATTTATAGTGCTATTGTTTCATTTTTTTATTTTGCTGCAAACACAAATTAACCGCAAATATTATTGATCATTCAAAAGAAATTTCTCAATGTATTTAGTTATCGATATCGAGGTATTTGACACAACCTCCTGGCTTCATAGGTCTGTGTGCTCACTCACTATGTCATGGATTCCTCATCAGTGACACGACTCACCTGTTCCTGCTCTGTAAGGATGCGCTTGTTCTCAGGTTCATTGTCAGACACAGTCAGACTCTCTGTCCTCAGCGTGTCAGCTTCTTCGCTCACCTCTGCAAGCCTTTGCTCCAGTTCTGTTATTCGTTCCCTCAGCGATTCTTCAACTTCCTGCCTGGTTTGTTTCTCTCTTTGACACTTGCGATGGGCAACGTCAACCTGATCGGTCAATTCCTGGCACATACAAGGGAAGAGTTTTCATCGTTTCAATATACAAGTCATAAAAATGGTTAGAAAATAGCAAAGTCTGTTAAGTATCAGAAAGCCCTATAGCTGAGTACATGTGGTGTACACCACCATCACATGACACGCAAAGGATTCATCATATACATACAACATATTGCACTTTACTGTTATAAGTGCAATTGAGTTACAAAAACTATTAAATATTACAGCTAAACATCTAACAAACAGCATTACCAGAAGTAATGAAATACTTTCAAAACTTGAAGCTAAAGGGTTATAAAAAGTGCTTTGCTTCCCTGTGAAGGGCCTGCAGCTAAGTAACATATCACATAGACAAGACAACTCCCAGATTAAATATAACTAGTTGCGTTTGAGCAATGCGAATAATTATTCATTGGTTAACAGCTGGAATAGTCAGATAAAGTGTCTATAACACCAGTGAGAATCTCAGGTAAATGGTGGATATTCATAAACCATTTATGTTCATGGCTTGACAATAATGAACTAGACAGTTACTTGAGCAAATGGTTAATTTTTCACCATAAAAAGTTAGCATATCACTTGTGCAAAACTTGCTATATTAATGGCAAACAAATACAGACACAGCATTTGCTTTGACAGTAATAGCGTTGCAAAAGGTAGCAAACAATGAAAAACTCTGCTTGGTGATAAATGTTTAAGGAGCAACCCTGAGGAAATAAGAATATCACATGCTCACAGTCTATTCATACAAATCTAAAAACCGAGGTTTGAAAACGCCTAAGAGTGATTGGAGTGAAACATCGCCATTAATCAACGCTAGAATGCTAGGTGCTAATTTTAACAGCTTATTCAAAGTAAATATCAGTGCTGAGGTTGTAAGGAAAAGGTTGTGAAAATTCCTTTGTTGTTCACACAGTATATACTACAGTATATACTGTGGTATATACTGTAGTATATATTGTAGTATATACTGTAGTATATACTACAGTATATACTGTAGTATATACTACAATATATACCAGTATATACTGTAGTGTATACCACAGTATATACTGTGGTATATACTACAGTATATACTACAGTATATACCACAGTATATACTGTAGTTTCTAAAGAAAAGATATGCAAGCAGACTTTACACTGTCCAGGTTTTCAGAAAGGTTCAACTTTAAACACAGCAGTGAAGCAGCATAAAAAGAAGATAAGTTCTCATCCACCTTCTACCTCTTATAACCTTCGTGCCTCCACCTTCTACCTCTTATAACCTTCGTGCCTCCACCTTCTACCTCTTATAACCTTCATGCTTCCACCTTCTACCTCTTATAACCTTCATGCTTCCACCTTCTACCTCTTATAACCTTCATGCTTCCACCCTCTACCTCCTACAACCTTCATGCTTCCACCCTCTACCTCTTATAACCTTCGTGTCTCCACCTTCTACCTCCTACAACCTTCGTGCCTCCACCTTCTACCTCCTACAACTTCATGCTTCCACCTTCTACCTCCTACAACCTTCATGCCTTCACCTGCCTCCTACAACCATCATGCTTCCACCTTCTACCTCCTACAACCATCATGCTTCCACCTTCTACCTCCTACAACCTTCATGCCTCCACTTTCTACTTCCTACAACCTTCATGCCTCTACCTTCTACCTCCTACAACCTTCATGCCTCCACCTACCGATATCTTGATGGCCAGCTGCTGAGACTGATGAGACTTCTCATGTATCTCACCATCTAGCTGAGCGTTACGTACTTCCAACCGTGACAGTCTCATCCTTTCAGTCTCACTTACTGTATGCCGCTTTTGCTGTGACAACAAATACAATGACACTCCTTGTATAGAAGAACATGGAGAAAAGTATTATCATGGGCTCAGTAGCTCAATTTCTTTCTAACTACAAAAAGAAGCTATGTCATTTGTATTGGTCAGGGAAAAACTTTACTGCAGTGGTAAGTCACTTGTCAAGGTTATGGGTGACCAGCACTGGTAGCAAAAAGTGAATAATCATGAAGTAGCATCACCACACATTTTTACATACATGTATACCAGAACAACTGCAGGTTATTAGTTGTGAGCCAACTTATGTAAAAATAATATAACCTTTTAATAATAATATAAGATTCACATTGTTGCTTTAAATCAAATTAATGATTTAAACTAGTTTATTTGTTGGTTTGTTTGTTCATCTTACAGCAAGGGAAACTCTACAATAAAATCATGCAGTTGAGACAATTATTGTAAGTGACCTTCAATCAAGTAACCTATAAACAATACACTAGGCCAACAATATTTGGCTCGTAGGCCAAGAGCGTACATTTTTAATTTGCTCAGAAATTAAAGGAAGGAGAAAAATGCTTGATGCCCTGAACAACCGAGATTTGAGCTCAAAGTAGATGAGAATTGCTGTAGTACCACTGCTAATGCAGCGAAACAGTATGGAACCTGAAAAACTTGGTGCACCTCAAATGCAATGCCAGCTCTCACATAATCTGGCAATTGCCATCTCACCTCCGACTCACGCTCTACCAGTCTCCTGCTAGAGATGCTCTTTATGGCATCCAACTCCTGCTCAAGTCTTGATTTATCATCTTTCATCTGCTCTATGAGATCTTTGGATGCCCTGTTGCTGGAAAGGACCTATCCAAACAAATGACACGTGTAACTTATCTTGTGCTATCCAAGATCAATTTATACTTAGATATATTCCTATGATATTGAAGTACCATGAGTTACTAAAACCATTCAATTGCAAGGATGACAATCATCTATGCGGAGTTTGACTAGTAACCATAAAACTCAGCAAAATACGGTAGACGCTCCTATAACATATCTCCTATAACGTATATCTCCTATAGCGTATACCTCCTATAATGTAAATTCCAGATAACGTAAAGAATTTATGTGAAGTTTTTGCTTAATACTAAGTAAAAAATTCTATATAACGTTAAAATGTCAAGTAGGGCGAGTTTTAATTGATTTGAATGTTAATACATAATAATGTTAATACTATTTTGCCACACTTGTGAGAGAAAAAACGACGTACGTATAACGTTATATCTATTATATACACAAGTTCCATGTCATTCTAGTTCGATAGATCATCAGATGTGTCGAAAAAACAGAGAATAGGTGGCTGCGCAAGTTTTCATAATCGTAAATCGTTGAAAATGAATGTTGAATATGTGCGCTCCCCATCGACTTATTGTAAGATTACCGCAATCAAGGTCTATGAAACCAGTGAGATTGACCAGAAAAAGGAGAGAAGATGTCGATGCAAAGCAAAAATACTGTGGTTACGATACAGCCCACAAATTATAAAATTTAAGTCCTAGTGTTTCGTTTTTTGTATGACCAAAGGGGTGAATTTGAAAATATCTTGGTCCGGATTAGGCAATTTACATGTATTCAACTGTTCTTATAACGTAAAAACCCTATAGCGTAACCATTCCTGAAACGGATTATTTACGTTGTAGGAGCGCCTACTGTACTTGAATATCGAGATTGCAGCATATGAAACCTTAGGAGATGAGTATTCGCAAGCACACGCACCATCAGAAGACTTTGGTATCTAACAGATGTGAAAGATGTGCGATGAGAGAGTCATTGACAATTTTTTTCAGTCATTGATTGTTGTGTGAAAATAAATTCATGAACAAAACAGCTAAAATAAGCAGCTGCCAAAAAATATGAACAAATGGGGCCTACCTTATCCAGCTGATCCTGCAGTTGTGACACGCGCTCCTCACTCTGGACATGCTGCGTCTCTATCTCACATTTGACGACAAGGGTGCCTTTCCTGTCAGCCCTCTGATAGTTGGAAAGCTGCTGCAAGGCATTGTCAGCACGTCTCCGTTCCTCCTCCCTTTGCGATTCTAACAGCTTCCTCTCACTCTCGAGCCTTTCCAGCTAGATAATGCCACTCATATGAAACTAATTCAGCTTAATCTACAGGCAGGAAAACTAACAGTTTCAGCCTTATTAGCAATACTTCAATAAAAAATGTGATCTAAACCAAAGCCACTTTTTGGAAATTCGATACGGGTGGTAATCACATGGAGAATGATCAACTTTTTGTTTGTTGAAAACTCAAAATTAAGAATCATGCACTATATTCTATAATTATTACAGTAAAAAGAGCAATATGTGTGATATATGAGAGCAATATATGCATATATACATCTACAATCTTTTAGTCTTTATTCACAGAGCCTGCATAAACAATGATTGTATCATGAGGAATGATATAAATAAATACATGCATGCGTACAACTGATTAAACTGCTGTCCTATACATGTACTTAATTGTAGTTCAATGAACTTACAGCACATGCATGCTTGTCTGAACTGTATACTAAAATCATCCAGTTTAAAAAAGGTTGACTTGCAACAACAAAATTCACATCATACATTTGTAGTTATTCGGTATCAAAAGATTCACCATGTCTTACTACTGTATGTTGTGTTGTAGGTGCCAAATATGTGGAAATGTGATTACAAGCTCTTAAAAGCTCAAAAACGAAAAGCAGCCGTAGATTGGATTCTGTTTATTTCTCTGATATTGTCATTACAGGTTGGTTATTGTCTTGTCACGTGATGTTCTCACGTGAATTGAAAGGCCAGTAAAAAGCTCATTATAAAACTTATCGTAGCACTAGTTTATGACAAACACTTCGGGTTTTACCGAAGACCCCGTATCAAATATAGATGCTCGCTACTTTACAGTTTTATTTCGGCTTGGTCTAATCATCTAGTCGTAATCTGATCATGTGACCCAATACTTCGCAAATAATTTCTGCAGCACCTATCGATTATCACAGGTGACCAACAGGCTCGTCATGTTCATCAGACAATGATATGTACTCCTTCGAGCTAAGGTTAAGAAATTAAATGAATTTTTATGGCAAGTTATAAGATATCAGTGCTAAAAGTGACAGCATTACAGTGACGATAAAATAGACACGTAAGAACAATAGACATGGTTTTATTGAATGCGTGAAGTATATTTGTGAAAATATTTCGACGAATGAGGTTGCATGAAAGTGTAAACAGAAACCATCTTGTAACAACTACGTCACATTTGAGCCGTTTTGGAAAGAGAATCCAGTTTTTGAGCTTTTAAAAGCTTGTAATCACATTTCCACATACTTTGCACCTACAACACAACAGAGTAAGACATGGTGAATCTTTTGAGACCGAAAAACTGTAATGTGAATTTTGTTGCAAGTCAACCTCTAAGCATTTAATCAACATGACTTAATCGCCCGTGAGTGTTATAATCCAGAGCACAGGAGGTCAAACATCCCAACACGCTGATAATAAGTGAATCTGAAGAGCTACCTTTTTACTGATAGCAACAATCTTGACATCCTTCTCAATTACTAGCCGGTCCATTCGCTCTAGCTCAGCCTTCAGGTTGTCCAGCTCTTGACTATCAACAAACGAACACTTAGCCTAAAAATGCTGCCCAACCATCGAGAATTAACCGAGGAAGAGAAAAACTTACAAGATGCAAGTGTTGATATCTCAATTAAGAGTCTGATTATATGTCTATGTATATACTTGTATAATCTCTATAATATATGATTATATAAAGCATATGATATATAATGGCACAAAACCTTTTAACCTTTAACATTATGCATGACAATTTAGAATCGTTTTGATAATTTGATTGTTACTTTATTTCACCAGCTGAGAATGAAATCTGTTTCATTGAATGACAAGTTTATACTTCAACATAACTTAAAGAGTACACGGAACCGAAATGCTGTAAAACTAAATAAATGCGACACAGAAACACTCGAGTAACAACCACAAGATCGAAAGACCAAAAGAGCACCTATTAGGATTGACTGACAAGTTTCACAGAAATATAAAAACAACAGAACTACGCCTACCATAAGATAAATTTGACACAGTTGAAATACTCAAGAGATAACTCTTCATCCATCTTGCTGTGAGGTAGATTCTCTACTGACTAGACCACCTGCACTCATTTAAACATGCTTAGCTATTTAGCTATTATAGCATGATTTGATGTCAGTTACAGCCAATCAAAGGCATTTACATAACTATATTGTAATGCGGCCAATACCTCGCCGCTTTGTACCATACCAACAACAACCTTGTTTGAATCAATTGAATATCCTCTCTCAGGTAAAATTGCAAACAAGAACCTAATAACATCAACAATTCCAACATCGCAAAATTTTAGAATGGTGATGCAGCTGAAACAGTGCAGAAAGAAATTTTTAGTTGCTTCCTTGCTGCAGATAATTTGTGTTTTAAATATTAGTGCTGATAGCGGTTGGCACGAGTTAACTAGGAAATAAAGCATATCTGCGCCATTGACTGCGCAGACTGGCTTGTAGAACAAAATGCACGACATTGTTACTGAGGCTACAAAAGGAAAGCACTAACTCTAAAAAAAATTAATCTCACTCCTACATTAAACATGTATAACGATTTTAACAAATAGCTTCACACGGCCATGTGGTAAGTTTTACTTTGACCAATATTGAACTTGAAAGTTTGTAACATTGAAGATAACAATTAGCCTGATGCCGGGAGTTTCAAGTATCAATGACAATGAGAGCTCAAGCGACAAAAAAATCATCCATACACCATCATTATTTTAAAAACTTACTTTTCATCTATAAACGTATACAAGTAGACAATTATTTGTAAAATTAGAGCTGTGCTTTAAAGAAACGCCAAAACCAGTTCAGTGGATAACAAGTTAATCTATGTCAACAGCAGGTGAGATTGTTTGAAAAGAAAGCAAAAAAATTAAACTGAAAAAATTAAAGTTAAATATAGAATTTGTTTCAGTTCATCAAGGAAAAAAGAAAAAGGGTTTTTGAATCAATATCCTAATCAGTAACTTTTAAAGTTGGTTGTCCGAGCTGATACAACAAAGAGTTATACCCGCCTCCGATGGTAGTGAGACTGGTAGCAATCAGTCACAAGTTCACTAATAGCATAGAAGTTCGACTTAACTTAACAGACATGCGAATAACTGAAGGTGAGATAGAGGCTATGGACTTGACACGATGATTCTACGATGCATTTGTAGTATGCAGTCAAACTCAAACCAAACTGAGCATATTTGAATACGAGAATGCTGGACAATGACAACACAAATGATCGGTGGAATATTCTCAAGCTCAACCTGACTTACTCATCTATTACAATAGAATTTTATAACATAAATTCATTCTGTACACAACAGGTTATAAAACCTTATGGCAATTCTTAGAGCACAAACATTCAAGAAAACTGACAGCATATGTGTGTTTTTAATTCCTCTAGCACTGCAAAAGGAACACTCTTGCACTAAATTTGACATTAAAGCCTCGCAGATCACTGATACAAACGATAAAACTATATTTGCATGTCACAGAAATAGAAAAATTACCAAATAAAAGCCAATCATGTGGAAAGTACTAAAGCATAGTTGTGGAGTTCAAATTCGATTGTAGAGTGATCTGGGAACTGTTAGAAGCAACTGAAGGCAACATCAAACTAATACTAGGATGTCTGATGCTACTGGTAGATCAAAGCAGCTTGAATACGATTGCATATTAATTTGTTAGTTTTGGAGTTCAATGAAAACAGTTACAATATTATATTTAAATGATAGTGTAATGATAAAAGTAATGATAAAACTATGTTACTATACATGTCTAACATACTGTATCATCTTACTTAACTTAATTACGATTGGAGAACAACAAACCGAACGGAATGCAATTTACTAAACAAATAATTAACATTGAAATACTAGAAAAAAAGGTCTAACTGCATGCAAGTCTAACTGCATGCAGGTCTAACTGCATTGATGTCTAGAGATCGTTTCCTCTGGTGTTTTCGCAGTTGTAATACTCAGATGTAATACTCAGGTATTTCGGATGCAGTTGTTAAAGCAGATAAAGCAATGAGTTTATTAAATATTGCCAACAATATATCTTCAGCTATAATCATTACAGAGCAATTTAGTAACATAAAATGTGAGATAACGAACTATAAAAACTATAAAGTCATAGAAATTTGTAAACTATCAACGTAAAAGTTGAACAAATATGTTACTCAACAACAAGAGTAATGATTAAAAAAACTAACAAGAGAGATGTCAATGTAGGAGGCGTTTGACTACCAAAACACAACTCAGTTCTATGCCCTTGTTAGAATACAGGGACCAGAAGCTATTCTATAAAAAGTAAGAAAAGTGTTACTGTTACCTCATGATATCCTCAAATTCTGTCTGGTCAGACTTTCTACTGTTTAGGACTCGCATGTAGTCCTCTGTCTCCCCCACAACCTTCTCATAAAGACCTCTGGTGGAGTCAAGGCTACTGGCGAGAGCCTACAGCATTACAACTCAAGTGTAAGTTCATCTGACTCAGTAGGAAAAGCGTGTGGAGTTCCCTTTCCATTTATACGAAGTTATACACACTTTTTTTTCAATTGAATGGAAACAAAAGGCCCACACGATATGCAGAAGACATTAAAATGTAAGAAATAGGGCTGTGTCGTGTAGTAGTAAGAGTGAGCAACTTCACCCCAGTTAAATTTTTACTATAGTAAGAGGCATGTTCGTCTATCCAAAGCCACGGTTGGAGGTTGGGAAAAGATAGTATCATGTGAGATTCGAACCCTCGACAATATATAGTCTTCAGCGCCTGACAAGCTACTACCTGCACCAATCCTTCACCTTCTACGATATAGATTTATTGCGCATATACAGTAGACGATCCTATAAAGTGAATAATCTATTCCAAGAACATTTACGTTATAGGGAATTTACGTTATAAGAACAGTAAAATACATGTAAATTGCCTAATCCGTTCCAAAATCTTTCCAAGCTCCACGCTCTTTGGCCATGCAAAAAGGAAAAACTTGACCTAACTCTTTTAATTTGTGGGCTGTATCGTAACTGCAGTATTATCGGTTTGCATCGACAGTTTTTCTACTTTTTATTATCACTCTCACTGGTTTTATAGACTGATTGCAGTAATCTTACAACAAGTTGATAGAGAGTGCACATTTTCGACATTCATTTACAACGATTAGCATATTTTTTCTAAACAGCAAAGTGTATTCTGCAAGGCAAAGCTAATAACAAATATTGTGCACGCCTACAATAAAGCAAAACAACATGTTTTTATTATAAAAAGCAGTTCTACCTGTTCGTCTATCACTATCCAGGGGTCAAGGTTAGGATAAATATAATTTTTGACAATACTCCAACTCATGACATTAAGACTGGTAGACTGATGCTGTAACACCTGCACCAATCAATCGCCTTCTTATTTATGAACAATTGCGCAGCTATCCTATTCGCCTTTATGTTGACACATTCAACAATCCATTACGACGAACTAGAATGTCACGAAAGTTATATATAACAGATATAACGATAAATCCATGGCGTTTTTTTCTTCCACAAGTGCGGCGAAATAAAGTAACATTCAAATCGATTTGAAAACTTGCCCGACTTGACGTTATATGAAATTTTTTATGTAGTAGGAAGCAAAACCTCCACATAAATCTTCTACGTTATCTGGAATTTAAGTTATAGGAGGTGTACATGATAGGAGCTTCTACTGTAAACTTAATCTCAGCGCTTTATTGGCATGCCTGACAATCTCTCACAGCACGCTAGACTGCCAGGAGACTAGTGGCAATAATGGTTAGTTTATATTTCAGTTAAGGTAATCAAAGTGAACAAACCTTGTTCTGTTCGGCTAGGTCAGCATTGGTAGCGCATATGTAAGACATCTCTCGACTCTGCGTCTCTCTTTCATTCTCTAACTTGTCTATGTAAGCATCCTTTTGCTTTAGGGCAGCGTGTAGCTTCTCCTAAACAGTGTTTTATTTTTAAATAAAAAACAAAGCTGACAAAAGTCAATTAGCGCTACAGCTGAAACGAGGTAATGGATAAACAAAAAAGCAGCAACAGAGTAGCATGGTCATTAGGTACCAGTTCTAAACCAGATTAGCAAATCTACTCGTCCTCATGCACACCATTGCATTATTAATTGTACTGTACAAGCTGACCAAGCATACTCACAATGGTTTGGCAGATGCATATCAAATGCATACATTACCTATATCAAGTATTACATTTAGCACCAAAGCATCTATGAAAACTAAAAGCTCACATGCTGACAGTACGAATGTTTTCTCCTTAAACATACCAGCGGAGCTGTTAGCTAAAGATCGCATGATAACGCAATAAAATATCAAAGCTGAAGTTGTCACAGCAAGAGATAGCAAATAAACACAAATAATAACCAATGAGAAGGCAAATACAACAACAAGCAACGGAGAGTGGAGGCCACTGTAAATGGAACAGAAGTCAGTGGCCATACTATAAGAGTGGCAGCTTACAAGCATATCAAACCAGTTCACCTATGTAGAACAAGTGCACATCGTTCAGGTTGTATTCTATAATCTATCATGTCATTATTTGTGGTGCCACAACCATAGCATATATTACAAGATGATATCGTAAAACCATTGTGACTGTCACACAAATAGGGAACAACCATGTTTACAGGGAAAACTAGGATGAGAGCTAAATGTTATTCTAGTACGACTCATGAATGGCAGATGTGCGTTTGGCAGACATACATTTTGCCTAATGGAAATTTGGCGGAATGAACGTTTGGTTTCGAGGATATTTATAGAGACCATAGAAATTATACTGACGACAAAGGAGCAAAAAAGCTACTGTTTGATGGTTATGCATCTAATGTTGATAGCATAAACGACTGTAATTTACGGACAAGTAAAAATGTGAGATAACATTGTTGAAGTTGAAGCTATTGATCCCTCTCACCCGCATGATCAGACACACAACCTGATTTTAAACAATAAATACAATTTAAAAGACAAAGATTTGGAGGAAAAAGTAGAAATATGAAAACAATTGCTCACAATATGTAAATATTTTGTTGTAAATTTTCTAACTTAAACTACAATAAACTTGAATGTATTTACTTTTATTAAATTTTACTGTTTTTGAAGTTCCTCTCTACAATAAACATCCTAATGAAATGAGTTCTTGCAATATACTTTAAAGGTTGACTTGCAATAAAATTCACATTACAGTTATTTGATATGAAAAGATTCACCATGTCTTACTCTGTTGTGTTGTAGGTGCCAAATATGTGGAAATGTGATTACAAGCTCTTAAAAGCTCAAAAACAAAAAGCCGCCGTAGATTGGAATCTCTTTATTTCGATGATGTAACCATGAAATTTGATTATTGTCTTGTCACGTGAATTGAAAGGCCAATGAAAATCTCAATATAAAACTTATCGTAGCACTAGTTTATGACAAACACTTCGGGTTTTACCGAAGACCCCGTATCAAATATAGATGCTCGCTACTTTACATTTTTGTTTCGGTTTGGTCTAATCGGCAAGTCGTAATCTGATCATGTGACCTAATACTTCGCAAATAATTTCCGCAGCACTTTTTGATTATCACAAGTGACCAACAGGCTCGTCATGATTATCAGACAATGATATGTACTCCTTCAAGCCAGGGCTAAAAAATTAAACGAATTTTTACGGTAAGTTATATGATATCGCTGCTAAAAGTGACAGCATTACGATGACGATAAAACAGACGCGTAAGAACAATAGACATGGTTTTATTGAATGCGTGAAGTATATTTGTGAAAATATTTCGACGAATAAGGTTGCATGAAAGTGTAAACAGAAACCATCTCTCACAACTACGTCACATTTGAGCCGTTCTGGAAAGAGAATCCAAACTACAGCGGTCTCGTGTGGCTGCGATTTTCTGTTCGCTTTTGAGCTTTTAAGAGCTTGTAATCACCTTTCCACATATTTGGCCCCTACAACACAACAGAGTAAGACATGGTGAATCTTTTAATACCAAATAACTGTAATGTGAATTTTGTTGCAAGTCAACCTTTAAAGTATTGGCCTAATACGTTTCTTCAGCTAAATGTCTATTTGGCCAAACGTCCATTAGGCCAAATGTTCATTCGGCCAAATAATCATTAGGGCAAAATGTCCATTAGGCCAGATGTTCACTCGACTAAATAATCATTAGGGCAAAACGTCCATTAGGCCAGATGTTCACTCGACTAAATAATCATTAGGCCAAAACGCCCATAAGGCCAAATGTCCATCTGCCAAATGTCTAGATACGTTCAGCACTAGATAAAGTTCAGCACATAAATATATTCTCTGCCTATATCTTATCGAATATATACCTCCAAGGAGTTGTTCGGCTGAGACAAAAATACATCCAAGACACTGCTGAAAACATTTATTCAAGAAGTAAGGTGTAGAGAGAGAGAGAGTGGTCTCAATAAAAGGAGTAAGTATTAGACACAATGTATCAGAATCTCGTAGTAGCATTAGCTGTTGCAGTGTACGACTCGGAGACAAGTCAAATGCTTATTTGTACAAAAAGTTAAACACAGACACTTTAGTAATATGAACCTACCCCCTCCCCCTCCCGTAGCCTCACCAAGCACCCTTAACACAACTAAAAGCATGATCGCTGTCCGCAATAAATAATTTTGTAACATAACACTTAACTGACCAGTTCCTTGCGCAGAAGGACCTCCTGTCGCTCGTACTGCTCTAGGTCAGCCTTGGTACAGTCATCTGTGTCTCCGGGTCGGCTGGAAAGAAGTCGATCAGCCATGGAGTGGCTGGCAAATGTAAGAGTTCTGAAATGTTTGTAAAACTAGTTTTCAGTCTGTAAATTTAGGAGACTGACTGAGATGTTTATTTAAGCTACGCCAATCTGGCTAACCTTTTCTAGTACTCTAAAGTCATCATCAAACTGCTAAGCCATTAGAAAGGGTTTTTACACCCTACAAAGTTGTGAATTCATTTCATATGTGATGTAACTAAGGGAATTGGTTTTATATTATGATTGACAGAGATTTTGTTGTCAAGTTTTGGTTAGTTGTTTCAACACATAAGTCACATATTTTATCAGTGAGCCAAAATGCTGGTAACGAGCCATGAGTACAAATGGTCATCTCAACTGAAGACTCATTCGACAATACCCGGAAGATAATCTTATAGCTGAATGGGTCTTTGAAATAAGGCAGCATAGTGATGAAAGTTACCTACTACACGCAATCATGACTTTAAAAGCAACATATTGACAATACACAACTGTTCTGGTCTAACAAAGTCGACTATGTGGGTAGTGAAAGTTAAAAAGTGAACAGTGGGATGATATTTGAGATTGTAAAAAAGCATGGATCTGTAATGCACACAATATTTTTGCTACAAAGCTGTAACTAGCTTACAACTTGTTACTTGGTGAAGACATTCAAGAGGTAATTGTTTTTATTTCATAATAAAATGCTGACATTTGACTTACCAGCTGGCAGTATGACACAACTAATTGCTGATTGGCCATTTAAGGAGAGACAAAATAGATTATATCATAAAGTACAAGGAAATTTTCTGAACTTTAATAAGCATTCAGAATAGACAGTATTAAGATAAATATCATGATAAATATCATGAACATCATATATATCACGGATTTCATAATTTTGAAGATCAGAGTAGCCAAAATCGATTCTGAAATTTTTTGCATTATCCCATTTAAAATTCACATAGAATAAGTTCACAGAAGAGTGCTCCACTGGAGCCAAGTCAGCTAACAAGAAAACCCAGTGAGCCCAGTGAACCGAGTGAATGCATATATTGCAGTTCATTTACATACTGCTTTGCCTTGAGCAGCGCAAGGTTGCGGCTGGTCGTAAAGCCGATGAATGGCAGCTCCTTGAATTCGGACTGATCGACATCGTCCTGCGCAGCTGGCTGCCGAGGCTCCACCTCATCAAAGTTGGATGTATCAGAGCTGCTGGACACATTGGGTATGTGTGGAGGGGAGCCTGCAAGAGTACTGACGCTCTGAGACACACTCTGAGACATGCTGAAACAGCTGCATGCAACTCAAATAGGTACATACAAAATGGGTACATACAAAATGGGTACATACAAAATGGGTACATACAAAATTGCCGGCGCAATTACAGGCAATATTTGTCTTCAATCATGAAATCATAACATACAAAAATATGCTAACTATTGATAAAACTATTGTAGGCCAAAGGCGAGTCCTGAAACCATGTGCGGGAAGTCATGAGGGTAAATCTGCAGGGAATGAAGACTAGAGCTCAGAGTCAACAACGCTAATATTGAGACCTGATCTTGTGAACTTGCAATAAAAAAACTAACACTTTGATCAATGCTCAAAAGTTGACTTTTTTTCTGCTTTCAATATAAAAACTCTTGTTTATTTTTTATGGAATCTGGTTAACCTATTTCATAATATAAAAAATCTATCGATGTAGCAGCTCAGTATTACATGAACGTGTTACAACTTATTTGAACTGCCCATGTAACTTGATAGGAGTCTTCAACTTGTATATCTACGGTCAACCTAGAATAAATAACTACATGTATGGATCAAACATTCTTCCAGCCAGTCCTAACGACGTAAGTCTTAACGAGGTAATTCCATTAGAATTCCTATGATCTAACTTAAAGTTTATGGACTTGAACTACTTTGGTACCGTAATTATAAACATATGCATCATAGGCAAAAGAATGGCTCTCAGAGTGTTTTTTAGAGAAACTTGCCTTCTGTACATTACACCAGAGGAATAAAATCAACAACAAACTATCAAAATCTCAAACGATAACAATTTACCAACGAGTGTTATAAATTAGTCGCAATCCTCATCTAAAGAGTCATTAGCAAAATGAAATCTGAGAAATGTTTAAAACCGCAAACATTCAAGTTCTAAAAGTGTGAAAAAGCACAGGACAATCGATCATTTTTATTTTCATTGCACACAAAACTGTGTCAGAAAGGTTCATGTCTAATTAAAAAATTGATCATGCAAACTAACAACAAGTTGCTGATGAACAGCAATGGCTCAAGTAAATATATCCTCACAAAGCTACACAAACGGAAGGTTTGATTAGCTAATCGTCTATGTAGCCTGACTACCTACCACAATTGCACTTATTAAGCATACAATATAACCCTCTATATAACCTTAGAACTAACCATATAACAAAAACAATTCGCTGCTAAAGAGTATAAAGTAAATGTGGTAATAAATTTAATAAATAGTTTAGTAAATAAATAAACTAAACTGTGAACAAGTGACATAACTACAGTAATACTTACTGCAATAACTAATACTTACTGCCATAACTAATACTGACTGCCATAACTAATACTAACTGCCATAACTAATACTAACTGCCATAACTAATACTGACTGCCATAACTAATACTGACTGCCATAACTAATACTGACTGCCATAGCTAATACTTACTGCAATAACTGACTGCCATAACTAATACTCATTGCCATAACTAATACTTACTGCCATAACTAATACTGACAGCCATAACTAATACTGACTGCCATAAATAATACTAACTGCCATCAGTAATACTTACTTCCATAACTAATACTTACTGCCATAACTAATACTGACTGACATAACTAATACTGACTGCCATCACTAATACTTACTGCCATAACTAATACTGACTGCCATAAATAATACTAACTGCCATCAGTAATACTTACTTCCATAACTAATACTTACTGCCATAACTAATACTGACTGACATAACTAATACTAACTGCCATAACTAATACTTAATGCCATAACTAATACTGGCTGTCATAACTAATACTTACTGCCATCACTAATACTTACTGCCATAACTAATACTGACTGCCATAACTAATACTGACTGCCATAACTAATACTGACTGCCATAACTAATACTTACTACCATAACTAATACTGACTGCCATAACTAATACTGGCTGCCATAACTGATACTGACTGCCATAACTAATACTTATTGCCATAATTAATACTAACTGCCATAACTAATACTAACTGCCATAACTAATACTTACTGTTTCTGATCTTCTTGAGATCAATACCACTGAGAAATTTGTGTGCGGTAATTTGGTCATAGTTCATCCTGCTTTTGCTGTCAGTTAGGAGCCCAGAAATAAACTGCTTGCTGAGCTGGGTGATTTTTAGAGAGCTAGCTGAGTGCGCGAGTTTCTCCTACGATCAACAAGAAAGGGAACAACTCCTTGCTATGAACCAAATTGTAACTACCCGCAACACAACCTATTTACAGATATACCTCTGGGAAAAAACTTCTTTAGGTAAATGCAAGGAAATGGGAACAATAACTTCGTATATAAACACACCAAGTCGATGTTAGCTAGATCTTTATTAGGAGTTGTATGCTCTTGTCGTCTGATATGACATTCTCATGTTACAAACAACTAAGCTACCAACGATGAACAAGTGATTGACTTGGCATTGTACTAAAACATGACTGGCTACTGAATACTGATAGGAATGGACGACTAACTAAATACTGGCAGGAATAGATGAATGAATGCTGACAGGAATAGATTACTAACTGAATACTGAGAGGAATAGATGACTAACTGAATACTGAGAGGAATAGACGACTAACTGAACACTGAGAGGAATAGACGACTAACTGAACACTGAGAGGAATAGACGACTAACTGAACACTGAGAGGAATAGACGACTAACTGAATACTGAGAGGAATAGATGACTAGCTGAACACTGAGGGGAATAGACGACTAACTGAACACTGAGAGGAATAGACGACTAACTGAACACTGAGAGGAATAGACGACTAACTGAATACTGAGAGGAATAGATGACTAGCTGAACACTGAGAGGAATAGACGACTAACTGAACACTGAGAGGAATAGACGACTAACTGAATGCTGAGAGGAATAGATGACTAGCTGAACACTGAGAGGAATAGACGACTAACTGAACATTGAGAGGAATAGACGACTAACTGAACACTGACAGGAATAGAAGACTAACTGAATACTGGGAGGAATAGACGACTAACTGAAGACTGACAGGAATAGATGACTAACTGAATAGTGGGAATAATAAATGACTAACTAAATACTTGCAGAAATAGATGACTGAATGCTGACAGGAATAGACGACTAAATGAATAGTGGGAGGAATAGACGACTGAATACTGTGAACAAAACACAAACTTTACGATGAAAAGAGAAAGTGAGTAGAAAGAGGGAGATATGACACGAGGTATAAAATTAGCAACATATAGAAGTCATACCTTAAACTTCATGATGTTACCGTAAGTGGTAACAACACTGCTGTTCTCATCAGAAAAAGGAAGAAAGCCACATGCCATCTCATGAGTTATAACACCGAGAGACCACCAGTCAACTAGTCTGTTGTAAGGTTGGTCGGAACTAGAGGTCATCGAGGTAAGGAGCTCAGGAGCGATGTAGTCAGGAGTGCCAACAGGCATCTTACCTGATACCTGTCAGATTTGAGTTTAAATATTATCCAAGTATTACAGTTTTGGTTTCTAATGTTTAGACACCCTGCGAAACAATGCAGAGAGTACGTGCAAACGAACATCGCTATAAAATTCACAAAGTTAAAAACTGGTCAAGTTCTATCTTTGTAACAAATATGGTTTGCTAGTCAAATAAAAGAATCATCTATCTGTTTCAATCAAACCTGAAAAGAAAGCTTGGCGAACGAGAAAGCCTGCTCGCCTACCTTGCCTTTCTTGTTCATTTTCGCAGCACTACCAAAGTCAGTGAGTTTAAGATGTCCAACCCGATCAATGAGAAAGTTGTCTGGTTTGATGTCTCTGTGTATGTAGCCCAGTGAGTGGACAGCGTTGATTGCCAAGGTCATTTCAGCCACATAAAAACTGGTCATATCTTCTGATAATGTCTCATATCTACACAAAGCGATTATCTTGCAGATCTATGACAAATGAGAAAATAAATATGAATGTTGAAAAGATGTCTAACGATAATAAATGGGAGCGAAAGAAGAGCAAAAGGACTCATTGCAAAGCCTGTTGGACATCTGGAAGTCTGTTGGGCATGACCAATTATTTAGTAACAAATGTTCAGTAGACGCACTTCCCAAAATAACTGCTATTTCACGACTATGTTTGACATAGAATCACAAATTATTTATGAAACTAACTTTGAGAAACTCCTTAAAAATTCAATTTTGTTACGGGTGAACTACGAACAGACATTAGCCAATCACCTGCTCATCAGTATAGCTAGATCTCCTCCAGGATGAAAGTCCATTGCGAGGTAGAGGTTCTCAGTATCTTGAAATGCGTAGTGGAGCTGCGTAAGCCAAGGATTATTACTTTTTGACATGATGTCGCGTTCTTCCTCGAAGTATGCCGCCTAAATACCAATAGAGCTAGCAAGTTTTAGCATTTCCTATAAGCTGCTGCTCAAATGTTGAGGAGATTGAACGACATGCCGGTGACATGCCGGTGACATGCCGGTGACAGTGTTAATTGGTATTTAGTAGTAATAAGGATAGCGAAGCTGGTATTTTGGTACCCCATAAAAAGACAAAACAACCCACACTTGACCACCACACATTGAGCTAATCTGGAGGCAGCACGAATACATAAATAACAGCGGAGTGGGAATGAAAGCACAAGCGCATACCGTGACACTTGAAGAACTGTCGGCTCCTATCACCTGCAATGTTTGTTATGCAAAGGAGGGTTATGGCATGCAAGCTACACATGAATAGGTGAGCAAAGAGCAGCGTAATGAAGAAGCATCATGAAGCAAAATAATGACTTCTCAATAGATGTAGACTCAGCATTGGAGTGAGACAGCCTTCCATTACCAATACAAGCCGAATGAGTTCAGTTCGTGCAATATTAGTGATCGGTTTACAACTTACTTCCTGATGAGAGAGAACATCCCTTTTTCTGATCACCTTGAGAGCATATATTTCACTGCTGTGTTTCTCCTTGACTACCTTTACCTGACCAAAGTGACCCTCCCCGATGAGCTTTACGATTTCAAAGTCATCAGGGTTAACTCGTAGACTTTTTATATCACTGATGCTTTGAGCGACTGCAAAAATAGTTTCAAAGGCTTATAAAAAAGATGGCATCGATAAAACAAAACAGAAAATGAAGAGCGAACATTTAGATATGATTTTAGTTATTGGGTGCAGAATAAATCTTTTATGACAGCGACAAATGGCCAGCATTTGCTACACAACCAGTTGCATATTATAAAAGTGCAAATTATTAATGCTTGCTATGGCAACTTCATAAAAATATGTAGAAAGCATACTGTGAAGGCTCTGACAGATAGGGTTCATCACACCTGACTACCACCATATCACACAACCTTGTCACTCATACCTGACTACCACCACATCACACACCCTTGTCACTTCATGTACCAAGCACTGCCTTTTCATTTCAGCAACATGGTTGAAAAAAGACAAGTTGATATACAAACATTGAATATTATTTAAATTTCAAGATAAGATTGGAGGAAATTTAATAACTATATTGGATGCAACTTAATAACACGCAGCTGCCATATACATGTGGAGAAAAACAATACCGTGTAAAATATTTTGCAATATGAACCTAAAAAGTGACATGGTCACACACTTGTATATAGACTTACGTTTGCGTACAAAAGTAGCAACATTTTTTGGAGGACTTTTGCGCTGCTTGCTCAGTTTTCGTTCACATTCATCATAGAGTGCCAATAGAGAATCCAGAAGTGCATCTCTCGAAATGTTATCAACATTTGCTTCTGAAGAGCATTTGCCATCAATTTGTTGGTTCAGCTTGGCTAATCTTAAGGGTATGTTAGCTTTGCTGTCCATTTTATAAAATCAGTTCATCTGCATTCTTTTCACAGCCTTTTATAATATCTGCAAATAGGCAAAGCGTGATGACACTCCCTTTAAATGGGCTATAAGCCTGGCGACCATATATGCCACATGCACCGATGGCAGGATCCCAGGGCTATCAGCGGTGAAATGGGAACCTTCGCGCGGAGTACCACTGTTTGTTGCTGGCGGTCAATGCAAGGTCAAAAAGCTGAATTATAATGAAAAACAAAACTAAGAAAATAATAATTAGTAAAGGAAAGGTTTTTATTGTCACATCTTTTTTTGAAGGTAGGTGAATGGAGGTGTGACGTTTGGCGTGATAAATTTGACAGGGTTTATAGGTCGCCATATAAGTAGAAAGCTAGAGGACAACTATATGAACTTTAAGTTAACATAAATTAATTCAATTTATTATACTTGATATTTTTTATGTTCAATAATCATGCCCAGCTTGTACTTTTTATCATTTCAGAGTTATTTTTTGCAAGAATTTTTTTTTCGCTCTAGTAACTACTTAATGGCTTCAAAGGTATTCTAAAGAATCGATACTTAGACGTTGTTCATCTTTCTCTGTACCTTCTTGCTTCAGATCAAAGGAAAGCCTTGCCTTCTTATTACCACTACTTATTACCACTACTGCCACAAACATTGGTCTAAAGTTGAAAAATAAGGCATGAAGCATGGTTTAATATCTTTGGAGCCCTATAGAACCAAACTATATGAAGAAAAACTGTGTACACAAATACTGATTTTCAAAACTACTTTTAGCGCGCTCCAAATTACTTCATGTGTCAAGACAAATACTTGCTCAAATTGTATGTATGTCACAGAAAATTGCATGGTTAAGTAAATATAAGTTAAGGTTTGGCTATACATAAAAATCCAATATTGCAAGGTAGCAGTTGTTTTTGCTAGCAAAGTTGAGTCTCGATATACATAACTAATCAATTGTATAATCTCCTTACAATCTCCTTAGTACTTTTAAGCCATAAGTTGGAGTGAAGAATCTGCAAGAACGCAATGTATTCAGTTCAATTGATTCAAAACCCTTATGGTAATCCGAGAAAATACCTATAGCGTTAAAATAAATGCATTACATGAAGCAGTAAAAACTATACTGTATGCAAAACAAATATCAAAAATGTTAAAGAGTGCTATTGTTAACTTACATGAACATTGCTTGTCTATAGGTTTTTGTTTTATTTGATATTTTTTAAATTTTAATTTCAAGTATCACATCCAGCTTTTCACCTTTTATAACTTTATGTTCTTTCTTCCTGCGTCACTTCCAGCTTTTGTCACAGTAACCGCAGAACAGCTTGGTAGTATTTTAAATAACTGATTTACAGCCGTTTTGCTTTATACAACTTCTTGGAAAAGCACTTTCTTTTTCCTCACTTCACTTTTCCTCCTTCACTATTGCTAGTACTTTCACAAAGTCGTCTTGAAACCTACAACTTCACACAATTAAATATAAACAATAATAAATATTTGCTATAAAACATACAAATAAAATACATCATCAACTTTTAATATTGTATGCAGGAAAGTTCACAAACTATGTGATCACAAATCAATTTGACTACTAGAATCGCAGACTTCAAAGACTTCGCAAAGCCATGAAGTGTTATTTGGCAATTTTCCGTGATAATCAGAAAAACTTAAAACCATTTTACATTAAACATTTGTGCTTATAGCTTGTAAATTGTAAGCGAATTAACAATTTTGTTTTAGAAAGATTTTACTCAAAGAGCTCTGTATAAAACTGTACTTTGCCGAATTCGGACAATCCAGAGTTTAATTTAAATGAAACTTACAACTTCTTATGAATAAGTTATACATATTTACTAAACTTATTAAAGAGATTCATTTGTAAAGCTTACAGCATTACTGTTTTGAAAATGAAAATTTTTAATCTTTGATTATTTGATGTGTGATACCTTAAGAAACTATTTTGCAGAGGTGGATAGAGTGGCTAAAAGCTGAAAAAAACAATAACAGTTCAGGAAAAAAACTGACTTGAGCAAATGTAGGTATTGAAAAGCTTTTATAGACACCTGATGGTGTTTCTTTTGATAGTCACTCTTCAAAATATTTAAAGAAATATTAATCCTAAAATAAACTTCCTATCTGTGCCTTATAATGACGTCATTTAAAAGTTAAGGCTGTGATTTCTCCAGTTACTGGGTAACTTTTTTTGCACTTGCTCATAATAGTTCTATACTACAACATCAATTTGTTTCACAGACAATGCCTCAATCGCTAGTATAAATCTGAAAGTTTAGCTTTAGCGAATGTAAATAAAAAGTACATTTCATGCTATTTTGTCTATGTTATTCCGTTACCACAATTTGTTCAACTTTCACAGTTGTTGTGGTATGAAGGATTTTGTTGGTTTAACCAGTAACTGTTGAACATGACTATCATCTAATGTTGTTTCTATCGGTGTGTTGCAATATTCAAGATTCTTTTTAGGTTAAGGTATCTTCCCATCTTGACACCCTAGTTTGGCTGCTGAGAAACATCTTTGGAAGACTTGGCAGTTCCGAACTTATTAAATGACATCTCTGATCACACTGACCCAGAAAAGAGCGTGACAAACTCTCATAAGTGATGAGTTAAAGCCATTGTGACTGGAATGTGACAGTTTAAAGAGTTTCCTTTCAGGGATTTTCGGAATTATGATTCTTAATCTCTTGTAAAAATAACATATTCTATAGTTCCCTTGTCTGTGAAATGAGAATATGCCTTATATACATGCGAGTTATAATTGCTAAATTCATTGTAGATGAGCTGTATAAGAGTCTGAGGCCCTATATCTTTAGTAGTGTGCAATTTGATTTTTTTGGCTAATCGTCACACTACAGGTGAGTTCATAGGCTTCTTTGAAATAACAGAGGCATTCAGCTGGTGGTCAATGTTTTTGCTGATCAAAGTCAGCATCTTTAAAAAATAGACTTGCAGTTACCTGTTTAATACCTTGATGTTTTGGTAGAACCGCATATGCAACTGCATGGCTTATAACCTACATAATACTGATACTATGATTAACCTACATAATTATAGATGGACTTAAGGAATATTAGTATAAGTGATTGATGATCACTGTGGATGGTTACATTCCTGATGGCAATATATGTAATAATGAAAATATTAGTCACCAAAAATCTGAAAAAAGAATTAATGCATTCATAACTGCAAGAGGAAATAATTTCTAACTAACTACTGGTTTCCTCTAAGCATAGCACATTAGATTTCCATATTGAAACAAAACAGTCTCGCTAGCAGGTGTAGATATTAGTGTACTTCAAGTTATGAAAGTATTGCAAAAGCTCAGAAAAGGTTAACAAAATATGTTAATTATTTGAGTGGTCGCTGCCGAGACACAATTAACAGACAGATTGTTGATTACTTCATGTTTCATATCCAAGAAAACGTTTTACTTCTGAGATTTTGGGATATTTCATAGTCAAAACTGAACATAACTTGCTGAAATGTGTTTTCATTGTTTTGTGTTCAATTTGTGTTCCGTCTTCATTTGTATTCAATCTGTCTCTTGTTTATTAATATAGACTGCTGTATTTTCAAAGTAATGGCTCACCTTAATCATTAGTCATTGTTAGAGTAAAGTTTATAAGTGTTATTGAGCCTTCTTCTATCATCTTGGTAGTATTAATAACTTTATGAGTAATTATATTGTTGTAACTTGTTAGTATGTCCAAAGTATTGATGAACCTCAAAGGTATTGTGTCTCAACTAAAACAAAAAATACAACATGCTCCCGTTTTTAGAATGAGGAGTTGCAGTCGAACGTGCCTAAAAACTAAGAGTGATGAACAACATTTAGTACATCACATAGCCATTGCGGTAACGCAATGGTAAAACATTTCAGTTAGACAGAAGTTCTCTTCGATCCAAGGCCATGAGGTATGTGCTTCTATAGATCTCGGCAGACTACCAGGCATTCCTAGGATTTGATCAGACAATGGTGAAAGGACTTTGCTCATATCATAACTAGCTGCTTGAGGTGTGTTGGTTGGTCTATTACGCAAGAAACCACGCTTTGTATTGGCATTAGTGTTTATGGTGCTGCTGGTCTCATTGAGGTTGAAATGTACTCTGTTTCTCCTAACCACATTGGTACAAGTGTCCATAAGATAAGATCATGATGATGTGCGTTTTTCCACCACCTTTACCAGGACACATTGTCTTTGCTGCCCAGTTATCATGAAAACATCGGAAAAAATAGGAAGATTTGTTAAATTTTAAGCAGTGTTGTCATACTGCTTTTTGCAGTGCTTTATTCTGTTTTAGTTGATCTGTAACATGCACAGGGGTTGGTCTGAAGTAGTCTCCTGGGACTGGAAGGCAACCTCAAATAGATCTTTTGAATAGCATTTCAACTGATGAGTAAATGGTTCCAGTAATGGAAGTTTCCCGGTAGGCTAATACGGAATGATAAACATCTTCGCCAGAGTGTTCACACTTCTTAAAGAACAACTTGATTGTCTGAACCAGCCGTACCATTTCAGACTTGAAGTATGATTATTAAATGACCAATCTTTGGCAAACTGCTCCATCTAATAACTATTAAAAGGTATGTTGTTAGTCATGATAGATAATAGCATTTTATGAACAGCAAAGATTGATTTCTGTGCCATAATAACATCAATGGCTGGTTGTTCTTTAAGCATTCGAAGTTCTGGAAAGTGTGAAAGACAGTCGATGACAACAAAATGTGGCAGGCAGTCAACAACAAGGTAGTTGATTTCCTTGGATTCCAGTATATCCATGACTAAAACATTCCATGGTATATCAGGTAGACAATGAGTCCATAGGGTCTCCTTTTGTTGTCTATTACTAAAGACAGCACATTCTGCACATAATCCAGTATCAAAAAGATATGATTTATTCCAGGCCAGAATACAGATCTGGCAAGACAATCCCAGCATTTCTGTATACCCTGATGTCCAGCATGAACCAAGTTGCCACGAAAGGTATCACTAGCCTCTCACCCAGATATATAAAACAATCGTTTTATATAGCTCATCCTTTACAGACCAGTATGGGTGCAAGGTTTGTGACACTTGAGCTTTGCGCTTTCAGTTACAGCCATGATGAATGATATCATGCAACTGTTTTATTACTGGTTCATTAGTATAAGCTCTCCTTAGCTCATCAGCCATCTGTACAATATGTACCATCAAAATTTTTCCATCCAACTACAGTGTACCCTCAGGATACGATTTTAATCCGTTCTAGGTTAGCACCGTATGGTGAAAAATCGTGTGATGGATTATAAAAACCATAATAACTATAGAATGCAAACAAACCCTGGTAAAAGTCATCAAAATTCCATACAAGTACTGTACATATTAAAAATTAGTAACAAAATAGTATGTTAACCTTAGTATCTATAGTTACCTACAGTAACTTGAGTATATTCAGTGTATTTACTGGTTATGATCTGCCTTAAAATGTAACGTTGCAATGTGCTGTACGTACCGTTGAGCGTTCTCACCTTCAAGACAGACGTATATATAATATGAACTTTGAATAAGTTTAGCTTACTAAACATACCCTTAAAGCTAAGTTTGAGTATGTATTTATATATATTTTACAGAATTTTAACTTTTTATCGCTAAAACCCTACCGCTTATTAGTTTCTGGCTTCGTTTTCAATATAATTTTATCGAATTTCATTAAAGCCTTTTACAACCTAACTCGGCAAAAAAGCCTTAACTATGCTGATTTTGTGTTTTCAAAAACTTTACTGAAAAATCTGTAACAAACTCTTTCTACAAATAAGGAATCTTTCATCTGTTGCTGATCAACGTTAGTGCACCCAGTGCCAACAGACTTTGCTAGACACTTCTTTTCGGAATGGTTTCTGCGTTCGCAGGCTCTACAGTTTTTTCCATATGCAGGACATCGACCTCATGGATGTTCAAAGCCACAAAATTTGCAATGTAACTTTTGTGATGTAGTCCTGTCAACTGCTTGCAGTGCTAGACTTTGTCTCTAATTACTATCAAGACTGCTACACTCTTTGTGCTAGTCTTGTCACCTTCTGTCATTAAATTCATCTGTTGCTCAGCCACTTCCAATGCACGGATCGCCTCAATAGCATCTGTTAGATCATTTGTATGGTCACAAAGTAGCTTCTGTTTCAACTTTGTAGATCTGAGACCTAAGACAACCCTGCATAACAGCATCATGTTTTTCCGGTCACCAAAGCCACACTTTACAGCTTGAGTGAACCATTTTTACAAAAGAGTCCACAGGTTCACCATCAGACTGAGTCATATTCCAAAATACATACTATTCATATAGCTCTTTTTTCCCGATTACAGTAATTAGGAAACATCTAGAACATTGTGCAGTGCAGCTTTAGTTTTACCAGGTGAAGTCTCAAGCGTGTTATACACTTCACTTGCTTCATTACCAGCTATTTGTAAAACCAACATGGTTCAGGACCAGTCGCTGACTTCTCCTTCAACAAAAGGCAAATGGACGTCAAATAATTTTTAAAAATTCTTCAAAACCTCTTCCAATTCTCAGACAAATTGCCATCAATCAGAGTTCAGAGGGCTGTTTTAAACCTTCCCTAGTAGCAGGCTATGAGCTAAAAACCGTAACATGAAACAAAGTCCGGATTGGTAGTGGATCCGAGTCAAGTCAAAAAATCAAGCCTTTCCAACTAGTGGTAAAACAGATGTAGTTTCAATGTAGTGACTCACATTTATTGGTGTAATTTAATAGTATGTAGAAAGTATTCATGAACATCAAAGGAGCCGTGTTTCAATTAAAACAAAAAATACAACATAACCGCCACATAAAAAATACTTTTATCATATATTCTTCTCTTGTGTCATGGTCATGTTTTACTATGGTCGTTAAATTTTGTTGTATGGAGATATTGCGAAAACAAGATACCAACAGGGAATGTAGACAGACCACAGGATAAGCATATAATACCTACAAGCAGCAAAACGCCTAAAAGACATCAAAAGATTCAATATTTGGAAACGTCAAAAAAAAATTAGAAACTTCATAATTGAAAGAAATTAGTCATAGAAACTGTGTCAACACCGCCTGTGGAAATCGCCAAAGGAAAGTGGAAGCTACCAACCACCACCATCATCAAAAAGTCACCAGAGAAACATTAGAGACAAGTCAAATGAGTCACATACAGATCTGCCACCACTGTCAAACATGACCTACATGTAGATACCGGGAGTAAGTCACGAGCTTCACCCTACATGCCGACATCACGTGCACCAGCTGAAGACTTACGCAAACAAGATATCTTCATACGCCTGACAGAAAGCATTGAACCTTAACACTCAACCTACACCCACAGGCTAACCATCCCACATGCCAGACATCTATAAAAGAGAACAGCTCCAATGACTCAGCATCTCTATTCACATCTTTCTCTCTTCCTGAGGACCTCCTTGGACGCTCTCCCCTCTGCCTGCTGAGGAGCCACTCTCTCCCCTGTAGATGGAGCCTCATTCTCTTTCATCACCTGAGTCTCTTCTACACAACTATCTCAACTGTCGACATTCTCCACCTATGGACTCTCACAGCCAGGACGAGACTGAGCAAACAAGCATGGATGACCAATCGAGTAAGGATGTAACTTTTATTAGCTTTTCTAACTTTTTGTCAATAATATTGTTTTAGAATTTCGTTATTTGTGTATTTTAATTGTTTGACTTATAGAATGAAGAAGTAATTTTGACTGGTAAATATCAGTATTGCTTACAACAGCTTAACACCTCCACTTGTACCTGAACCAGGGATAATCTAATTAGTGTAGTAAACTTAAAAATCAAGCGAGATATTCTAAAGAACAAACTCTATGAAAAGAGTGGTGGGCTTGAAAAAGGCAGTGGGAAAAATAACTCCGAAGAATTGCCCTATTTGGATCGGTCCCAAGGACATCAAGCTCATCGAGGCGCTTCGGACACTCGACGCAAAGAAGCATAATAGACTGATCAAAAGAAAAGGCGACTTAGGCGATATATATAGAGAAGGGGACTTCTGAGACAGTGGTTGACCTAAAAAAGATAACAGACGCCATGTATTAAGATTTTTACACAATGAACAGTCTTTTTTTATTTATTTACTGTTCACTCGTTTGAAGAATTTTCTTATGTTCATGATTACGTGTCAGAATAATCTAGTTTCTGTTCCAACTAAGTATTAGTTGTTTAGGTTACTTAAATAATATTGCTTTCGTTTTTATTCATACGTTTTCTCGAGATAAAATTTTGTAATTAGCTCTTTTCATTATCAAAACATGTTTTACTGCTTTGTTATGATTACTGTTCCCTATCCAGTGTATGTAGATTTTTCTGGGCTTTTTGTTAGATTGGCTTAGATTGTTACACTGCGCTGGTTCATTGTCTAACAATAATTTTTGATTGTTACGAATTTGAAAATTTCTAGAAAGTCGGCAGTCAGCAAGATGATATGATTGGTCGGTTAGAACGATAACCGTCAATCTCTAGGCCAATCGCTTATGTAATATAAATACTGCCACAAATTTTTAGGCAGTTTAGCTTGTGTTTTGATCTTGAAATAAACACTTAATATTATTGTTATAATAAATTGTTTTACTTCTCGGAGAAATATTAATTCTAAGCGTTACTACAGACTGGCAGCAAGCTCGGAAAAATTATAACAAACTATTGGATAAATAAAGAGTTATTGTTCTTAGAAGAGTTGTGTTCTCTCCTGTTTGGTTCAGCAAGTTGTAGCGTTGGTTTCAGCACAGTCTGTTGGTTTCAGCAGAGCACAAGTGAGTTGGGTTCAGCACCCTCCTGTTGGTTTCCAAAGGTTGTACAGTCGACAGCGTTGGGTTCAGCGCACTCTGTTGGGTTCAGCAAAGCATAAATGAGTTGGTTTCAGGCTTTCAGCTCCCTCCTGTTGAGTGCAGCAAGTTGTAGCGTTGGTTACAGCGCAATGACTAGAGGTAGGGGTTGTCCCCACCCCATTCTTACGAGTTCTCTTCATTAGTTCCCACAAGCTAAGCAAAAGTGCACAAACTGAACATAGTCAAGATAGAATAATATGACAAACAATTTCAACGCTGATGTTGTGTGTGGATTCGGACTAGTTATGCATAACATAATTTCTCCACATCTATCCATAACAATTTTTTTAACCAGCATCATAATAAATCATAAATTTGCGCTGGAGAAAAAAATGATTAGTAAAAGTAAACTGTGTTCATTGCAGAACGGCATCTGTAAGGTCTGATAGCTCCAAAAGTACGAACAAACATTACTTACATAGCAGTACGATACAAAAATATTTGATAGTAAAAGCCACAAAACCAAAAATAATTTGGATGAGGCGCTACTAACAGTTGTTAGATTTTTACATTCTGAAAAAATACATTCTTGTACAAACTCTAAAACATGCTAGGATACTTGCAAAAGTACTTTTCAATCGAATAGTAAGACAGCGATTTACCAAATTCCACGTTCTGCTTCAACAGGTAAACGAATTAGGACTAAAAAGAAAGCCGTTTAAAAGTTGCGCGACGGTTCATTGTATACACTTCGACTACTGAAAAATTAGCCAACAATATTTCGCCGAAAAAATGTTGTTCCATGTTATACACTTGTTGCTTTAGCTGTTTACTGTAACCAAAATAGCTTAACTACTGGTTAATTTGTTTTTAAAAACCAAACAAATCAGTTTGGTTTAAATAGTTGTGAGTCTTCAAATATGAACATTATATTGACATGTTTCTGGGCAAGTTTCTTAAACTGACTTTTTGCTTGCAAGAGGTTTTGCTCGGCAAAGACAGTAACTGAATGTATACAATAAAACAGAGATATGCGTGTGATATGATTTTTATAATAATAATAATAACAATACTCACATCAGCAAAAAACATATTCATATGTACAATATTTCACACTGTTAAAGCCGGACAGTTGTTACAGAAAATTGCTTCCCGTTCAGGAAACTACGTTAGGTTAGACTAAGCATCTATATTTTGCCATGTTCGAAATAAAGGATGTTGTTGAAGGAATCAGCAACGAGGTTTTATGTTCTAGTATTTTGTTTGGTATTGTAGTAATATTAACTTTGTGCAAAATTCGAAGGTTAGTATCCATTACCGTAAAAAAATTATTTTAATATAATTATATGTAGTGAAATAGTGCGATGGTATTCTGCAATACCGCCATACCTGCCAACTTTCACGCATTAGGCGTGAGACTCACGCAATTGCTCCATGCCTCACACATCTCACGCCCGTGTCACGCAATTGCCCCTTTTACCCAAGCAAACCTGTTTTTTGCCCCAATCTTCAAGTAGTAGTCATATACGTACTTACTACTAATAAACAACTATGTATCAACATATTTGTGGCATTATCATCTTTCAATAACCTCCACGACATCTGGCTTCCATATGGAGTTATATTATCTTTTGCTGTGGTGTTTTTATACGCTATAAAAATTTACCCCACTTATCAAATCCTCGCGTTTTCATTGCCCCCAAAATAGACTCTCACTCTTTTCCCCACTCCAGGGTTGGCAGGTCTGAATACCGCTGACCTGTCCTCTATGTATGCTGGTGGTTTACTGATGTTGCTCAAGTCTAAGGCTCAAATAGTTTGGGTGTTTGTTTTTTTGTGGAACATTTGGTCATAGTCATTAAAAACATTCTGATTTTCAACAAAGACAATTAATAAAGTCAGAACTTTGCAGATAATGTTGGCGTTATAATGTTGTAACTAATTTATATCTATGTATACCCTGCTATCATCTTTTGAGTGTTTTTAATTTGGAACTTTCTTACCACGTCTTTAGTCGAACTTTGACAAAGATCTGCTCACAGCTTTTACCTGATAACAGGTTGTGAAGAACATTGAGTTGATATTGTATTGTTCGCAGGTTGCTTTATAGTGGGCCCCTTCCAATCCATCCTGAAAGTGAAGAGATTATTACTGAAACGCGTCAGCAGCTCCATGCTAATAGTCCAGTGCCACTGAGTTCCACACAGCATGATCGAAGCAACCCATGTCCCGTATGCCTGGATGCAATACGATATGGTTTAGAAACCAACTGTGGACATCTTTTTTGTGGTAAGATTTCGTTTGCTAAAGCTTAGCCATTGTGAGTTATTCTATTTTATGAAACATTCTCAAATTTCTTTGCTTTGGTTTGGTTGATTCTCGTTTCATGAAGTCGTTTCATTTCGATGCCAAGCTCAATGATGTGGGCATCACTAGTGCAGAATTGTTCATAGATCCACACATTTTCATCTACCTGGACACTTTTAGGAAACTGTGTCATCACCTATTGGAGAACTGGACGATGGACAGGACCGGTAGCTTGTCCTAATTGTAGGCAAACGGTGAGTACAGCAATGTACGACGGTAGCTAGGGGTGTATTAGGGGTGTTTGAATTATGTTTGGTTAGTTGTTTATAAAGTTTTAACACTCTTAAAGAACACATACAAATATTGTGACTACAGTTATTCTAAAATAATTTGTTGTTGAATGGCTACGATTACTGCCATAACTTGGTGGATAGAAATGGGATTGATTTAACATTCAACGCATGGCGTTTTTGATGCTATTCAGATAATGCAAACACTAGGATAGGTCCTTTGCTCAATTGATCTCATTTTCTGATTTGCTGCTATGCAGATTACTAGCTGAAAATAAAGTTTAGCGTGGACTGCCATATAAAATTTCCAAGCTATATTGAAGCATTCAGGCGCCCTTCCCCAGAGTAATCAGTCATTTGGAAAACTAGCTGCTGGTAATGTTAGCAGCAGCAGGAGGATGTGAATCAGTCAATGTATTAGTTTATTGGGAGTGAAGAATTGCTGTCTAAATCAATTACATACATATGTTTAGTTTTTTGTTTTCTGTTCTCGTAACTTCTTTTGTCTTCCGTTATAACTCGAGTTTTTACTATAGTTATAGTCTTTCATAGAGTAGTAGAGGCTAGCATTAAAATGAAGCACTGCTAAAAGCCAGAGCAAGATAACTCAGTTAAATTACTGAAACAGCAAAGTCCCCCTTCTTGAAACTTTTGCCAGGTCGACTGTGAAATATATTTGAGAATGAGCGTAAACATATTTGCCAAACTGTGTATATCGCGTTGGCATTACATGAAACTTTGTTCCTTACTTAGGAGCATTTCTTTTTCGCTTGAAGCCATGCCTATCATGACATGTAGTTTGTTTAAAATCAAATAGACTGTTTAAGATGGATAGACTTGTTTTGCTCAATTGATGGTATTACATCCATGTTTCACTTTTTATGGGTTCTTCCTTACAGACTATAGCTAATACATGTATTGTGGTCTATACATGTAGTGTTATGTAATCACGCCCTGATTTTAGATTTTATAATCACCAATAAATTTCACAGTTCAGTAGTCATATACCTTTCCGCTATAACAAAAATAGCAGCTTGCTTTGAGCAAACTGTTATAGTTCAGATGTTTTTGTGAGTCTGCAGTCCTGATATATTGTCTTACAGGTGACCATTCTCTTGAATGCCTTCACTGCGTCAGAGCTTCAGGAAGAAAACTCCGAGATAAAGAACATGATACTCGAGGAGACCCGCAACTACAACAGGAGATTTTCTGGCGAGCCAAGGACTGTAAGTCGAGTTGTTATTAGCCATCCAGTTCATGGTTTCACTTTAATCAGTCGCATTGTAGATTTGAAGCTGATTCGCCACTCTTGTGCACTCAAGGTGTTGGACTATTCTAGTTTTCTGGGAATGCAGCACCTTTGTTCTATGAGAAAGTTAATTGTAGATCTACATGTAGTAGGTCATCATCATGGCCTCTAACTATAACTTAATATTAATACTTCTAGTTGTAAGCTTTCACAAACTGTAGCTCAGAATAGTTCGATAAATGAAGCTCTTTGCCTGATGATGCTATTATAATGACTTCTATATCACCGATAGTTACTGTGAAACCTCTATTTGAATGCCATGACACGCTATTTTTCAACCCTTTTTTCTTTAGTGGCGTTTTATAAGAGGTGACGTACAGATGGAGGATGGTGTTGTATTTCTCAAATAGCTTGTCATAACTTTGGGAAGATAAATTTAACCCTTTACGGGCGAAGCGAATGTCGCCTGTAATTTGCATTCTCCTTCAGGCGAGGGACATTAACATTTTCAGATGCAATAAATTTACTATAACTTACTTCCAACTTGTCGTTGACCTCTTAATAAATATGCATTTGGAAGCTGAGTAATATCTCTACCAGTTGTTATTTATTGTTGCAATTAACTAATGATCTTGCAACCTGTATTGCAATTTGTTAAAGCTATCAATGTTTTTATTTTCCAAATTTGAGGACATATTTTCATTTTATAACTATATTTAACAATGTTGCATAAAAGCTCATTGCACTCATTGATACGTTTGCTGCAGTTTGCAGCCAAAACTGGCTTTTTATGTGCAATAGAAAAGGAGTTATGAGCGCTGATCCATTGTGAGCCAAGGTGAGATAACCCTATGATGCTGTCAAGTATTATGCTAGAAACCTGCAAATTTATAAGTTATATAATAATAATAATCTATCAGATGCTACAAATATATTCAATAACAAGTCACAAACAAACCAAATTTATAATACTCGCAAAAATTAACATTTTTGAAACAAAGTTAACATTTTTTTGAAAAAAATATTAGCATCATTTGCTCAGCCAGTTGCGTTGTGATTGTTGTTTTCGTTTGGAACCCTTCCATATTCTTCTGGCTGTTCAATACTTTTCACCAGTGTCTTCTGACGTCAACTCCTCTTCTGAACAGTTTTTAGCAGAGCAAAATTTACGTGTTGCTATTTAAAATACTTTTCACAGAAAAACGATAAACTTTTAGCTGCACGTGTTCTTAGCACAATATTTAGCCTCAAAAATCCATTTCAAATGTTAAAGGGTTTGTCGCATACGTTGAAGTATCAGGACCATGTTAAACAAGGAACTACTATTAGCTTGATACAGTTATTAATTATCTCTGTGGTGTTGCTTTCAAAGTTTCAACGAAAAACCAGAAAGTTTGGAGTTAGAAAATGGACTTCGATATAAACAGCAACAACGAAATAATTAATATTTGCTGATGTAACCGAGCCATTACTAGTACCACTTTGTGGACAATTTTTTACTTATTGTTTATGGGTTCCTTAAGATCAAAGGTTGTCAGTAACGCTCAAATAGAGGCGACGTTCAAATAGAGGTGGCGTTCAAATAAATGTTTGACGGTAATTTTCAACACTGAGCATTGTAGCTGTGGTTACTTGCTTACTTTCATAGATGTAACCTGTTCTGCGCGCTGATCTTGGCGTGTTGATATGTAAATGCAGTATGAGGTTACATTAAGTTATTTTATGGTGTTGGTTTTGTACAAAACATTTAAAACTGTGATTCCAAATTTTAGACGAGTTCATTGCATTTGCATACTCTGCTGTCTAGTTGTAATCCTTCCACCCTTGAAACTGAGAGCTTTATAACTGTCACGACTCTGTTCATTGCAGATCTGGGAGTATTTACAAGACACTCCCGCAATACTTCGTCATGCTCTCTATGATTTAGTGAGCGTCTCTGGTATGGTTCTGATATTTAGACTCAGAATACTTTTATGTCTATTCGTGGTTGTTATATATTTTATTGTACCTTTTGATCTGTTGCCCGAGGGTGCTCTAGGGTTGCTAGGCTTTATTGATGATCTCTTCATTTTCTTAATTGCTGCCATTTATATTACTGTGATATATCGAACGTATCTCGCCAATAGAGCTGCCGGAGTGCCTGGCCATGCTATGTGACGCGGCTTTTCTCTTTTTTGTTATTTCATTTTCCATTGTTACCCTTAGTTGATTTAATTCCCATTACCTATAGCTGGATTTGTTGTTGTTTGCTCACACGCTACATTATATTTTAATACAGATTACGTGATGAAAATAACTTTTTGCTAGAATATCCACACAAATTGCCAATAGGTTTCCAAGACTTCATGTTCATTCTTCTGCCAAATCACAGGGTCTTGCCCTTTACATCCCTCGAATTATATGAACTAACAACTATCATCAACTAGCTAAATGCCCAGCGTTGCGCCGGTAATAAAAAAGGTTTTTGCACAAAAAATCAACATTATTTGCTATTTAACCTCTAAATGAAGGTCTTTGTTTATTTCTGTGTGCGCTATAAGTTTAATTAAGTGTATACTAAATCTATATAACCTTAAAGTTTGTCGTCTGTCATTCATCGGTCATTCTGGCTATCCAGCTATAGCAATTAGTGTGTAGCAATGAATAATCCGTATCGCAGAGGATTTGATTTCGGAACCTCCCATTCCCCAGGTGATATGCTAACCCATTGAGCTACGCGAGATGCAGTAGATTCATCGGGCAATATGAGTCACTATTTGGGTGGAAAATACATCGCGGATCTGCGTTTACATTATGTGCAACGTCATTAAAGCTTGAGCTTGCTCACATGGCTCTTGTTAGTAAGATTAGCAATACGGATACGAGCTTAGTAAAATTACCTATTGGCAATGTGCCAGTCTGCTGGCAACTACATTATCCGTCAGTTTATAAGCTGTTTTATAAATACATACCTGTGTAACGCCGGGCATTCGGCTGGTATACATATATTTATAGCATTTTGGGAAAGTCTGAGCATGTATTTTTCTTTAGGAAAATGTTTCTTCTAGTAAATTAGTTCAAGCATGAAGCGTATTTTAACCAATTGCCATTAAAGATTGGCAGGTGTAATAAGTATGTGCACAATTGTATCGCAAATAAACTGTGTGGCTTAGTGGTTAGCTCGCCTGTCTGGAGGTTCCGAGTTCAAACCCGGTGCAAAGTGGATTTTTCGTTCCTAAAACTTTTTATATTAATGAGATTTATTTACATATATATATACTAGCTGCGCTACCAGGCATTGCCCGGGTATAAAAATCAGCTTATAAACAATGGGAGGTAATGAGAGTTGCCTGCCACTTGCTATTAGCCTGGCATGAAATGATCACACAATATATAGCCTTGCAATCCCAAAAGCATATATTAGCACTAATGACATGAAATTGGATTATTCTGCCACCATGCTTGTTTTGAAGGGCTGAGCAGTCGTTTCAAGAATTATTTGAAGATTACAAACAACATGTCATTAGCTATTTATTATCTATAATTGCTAACTATAACTTACTTCTACAGAACAATATTATATGAGCAAGCGAAATGAATCAAATACAAAGGTATTTTATACGCCAGTTTTTACTGCTGTTAGATAAGACAAAGGAATGCTCAAATACGCATCTGCTATGCTCTCATCCTTTCACTATTAAATACTCGGTGCCATCTACTCAGGACAGCAGCTCTCACTGAAAGCTTTTCACTGAAAGAGCATTCTTTATTCATTTGTCTATAATTGCACTCAGTTATGTAAAACCATTGTGTGAAGCACTATGAGATAATGAATATATATATATAAAAGCTACATTACGAAATGGGTTTTTGAGGCGGTACATCTTTCTTAATATTATGCAACAGATATTTGTCAGTAATGTGACTTGTAAGTAGTATATTGACTACTTTGTGTACAAAGTGTTAGGAGATAAAATAATTAAGGCCATTAATTGTCTGCTGAATAGCTCTTTGATTTAGCCTTGCAATTCTCTAATCCATCATGAATGAAGCAAGGCATAGATCGATGGCTGAACAGTTAATTACACAACTAGCAAATTGCTGTTAGTAGGTTGGAATGTTGACTTCTTTTCAGCCATCTTGTCATAAAGTTCTTAACTTGCTTCAGCCACAACTGAGCAATGGTCCTACATATATTTTGATTATATAACAATTCATATAATTATAGCACAGTCCATCAGCATAGCCAAAACTGTAACGTTGCTAATACATGTTAAAACTGTAATACATTCAGAGTTATATTATATGAAAATATAAAAGTATGTACAATATTAACAAATGATAATTACTTACACCATCATTGTTACCTGTGTAAATCTGCCTTCGATTTACCAACCACCTTGGGCATCTTCTTGCCTTTCCCGTCATCCAAATCCTTTGCTTTGTAATAATGAGGTGCTACCTCTAACAGCCAAGAGTTCTCGATCTCGATAATCTGCCTCATAAATTCTTTTGTCGTAAACACGAGTTCATAATAAATGAGCCAGCGCGGATGATCCTCAAATATAGCGCTATTAGGATGCACCATAACGGTTTGCTGTTGTTTAACTGTTCTGTATTGTCCCCCCTTACCAAGCTTAGCCGTGTGGTAGAAGAAGCCTGCCGTGATAGCCTAAAAATGAAACAAGATTTTTTCTCAACAGTTTTATAAACAGAAAACATGTTAGGCAAAGGGTTGGGCTAATTACAGTGTCAGAGAATTTAAAACTAAATTCACACTGCAGTGGCTTTGATATGGCATCAGAAAAAGTAGATCATAAAAGTTGATCAGATATAATTAACAATAGTTATTTTATCGACTGATAAGGCAAAATCTGGGGCACATAATTAGTGGAAGTAAAACAATGTGAAGGGACAACGCTAACTGATAGTTGACTAATTGTGTAGCTGTAGTTGTTGCTGTAATTGTAGTTGCAATTGTTTTGACTAATTGTGGATAATATATATTATCCCAGTTCTAATGTTTAGCAATATATTACTTGGCTCTTTCGCTACCATGAGCCGCGGTAGTGCAACTCATAGGGCAAAACGTTTGCGTATGGCCAAGAGCCCCATGATGCGGCTTTACTAGGCTCCATACAGAAGGTTTCTGATTAGTAAGTAGTTAATTAATTAGCCTATCATATCTGTACATAAACAAAAGGAAACAATTATTAATATGCAAAATATATTTACAACTCATCCTGAGCATAGTTTCGCTTTGTAAAAACTTCATATGTTATCGCAGTTTCTTCTTAGCGATGACCAGTCGTGTCAGATGCATTACAGCTATGAAGGTTTCACTAATTTTAGATCTATGGACTTTGGGTGATTTTATTGAAAAATAGCACTACTGGAAGTGATTATTTTATTTTAAACGGTAATAATAATGCTGTAAGCTGTAATTATATTAATAACTTGTCTGACTCGGACATACTAATAGCTCCCAGTCGTTATGAAAATGGCCGAAAAAGTGTCTGAGCTCGTGCTGCAACACATTTGTAGCATTTTTTGGCATCAGTTGATGTAAAATTTTCTGCGGATTAATTTGATATCAAAACATTGTTTATAGATAGTATGGCTCGAAATTTATGGCAATTTATTCACATCCTTGTCGAGTATTAGGTTTTATCGAATATGTAATATGTCTCAGTAAAAAATTAATTTAGTAGCGAAAGAGTTAAGTCATTCAAGAATATTAACACTTAATGGAACAGATCATTAACTTCAAACAGATTTTACCTTTCTTATAGGTACTGAGTCTCCATTACACGTAGTTATCTCCACCTCTACTCTCTCCATCATTCCCTCCAGTTGTTCCCTAACATCTCGGGCCCGTTTCATAGAGCGGTGTTGTATGAAATTCTCAAAGCACCATTGAGTAGAATAGCCACTCTCCACCCACTTCAATGACATAAAACAGCAAGTAATCATCCCGTTCAATACTAAACGTGTTGGTACAATAATGGATATGAATATGCTGTTAAGGTTTGTAGGGCAAAATCTGGAGAGCCTTTTGACTCCAAGCTCAAAGTAAACCTACTTGTTTGTCATCAACGAAAGGCAGTACATGTTAAAAAGTTCAAACCACCACAAATTTTAATAGTACTAATTTTATTACCATGAGAGATTATGTTAGTCTATATATGTATCATGAAGTTAGCTATTCTACTTCAACCCTGAGCATAATTACCATCAACAGCAGGCAAGGAGTTTTATTCTGAATTTTTTCAATTTCAGGGTGCCAACTAAGGCAAATTGTCTATGAGTAAGGTATTGGTAATACAGACCCGAATACACCTCTCAACTTGAAATAGTAGCAATATGGAAAATGGCATACATCTGATTACACAAGACATACATCTGATTACACAAGACATACATCTGATTACACAAGACATACATCTGATTACACAAGACATACATCTGATTACACAAGACATACATCTGATTACACAAGACATACATCTGATTACACAAGACATACATCTGATTACACAAGACATACATCTGATTACACAAGACATACATCTGATTACACAAGACATACATCTGATTACACAAGAGATTCTTGTGATTTGAACAAGTTCAAATATTCTTTTTAACATCTTCATCACTCTTCATCACTCTTGCAAAGAGATTGCCAGTTATGGAACTATAGTGCTTTACCAGAGTATTGGCTACTTCCAGAGAAGTTGCAGAATGCTCCTAGTTAGCCCACTACTAGCCACCAATGACTTATTCTGGTCAGTCATAAGAACTATTTACTAAAGAAGTTATCATAATTCATTAAACAAAGTCCGTCGTAAGTTAAAAATCAAACAGAAAATACTTGCTACACCTTTGTGATTTAGCAATGCATTAAATTGGTTACCTGCTTGCTGTTGTGTGCTAATTTGCAGGCTCCTTTTTTAATTTTTCACATTATGGTTAGTTTTGTAACCACGTATCTTTTCTTGAACCAGCAGCTTCAATGAACTCATAAGGAGCACAGAGTTGTCTTTCCTTAAACAGCCTGTCCATTAAGGACTGACAACTCATAAAATTTACAAGTTCCTATAAGCAGTTAGCTGTACATGTACATTTTATTAGTGTCTTGGTTCATCAAACAAATATCTGGCACTTCTCATGGTTCTCTCACCTGGTTATAGACGTTAAGAAGTGTCAGGTGATCACCACCTGGTCTGAAGAAATTCACCCTAGCCGTGTCTGCATGGACTAACTTATCCTTGGGTCGGTAAAAAATGGAATTGTTGACGGACAACATTGCTGCTATAGACAAGATCTCCTCTGTACATTTATACCTGCACAAAAAATGTCAATGGTTACAGACAAGTTAAAAGTTCACCAGACTCATCGCTGGTATATACTAAGAGTTGTACAGAAGTGCACTACCTCAAAATTTCAAGATACGTAAAAATATGAAAAAGTAAGATAATGAGTTAGAAAAAGATATGGAAGCAATATAATTCTTACATGATAAACTTAGCTAAACATTTTTATCCTAGTAACAAGCGCCTAAGTAACCCGACAAGCAATAAGCAATATAAAAAAATATTTGTAAGCATATTATACAAGGAGCCCTCTTTTAACATAAATAAGTTGTTTCAGAAACCCCGTATTTAAAAACCTAACTTATCTAACAATAAACGAATTCATCGTTAAATAGGTTACGCCATTTCAGCATTATTCAACAATATTGTATCTTTTACTTGTTTCTTCTTTTATACATTAAGGCCTTATTTACTGTTAGAGTAGTATGTTAAACTCTTATTTAACATTTTAGTCATAAATTTGTAGATTTCAAGAACCTAGGCTAGAATGGAATATCGGATATAAATAGGCCTAGCTATTTCCTCATCCTTTGACAACACATACAGGACCACTTATGCCAAATATCATTAGCAAATGTAAAAATAGAGAAATATCTCTCAAAACGAAGCATGCAGGAATCTTTTACTAGAGCAATTAAAGTTATGACTAATTGTTACACTGACTTTTCACTGGCTAATATCATCTTAGATAGCATGGGATCCACAGGTAACTCTGCCATTCTTCTACCCAGTTTGGTTAACTCCCCCATGTGATTCAGCGCGCCGAGAGCGTATAACTGCTCTAAGGCAAGAACGAGTGTCTCGTGAGGCGGAGGGTCCATAAAGTCAAAGTGGATCAAGTCATTAATTCCTAATGACTTGAGAAGCAATACAACATTTCCAAGGTTGGTCCTTTGTATCTGCCAAACCATCAAAATCTTCAACTGAATTGGAGGTTTCTCAACAATGTCAAAAGCTTGCCTAACAGCATGATCTAGAGATAATATTAGTACATTGTAACAGCATTACCTAAAGATAATACAAATAAATGCCAAGGGTATCATGTTCTGTTAGCCTCTTTAGTTGTGTTGAAGATTTGCACACTGCAAGAAAATGATTGAAATTCAACTGGCAAGGTTTTAGCTTACTTCTGGAATTGTGTTCTCCTCAAGTTCCTTTTGGTAAGCCCAGGCTGTGTATAGCCTAAAACATTTACCAGCAGAGACTCGGCCTGCTCTTCCTGCCCTTTGATTGGCTGATGCCTACATTAAAAGATAAACAATTTCAGCATACTCTATTCCAAGTGTTAAACTCAAATTCCCAATGTGCCAAAATTAGGTAGTCATGGGCCAAACTTAATATTTATTGAAAAATTAATTGCAACCGATATGCAATGTTCAACCTTTTCATATGGACACAAACTTTCTTATCTAAATAAAGTATGCCTCTCCCTGCATCTATTCAAGCTCCATTTTAAAGTAAATCTGTTTCAAAGCCAACAAAAAAAGAACCAAAAGTAGTAATGCCATTTAATAAAAATATGTTAGCTATCACCAGACACTGCCATGAGGTAGGAAAAGTGCACAAGAAACAGATATTTTCAAGCTCAGTTTGCAACACTCAAATTTCATATCACTTCGCCAAAACAAAATGAAGCATTCAGTTTCATTCTATTTTTATTTTGAAGAGTGAGGTCAGCATTTTGGTCCAACTACAAATGCAAATTTGTCGTTTTTTACATGTCTAATGCAAATTTTCGATAATCTCACGGGCCAATTATAATCACGCAGTGGGCCAAACTTGGTCTATGGCTCTTAGTTTGACACATGTGCTCTACTCCACACTTGACTAAGCTACTATTCATCGGTTATAGTAAACTAACGTGTTGCGTGATAGTAACAGTGAGGTGCATCTTTGTCACATATGGAAAGTCATGAATTGTCAAATAAATCACACTCTGTGTAATTGATGCCAGGAATGCTGCCAATAACTTTGCTTACCTTGGAAATAGGCGTAACGACAAGAGATTCCATGCCGGTGCGGGCGTTATAGCTGCTCTGCTTGGCAAACCCTGGGTCTATGACATATTTGATACCATCAATGGTAAGGGAGGTCTCAGCGATGTTGGTGGCAAGTACAACTTTCCTCGCTCCTGGAGGGGTCGGGTCAAATATCTTAGTCTGCATATCAGACGGTAGGTTGGCATAGATAGGAGCAATGATCAGCTCTGATATCTTGGTACCGAGTCTTTTAGTCCTCTCCTAACAAAGGTCAAGGATACTTCTCCTTATAGTTTACTAAACTCAATGCACAGTAACCATAGTAACATACTGCTGAAGGATTACTGCTGCTTACCTTTGCCTCATCCAATCATGTCTTACTCATTGCTTTAAACAATATATCATACATAGAATATGATTCAACATCACGCCAGGCCTTAAAAAAGACAATGCAGAAATTTAAATGAATATCAGTAAAAACTATTTTTTTCTATACTGTGAACAGCCGAACTTATTTTTGTGTCCAAAATGCGGTCAGGCAATAGTCTGGTAGTTGTAAATGATGCCAAGAAGCCTTAGTACCCCTATAATAACTGGGTGCCACAATCATGACCGTCAGACACAATATTCCAACTAGCTATCAGTTTGAAGAGAAACAGCTTACAGCAACATTTGAGGTTTCGAATTCATTTAATGTGTCCAGCAGCCAGACAAAAGCTGTTAATACAAAAACTTACTTTCAGATGAGAAAGCAATATTTATGGTTATATTAAATTGACAATTGGTACTCTAAACAAGCTAAGCCTGAAGTATAACAACAACACAAGGGAGATAACTAACCATTATGGCTATACATTTAGTTGTTCAAGTTAGAAACAAGCACATTGGTTTATTTTTAATAATCTACATTCATTTTCATTGTCAGTACATTGTGAAATTACTGCCACCACTCTGAACTACCACTCACTGCCACCACTCTGAACTATCTACTCAGAGTCATTTATGCTAGCTTCATAAGGTATGCGAGGAGATAATAGTCACTTATCTCGGCTGACATGAGCAGGTGGAAAACCAAATAACTTGGAGACAAGCCGATGATGGCATGTCTGATTCATGCATGAGTCATGGAATCAAATCACGCTAACAAACTTACCATGAGCATCTCATTAGCCGACTCGATCTCCTCCTGTCCAGTGAGAAAAACAAGAACATCTCCTGGAGGTTGTGTAACATGAATCTGTAAAGCTGAGACAACGGCAGCCTCTAGATAATCAGCTTCTGGAGCCTTTGTATAGTAGACGTCGACTGGAAATCTTCTCCCGGGTATGCGGAACACCGGAGCGTCATCAAAAAACTACAATATAAAGGACCATTCAATTATTATCATCACAAGTACACTACAAAGAAGTATGATGAAGGAACTCCAACAAGGGTGCAAACTGTTTAAACTTGTATTAAAAATAGTACAGTAGATGCTCCTATAACAACCTCCTTTAATATATATTCTATTTGCAGTAAAGAATTTATGCTAAACTTTTTTATTGTATCATTTCATTTTAACCTTTAACCCTGGCTTCGGACAGACACCGCTGTTATTATAGTAAAGATATATTTTTCTTTTACTTTATTTTATACATGTAATATTTTTTCTTTGCTGTAAAGAAAAGAGAAAAATCAATTTATGTTAGTATCCAAGTGGTGCTCTCCCCTTGAAGTAAAATTACTGTAATTTGACCCCTAAACCAGGTGAAAGTGATAAGCAGAAAGGAAAAAGTGGTTGATATAAATCAATGATACCACAGTTACTGCGCAATCATTAAATTAAAAAGTTAAGCGTAGTTATTTTCATTTTGAAGCTTCAAAGGGTGAGTTCAGGTCTTGGAAAGGATTAAGCTGTTTACATTTATTTTCTGCCGCATATAACATAAAACGTAAATTTCTCGGAACGCATTATTTATGTTGTCGGTTCATCTACTGTATATACATACCTAGAAAGGCAGGCTATTAGACATAAGAAGTTAGGTGTGAGGGGGGTGCTCACTATAATTGCGCTAAACAGACCACACCCTAAACACGCTATTTTAAGAAAAGAATAAACAGGAGTATCTAGAGACAGAATACTATAGCTAATAACCTCTGAAAACTTTTCAGCATCAAGAGTAGCGCTGGAAATGAGCAGTTTCAGGTCTGACCTAAACCTAGCAATATCCTTGACAAGTCCAAAGAGAATGTCTGTGTGCAGTGTCCTCTCATGAGCCTCATCTATTATCAACACACTACAAACACAATGGAGAGATAAAAAACACTTTCACATAATCATGTAGCGTCTCACACTATACCCTACAGGATGAAAATATTCGTTGGTTATAAAAATTCGCGATTTTGCAATTAGTCAATTCCGCGAATTATTAAATTCCGTGAATAACTAGTTCTATTTTTAATCACAAGGGAGAATAATTACTGCATCAAATTAAAAACTAGTCGCTAGGCTAGTTTTTAATATAAATACTAAACGTAGTTGAGTTCCAAAACATTTTTAAAATCATTGCCTGAGCTTTGAGCTAACACCATTGCCAATGCAGCACATTTATTTACAAAATTATTCAACGTTGTCACAAGATATGCAGAATGGCGTCATCGCAAAAATAGCCGCTAGGCAGACGCACTAAACGTAGCCAAGTTCTAAAACTTCTTTAAAATCATCGCCGAACTTCGAGTTTTATTGTCATTGCATCAAACTTTACAAAATTATTCAAGGTTTTCACAAGGTATTCGGCATGGCTTCGTCATCGCAAAAAATCTCTCCTAGTCTTTTTACATTGAAATCAATTCCATCAATCTCTAATACCGAAGTTGAGGACGATCATGATTCTGATCTGGACATTATGGTATGTATTTGATTTGCAGTGCAGATACGTTTTTTCATAATTAACTGCATTAGTTAATTCTCTTGTTTAAAAACTGATCGCTTTCACTAAATACTTCAGCTATTGTTTAATACTTCCGTAACACTTATTAATATTTTTTTTGTGTTTACTGCAGATTGAGAAAGAAACAACATACTCCGATTACGAAAACTAGAGGCAAGTAGTAATATTCATCAAGGCAGGAATATTGGCAGAGAAGCAACCAGTCAACCTAGACCTCCTTCATCGACAACAACTCCTTGATATCGCTGCAGCAAACATGATTAAATTATATATTTTATTTCATGTATAGATATATTATAATTTATTACAAACTTGAGTGTACAAATAAAATATTTCAAATACAAATAAAATTTTACAAACGATGAATGGAGTAAATATAAACAGTTTAGTCCAAATGGCGGTTGTCTAGCAATAAAATTATACTGTTACTCTTGATAAGTGAATACTAGCGTGTAATGGTACTCTCTGACTAGTTATTTTGGTAATAGCAGCTCTGTCGCTGTCACTGTCTTGGATAGATGTTGAAAGCGATTCTCTCGCTACTACATGACTGGTAAGGAAGTTATCATCAGAGCTCTCCTCGTGGCTTACTATTGCAAAGTTCTGCCGGTTGGCCAAAGATTTGTGCTCATAAAGGCGCTTTTGTTCCTTTTTTAAAACAGATATATTTTCCTCGTTAGCAGCTGCGGTCACTTCTAACTCAATTTCAAGACCTCCCTGAATGATTGGTGATCTTCAAAGAATGACATCTACCACCCTTGCAATCATTGTGCTTCTATGTATGATGAAAAATCTCTCTCTCACACTAAAACAAATAATGAAGCGGTAGGGATGGAAAAAATAAATATTGCGTTTTACCAAAGAACCAAAGTAAAATTCAACTAATTTAGTAAATGTGAAAAACTCATTACTTACCACAAATTGTTGGTTCATCAAAGGCCTCCAAATCTATGAATATTGGTGAAAACCTCTGAACGCAGTAGAAAATTTATAGCTTAGCACAATCGACCCGTATGTGTAGTTGTAAGCTAAATAGAAAACGAAACACGCAATGTGCGCATGCGTAGGGTTAACTTTATTGCTAGACGTAATAGAGTTAACTCTTCATAGAGAGTGATAGTTTTCAGTCGTGAATAAATTAATCCGCGAATACACATGAAATAGCAATTTTCGCGAAATATAACTCCGCGAATAAATTCATCCTGTAGTGTATAACTATAACATCTCTTCTTAGGAAAAAACAGTTAATAAAAAGAACAAGCGGTGAGAGAAGTACACATAATAGAAAATATATTCGGTGAAGAAAAGAAAAATGATTTATTATGCCCTGTATAAATACAAAGAGAAAGTAACATAAAAGTGACTAGTTTTGACCTATTTAAATCCAAAATGAAACTACCATAAAGTTACCAACGATGACATCTATATATGTAAAGAGAAACTAACATAAAAATGAGTAATTGAGAGCTATATGAATAGAAAGAGAAACGAGCAAGAAAGTTACTATGATACCTATATATGCAAAGAGAAACTAACATATCACGCCAGAACAATGATAAACCAATAAAAACAGACAATGACAATAGAAGAGAAACGGACCTGTATCCTGAGAGATCAGGCTCACTCAGGAATTCCCTTAACAGCATACCATCTGTCATGTACTTCAGTTTGGTCCTATCCGATGTACAGTCTTCAAATCTAATGCTGTAGCCAACCTCAGCACCGAGCTTGTAGCCCAGTTCCTCAGCTACACGGGCTGCTACTGACATCGCAGCTACTCGTCGGGGCTGAGTACAGCCTACCTTTTTATCATCCTTACAGTATCCCTGCAATAGTCTAAGACTCAGTAGACAGCTGATGTAGGCAATACAAACGGATGCAGAGAGCCTCAGCCACCACTTGTCATACCAGTTCTCAATGTCTATGACTCTATTCATTGATTCTATTTAAAACCTTCGAACTACATGTATGTAAGTCTTACTCATCACCCACATAGTTGCTTCACCTCATCAAAACCAGAGTTTTAAGAGAATATTCCTGGATTGAGTTTATCAGCTATGAGCGTTGATCTAGCCTAAGTTTATGGTTGAAAATATTATTTTTAAGCAAGACCAAGAACCAATCAATCTCGTGGTGCTAATCTATGCTATTTTGTGAAGGCGAGGTTACAACAAATACTGGTGCCGTTGTGATTCAACGCCTTCGCGAAAGGTCTCAGTATCTTAAACCATACATTAGCATTCCAAAAGGAATCTCAAGTAAGAGAAGACAACCTCTCTTTATGTTATTTTTTATCTCTAAATTCCTTTTTGTTATTGTAGTGAATAAACTCACAGCATGATACAAGAACTGTGGAAGCTGTGTGGTTTTGCCTGAGCCTGTTTCACCTTCAATAATGAGCACTTGATGAGCCTCTATGGCTTCCAGTAGATCATTTCGGAAGGGGTAGATGGGTAAACTTTTCTGGGTTTCCTCGATACTCATCTTCTTCTTTTCTTTTTCACTCAACTCTGGTTCAGACTGTACACATCAAATATACATATACTGTACATCTCTTGTTCAGAATGTACACGTCAAATATACAGATGTTGTACATCTCTGGTTCAGACCGTACACATCAAATATACATATGTTGTACATACTTCATACTCGGTGTGTCAGTAACGGGTGTGTCAGTAACGGGTGTGTCAGTAACGGGTGTGTCAGTAACGGGTGTGTCAGTAACGGGTGTGTCAGTAACGGGTGTGTCAGTAACGGGTGTGTCAGTAACGGGTGTGTCAGTAACACTACCACCTACTGAGTATTTCTTCAGACCTAATGGTGAGTTTTTTGTCAATCATGGAAGAATATGAAGGCCTTAACTTGTAATTATTGTAATACGGACCAGCTGATAAAAACTTTGAAGGAAAGAATACGATTTACTTGTTTTATCTGAACAGCTAGTTGGTCTTACCAGAATCCACCATGATAATAGACCAAGAGTCTAAACGTCTGGCTTTAGTCTCATATAAAATGCATACATATAAATCAAACAATGCAACAGAAACAATTTTTCAATACCAAAAGCTGCAATAACCGTAATAGTTGAGAACATTTAATATGATAACACGGTGATCAATAATAGTTTAATAGAACAGGTAATTAAAAAAGTTGAACTCAATGGTCGAGTATTAGAGATGCATTGGTTAGCACTAGCATATCGAGTATTAGTTAAATCAATCAAGTTATATGTACACAATAAAGGTAGTACCCTAGGACACTTATATTTCGCTAGTATTTAGTTTCGTGAGTAACACACAGAGTAAAATTTCGCTGCAACTTAATTTCGCGACTCAGGTCGCAAAATTAATTACATTCCTCAGGTCCAATTGCTAATAAGAAAAAAATTCAATTTGGGACTAGTTCGTATTTGTAAACCACAGGTTGAAATGTGTGGGTGAGATCGACAATTCAATTTGATCACTTGCTGCCATTTGTTTCTTAGACTATCAATGACGTCTAAGTCCATCCTGCCGTGACTTTCACACTCGAATCCCAAGAAGAAGAAAATAGATAGGTAACAACCAACTTCACAACCAAAACTGTATAACCCTTACGCTGCCATAAACGCATTTATGCGTTTTTTAGGGGCCACTGCCATAAACGCATTTTTGGATTTTCTCAGCAATTGTGTAGTAACCTGATTTTATTATTTGTTGACCACATAACCCACGGTCTTTAAGAGTTTTATGAAATTGACTGTGTTGTCCGAAGATCTCTCTATAAAATCAGCCTAAAACAACGAAGCAATTTTAAACTTTTGTTTGAGAATTTCTAATCTAAAAACGAACATTTTTCTGTGAGTTCATTAACTACCCCGTGCGAGTCATAAAACAGGTAATTAGTTGTTGATGACATAATAGCCAATTTAGATTTTCGTGATTATACAGATAATTCAAGCAGAGCTTGAAAAAATACTGTATACATATCATGAAGCAATATCGGCAATTTCCGTAAAATGGCTGCACTAGGCCGGTAGCGAATTTGTACATGGTTGGCAGTGAAAGAGATAATGTGGTTGGACCTGATGAGGGTTGATATTGTTTTTGGTTGGTAATAAAATTCATCACTACAATAATTATTCTTCAATTGTATGACTTCACCTACCAGACTTTCAGCCTCATCAGTTACAAATTCGGTGACTAAACTGATATAATCTTAATTTGCTTTGCCATGCTGCTCAGTCTGTGTATTAGCTATAATGAGTTTACCAGAAATTTCCCATCGATCCCAACCACAGACGAAAATTGCCTGCATTTCTAATATGACGATTTTATTGTGGATATCAATGAACAAAGCTATTTAATTTCGCGTTTTCGCTCGTTCGTTATGATAGTTTAGTTTCGCTCATTAAATTTTCGCGAGAGGATGACACCGCGAAAACGCGAAAGTTAGATGCCGCGAATACATAAGTGTCCTAGGGTAGACATTGCTCATGATTAACATATATTTGATAGCAACACTATTGCTACTTTGTATCTACAATAGATCTACACTTTATAAACATCACTCTGATTGGCTACTAGAAGATCATCTATTCTTATTGACTAACTGCAGAGCCATTTAACAGTTAGTAGCATCAGTAAGACACTAGCAACCAGAGAAGAGAACAACTACTGTAAGTGACTTACCTTGTCTTTTCTTGTACCCTCCATTTGGAGGGCCTGAACAAACTCGATCTCTTCATCCATCACATAGTCATACTCCTATAGACAAACAAGAGAAGTCAATGTGGAATAATCTGAACGTCTAGTCGGTGAATAACACTGCTGCCAATGGGTAAATGAATCTCAAATTAGTGTATCAAGAAGTACTACACTAGGACAAAGAAATTCATCGTTTTACTCATATGATTAAGCAGTGGTATGATTACATCAAAACGGGCTCTAACCAGTAGATCATAACTGCAGAGAATGAAATTCATCTCGGTTTTTAAGACGTCGTGTAACAATACAGAATGAGAGCTACATTTAATTTCAGTTAATTTTGAATAAATAGTTTTTATCCCCAACTGGAACTCGCATTGACATTGCGTACATTATTATTCTATAACCCAGCTATGAGATGTAACGATAGAGAGTCTTTAGAAAGACCTACACATATACCAATTTGTGAGACACTCCTTCACAGACAGTATTCTACTTTTAAACTGTTTTGTATAATTACTAGACTGTTATCAGACTGTGAAGCAAAGGAAAGGTGAACACGCTAAAATATCAATGCCTGCATCGTTATAAAAACATTTTAAACTGATAGGAGCATTTATACTTCACTGTAACTTACTAAATGTGACGTACCTGAAACAACCATATGTATCCTTTCACGACGGTCAATCGAACAAAATGCAATAAACTATGTGGGTTAAAATACATACTTATGGATATGAATTTGGGTTTATGCTCTCTGAAGAGTACGTTGGGTTAAAATACTAGCACATCCCTTGGGGACCGTTAATCCCCATGGAAATCCATGGGGACCATTAATCAGTGTAAAAGTAGGATACGCTTGATAAGCTGGCAGCGATGACTCTCCACAGTCAACTAACCTTATGCTTAGCCTTAGCATCCTTGGCACCAAAATGCATAATTGCGGAGCTCAGATGCTCCTCCTCCCAACGCTTTTGTTCATAGTTTGGCCCTGCCTCTGACGGGTCCTCTACATATCTCTCATTTGGTTTCTATGAACACCAAAATAGGTCATCCCAAAACCAAAAGTTGTAACAAAAGTTCTAACAAAAACAACAAAACAATTTATAATGAGTTGATGATTACAAGGGAAGTCAGAAGAAAGCAAGAAAAAAATACAATGTCGAGTCACAACTCAGAGGTGATCGTTCGGTGATTGTGTAAATACTATTGCATAGAGCAAGTAATTTTGTGATTCTCAATCAGGATACGGAAGGTGACAGCTAATCCCAAGCCTGTCATTGTTAGTATTTAACTAGTTTAGGGCCAACAGGTGTCCAAGAAGGGAAGTGAACTATGACTTTTAACAAGACGTGACAGAAGATTTCAGATCTTCAGACCTGATTAACTAACAGCACTGCATGTTTCTAGAGAACTTAGTATTGAGAGTAGTTTGCTGAATGAGCAGCCACAGAGCAGATTGTTTAAAAAAGGCTAATCAACCTTTTTATTAAAAGCCGTCTCAGTTTAATATCAAGTGTCAAGTGAACAGACAACGAACAAAAAGAGGGGTGTGGAAGGTTTAGTACTTAATTTCGTTAAGAGGTATTGCGAATTACTGGTCGCAGTGATTTACATTTTAACTAGCTGTCACGGTCATTGTTGACTTGTCAGCATTTTTGTTCATCAATTATAAGCATAAAATACATGTAAACATTTGTTAAAATATCATCAATCTATGCCAAAGATTTTATGTAAACTAAAACATGAGAGTGGAACAGATACGTTGTGTGTTCGTGAGAAGTACTCCCTAAAGCAGAATTTATATAATCTAGTTAGAATTAATAATTCAAAATAATTTACAAGAACCTTATTTCACGTCTGTTACACTCGCATTTTCCTAGAATAATAGAATTTGAAGGCTGCCATTATTCATAGCAGTAATCTGGTTAAAACAACTCGACCAACCTTGTCAGCATCTGGTATAATATATCTGTCAACTTTTTGAAGATCGCCAGCTTTCTTGTGAGCTTTGGAAAGTTCCAGAACTCTCTCCTTGTACTCTAGCCTTTTCTTTTCCTTCTCCGTTAAACTATAAAAAGGTCGCAGTGATCGTAGGGAGATAACCACATAAGCAATGATACTGTGTTTCATCTAATTACACAAAATTGCATTAGCCTAGGTTCCACAGGATAGAATCTCCATCTTTAAAATTTGACATTTATTTATTTATAGACATAATCAGTGCTTTCAGAATTGCTAGCTTTACGTAGTAGCAAAATGCAGGACATTATCACATATCAGAAAATTACGTTGGAAAACAAATGCTTACTTTTGGTCCCCAAACAAATACTTTTCATCTTGTATTTCCATCTCTAAATCTGCAAGTTTGTCCGCTTGTCGCTTGTCTAAATAGGCGTATCTCGACTTCTTTCTCAGCTCCGGAACCGTCTTCTTACGATCTTCATTTTCCAGTTTTAACCTTTTAGCAGCCTCTTCGTGACTCTAAAAATAAGACATTGAATGAAAAGCATTTCAAATGTTTGAGGCACAGCTTATAGACTCTTAACAGCTTAAAGACTCAATATATATTTTTGCACAACCTTTCGGCATACCCTAATATACCTAATGTATCTACATATAGACATGAGAGCCTTTCATTCGTACTAGATTGATCAACAAGAGCACGCACCCGCACGCAGTGTCACATAGACAATGAATTCTGGAATGTGGTATGCATGTACAAAATTCATCCCAAAGTTATACATGCTCATTGCGAGTTATCAAATGCATGAATATAGGTGAGCATGTATGAATTTAAATAAAATCTATTTCGAAGAAATAAATCGTAAGCATGATGGAGCCTTTCTCCTAAGATCAATCACAGGCGAAACCTCCCCTGATCAATTAACAGCCCACACAAACTACAGCTGTTACTAGCAAAAAAGCTAATTACAGCCAAACCTCAACTCACAATCCCCTAAACTCACAAACTTTTTGAGAAAATATTTGTCTTAACATATAAAGCAAAAAGATACGACAATTGAAATTTCTCAAAATGTTACAATTTCAAAACAGTATTTCATATATACTGTTTGAATGTCAAATAGTATTATTTTTTAGCATAGTACAATTTTCAAAATAGTTCAAGTGAAAATATATACTTAAAACTTGAATATAAAACAAAAATAATAGAAGTGCATCAATTCATTTAAACTATAACTAGTGCAGAACACATCAGTATTTCTATCATTCACTTTGTAAGTGAACTTACGAATTGCAAAGCATACCATTTCATTCATGAGTCTCAAACATAACAATACAATACTATATTTGCAGAGTACAAGTTCAATAATTAAGTAGTTAAATTTAGTTTTTACATAGTTCTATATAATATATTTGGTTAAACGCCATATGTAATTACTTAAATATTTATCGTTAGTTTTTAGCTCAAGAATGAATTAAACAAAATCTAAAGTGTTCTTATTATATTTGTTTCAATATACCCTAGGACACTTATGTATTTGACTCATCTAACTTTCGCGTTTTCGCGGAGTCATCCTTTCGCGAAAATTTCATGTGCGAAACTAAACTATCATAACGAACGAGCGAAAACGCGAAATTAAATAGCTTTGTTCATTGATAGTCAGGCCTGTATTCACTGGTTGCAAGATGGGGCGGCTAATGTTAGGAGACTAGTCATGAACACCTAGGATGTGGAGGGGCGGTGTACGCCCCCAACAGGTTTCTCTCATGTAGGGCCTCAGCCGGGCATCTCGTGTGAAGTTTTAAAATTTTTTATCGGAAAGTATCAACATTTTTCTATTTTTTGAGATTTGTTTTGTTTTAGGTGATGTGAATGACTAGATATTTTTAAATTAAAATAGGCGAAACTTGACCGCAGTTAAAACGCTCAGAAAAAAGACATCTTTTTCTTTTGAACGTTTTAACAAAGATCAATTTTGCGGATTTTATTTTAAGTTCATTCGGAGGTGTTACACTTTTGATGGGGCATGGCCAAGCGGGTGTTTGGTAAAACTTGATCTTTTGTAAACCTTTATAAAAGTCGTTAACAAGAATATTTGGCCACTGATGATGATAATAATGACACCTAATAACTACTAAAAGTTGATGTTTGTCTCTATGGCTTGGAATGAAGTGATATTCTACAGCGATAAAAACGTGTCCATGGCCGTTGGGCAAATAACTTTTCGAGTAAATGATGTTGAGGTCGAGTTATCTGAAGCAAATCATCATTGCGTTGGAACTGACCAAACAAATCCGTTCGAGTTAACCTTGTGTTTGAGATGAAATGTTACATTTTATCCGAGGGTGAGTTATCCAAGTTTGACTGTACTTAGCCATGAAAAATTCCCAAAAAGTTGGGGCGGCTTAGCCGGCCAGCCGCCCCAGGGAATACGGGCCTGTTGATAGTCCAAGAAACAAATGGCAGCAAGCGATCAAATTGCATTATCGATCTTGCCCACACCATTCTACCTGCGGTTCACAATTACAAACTAGTCGCAAATTGAAATTTTCTTTTATCAGTGAACTGAACCTGAGGAATTTAATTATGTTTGTTCAACTGCATTTATTTTCACATCACTATATTTTCGCACTCATCAGAGCTGCGAAATTAAGTTGCTGCGAAATTTTACTCTGTATGCTACTCACGAAACTAAATACTAGCGAAATATAAGTGTCCTAGGGTACGACTGTTTCAACAAACGAAGCGGAACAGATCAATTCTATGAGTCGAGGTTTGACTGTATAATAGATACGTAGATACACTGTATAACACTGAAATACTGAAATAGATTCTTACCTTCTTCTCTCCTTTACTCATAACATTCTTCGTGCGCTCTTTGTCTCTTTCCCTGACACGACTCGCATACTCATCCCTCTCCTTGAGATCGGCAGCTCTATCTCGTGCCTCCTTCTCCAGCTCATCCTCCGAAGAAGAAGATGCATTGCCCCACTTCACTTCTTTCTTCACCGCTCGTCGTACCGTCGTCTCACTGAAACATTTCACGAAGCTTTCACAAGTCTTGTTTGTGGTTATAGGATTTACTAGCAGAATGCTTGGCATTGCACGGGCATTAAAAATCAGCTTATAAACAGTAATAGCAATGCCACACTTATAAACTCAGCTTATAAACAATGCCACTTGCCATTAGCCTGGCAATCTACTCTTAACACAACACATACAAGTTACAAGGTAAATATAAAATTCTCTAGAATAATCTGGCAGCATGAACTAAGCTATTAATTGCCAAATGTATTTTAACCATTTTCAGACTGTGCTAAGCAGGCGCAGTAAGTAATAAAGACTTTGTCCTAGTAAACATTTCAAGTCATCAACCACTGAACACATTTAGATATGAGCAACAGTCCAGTTCAACATACTCCTCACTCTCACTGCCCTCTCTTTTATCCCTCAGCTGACGTTTCTTATTTCTCTTCAACTTCTGTAATGTTTTAGGTGTTTCCTCTTGATCACTGTCGCTGTCAATAAGGTTATAGGACTGGTTACGCTTCTGGAAGGCTAGAGCTTCCTCTCGTTTCTGCCGCTCCAGAAGCTTCACCGCAGACTGTCTTGTAGGAAGCTGCAAAAGTGGCCTCACTTCGGCATTATTCAGATAATGTAAAATTATATAGTAAAGTATATATACAGCTATATGTCAGGGTATAGTTATATAGTAATGTATATATACAGCTATATGTCAGGGTATAGTTATATAGTAATGTATATATACAGCTATATGTCAGGGTATAGTTATATAGTAATGTATATATACAGCTATATGTCAGGGTATAGTTATATAGTAATGTATATATACAGCTATATGTCAGGGTATAGTTATATAGTAATGTATATATACAGCTATATGTCAGGGTATAGTTATATAGTGATGTATATATACAGCTATATGTCAGGGTATAGTTATATAGTAATGTATATATACAGCTATATGTCAGGGTATAGTTATATAGTAATGTATATATACAGCTATATGTCAGGGTATAGTTATATAGTGATGTATATATACAGCTATAAGCCATGATATAGTTATATAGTAATGTATATATACAGCTACATGTCATGATATAGTTATATAGTAATGTATATATACAGCTATATGTCATGATATAGTTATATAGCATTTGAATTGGTAAACTAATAACTGCCTGATGTTCAAGATCTTGTCACTAAAGTAACTACAGATCTATATCCAAACTTTCCAGGTAATCTATCTGAACTCTACAGGTGATCTATCTGAACTCTACAGGTGATCTATCTGAACTCTACAGGTGATCTATCTGAACTCTACAGGTAATCTATCTGAACTCTACAGGTAATCTATCTGAACTCTACAGGTGATCTATCCGAACTCTACAGGTGATCTATCTGAACGCTACAGGTAATCTATCTGAACTCTACAGGTAATCTATCTGAACTCTACAGGTAATCTATCTGAACTCTACAGGTGATCTATCCGAACTCTACAGGTAATCTATCTGAACTCTACAGGTAATCTATCTGAACTCTACAGGTAATCTATCTGAACTCTACAGGTGATCTATCTGAACTCTACAGGTGATCTATCTGAACGCTACAGATGATCTATCTGAACTCTACAGGTAATCTATCTGAACTCTACAGGTAATCTATCTGAACTCTACAGGTAATCTATCTGAACTCTACAGGTGATCTATCTGAACTCTACAGGTAATCTATCTGAACTCTACAGGTAATCTATCCGAACTCTACAGGTAATCTATCTGAACTCTACAGGTGATCTATCCGAACTCTACAGGTGATCTATCTGAACTCTACAGGTAATCTATCTGAACTCTACAGGTGATCTATCTGAACTCTACAGGTGATCTATCTGAACTCTACAGGTAATCTATCTGAACTCTACAGGTGATCTATCTGAACTCTACAGGTAATCTATCTGAACTCTACAGGTAATCTATCTGAACTCTACAGGTAATCTATCTGAACTCTACAGGTGATCTATCTGAACTCTACAGGTGATCTATCTGAACGCTACAGATGATCTATCTGAACTCTACAGGTAATCTATCCGAACTCTACAGGTGATCTATCTGAACGCTACAGATGATCTATCTGAACTCTACAGGTGATCTATCCGAACGCTACAGATGATCTATCTGAACTCTACAGGTAATCTATCCGAACTCTACAGGTAATCTATCTGAACTCTACAGGTGATCTATCTGAACTCTACAGGTAATCTATCTGAACTCTACAGGTAATCTATCTGAACTCTACAGGTAATCTATCTGAATTCTACAGGTGATCTATCTGAACTCTACAGGTGATCTATCTGAACGCTACAGATGATCTATCTGAACTCTACAGGTAATCTATCCGAACTCTACAGGTGATCTATCTGAACTCTACAGGTAATCTATCTGAACTCTACAGGTGATCTATCTGAACTCTACAGGTAATCTATCTGAACTCTACAGGTAATCTATCTGAACTCTACAGGTAATCTATCTGAACTCTACAGGTGATCTATCCGAACTCTACAGGTGATCTATCTGAACTCTACAGGTAATCTATCTGAACTCTACAGGTGATCTATCTGAACGCTACAGATGATCTATCTGAACTCTACAGGTAATCTATCCGAACTCTACAGGTGATCTATCTGAACGCTACAGATGATCTATCTGAACTCTACAGGTGATCTATCTGAACGCTACAGATGATCTATCTGAACTCTACAAGTGATCTATCTGAACGCTACAGATGATCTATCTGAACTCTACAGGTAATCTATCCGAACTCTACAGGTGATCTATCTGAACGCTACAGATGATCTATCTGAACTCTACAGGTGATCTATCTGAACTCTACAGGTAATCTATCTGAACTCTACAGGTGATCTATCTGAACTCTACAGGTGATCTATCTGAACGCTACAGATGATCTATCTGAACTCTACAGGTAATCTATCCGAACTCTACAGGTGATCTATCTGAACGCTACAGATGATCTATCTGAACTCTACAGGTGATCTATCCGAACGCTACAGATGATCTATCTGAACTCTACAGGTAATCTATCCGAACTCTACAGGTGATCTATCTGAACGCTACAGATGATCTATCTGAACTCTACAGGTGATCTATCCGAACTCTACAGGTGATCTATCCGAACTCTACAGGTAATCTATCCAAACGCTACAGGTGATCTATCTGAACGCTACAGATGATCTATCTGAACTCTACAGGTGATCTATCCGAACTCTACAGGTGATCTATCCGAACTCTACAGGTAATCTATCCAAACGCTACAGGTGATCTATCCGAACTCTACAGGTGATCTATCCGAACTCTACAGGTAATCTATCCAAACGCTACAGGTGATCTATCTGAACGCTACAGATGATCTATCTGAACTCTACAGGTGATCTATCCGAAATCTACAAGTGATCTATCTGAACTCTACAGGTGATCTATCTGAACTCTACAGGTGATCTATCCAAACGCTACAGGTAACCTATTCGAACACTCTAGTAAGTTTAACCACTTACTTAATGTGTGTATATATATATATAAAAAAAAAAATTGTTTCCTCACCCCGGATACCCCGTATGGGTGGTAAATTCTGCTCTAACTCGGGTCTCCTACCAGAGACCTGGGAGTTTGAGCACTCGTCTCAAGATCTTAGCTGTTCCCAATAGCGCACTTTTCTGCAACTCACCTGAGTTGATTGTTGTTGGTATTTGGGCAAGCCACATTTTATGCGCCGGTGTTATTGCGCCCAGTGCCCCAATGACTACTGGGATTACGGTTGTTCTTACATTCCAGCATTTTTCAATTTCTTCTCCAAGAGGGAGATATTTTTCTACCTTTTCTTTTTCTTTGCTGGCTATATTGTAGTCATTGGGTACTGCTATATCTATTATAGTAGCCCTCTTGTTCTCCTTGTCTACCACCACTATATCTGGTTGGTTTGCTAGGACATGCTTGTCAGTTTGGATGTAGAAGTCCCAGAGGATCTTAGCGCGGTCATTTTCATTGACCTTACCAGGAGCTTCCCACCAGTGTTGTGGTTTATTAAGGCCATACTCATCACATAGACTTCTATACACAATACCTGCGACATGATTATGCCGCTCAGTGTATGCGTTCCCTGCTAGCTGTCTGCATCCACTGATGATGTGTTGGATGGTCTCAGGTGCATCTTTGCACAGTCTGCATCTAGGATCGTCTCTAGTGTGATAGATTTTCGTTTGGAGTTGCCTTGTTGGAAGCACTTGCTCCTGGGCTGCCATGATTAGCGACTCTGTATTGGCCGTTAGGTTTCCTTTGTTCATATATATATATATATATATATATATATATATATATATATATATATATATATCGCTACACGCCATGACATCATTCAAATTATACAACAAATAAGCTGTAGATTATACCAGTTACTATACACCATTTATACGTCATATATACAAGGAAACACGAGGTAGAGCTATAATTATACATAATGCTCTTACGCTTGCGCGTTTGTCAGTCAAGTGCTTAAAAATATAAACAACCATCAATGGCACTAAATTCATGAAATGACATCTACTTGCCTTGGTAAAAAGTTCTTGTGAAAAGGAAACTATTTTCTCATTGATATCTAAAGCCTCTGTATTGCGCAGTTTCTCTATATAGTCTGCGGGTGATTTGGCACTCTTCGCCAAGCCTAGTATATACTGTACTATCATCTTGTCTGATATTCCTATAAATAATAATAAAATTCTTAAACAACAAAGAGAAAACACAGTGTATTAACACCAAAATGTTAACAAGACAATTATGTTTATATAAAAATATTAACATATTAAGTATTTGTTATTATCATATTACTACTGGCCAAAGAATTTCAGAAACCACATTAGAATCAAACAATCTTCCGTTTTTTTAAAACAATGGTGACAAAAACAGTCAATTTTTATATTTTTGTATTTTATAATATACAAATAACTGTGTGTATTCAGTTGTTTTGATGGTTAATACAATTTTTTAACTTTCTCAAAAATCGAACACTTACTAAGCACAATTTTTCTTGCTTGTGGACAAACTTATGAAAACAATTTATGCAAATCTGTCCAAGTCAATAAACCATATGTGTTATATATAATTTACAATAACTCATCACTCTTGAACAGATGTCAAAGAAAAAAGAGTTGCCCATTCACCCAATCCAAAGGATTGTCATGAGCAGACAACTCTTATTGCGCATTTGAAAATGAGTTTCGTCAAATTGCAAGAATTAGTCAATGCAAAGTGAGCTTCTATCTCCTGACCAGGCACCAGTCAGTTTCGTCAAAAACAACTAAAAGTTAATTTCACTACTTTGCTACAAGTTGACCGCTCTCATATACTAAATGCTATGGGTAGACAGTTGTCTATCTTCAGTGCAGGATTTAAGCCGAAACACTGTCACCCGTTGTTTTACTAAAGAAGGATTTAGAAGTTAATGAGTGAACAAGAAGTTAACGAGTGAACAATCTCTCAGTGTCAACACAATACACTCAATAACTAAAAGGAGCAAGCAAGCATTTATATTTCTAGGGTTTTCAGGAAATATTGGAGATTTACAGCAAGATGCGGGGTAGCAAAATAGTCCTCGCTAGATATCCATAGTGAAAAAATGTTGCATTGATTTCTCTTTTTCCAATCAAGGTATCAGACAGCAGTAAAAAAAAACTGCTGCTCGGCTTAGGCTATCTGCTGATAATTTTGTCTGTTATATATAATTCGACATGAAATCATAACCATTTACACTAGAGAAAAATTCTTGAACTGAACTGGTGGAGACTAAAATCAACTAAAAAATCCAAAATGACGTAATTCACGAAAAATTTCCCTCGAGTTTTCTGTCTAAAAATGCAGAAGTTGTAACTTACGGTGAAAAAAAAATTCTAATGAAAATGAACTGCAGTATGAAAATACTGCCTCCACTATGGTTCCCAATACATTTAATCCTAAGAATTTTAAGAACTATCAAAATGAAGAGAAAAAGTAAAACGTTATGGAATGCTCATACAAGTTCCTACATCAATTGATGAAAACAGTGCTGGTTGCTTCTCAACCCAAACTGTTTTTGATAGTTGTTTGTTCTAAAAAAATAATTCCATAGTAAACATCATACCAACAATGTCGTGTAGTCTGTCTCCAACCCATCGTTCAAGGTCACCCATCATGCAGCTGCAAAAGTAGGTGACAAATAGAATGCTCTAAGACCATACATATCGCAAAACCTCCAATTGAATACCACCTCTAATTAAATACCGCCTCTAATTGAACGCCACCTCTAATTGAACGCCACCTCTAATTGAACGCCACCTCTAATTGAACGCCACCTCTAATTGAACGCCACCTCTAATTGAACGCCACCTCTAATTGAACGCCACCTCTAATTGAACGCCACCGCTAATTGAACGCCACCTTTATTTGAATGCCACCTCCATTTGAACATCGCCTCTATTTGAGCGCTACTATAGGAGAAGGGTTGAAAAATAGAGCGCCACCATTTAATTGAACATCACCTCCAATTGACCGCAACTTTGAAATTCTTTGATCTTTATGATCTCATAATAGAAAGTGATCAGTAGAAAAGTGTCCACAAAATTGTACTAATAATGACTAGGTTACATCAATACTAATAAATTCTTTCGTTATTTCTGTTCGCATCAAAGTCCGGTTTCGAACTCCAAACCTTTTCGGTTTCTTCGTTGAAACTTTGAAAGCAACACCATAGAAATTATTGCCAATAAAATACTATATGTATGTACCATATATATCAGCCATGGCCAAGTGGCAGATCTAGATCCGGACCTCTGTAGTTTTTTTGTGGATCTTAAGTTGGCTCTCAAAAACTATTTTTGAAATATATTTTTAAAAACTTGGTTTAAAAAAGACTTTTGTAAACTTTTCTTAGAATTTTTGTAAATTCATTGTTTTCAGCAATGAATTTTGTGAGAAACAATCATAGAACATGACTCACAAATACTCCTCTTCATGAACTTTATGAGTCGCTGTAAGGAGCGGGAAACCCCGTTTTGATAGTATTGTGAAGTCAATGCCAACTCATTATGTTTCTTACTAATATCAGACATATTTATTACAGCACATTCATTCACTGAATTTTTAGTCAAATTATGTATCTAAGTAAAGTTTTTTTAAATCGTATTTGACGCTTTTTTTAAGATGTACACAAATAATTGCATGTTTATCAATGGTAAAATAGAAAAATGTGCATCTTCAGCCCGTTGTGGATCTTTAAGTTGTCACTTTTGGCTGTAACTGATCATGACCAAAATCATTTGGCCATCCCTGGTGTGTATATAGAAATAATTAATCACCGTCCACTATCAGGCTAATAGCAGTTTCTTGTTTGATGTGGTTTTGATACTTCAACATATGTGAAAGCCGGTTTGCATTTATGATGATAAATGAACGACTAGTTTTAGGCTAAAAGTTGCTCTTGGCACACATGCTGCAAAAAACTTATCATTGTTTGTTCGAAATGCAACTTGCAAACATTTCGTCCTGCTAAAATATTATTTAGCCACTAATATCGCCTAGTTCAGCAGTGCAGAAGAGTTGAGGTCAGAAAAAATTGTGGAAAGTATTGAGCAGCCAAAAGAAGATTAAATTGTTCTAACAAAAGCAACAATCAGAACGCAACAGGCCGAGCGAACGATGCAAATGTGCACATATTTGTTTTTAAAATGTTAATTTTGCTTTTACACATATTGTAACTATGGTTTGTTTGTGTCACTTGTTCTTGAATATATATTTGTAGCATTTGATAGATTATTATTGTTATATCACTTATAAATTTTGTGCAGATTTATAGCATATTATTTGATAGCATCCTTGCGGTTTTATAAAGCTTACGATAGATCGACTCGCAAGTCCACTTCGATGGCACATAAAAAGCCAGTTTGGGCTACAAACTGTAGAAAACTTATCAATGATTGCAATGAGCTTTTATGCAACAATGTTAAATATAGATATAAAATAAAATATGTGTTCAAATTTAAAATGAGATAGAATTTTGAAAGCTTCAACAAATTACAAAGCAGGGCATAGGCTATAATGTCATCGCAGGTTAATTAAAGCAATTGATAGCAACTGGTAGATATATTTCTGGGTTTCCTAATGCATATTGATTTAGAGATCTACAATAGGTTGGAGGTAAGTTAACAGATTTATTGCACCTAAAAGAGTGAATGTCGCTCTGCCCGAAAGAGAATGCAAAATATAGGCGACATTCGCTTCGCCCGTGAATGAGTTAAATTTACCTTCCCAAAATTTTGACGAGCCATTTCAAAAATACAACGCCAGCCTCTATTTGAACAGCTCATCCAATTGACCGCCACTATAGGGAAAGGGTTAAAAAATAGAGCGCCATGGCATTCAAATAGAGGTTTTGGGGTATATTTTAAATAAACAAATTAGAAAAAGATAACTTCCATGGTCTTTTCAGCAAATCTTGTATCATTTTCTTAGTGGGTACATGTTTACAATAAGCTACTGTAATTCTTTCGGGATGTAATTAAATATATTTCAAAGCACAGTTAAATTTTTGTGGATGATTTCGATGAGGAATGATTCATACGAGACTATCAGTCTGGCTATACTGAGCTTCTGACAATGTACAAATAGTCTTTTATTTGACTTTATCAAAATAATATAAGCAAATGTACTTAAAACTTTGTTTGGCAAATCGTGTGAAATAACTTTCTAGTTAGTGATCAATACAAGGCATACTAGGAAGTCAGTTCCACTTGACTACAGTTAGCAAGAGTTCTTAACTCCAGAAATAGAGTGTGATTGGTTGAAGCATTAAAGAAGTCAGACTAGCATTACTTGATGCGCAATTTTCTTTATACGTCATCAAATGGCTGGTCGAGATTGTGCTTGTTTTTTTAAATTGTGACCAAATATACATCCTAGCCAGTTACGAAAAACACTGATGCTTCAAATGACCAGAAATGTGGTAATTCCACATAAAAAATGCCTGAACCACATGATGTTAACAGATGGTTTCACCTGAATATGTCCAAAAAGGACCTAAGAGCATGTTTATTCCTAAGCTGTGCTCTACAAAGATTTACATTACACCAATGACTTTGACTAGGATATGAGTATGAAAATGATAGAATTCAAGATGAAATATTGATGTCAAATACTTTTGTAAAATAGTATGTGGTCTACAGAGAAGTAACCCGAAAGCTGCCAAGTTCAAGAATATGACGAAAATCACAATAATCACATGCAACAAAGATTCAATCTTCTAGGCACCATTGAATTTTAATCTATACTGAAAAATTATTTTTCAAGAGATGTGGTGATAAGTAAATGGTTAGCTTATAAGGCCGAAATAATGCCTCACTCGATGCAATCATAAACTAATTAGGAGCTTGTGTAGGCGATGAAGGAGTTTTTTAAAATACCTGCTTTAGCTACCATTAAGTAACTGACAGCGCATATTATTAGTAAACTGTTGCTAAAAATACTTTAGGTTGAAATAAACGTTGGTCAAAAAATTTGATCTAACAAAAATCCAAATTGTGTATAATTTGGTTGATTCGGAGCTAATTTTTGACCATCACTTCTTCATTTCAATTCAACTGGAAGTATTGTTTCCCATGTAAATGCTGCATACGCTTAAGAGCTCTGGATAGATGAACAGTATTTCTCATCCCTAAATTTTAGCAATTTTCTAATAAAACCAGGATATTTGTATCTCTCATTCTAAAGTATAAAACAGATTAAATTTACAAAATACCAATAACAAAATGTATCAATAAAATTGTGATTTTGTCAATGTAGTGAAAGCCAAATGGTAAAGTAGCCATGCAACAAACTTTAGTTTAAACAAGTTGACATTCTAATACAGCTGTCAAATGCAATCAAAAAGGTTTTTATGTCCTTCATACTGAACAAAAGATTGTTTACTTTTGAGATCGGGAAGTAGCTTAATTGATTGTTTAAACAGAGCAATCAATCAGCTTCAATGCCCCTGTATAATAGCAAATTATCTCATAAACTACTCACATAATTTGGAGCTGAAAAACAGAATATTGGCAAAGTTGAATACAAGCTGTTATCCAAATTTAAATAGAAATTTCACCCTTTACAGCTATAATGATACGGTTATATGTATTTAGCGTTCCAAAAGCTAACAAATATTATCAAAAATGTACCCTGTTTAAATGAGAGCTACCCTTTGCGCTTTATTTTTGCAAGTTTGTTTAGCTTTCAAATTTGAATTACTTGTCTGCATCTTATCTATTATAGTGGATGCTACTTGCAAGTTATTAGAAATTTCCAATTAAGCGATGTACTAAACTAAAATTCTCTGACATTTTTTACAGTTGGGCAGAATAAACTGGCTGCTACTTAGCATCCTATTGCAGTCATCTAAATCGGCTGGCTGTCCTCCGGTACTGCTCATAGCTCCTCCTAGCTTAAGCTCTAAAAAACTGCAATACCAACTAATTGTTACTTAGCTAACTACCTAGCTAACTAATATAGTGAAACATTTCCTTCTTTATGCAAATTACTCGCTTGCTACAAAACTGGCTACCTAAAGAGTAAAAGAAAGTTTAGACAATGCTTTGGCTAATACCTTTATGAAGACAAGACACCAAATGTATGGTTAAAAAAAATCTGATTTTCACACATAAAGAAATGACTAATAAACTTGACTAAGACAATAAATGAGCATACAAAATATATTGCAAAAACAAATAAAAGCGATGTATAATTCTGCCGCTACAAAGAGTAGTTCTTGGTGGTCTTGAACATAAAAAACAACATGTTCTAGATGTGTTGCAAGCCTAAGACGTGAAAATAAAGCATTTAAATAACGCTCCGTATTACAATGTTCAGGGCATATTGTGTAGGCGCACTAATCAGTGCTATAGAACAAGTGACTGCGGCAATCTGGATTTTCGTAATAAATTTTAGAATTCTGTTTAACAAGTAAAACAGAAATAAATTTGGGTCTAACAGTTTTCAGATGCTGACAAAATCAGCTGAGAGTTTTAGCAAGCGTCTACTTTTTATTAACATCGATTATTTTCTGTGAATATTAAAATTATGATAGATTCATGGCGTAACACTGTTAAATAATGGTACTAACTTACAATAGAACTAATCAATTAAACGTATTGCTACTAATATGCAAAACCAGCAACTTTAAAAATGCAATCAGCAAACAAACACGAATATACCTAATATTTCGGATTTTAATACTTTTGCTTAGGATATCTTTGTGCAGAAAAATTGTGTTATTTGTGAAATTTCGAACAAAAGTACTAATTTGGTGACAGTTTAACATAGTTTGTTGTTTATTTAATTTTAAAATAGTTTTAAATAAATTAACCTCAATTAAATTTAATAATTTAAAGAATGAATATTGTGGCTGCATTTCGTGTTTGTTTACTTCCGTATAAATAAAGCAACCATTGGCTTTCAGTTCATTAGTGAGATTGTTATCGATTAAAAAAACAGTAGGTGCTCTTGCAACGATTTTCTCAAAAATAAACCACGCAAAATTAAATCTTTAGCATGTTTTTTTCTGCAGTTAACAAAGCTGAGTTTGATCGGTTAGATACCGAGAAATATACTTTAGTTCTGGTAAGTGTAAGTTATTACGGAGTACTATGAATCAATAATAAAAAGGGAATTGGAATTGTCTAACATTTAGTAGATATTAAATAAATATGTTAGGCTAATTGTTGTTTTTAATCGTACATGTGAACCATTTATTGTGTATGTCAGCAAACATTCTACTAAGATTTACATAGCTCGAATAAAGGTATGGGACCCTTGCGAAAAGAAATATGTACAGTTGCTTAAAATGGTCCAGAACAAGGCAACGCGTGTTATAAGTAATTTGAGGGGAAGGGAGGGAGTCACACAAGGAAAAGAGCAGTTGGGCCTTGTGACTTTGATAGAACGTAGACAGGTCCAAAGGGTTAAAACTTTACATACTATTATATAATCAACAGACCATTCTTTGAAGGAATTAAACGATTTTATTGACACTTGTTTTAAGGATAATTGTCCACAAGCACGGACCAACTCTAAGGGACAACCTTTGGCTATTTCTAGTAACCGTGATAAATTTTTAAATAGTTTTATACCGAGAACCATTCGCGAACTTAGAATTTAACCATTTTTTACCAATTGATCCTGATGGTCTCCCCTTCCGACTCGGGGCGGTCTAGAGGCTCTACTTTAACATGAACATAAAATTGAGTGATGCAGAGCAATGATATACAGCCTCCCAAGGATAGGCGACGGGCATCATATGGGCGGGGTTTAATGATCGTTCTCTGTTGGGATGAACGCGAACACGCCACCCGAACAAACAAATATGCTGAATAAAGCCCCCTGTAAATTTACAAATATAATGAACTATAGTGGTTATTTTACTGATCTGTTGAATTCATTTTGTTGTGAAATAAATATAGTATCTCAATATTGTCACCGTTATGATCAGCCAGTTGCCATTCACAAGCATTTGTGATATTAATAATCACAATCGTATAATAGCCCGAATTTGGTTTTATATTTAGATTTTGAGTATGAAAACTACACTGCACAGCTTTGCCTGCTGTCCCATCTTATTGGCCAGGTAAAACAATGTGACAACGATGAAAGACTTTGTCATTTTTTATTAGGGGTGGCAAAATATTAATCAAAAACTAGAAAAAATGGCCGTTGTTCGGGTAATTTCAAGTAAATTATATGCAACTTTAAGCATATACTACGACCTTTACCAATTTTAAAGTTAGTAAAAATAGGTAATTTGAAATGTTTTATTTTGCATGGATCCATTATTTTGGTTAGTATCACCCCTACATTGTAGAAATTCAAGGTTTGCTATTGTGAAAAGCGGGGTCTACTGACTGAATGAGCTAATGAAACGATAACAGCGAGTCGTGTTTTCCAAAACCTAACAAGGCAACGCGACCGCCCCGCGAGAGTTTTGTTTGCTCCGAAGCCCAGGCTAGCACAATCCTAACAGAGAATGATCATTAAACCCGCCCATATGATAGCCGTCGCCTATTCTTGGGGGGCTGTATATCATTGTGCAGAGTAAATAGATTTTCACTCCTTGTGCTTTTTAAAAGTTAATATGGACTAGTACATCAGCAAAATACTGTTACTTTATAAATGTATGCGCTAGTGTGGAGTCTTCAAGCATCTGCAGTTAATACCCTGATCTATGTGGTACTGGACAATGACAGTGTTCTTATTTGTTTCATTGTAACATATAAATGTGACTTCATTGCGCTGAATCGTAAGGACAGCACAAGCACTCATGTTATCACTTGTTAACACTCATGTTATCACTTGTTAACACTCATGTTAACACATTTACAAACTTGTGTATTTTTTGCTCCGCGCCTCACACTGTTACACAGATTTGGTTTTACAATAGGATTTTGGTCTATTGCCTTTGCGTTTGTCCGGAAGAACTTAGTGCTGTTTAGAAAGACACTTTTATGTGTTGTCAGATTTAGTTATAGGACACACACAGACTAACAAAGAGTTTTCAGAATTCAGACCAAACATTTGTATGCTAACTCAAATCGCATTAAAACAATTGAGGTATAAAGTTTTTCTAGTTTGGAATGTTTTAATCTGTGTACATGCATACTAGTGGATTGGCACGAATGATATGTTTTCGTGTTAAGCTGTTGTAATGGCACTATTATGAGGCACTAATCATGTAATCACACTACTCAAGCTAATTTTGCAATTTTATGATGCAGGTTCATTGCTAGAAAGAGAGATGCAAAAACCTTTGTGCCACAATGCCGTTTCAGTGTTCTTGAAACAGCGCATTGTTGATTGTGAATTTATTTTATTTATTTGTGTTTTTTTTGTTGATTTGTACATTTCTTTGAAGGAAAATCAGTTTCATGCTGTCTTCCCTTTACGCACCATTACCGGAGCAAGAACAAGGGAACATTTTTTTGTTTTCATAGTAACTTGAGAACATGAAATTTTAGCATTTGAAACTACAAGTACTTACGTAATAACAATATAAACCCTATTTTATATTCTTGTGGGAAAGCTTGACCCATGGGGATGATTTTTAATACCTCGGGATGTTGAAAATATATTCTAGGAGCAACAATAAATAAACTATATAAGTGTTTTAAAAACAACTGTAAGGTTTGAATGGCTCTCAACTTGCATTCTGATGATAACTTCAGAATGATCTAAAAATAGTTTTATTCGTTCTACTTAGTGCTACTCAGCAATCACTGAGCTATTAGCCTTTTATGTGACCAAGCATAAGTCAAACATTTTTAAATGGCAGGCTTATGGCTTACAAAACCTCGATGATTGTAGTTTGTATTGAAAAGGATTTGTCACACTATTAGCACTATTCATGTAGTAACGGACTTTCAACCATTGAACTTTTATTAAAATTGTTGAAATTTTAGAGACCCTGAGCATCTCTGATTCAAGTGACTCAAAGAAAATCAAATGTAGAGCTTGCATTACTTATTGTGAACTAGAAAATAAGTCAGTTCAAATCTTTTGGGAACAACTTGTTTATAGTTTTTCATCATTTGTGGCAGCTCATCCTCGGTTTTGATGTTCTTTCGAACTGGATGGATAACTACAGACTATTTTATACACCGATTGCTGTTCTGCCCACTTTGTAATCTTAAAATGATATATTTACTCCAAATTTATGACTCTTATATTTTTGCGTTTGTCATTTCTGCTTGTTGTAGCCTGCTGTCTCAGTTGGAAATGTCGGACAGCTTACCGTTGATGTACTGATTTCAACGACACAAGCAGAAATTGTCGGCACAATCTATGATGACAGTCTTATTCCGCTCATTGGAAATAATCCATATGTGTCGGCAGACTCAGGAAAAACATGCAGACTCAGCACTTCTTGTGACGGTCAGTAGTTTACTGATCAAGTCTTGTCTGTCATCAATTTGCTTATCGTTGTTTGATAAAAAAATAGAGTCCCGTTTCAGGAATTGTACTATATCTTATCAAATTATATATATTATGTTATATTATATAAATATCAAGAATTCAGCACAACCATAATAATTATTTTGTGTAGTGTTCAAGCATTAAGCAAGGTTTCACACTGCTGTGGTTGTAGCTCTTTCATGGCAGCAACCAGTACTTCTGCTAGTTTTGGCAGTAACCATAATTTTCAATTTTTTGTAGTATACGCATCGAAAGTCAACAAGCTGTTGTTCATACAACAGCGGGCAACGTTTGTCGTAGGCAAGCGAAAACAATTTCGTCAGAAGCTGTTGCAGTGGGTAAAAGAACAGAAGTTTCATAAAGTCCTTCTCATCAGCTCAACGTTTGCACATATGCGCAGTGATCAACAATTAGGAGGGTTTGTAATTTGGAAAAAATGCTAGAGATTTTGACAAGTACATTATTTCTTGATATTTCACAGTTAGATGTAGTATTGCTGTTGTTCAATAGTTAAAGTAAAACTATGAACAGCTAAAGGAAAAATATTGGCTGATGTAATAGCTTAACTTTGTTTACATTCATTAACCAGGCAGTACCCAGAGTATAGAAATTGAGGAAAATATTCAATGTTTCACCCTAATTTACATCAATTTTCACCTATATTTTATAATATGAAAGCTGAAATTGTATTGTTATATTATTACAATAGTTTACACTTTAACATACTTACACTATCTATTATGATAGTGTAATAGATTGATAATTCTGGTGTGCTTAACGAGTTACTTCAATTTTGAAGGAACTAAATAAATATGGCCCCCCTAGGTCACATGTCTGGTCACATTAGCTGTGAACCAATCAAGTTTGATGGCATTGTGTAGCTCAGAGATTACTCTTTCTAGCCTAACTGGAAGTTTTTCACTTAAATGCATATTTAAGATAGGACAACTCTACTAAACTGTTTTTACATAATTATATGTCACATGGGTACTGTAGAGGTAATAGTATACTCGGAGTTTTTAATATGCTAGTTGTTGTATCATGCTGATACAATAATTAAATTTGCTTCAAAATTTTGAAACGAATACATTACATATTTTATGTGTGTATCTATCAATAAAGTTTGTAGATCAGTGATAAAAGTGAATGTGAACATGGATTACAAAATTCATGTTTTTAATGTGTTTGGTCGTCGGGCGATCTAGCTGAATTTGCCTGTATGGATGATTGTTGATGTGATTAACTAACTTGTAAGGATGTAAGAAATTTTTATTACTTACTGTTTGGTATAATATTCACTTAACCCATTATATATGTTTGTTTCATAGAAGTACCTCTCCATAAAACATTCAGCCTTTTGTAAATAGCTGGAAAGTTTACTTTACCACTTTCATAGAGTCATGTCATTTGTAGCTAACATAATTCTATGAAATTGTCATCAACCCGAGAGCAACAGGGTTGGCTTATACTGAGCATAGGCCAGATAAGATATATGGTGTCTAAGAAGACATGTTTTGTTTTGTAAGGTCACAATAGGTTTTGTTTTCATCTACTTTAAATGGATTGCAGGTCACAGCATAGATATCTTGCAACAGAGGCAGCAAGGTCTTCAATACCCAAAGACGCTGAGTATGTACAACTGGAAGACTCTCCTGATGAATATGGAAGAATGAAAAAGCGCATGCCTGGATCTGGCATTGCCAATACACTCTTTTCAGACTGGTGACTACATCTAGTTGCTTTAATGTTATAAGCTATTTTTATTTTCTAATAATTAGTGTCATTATTTCTATTATTTCTATTACCTGAACTTCATTCGGTTAAAGATGAACTTACGCAACATTATGGTATATTTTACTGGAAAATATACCATATTTTTCCATCATCTTTGATTGTTTTTGAAGCTTGAGGTAATATTACTGCTAGGAAGTTTAAAAAATAAAATAGGTAAAACTCGATCGCGGCTAAAAACGCTCAAAAGAAAAATACGTGCCGAAATGGCATCGCTAGTTGCGCGGCTGCCTATTTCTCTCATTAATGATTTCGGCTATTTTGTTCAAGTTGCAGCGTTATGCGTTTCTATTCTGTCAGTCCTTTGGTTAAAGTACAACTAGAATAGGCATTGCACGTTTGCCTGAATCTGAGCATTCCAAGTAAGAATCTCATTCAAACAATAATACATGTATTTCTGAACTGAGTCCACAAAGACACAAAATTCTTTCAATTGAAGCTCTTGATGTCTATGTCTGTGCTCTATATCGATACTAGTGCGCTGGCAGTCTCACGCGCCATGAGATTTAGTTGTGTGTAATATATATGTGCGCAATTATTCCTAGATGTGGTGCAGTGGTTAGCATGTTGGTCCACCACTTCAAATGTTCGAGTTCTATTCCTGTGCGAGGTAATCTTTTTCCTAACGCTGTTAGCATGGCTTCAGATGAACAGAGCTTTTTTATAACAAAGATTATTTTCATTTGTATCACATTAAGTTCACCTTTAAAGTTTTGAACTGCAATGTGATACTAGTAACCTTATGTACATTCTGTGCGTGTCAGTCATGCAAATACGAAGTCTCATCCTCAGAAATGATTTAATATTGTCATGGGTACACTAGACTACCTGATCATCCATAGTGAATATATCTGAAGCAATTTAGGTTAACATAGGAAGTGCTTTAGTGTGATCCCATTTACTACAATGTCACATATGATATGTTACTAATATACATACTGATAATGCATACTGATATGTTGCACGGGTATTAAAAAACAGCTTATAAACAGTGGTAGGTAATGTAGTTGCGTGCCACTTGCCATTCACCTGTCACATTGCCATTGGCTAATTTGAGCAAGCTAGTATCCGTATTGCTAAACTTACTAATAAGAGCCGTGAGAGCAAGCTTTAGTGAGGTTGTGCCGTAACGCAGTTGTTACGCGTAATTTAACCTAAATAGCGACTTATATCGCCCAATGAATTCGTGCGTCTCGCATAGCTCATTTTGGTTGGCTAGTCATCTGGAGAACCGGAGGTTCTGAGATGACATCTTCAGCGATACGAATTCTTCATTCCAAGATTTTAATAGCTATAGCTGGACAGACCGAATCATAGACGAACAGACAGATTTATATAGATTAAAGATTAATAACCTTACTCTTTGAGAAGAGGGAGTTATTTTCTTAAAGATTTTAAACAGTTTTAAGACTTCTCATACACTGAGTTTCTATGCTTCCATTGTGTTCGGAATTGCCCACTGCTGATGAATTTACCACCCACTGTTTCAACAATTTGGAGATGCACTATATAAATCTTTGCAAATTTCACAACATATCCCTCAAAATAAAACTTGTTAAAGTAGACTCGCTTTATTGTCAGTCACTTTTCAATTCATGCAGTCAACTAGTTGCAGTACACCAGAATCTCTGATCGCAATTGTAGTTTTGCGCTGAAATTTTTTACCACTGCTGGGAGAGCTTAGCTGAGTATTATCGTACACTTACAGCGACTGCCTTCAAAAAAGTGTAGCAAAAAAAGGTGTCAAATGAGTTTGGATTGTCCCATTTCTGAAATAATTTTCATTAAATTAATTTCATTTTCCGAAATAATTAGAAGTTTGGAAACAGTAATATCTGCTGGTATCAAATTACATATGCACTTTTTTGACCTGCATTGGATCATGTGTGATAAACCCAAATTTGTGTCAACTCTCTACACCTTTCATTCGTGTTTCAGCTCAGAAGAGAATATAGGTTTAGTCATCCTTCTGGCATTCTGTTCTGAGGGTGATAATGCACCTGATGCTCTGAAGATGGCAGAGTATGCCAATAAATGGTTGAATATTCATATAAAAAATAAATTGGAGGTGAGTAGATAGTCAACCAGTAACTTGCTCACTCTTATAGTAGTTGAGGTTTAGAATTTTATCAGTTTGAATAATTTTAAAAAGTTCAAGATTGATTTACAGTAGCCACTCCTATAATGTAAACCTCCATTTATGTGAATTCCACGTAATGTAAACAATTTATATAACAGCATAAATTCTGTATTACATATGAAATTTCATATAACAAAATGTCAAGTCGGTGAAAGTTCTAAAATTCTATTTGAATAATGAGTTTCAAAGTTAGCCTTAAAAATGATGGTTTTTCTCTTGGCACACTTAAGAAAGAAAATGATGTATAGAGGGTATTTTTATTATATTTGCTAGTACCCTGTCAGTCTATGTAGTGTTATATATAAGTACCCTGTCAGTCTATGTAGTTTTATATATAAGTACCCTGTCAGTTTATGTAGTGTTATATATAAGTATCCTGTCAGTCTATGTAGTGTTATATATAAGTACCCTGTCAGTCTATGTAGTGTTATATATAAGTACCCTGTCAGTCTATGTAGTGTTATATATAAGTACCCTGTCAGTCTATGTATTGTTATATATAAGTACCCTGTCAGTCTATGTAGTGTTATATATAAGTACCCTGTCAGTCTATGTAGTGTTATATATAAGTACCCTGTCAGTCTATGTAGTGTTAAATATAAGTACCCTGTCAGTCTATGTAGTGTTAAATATAAGTACCCTGTCAGTTTACGTAGTGTTATATATAAGTACCCTGTCGGTCTATGTAGTGTTATATATAAGTACCCTGTCAGTCTATGTAGTTTTATATATAAGTACCCTGTCAGTTTATGTAGTGTTATATATAAGTACCCTGTCAGTCTATGTAGTGTTATATATAAGTACCCTGTCAGTCTATGTAGTGTTATATATAAGTACCCTGTCAGTCTATGTAGTGTTAAATATAAGTACCCTGTCAGTCTATGTAGTGTTAAATATAAGTACCCTGTCAGTCTATGTAGTGTTAAATATAAGTACCCTGTCAGTCTATGTAGTGTGCCGTGAGAGATTGTCAGATGCACCGATACAGCACAGAGCATAAGTAGCTTCACAATTATTCAGAAATATGTAAAGGTGGTCGATTGATGCGGCTTGGAGTGTTGGCCTTCCAAGGTGAATGTCACGCATTCTAGTCTCATTGAAAGCTATTTTTATCCTAGCTTCAGACAAACAGAAAAACAGACACCATTCTTACTATGGTCTATAATGAATTAGCCTGTCTTGACAAACTGTTGTTTTTGCGGAGTTCAAGCAAAAACAACTGAACAAAAAACCCCGTCGAGCAACACAACTTGTGTTGCTCGCCCGCTCGACGGGGGGACAACTCCGCAAAAACAACAGTTTGTCAAGACAGGCTAATAGTGAATAGGTATATATTTTTGTTTTGCTTCATTTTTAACATGTACAATACTTTTTTTTGCTACAGACTTTGGCATTCAAAAAAAAGTGAAAATAATCAATGTAAATTGGCATTAAAGATGTGGTTGCGTAAAAAAGGTCGATTTAATGAAATTAAGACCAATGAAAACTAAAACATCAGGTTGCGTCAAAAAGGTCGATTTAATGAAATTAAGACCAATAAAAAGCTAAAACATCAGCTACAATTTGATGTCATTTTTGTCTTTGTAGACTACTCCTGTACAGAGATATATGCGTTTGAAGAGGCCATATTTTAAAAAGCTTTTTCGACTTAGGGATGTAGTTGATTTCGCCACATATTCTTCTCAAAGACCCCGCTTGCTTATTTTACTTAGTAAAAAATTAGTTTTTGGTGTGGGCGATGATATACAGCCCCCCTCAGGATAGGCTGCAGGGCTTTTGGGGGCTATATATCATTAGTGTGGGTAGCGACGGAACTGTGCCGATACAAAGACCTTATTCTACAGTTTGCTCAAATATAATTACCGTAGACCGGTAGAATTGGTAGTCGGTACTAAGATGTTTACACAGCATTTAGAAGAAGCTAATATGACAAGTTTTTAATTTTCCTTGTTCGAGACATTGGTAATAATGTATCTGTAGCTGGATTTAAAATTTTATTCTAGCCAACACGAGCAAATACAAGATAAAATATATGCCAATAGAGCCGCTATAGAGCGAATAGAGCCATATAGTCCAATAGAGCCAATAGGACTAGACTTTTTTATCGCAATAGCCGATGTGAATACGAGAGATAGAGACGGGTTGCGTCAAGCGTTACATTATTTTGGGCAAGTCGGAGCATGTTTTTTGGTCTGAGCGTTTTTACCGCGATCAATTTTAATCTTCAAATATCTTGACAATGAAATCGCCTAACACAACAAACAACATATCAACTGATAGACAAAGAACAATACTTTCTTTTAAAATCAACTCAAATTTGACACAACCACATCTTTAAGCTGTGTGCTCCCTTTAATTTAATATAAATTTACTTTAATCCTGAACCCTAAGCCAAGTGAAAATGATGAATAGAAATTTTTTCAATACAAACCAATAATACCAGTTACTGTAGTCATTAAAGTTGAGTTCCTACTTGCAGGGTCAAAGGGGTAAGTTTAGAACTGCACTGTATACTGTTGAGGAATTGGACAATTAACATGTATTTTAGGTTTGTATGACTTAAAATCCCTTGACACAAATATCTTAGGAACCGATTATTTACATTGTAGGAGCATCTACTGTACTCTCATTGATTTGTCATTTGCACACAATCGTTAAAACAATCGTTGCTAGCCTCGCTATGCCATTATATTCTTAGATGGTTGAGGTAATTGTAGCGTATGATATTAAGAGCTGAACACTCGCAATGCGTTTTCAAATTCATTTAATTTTGCACATTTTCATTTCGCGTAACTAGCAGTTTAGAAACGGGTGTATTGCATTATTTGCTTTAGTGATTAGGGTAACTTTTCCAAATAAATAAGCCTGTGTTGCAATATTGGTAGAGTGAAGACTCCCTTTCCGACTCGAAGAGGTCCTGGAAAATTCCCCAATCCTGGCAACTGAACTTTGGAAATGCTTACAACCAGGTCATGTATTGATGGTGACACTGCATAACATCCACATTCACCTCCGGCTTACACAGAGTGTTTCTATTATATTTTCTAATGTTTTAAACTAAAATATTCCCAATCATTTTGCTATGCAAGAGTTTGAAGAAAGTACTAGCTTATCTAGCCAGTGCCCAAGAGATATTAACAGCATATGACTAGAACATAATATAGGACAGTTCTTGTAAGCTGAGCTTTCTAGGAGAGGAAATAAAAGATAAAACAGGTTTAGTAGTTGGACTAGGTAACATCGAAAATAAAAGCACCAAATAAGACTAAGTAAAACAACAGGAATGACGACGCAATATATACAGCATTACAGATATATGTAAGGTTGTAAATGGACTGATTGTGAATATTTGATCGTCGATATTTTGTACAACGCATTACCAGCATCTAAAGATTTTCATATGATCACAGGTAGAACTGAAGAATATATTATTGCGCATCATCTATAAAAATATACTTTGGAGATTAATAGAGGAGATTGTGAGATTCTGTCAAGAATTGAGTTTTGATCTTGCTGCCTGTCTACATATCTGATGAAGCGGGCGACAGTATGGTCTCAGCTGTCAGCAGACCTGTAAAAAATGCTACCGCCAGCAATACCAGCATCAATACCAAGTTTTTCTTGTCGTGGAACAGCAATGACAACCCTCCTGGCATATTCATTTCTTGTTGAGCCTTGGCTGCAGCCCTTCTCTGAGCCTCCGCCTGCAGACTTGCCTTCTCACTCTGGAATAAATATCAACTGTTTAGTAGTGTAAGCTACAGGCAAACAACCACCTTAAAATATATCCTTTGTGGACTAGTTAAAAGCTATAGACATGAACCCGTAAGACAAGGGGATACATTCATAACGATAGTGAAACTTTTTGCCTCATCTTGTTGAAAATACAACCAGTTAGGATGTAAAATCCTCTACAACAATAAATATATAATCATAAATCTAAGGGATCAGCTTTTAGCTAGGTGTACCTGGTTGACCAATCGCAAGCAAGTAGTAAAGCAGAGTGAGTAACCATGCCCAGAAGATTTTAGCAATAAAACTTTTCAGAGAACAGTGGCCCTATTGGCTTCCTAGAAACATAAACTGCATTTGAAAGATAAGTGACTTAAGGACTACCTGAAGACTGTCTAGTTGCCTTGATAGTCTTGTGTTGTCATCTAAGACTCTGTGGTAGTCTTCATCTGTCACACTTGACTACAAAAGGTGTCACAGTGAGTGACGTGCTTATAACATGAGACACTACTGAAGAGCTGCTGTTAAATACTCAAACAGTAGCTCTTTAGTAGCTTTTTAACTTGCAGTCACACTGATAGATAAATCAGAAAACAACCTTATTTCCAATGTTTGCATAATGCAGGATACGATCGCCTGCCTGATTGCCCTAGCTACGTAAGAAGCATGCCACGCTAGTTTCGATATGTTTTCAGTATGTATCTTTACATACTGCGCAAATGAATAACATAATACAGGTGATAAAATCTTTAACGTTACTTTCCAGCATCTTGATATGTGTATTTACAGAAAATCATATTAATTTATCTTAATGCAAACTAAAGCGTACATCAACTATCACGAGATTTGTTAAACCAAGTAGAGTGCAAGAGTTTCTTGTAGGTGTTAATCACAACAAAAAGTATAAAAATGGTTTAGAAATACATAATAGAATGTTTAGAAACAACGCCAATGTAACTTCATGGCCATAGGAGGGGTTTTCAGACGTAAAGTTCAAAGTGCAAGAATAAAAGTAATGCTGAGAGACCTAGTAAGATTTGTTTAGATTTGCTCTACGCAGAGGATATTTAAAATTCCTCTCATTAACATAAACATAATCAATACCAAAATTAGCCCAACTAGAGACTGGTAAACCATTTATTGTTAACCAAAAATGGGATTCTAATGATAAAATATTCACCATTTACCAAAGCATATTTCAAAAAAGTCTAGCTTTGTAAATATAATAGCAGCTGTGGGTGACAAGACAATTACAAAAAAAACATTGTTCAAAATCAACTTGTCATAAAAATGATGCATTTTAGTCGAGTAACTCAGTTTGTAATATCATTATTAACCTTTTGAACCCTAACAGCCGGTTTTCCAGCATTGCGTAGGGTGTGTCAGAATCTCTAAAGGCCGGAATTCCAGCATTCACATGGCTTTGTTTACAAAAGCTGTTTCTAAGTAATGTCAGAATCTCTAAAGGCCGGAATTCCAGCATTCACATGGCTTTGTTTACAAAAGCTGTTTCTAAGTAACAGCGCAAACCAATCAAATTAATTCTTGCACAGGATGTTAAACCAGAAGGTTCACTTCCATTTGAAAAAAATTTCACATATCTTTATTTACTTCCTTCGTTATAATAACAAATTTTATTAGAACGATATCGCGAAAAAATCGATATGACTCGTTCGTTGGCATGTAATAAATTATTGTGATGCAAATGAAGAATTTTATCATACTATAATTTTTCAGTATATTTGAGTCATGAAATGATGATGAACATGTGCTCAATGGATATGACACTACTGTAAATGTTTTTACGAGTTTTTAAAATCGATACGAACCTTTATAGTTTTAGCACAAATAATGGTGAAGTACTGCTTTTTTCTGTTTGATAACATTTTCTGTGGGTTGTCCAACTTTTTTACTAGTGTCTCTCCTTTTATCATTGTATTAACACTTTCACTGCCGTAGACGCATAAATGCGTTTTCCTGGGACGACTGCCGTAGATGCATTATTGCGACTTTCCCAGCAATTGCGTAGTTACCTAATTTTATTATTCGTTGACAGCATAACCCACGGTCTTTAAGACTTATGAAATTGACAGTGTTGTCCGAAGATTTGTCTATGAAATTAGATTAAAATAACGAAGCGATTTTAAACTCTTGTTTGAGAATTTCTAATTTAATAACAAACATTTTTTTGTGAGTTCATTAATTACCGCGCGCGAGTCAAAAAACAGGTAATTAGTTATGTTGATGACATTATAGCTAATTCAGATTCAGATTTTCGTGATTATACAGATAATTAAAGCAACAGCACCGTCTCTGATAGTGGTGAAAGTAATAATTTTGTAAGAGTAAGGAACATTATGGAGGATCGTTTTAGCTTCGTATCGATCGTAGCTTCACATAGCTTTGTCATGGCACAAAGTATAGATCCATTGAAGTTTTGCATAGCAATGTTGGTTAAATTGTTGGCAAATTAAAATATGTAACAAAAATACATCTAGATAGAGATTGAAATTGGAAAAAATACCGTTTACATATCATGAAGCAATATCAGCAATTTTCGGTAAAATGGCTGGCACTTGGCAGATACCCGAATTTGTACATGGTTGGCAGTGAAAGAGTTAAGGGCACAATTAGATATATTTAATAAAAGTTTAAAAACTTCGGATCGTTGAACAAATTGCTGAGGGTTACTGACATGCATTGACAAGAACGGCAAGGGTTCTAAGGGTTAAGGCTCGGATGCAGCCAATGGGTAAAGCTTGATAGTAGACACATTGGAGTAATAAAGTAACAATAGTAACAGCATATATGTATTAAGCATTAAGAAAACTAGCTACACTCACTCTGTTAGAAGGAGGAACATCATCAAATTGCACTCTCAGTTTCGTCTCCATGAATGTTGATGGATCAGTATCGGTCCACTGGAACAGAGCGATACATATTAGAGAGCAAATTGTATAAAAATACAGCAAAAGGACAATAAAAATTTGGCTGCTCACGTATACAATGCGTTGCAGTCTAATTCTGCACTTGCAATTTGCGTTGCCAGCACAAACGACAAATATAGCTTAGCAATACTTACAACAGTAGCAAGATTTTGGCCAGGTTTGACTTTGACAGACTGAATCATGAATTTATGCCTGGCTTTCTCTGGAACATCTGTATCAGCTGGCTGTCTCATAACTAAAACATGTTCAACAACAATGGTAGGTGTTCAGGATTGGATTTTCCCGACAATTATTAAATTTATTCAAGAAAATTGGGAAAAATTGGTATTTATTGGTAAATACCATGGGAAAAAGTGGTAAATAGTAATTTTGTAAAAGCACAGACAAATTTCTAAGTTGTAAAAAGAAATAATATGGGTTTGTGTTGTTTATCAACTGTTTAGGAAATTAAACGGTAAGGAATGAACCAGTTGATGGACTTGTGTCAGGTATATCACACCAATTAACACGGGTTTCACAACATAGAATAGCCAAAAAACCTACACTCATACTGCACTCGGAAGTGTTGCTCATCCCATCAACCTAAATGACAAGGATTAAATTTATTGTTACAATTAGTCTGTCATATTTCAATCAATTCAAATATTGGTTGAAAATAATTTCAATCAAAAGAAGTTTGTATCACTGCCAGCACCATCAGCAATAATAGAAAAAGGTTTCAGCGACTTTGCACTGATTCAGACGATGCTAAGAACCCGGTATGTTTTAGTTATAAATGAAAAAATAAAACTGCAAAGCTGGTGACTTGCAACAAATATTTAAATAGAGTAGTGAAGTTTAAACAACGGTAAGAAATATATTAATGAGTGATGGGTGCACAGTGTGCATCCGAAGTAGTTTGTACCGATATAATGTATTTGAGTCCATCTTGTAAACTTTATTATTGCAAATAAATAATAAACATAAATTATAACTCGATGGCTTGCTAAAATGCTTTCAGTACACTTAGTTTCGGTGGACGTAGTTTAGTTACACCCTAAAGAGACAGAAAGAGCCATAATAGTTTGAATTGCTTGCTCTAGTTCAACTTATAACATTTTTCCCCAATTATTTCAGGGTATTTATGCTAAACGATAAAACTATATTTTCTAGTGGTATTTACCATCCTGGAAAAATCCCTGTAGGTAACAGTGCCGATATTCAAGACAATTTCTATTGGCTGCGCAGATGCAGGCAGTCAAACCTACGTAATATGTCATCCTATTCTCTTGCCTTAGACCAAAATATATAATCAGATTTTGTACAAACTGAATCTTTGCAGACTTGGTTGCTGGAAGCTTTTAATACGATTTTACATGGAATATTAACAATATCTAAAACTTGTTCTTTTACAGAGTATTCATTACTGCCAATAACTGCTTTGCATGTTGCTCTATTAGCTGCTTCACTCTGGACAGCTGTGTCTTGTCTTCAAGGTCACTGATATGCACAAGGTTGTTTCACTACCTTTCGTGACAACACACAAGACCCATCTGTGTGTTTACATTTCTTTTCTTATCAATCTTAAAATGTTATCTTTCACAACACCACGAATGTTACAGAATTGAAAGCTTTAAAGCAATGAAGATTAACAGCTGAACAATTAGATGGAGTCGGTATTACTTGACAGGCTTCTTGGACTGCGGCGCATCTTTCTACTATTGTGTATTGGCATAATAACACACTAATAAAACACACTATCTAATAATAATTAAAATTTAACACAATATTTTAATAATTTTATCAAGTCAAAAATATTGATAAAACAGATCAATCGCAAGCCTCCAAGGAAAATCTTGCCAATGACAATGATGCTTTGCTTCTATAGTATGTCAAAAGGTGTTAGAGTTCGGTAAGGTCTACCACAACTAAGGAACAAACTAGCGAAAAGGTCATATAATTGTAGGCAAGGTGTAGCATAACTTGACCAACCTGAAATTGTGAGGGTTTCCCCTGGAGTAAGTGATCCACTATTGGGACGCACTGCATAACGACGTGGTGCAGTTGTCTTAACTTTAAAAGCAAGTGGTTCCTCGCATTGATTAGTTAATGACACATCTGTAGTTACAACCTCAGTAAGTGAGCCTACAATGGAGAGAATTTGCTGACATTCAAGTGCTTGTTGCCAAAAGCCTTGCATATTTTTAAATACGGTGCACCCTCAGGATACGACTACCGTGATATAAGATTTTTTCACCTTGCCATACGAATGTTATTTCATCATACAAATTCAACAAAATTTTGGCAGTCTGGCAAAATAACCAAGACACCGAAAATAGTTTCGCAATGCCTGAAAGAGACACAATGACTGTGTTCTCTTAGTTCAACAATTCTCGTGTGTAAAATGGTAATATTTTCCCTTTAAAACCAATAGCAAAGTTGGAGTGGCGATCCCTTTAATCAGGTCAGACAACTTCCTTTAATCTGTTAACAAAAATCATATTATTACAAAAACCCCATCATTCGTTTGAACTTTCTTGCCGAATTAGTTTGAAAAATGTTTTAAACAGGTTCGCTAAAGGTTATAGTGCAAGCGAAGACAGAATTTGATAAGTAATAAAATTTCAATGAAGAAAAGTTGAAACTCAGTAAATAGTTAAAAATACAGTGAAACTCGGCTCACTCGAACTTCACGGGACCGAGAGACTGTTCGAGTTATCAGAGTGTTCAAGTTATGAGAACATTGCCACAAGTGCATGTATTTATCAGTACATATACAAACTATGTATAAATCAAAAGCATAGATTGCTTGTTGCAAGTTAAGGGGCCTCTCATGTAATGTTTTAACAATTTTTATCAGAACCTATAGAGATTTTTCTATCACAGGAGATTTGTTTGTAGTTTTCAGGGGATGTGACTGCCAGGATGTTTTTATATTAAAATTGGCAAAACTTGATCACTGTTGAAACGCTCAGAGGAAAAAACATCTTTTTCTTTTGAGCGTTTTAACCAAGATCCATTTTACTTTAAGTTTACCCGAAGGTTACCTCACTTCTTGCTTTCGAAGGGCTATCCCAAAGCAGATATTTGATTAAATTTGAGTTTTGCAAACCTTTGAAAAAGTTGTTAACGAAATTATTTTGCCGACAGTGGTAGCAATGACGCCTAAGAACTACTAAAAGTTGATTTTTATCTCTATGGCTATATAGTGATATTCTAAAGCGATAACAACCGTCTCGGTAGCCTTTGGGCAAAAAACTGTTCGAATTAACGAAGTTAAGGTGGAGTTATCTAAAGCAATTTATCATAGCATGGGGAACGGACCAAAAACTCCATTCGAGTTAACCATGTGTTCGAGCTATCTGAGGGCGAGTTATCAGAGTTTCACTGTACCTACTAAAAATTAGCTTCAAATGTAAGTGTTTAGTAAGCTAAACTTATTTGAGATGAATTCAAGGGTTATGCTATATACGTACATCTGTCTTGAAAGTAAGAGCTCCCTACGGTACTTTCTTCACATGGTACATTGTTATGTTACATTTTATGGCAGATCATAATCACTAAATACAATAAAATTACTGTAGATAACTATAGCTACCAAGGTAAACATACTATTGTGTTACTAATTTTTAATATGTACAGCACTTATATAAATTTTTAACAATTTCTACCAGGGGGCATTTGCATTATATAATTACTATGATTTCTATACATTATATACTAGAAATTCCACTGTCATACAGCCCACGACCAAAGTGATATTGGAAAAAAGAAAGGGTACTGATGGTTAAGAAATGCAATATTAGCAGTCAAATGGCACTGCAGTGCAATAGGATAACTGCAATGGTAGCTGTTATGTACTGGGTGTGGGTGTTATTATATATACAACAAACAGCAATAATGAAAGAAAAGATTATATGTTTATATCTCTCCCCCTGCAATAGGAGAAATGCAATATTGGCCAATATTAGAAGTAGAATGCACTGATATTATTAAAATAACCAAGATTATTAATATAGTAATAATATAATACCAGTGCACAACTTTGTTTACATTTCAAAATGTCATAGCTAACAATATCAAAAAGTGATATTTATTATATAGATTTTTAGAAAATCTATTTAAAAATGTGTTTGGTCATGACAAACAGCAATAATGAAGGGAAAAGATTATATGTTTATATCTCTCCTCCTACAATAGGAGAAATGCAATATTAGAAGTAAAATGCACTGATATTATTAGAACAACCAATATTATTAATATAGTAATACAGTAATAATAGAAAACCAATGAACAATTTTGTTTACCTTTAAAAACGTCATAGCTAACAATATCAAGAAGTATCAAAAATAATATCCAAACTTAGTAATAGTAATACAGTAATAATAGAAAACCATTGCGCAATTTTGTTTACATTTCAAAACGTCATAGCTAACAATATCAAGAAGTATCAAGAAGAATATCCAAACTTATAATTAAATATCGTAATCTCATAAAAATCGTTAGAAAAAAATATCATCGTCATGGGATCGTCATATCCTTTACTTACACTGCGTTGGACATCAGTTAGAATACCAAAGTACTCAAATGTGTCTGAAATGTCAGTTAATTTGAAATCGGCAAAAATGAAACGATTTCAGTACTCCTACGTTAATCACCGAAACCTTTGACAATGCTATAGAATGGTGAAAAGTGCACGTTATTTTTTCGTGAAATGCGCACGATTTAATCATTCTATTCTTTGTCGCTCGGCGTTTCAATTTCCGGTCTTAACTTTTATAAAAGTGAGGCTCGACAAGTTTCAATAACGATTTTCGTCTAAATAAATCTGTCTATTTGTGTATAATCCGATCAGATGGGTAAGTTTTAAAACAATACCGACGGTTTACAAAAACTTGGTAACATATTTAAATAGGTTTAAATGTGTTTTGTATCGTAATTATACTTTAACGACTTTACAAAACGATGCTTGAATTTGTTGATGAAATTTCTGGACAAGGGTTCGTCTCATTGTTGATGAATAATTTTCGTAAGTTGTGTGCACATGCATTTATCATAAAAACTCCCATACTTTGCTCCGCTCGTTTGGTCGTGGGATGATAGTATGATTTCCCTACATATGAATTTTTCACCATGCGATGCAAACCCTGAAGCAAATCAAATTTGTATCCTGAGGGTGCACTGCATATGGAAGACAAATACCATCATTTCTATCACATTATTTACAGTGGTGTGAAAAATAAACAGACCTCCCTAGAATTTTGACTAATTTCAATAGCTAGGATATAATAGTTGCTAGCCAATTTTTTCAAGTTGCATTTATTATATATCAAAATGAAGCTTTGAGTCTCTTATATTCAGATATGTTATTAAAAGCACATTTGAAGTAGTTTACCACTTAAAATGCAGACTTGTGCTGCTTGCTAGTACAGAAACTGAGTCCACTCCTATAGTAAGTTGGTAACTTCGAAGAATGTTTTTTTATTCAGCAAAACATACAGACATGAGTATTGTTAAAGACAACGTCTTTGATCTAAGTAATATCACTGCTTTAAGTTTGAATGCAAATAAAATACAAGTTTAACTTGTTAAAAATAATTGCTCGCTTTGACTCTCTAAAACTCCTCTAGCATTATTATTTCAAGTTAAAATTACCGTACTTTTCGGACTATAAACCGCATATGCTTTATTTTCCAAAATACGACAATAAAACAATACATAGGCACCACCTTTGTATAGGCCGCAGAACTCAGTACGGTGCTTTTTAACACGGCAGCAACTTTCCTGTTTAAAACGGAACAGTGTCTAATGGCACAGTTTCGCATTAATCGACGCTTTCTAACCTAGTGTCTAACGGAACAGTACCGTTAGGCACTGTTTCGTGCAGTAATACTTCAACTTACGAGTGCTCCAACGTCTGATAAACTTGAGATAAGAGTCAGCTTTTAAGCAAGTTTTAGCACTAACATACGAGCAATGTTTGAATGCTTGCCGATCAGTCTATATCATTAGCAACAAGCTTGTTTTTATGGAGACCAAATCTTAGTGGTCTATCTAAGCGAAAGCTAAGTAATCATGGGTAAACTAACATCGGCTTCCGGCCACAAAGAGAAGGTAACCTGAGCCGATAAATCCGGCTTGCAGTAGTGAAAGAGTTGAGCTCAAAAACGAACAGTTAATCGCAGCCATCACAAAACCGTCGCAGGTTGTAATCCCTCGCAAAACGGCTCAAATCTAACGTAGTTGAACTCAATGTGCTTCTGTTTACACTTTCATACAACCTCATTCGTCGAAATAAATAAGCTTTTTCCTAAATAAACTTAATGCATTCAATAAAATCATGTCTACTGTCTATTTCATTATCATTGTAGCGCTGTCACTGAGCACTGATATCTCAAAACCTAGTCTAAAAATCAGTTTAATTTTTTAACCTTAGCTCAATGGGGTGCATATCATCCTCTGATAAACACGAGGAGCCTGTTAGTCACCTGTGATGATCGGAAAATGCTGCAGAAATTGTTCGCGCCATTTGGTGAGAAATATGTCTCACATGATCAGATTAGATCAAGCTGAAACCAAATTGTAAAGTAGCGAGCATCCATATTTTATAAGGGCTTTCCAGTGGAACCTGAAGTGTTTGTCATAAACTAGTGCTACGAAACATTTTACATTGAGCCTTTTATTGGCCTATCATTTCACGTGATAACATCACGTGTCAAAACAATAACCACGTCGAGTTGAGTACATCGTCAAATAAAGGGATTCCAAACTGTTTATAACTGTTCGTTTTTTGCTTTTAAGAGCTTTTAATCACATTCTCACATATTTTGAACCTACAACACAGCAGAGTGAGACATGGTGACCCTTTTGATACCAAATAACTGTAATGTAAATTTTGTTGCAAGTCAACCTTCAAGCTTTCTTTTGATGTGTACTTTGTATGAGTTCTACACAACAAGAGTTTAATGAGTGATTTAATCACCTCGAGTGCTAAACAGTAACAATGATTCTTACAGTCTTACAGGGTGATCTATTTACTTTTCACACCGCCTGTACAAGCCACTATGCGACTTGATCATAGTCGCATAGTGGTTGTACACTACCCTAGGACACTTATGTATTCGCGGCATCTAACTTTCGCATTTTCGCGGTGTCATCCTCTCGCGAAAGTTTCATGTGCGAAACTAAACTATCATAACAAACGAGCGAAAAAGCGAAACTAAATAGCTTTGTTCATTGATACTGTATAATTGAATTTTATAGCGACATTTATTTTAACGTTTTTAACGACCACTATAGCCTCGTTAAAATATAAACCGACAAAATAATTTGACTGTCAAAATTTATTACGTTATTATTTTGCAATTATTTAGGATTATTTTCCCATTAGGAATGATTTATAGTGATAGGAATTTGATGTCAATGCACATGCATTAGTTAGCGTTATCATTTGCTGGTGACATCAATCAATGCAGTGAGCACCGTGTGTTGAAAGAAAATAAGACACATGCACTGACACTCGCAGTACAGTGGTGTGCATAAACTTGGAATCACATTGTTTTGTTCACTCTATATCGAATGGATCTTCCATTTGCTTTCTATTTTCCCCGCCAATTATGATGCCATGCCAGATATTATATATCAATCTGATCAGCAGAAGATGTGCTTTCAAACAATGCATTGATCCAATGGCAGTCTTAAACCCACCTACTCTGCTGGACGACCCAAGAAGACGACTGTCCGTGAAGATCGGTACCTGGTACGAAGATCCCTCGCTGACAGACATCTGAACAGTACTCAACTTTGTAAGGAGATCAAGGACAACAGAGATATTGAGATTCACCCCAGTACAGTGCGAAGAAGACTGCTTGCAAATGGTTTGAAAGGCTGCAAGGCAAGGCGCAAGCCTTTAGTTTCTGAGAAACAGCGAAAGCGTCGTCTAGAGTGGGCTAAAGATAAACGGTTCTGGACAACAGCCCAATGGCAAAGAGTCTTGTTCAGTGATGAGTCAACATTTACCATCCAAAACCACTCTGGAAATTGTTGTGAGGAGACGACCTGGAGAGGAGTACAGCCCGGCTTGTACGCTACCAACCATCAAGCACCCTACTGGAGTCATGGTATGGGGTTGCATGACAGCTTTTGGTGTGGGAAGACTCTCCATTTGTGAAAGCATGATGAATGGAGACAAATACATCAAGACCATGGAAGATGTCATGCTTCCAAGTGCTCGGAGCCTGTTCACCAGCAACGAGCAACCCTGGTACTACCAGGATGACAATGCACCCTGCCACCGTGCCAAGAGAGTCAAGGAGTGGATGACCAGAAGTAATGTGAGGGTAATAGACTGGCCAGCACAAAGCTCTGACCTGAATCCCATTGAAAATCTTTGGCAGCGTATTGGTGTGATAGTCAGCAAAGATAAACCAAAGACAAAACAGTAGCTCATAGAGAAGATTATTTATGCTTGGCATCACATCATCACTCCTGAAGAGCTCAGAAAGTTGGTAAACAGCATGCCTCGACGGTGTCAGATGGTGATCAAGAACAAGGGCTGGCCAATAAAATACTAATGCTCAGCTCAAGACACCTTACCAGTCCTTCTGAAAACCAACAATAACCCAACGGCCCTTTTCAGGGCCACCAATTTGTATAAAAGAGTTTGTTTGTATCCTATTTTATCAATTTTCACTAACAACATTCATAGCCTGCAATAAGTCTGCCTTTCGGTAGATCCACCCCCAGCGATGAAAATCTGAGAATATTTTTGAATATTTGGCATCATCTTGTTCTTCAGAATTTTCCCTTTCAAATGATATATATATATATTGATGGGGTTGAGGCACTTAACTCCAAAGAATTTCTTAGACAACAGCATATAAACATACATATTTGAAGATTTAACTGGTGATTCCAAGTTTATGCACACCACTGTACTACACAAGCAGCATGGCTCTGAAAAGGTTTGGATTCACCACTGACACCTCTTCAATAACTTGTAATTTTTTGAGATTTGTTTTGTTTTAAGTGATGTGACTGACGAGACGTTTTTAAATTAAAATAGGCAAAACATGACCGCAGTTAATACGCTCAGAAAAAAACATCTTTCCCTTTTGAGCGTTTTAACAAAGATCAATTTTGCGGATTTAATTTTAAGTTCATTCGGAGGCTTTTACGCTTTCGATGGGACACGGCCAAGCGGGTGATTGATAAAACTTAATCTTTTGCAAACCTTTATAAAAGTCGTTAACAAAAATATTTTGCCTCTGATGATGATAATAATGATGCCTAAGAACTACTAGAAGTTGATGTTTGTCTCTATGGCTTGGAATGAAGTGACATTCTACAGCGATAAAAACCGCGTCCATGGCCGTTGGGCAAATAACTTTTCGAATAAAGGATGTTGAGGTCAAGTTATCTGAAGGAATTTATCATTGCGTTGGAACTGACCAAACAAATCCGTTTGAGTTGACCTTGTGTTTGAGATGAAATGTTACATTTTATCTGAGGGCGAGTTTTTCGAGTTGGACTGTACTTACCGTAAAAAATTCCCAAAAAGTTGGGGCGGCTCAGCCGGCCAGCTGCCCCAGTGAAAACTGGCCTGTTGATAGTCCAAGAAACAAATGGCAGCAAGCGATCAAATTGCATTATCGACCTTGCCCACACCATTCTACCTGCGGTTCACAATTACAAACTAGTCGCAAATTGAAATTTTTTTTATCGGTGAACCGAACCTGAGGAATATAATCATGTTTGTTCCACTGCATTTATTTTCACATCACTATATTTTCGCACTCATCAGAGCTGCGAAATTAAGTTGCTTCGAATTTTACTCTGTGAGCTACTCACGAAACTAAATACTAGCAAAATATAAGTGTCCTAGGGTATGCGACTATGATTCCATGAACTTACACATAGAATTAAAAACCTTATAAGATTTTTAATTCTATGTGTAAACACTTGAGTGATGAATTTTGACAGCCTTTATCCCAGATAATTCTTTTAAACATTCACTGTCCATGTCTAAAAAGGCAATATTCGTACAGACAATAGATTAGGTTTCCTTACATAATTTTATACAATCCAGGATCTTGTCACGACTAGCAGATAGCTAACCTAAGCTTGTGAAATTGTACAAAAATTTAATGATTCTCACCAAATTTGCTAGTGAGCATTATGACAAAAAGTGGCCCAACTACTAACTACTTTGAAAACTTTTGGATCCATTATTAAAAAGTCAGCGTCTGGGGAAATCTTTTTAAATTGTATATTATAAAGGTAAAAATATTGCTAGCGCAACAGATAATCAATATAATTTTTTACTAAGGTTAAGCAAAGATATTGTGAATAACTCGGAATATATTTTACTCGTAGTTAATAAATTGGATGATTAAAAAGAGAAATTCAGCTTTATTAGCGAAAGCAATTATGCGTCAGACTGCTTAGCTGTATTAGTGCGATAAGTCATAGAAAATGGCCACCTAAAATAACTCTGAAAATAACACTGATACGAAAAGTCACCGCATGCTTTGCAAAGAGGGGTTGAAAGTTCTAATCCGCTACAAAAGCAAATTAGTGGAAGGTAAGAGCAACTTATAGTTCCTGTGTCACAAAAAGGTGGAGGCTGCTAACAAAAAACCCACATACTTTTAAGTGACAACAATATGATGTGGAAGAGAGCCAAGCTGCTAATAAGAAGCGTTTGGTCAGATTTCTAGCAGAGACAATGATAAATTCGCAAGTCAAGCCCTCCACTACTCTACGCAAGAGTACTTATAATTTATTAGACTGTTACGGCCTATATACTCTGGGAGTCCCATATCCAGGAGAGTATAATAATCTGCTATAAAGGAGAGTAGTAATATACAATTGCTAAAAGATAGACGAAAGGAATTAAGAGTGAATTTGTTTTGCAAAGCTACAGCCAGTGGGGTGATTAAAGATACATATAAGCAAGAGCCCGAACAAATCTATAATACTCGTCAAGAGGGAGGGTTGTGTGTACCATCAATAAAAACCAAAGCTTATTTTAATTCTTTCTGGCCTAGAACCACTCGAGAAATCAGAGATGGAATTTGATAATTTCGGCACACCCTTTTTGGCACCTTTTGGCCCGGGGACATTGTAATCAATGTTGTATTTATATCATTGTAAATATTTTGTATATGGCATTTGATTCATTTTCTTTTTTTTTTTTTTTTTTTTTTTTTTGATTCACATAGCAGTATTAGAAATAAATATTATATGATGTAAATATGAAATATCGAAGGAATATTGTTGCAATACTCTTTAGATACAAATACAAGCCGAAAGCAAAATTAAAAACACTGAAAAAAGGGAAGAAGGGGAAGAGAGAGGAAAGAAAGGAGGAAGGGAAGGGAAAATTTTTGCTGGTATACTGTTTAAAACAAAGAGTTCCCACGTATTTTGCCTCCTGCGTGAGGCTTTCAGTGGGAAAAACCCGATCCGATCCGATCCAAAGTGGCTCAAAAGGGTGTTGCAGAAACTACGCTCATCTATCAATGGTTAAAACAAGTTTCAACTGTCATGTTCAAGTCAGGTTAAACAGATTGTAGTCATGTTGCGTTCAATATTTGGTTGTCAGTCAGTGTGAGATCTGAGCAATCCAAAACCTACCAAGGCAAAAATTTTCAAATCTAGATGTTTCAACATTCTACCGCATGTTTGCGTTCGAGGCGAATAGATTCAGGCCCAACATCAGCCCCACTGAAAATGTTCAGTCAACATATCTAAAGTACAGCTTCACAAACGAGTAAAGATTTTAGTAACGCATCTAACTGAAGAATTTGAAAGAGAACCAACTTTTATGTTACACAATGTGTCAATGACCCTAGTTGATTTATAATTCATCGCACGCCGACAATTTTTACTAATATTTTATGTATATAAACGAGGCCGTCTCACCAAAGGACTAAAAAATATTGAGGCATTAGTTACACCACTACTACACCTTTAAACTGTATGATATCTTCCGGCTGGACTTTGAGAGCCATGTCCAGCGCTAATTAAGGCCAAAAGCCCGCCGAAAGTTTAAAATGAGCTTCCTGGAAAAATGTTTGCCATTAAATCTTCGTAACAATGTGGTGGTGAAAAATTCAAGATTGTGAGTACTTTTACGTTTTAAAATTTTATATTTTGATAAAAATATTTTAATAAAAAATTTGTAAAATTTTTCTAAAAAATAATAATATTATTCAAGGTTTTGCTTTAAGTTTTAACTTTCTTATTGATCGCACCCTTCGTAAACAACATGGAGACTAGTGCGAAGTCGCCTAGACAATCTTCAATTCATGGTCCTATTCCGAGATATAGGAAGCTCTACGAAGGAGAAAGATGGCAACCCGGTCCAAACGACGAATGGAATCCGGATTTGCCATACGGTGGAAAAGTTTATTTGGCTAGAAAGAAAAAAGCACAAACATGGTTTATGACCATCGTTGAGGTAGATCTTACGCCCAAGTCAGCTTTTATGATATCCTCAAATACATCTTTTATAATTTCCAATTAGAGTGTGTTTTTGACAAAAAACGTTTTCAAGTTATTTTTAGTCTCATATATATAAAACTTCAAAGCTGTCTAGTGTAGTTGTCGTCGCGTGAGAGTGTAGTTTTCAAATACACTGACTAGATACAAATAGCTTGCACGCAGTGTACATTTATGTTATCTAAAATTTATTGTGCTTTGATTTTCATTTTAAATGCAAATAAAAAATTTTTAATTTGCAAAAAAGATTGTCAGTGAGAAGCATTTTTGTACTTTCCAAATTTTAACCTGTTGCTGCAAGCGTTGAATTGTGTTGAGTTGTGAATATGGCATTTTATCATTGTTTCATTATTTACATTATGTATTTAGTTACAAAAATATTTTTTCTAGAGCTCTTCAAGTTTGAATAATATCTTTAATTTTTAGGCACTTTTCATTTTGGGAGTGGCAGCGTTCATGTTCTATGCATACTACTACATGGACAACATGCATTTTCACTCGCTCAGACTAGTGGCTAATGTTGCTAATGCACCAAATGCGCAGCATTTTCTCGGCCAGCGTTATCTCAATGGTAAGTGTGTAATTTGTTTTTTTGTACTTATATTAATCACCATTAGAATACATTATTCACAAAAAGACGGCTTACCTTCATCAAGTGCTAGCTATATTTTCTTTTTGTTCATTCTATTTTATCATCTTAATTTGTTATTTGTTGATTATTGCTCATGTATATAATGCTATACTTTTTTGTTGTGTGCCATTTTTTATGTTATTTTGTTACAGAATCATTTGTTTGAGATATGATATGAGTTACACACTAACAATGATACAAGCTTATTTTGGTTGCAAGCTTAATGTTGTGGATTTGTCGTTTCGTCTCTTTCTATCTTCATCTTTGTTTGGTAAGTTTTCCTTTCAACTCTTGGTTGGTTTTTGTATAGATACCCGCGTTTCCTATAATTATTATTCGTTGATTGAACATCCTGCTTTGACGTCATATTAGAAATATAAGCTAAGAGATACTACTTATCATATTAAAAAAACTATTTGCTCACAAAGCCAATGGCATTTGTTTGATTAATATTAAACATTTGGATGTATAGTGGACCCCTGCCATACGACATTAATTCATTCTCATGTTGGACTCGTAAGGCGAAAATGTCATATGAATGGCATAGGAATCTATAGTAATTATCTAATGCAAACCCCCAGTGAAAACATCAAAATTTTATATGCGTTCTTTACATATTAGAAATTAGTAATAAAATAGTAACGTTAGTAACATATTTCGTTATTATCATCTGCAATTTAGCTTACTAAACACAAACACTTATAAATTAGCTTTAATATTTTACTAAAATTAACTTTAATTTCGTCATCGTCTTAATTTTTTCATTTCTTATCTGTTTCCAGCTAGGCACTTTTTCTTTGCTTTCGCTATAAATTTTAGCTGACCGTATTAAAACCTTTTTTAAACTAATTCAACAAGAAAGACCGAGCGATGCTGTTCAGATTTGAATTTCAAAGAAAATTTTGTTGATGCCATGTGGTGAGGAGAACGCCGTAATGAGGGGCCAGAAAAACCGTCGAATTCCACTTCGTAACCGAAGGTCTACTGTAGTTCTAAATGCTTTCAAACAGTGAATTGAAATGCAATAATAAATCTTTACAAATTCTTTTTTTTTCAATGCACATAATTGACTTTACTATTTTTTGTTTTAGTTTTTTATCTCAAACGGCATTGAAAAGTGTAAATAAAATTAATATCTATCCAAGTGTCCTTTTAATGGGTGATTATTATATTATAGTTAAAATAATGATATAATATATGAATAGTATAGTTATATATAATATATATAATTATACTATGTATAGTGTTTTTAGTAGAATCTCATGTCGTAACATATACATTTCTTTCTATTATTTTTACATGTACTCGGTATATCAACAGTTACACACAAAAAAGAAAATACTTCCGTGGGTGCCTTAGCACTCTAAATGTAATTAGGTGCACCTACTGTTGTGAGGTTTTATTAGTAATGTTACCATTCTTAGCGCAGGCGCCGGTGTCTCATGACAGCCATAGTATCATTTTTAACCTTTATACTGTTTCTGCTGTATGCACCTTTTATGTGTATGGTAGCAAGCTTCACATCTACCTTAACAACCTGGTGGATTGTGAAAAGTGTTGCTAAAGATCTATCGAGGACAGCTGCCAAACAAACTGTGCAGGCATTCTATTTGCAGATTACAATAAAGATGCAGATGCTTTTTTGCAGGTTTCAATAAGATTTGCATAACTTATTGTTGTTTTATCGTCATTTTTCCAATTACTGTAACAAGACTGAATGAAGTTTGAATTGTAACAAGAATTTTTTCTACAGGTGAGGGAGTGGCTAAAGATCACAAAGTTGCCATGCAGTATTTCAAGTGAGTAGTCATATCATGAAGCGTGACCACAACTCTTATCGTAGTCCGCTATGTGTTTGTTGAACAAAAATTGCTCATATTACATGTAGTAGTTGCCAAATATTACATGTAGCATTCAGATAATAGCCGTACTAGTCAGAATTTGTCATTGTACAACATTAAAGGCCTTTACATGGCCTTTACTTGTGCAACATGGCCTTTACATGTGTAATTACATTAATTACACATGTAAAGGCCATGGAGATTAATATTATAAATAACATTATAAATTGGTAGTTTGCTCCCTTTATTGACTGTCGCTTATTACTTTTCTACTAGTTGTTGCTGGAAAGGATTGTTGTGTCGCTAGAAAATAATTTATGAGAGTTGTCTGCTTTCTTTGTGTGACAAAATTATGTTTTATTTTATCCTCTTGATTAGGTTTCTTTGTTTTTAAGCAATTTTTGCTTCCATTTCTTATTTCGGTTTTCCTTGCGTAACCAATATTATAAACGTCTTTCCAATTGTAATCCAATTTTGCAAATTTATAATATAATTGCTTACAGCCATCTATTCTTTGTTAATCATTGAATTGTTGACCTTCAAAAATTGTTATTCTAGTTTAGTGTTCGATACTTACATGCCTGTCCATATGACTTTCATATCAAAATGTGTCTGTAACAGGAGTTGTCTGCACCATTGAATTCTGCCATAATTCGTAGGGCATTTGTAGTTTACTTTGTATTTTTATAGCTTTTGAGTCTCACTTTGGATTTGAATTGTGTGGCGCATTGAACTTGTAAAGAATTATGAGTTTTGGATAAATTAAGGAGTATTGGTTTTGCAATCAATTATTGTAAACAACCATTCCAACAACCATGTTACTATGCTAGCCTCACCTTAGAGCGGAACAGTTCAGAATGCCTTAGGCATAATCGATCAGCTTATTATGGCTTTTTGTGGAAGTATGTGTAATATTTGATGATCAATAGCAATTAGAGAGAAACTTTGTCTTGATATTTTTCGCACAACAATTTCCTAGTTGAATACTCTATCAGGCTTTGGTTTTGCAAAACAACTAGTTACAGATTTTTCCTGCGGCAACTTCAAGTTGTGTTGGTTATAAACTTAATTCTAATCCTCTCTTAAAGGGTCACTCACATTAAATTCTAAAAGTTGCTATCAGAAAGTATAAATATTTTTCTATCATTTGAGATTTTGTTTGTTGTTCTGGTGATGAGACTGCTGGCACTTCAAGATTAAAATCAGCAAACTTCGTCGCAGTTAAATTGCTCAGAAGAAAAAGACGTGCGCCGATGACCCCAAAAATGATGTCAATAGTCGTGCATATTGCTTATAAGTGATAGAGACACGGTCTCATCATTGTCGGGTACTCATATGTTTACACGCCATTTAGAGGAAAGCGTTAGGAGTCTAATTTTAACCAACCTGTCGTTAAATCATTTGCGACCTCTATAACAATATATTGTATCTGAGGCTATATTTGAAATTTAATCCAGCAATCATGAGCAAATACAATATATGTCAATAGAGACGCGTAACACTGCAACTTGAACGTATTAGCTGATGTCATAATGATAGCGACAAAAAGAAAGTGCGACTATCGACATAATCTTCGAGGAAGAATGTTCTTCTGAGCATTGTATTTGCGATCAAGTTTTGTCAATTTTAATCTTGAAACATTCTGACAGTCAGATCACGTGGAACAACAAATAAAATATCTAATGATAAAAAAATATCTATACTTTCTGATAGCATCTTTTCAAATTTAATGTGAGAGACCCTTTAAGAGAAATAGTCAAACCCTTTATGTTGTTGCATCAGCAGGACTTCGTAACCTTTGATTGATGGAAACTAACTTATGATGACCTGCCAGCTTGCCACATCGCTTCAGATGTACAGACACTTCCAGTATTTCCTTACATTTACCTGATCTGTTTATTTAGAATGGCAGCGGACCAAGGTCACCCTCATGCCTCACATAACCTCGCTGTCGGGCATCTCAAGGGCATGCATAAGCTCCCAAGTGGGTGAGTAACTGCTTTGCCAGTATTCTTCACATTTTGGCTGTTTTTAATTTGGATGAGTGTTTTTATTGCGTGCTTTTTGTTGATAGTATTTCAACTTGTGCTATTGTAGTCCAGTTTTATATATCATATACAGTCAGTTAATTGCCTCGTTAATTCAGTTTTTCCTCTTTTTTCCCAAGTTATATTCAGCTCTATCACTCACTCGTTTAGTGAATTCAACAAATTATCAAAGGTGATTGTTATTCCCGAAAGTGTAAAATAATGTAAACCTGTTTGCTGTTCAATTCACATTTTCTGCTATCAAACTGCTCTTTGACCGCTTTCAACTATAATCTTGTGTGGATTATGAATTATTTGTTGGTTTGGTTAATAACGAGAGCAGCCAACTCCTTCCTTTGGTACTGAGTGCCTCTCACATATTATGTCAGGAGTGTTGTTTCCGTGTTGTCACTGGTTTTACTTATACTGTACTTGTAACTACAATGAGTAATTGTCAGTATTGTTTTAGTGAGTTGTTCGTCTCACCTTCTAGAATGCACTTACACTTAATGTTAGTTGATTTTATCAGAAAGTATTGGTATTCTACATAGATATATATACCTCTATAGGTCATATGTATCTATATACATAGATCTATATAGGTATATATATCTATGGTATTCTATCATTTGTGATTATTTTGATGTTTGATATGATCAGACTGCCAGGATGTTTCAAGATTAAAATCAACAAAATCTAATCGTCATTAGAACACTGAGATCAATTCTGAGCGTTCTCAGAATGCTTTCTCTTTCAATCAAAGAGAAAGCATAATTATGATGTTTTTAGTTGCAAAGAGACTGACAGAAAAGAGACCCGTAACGCTGCAACTTGAACATAATAGCTGATATCAACTATAGCAATGATAGCAACTATAGCAATGATAGCAACTATAGCAATGATATCAACTATAGCAATGATAGCAACTAGTGACATCATTTCGCACAAATTTTTTTCCGAGTGTTTCAACCATGACCAAGTATTGTTGATTTTCATTATTGAAACATTCTGGTCGTCAGACCACCTCAAACACCAGAAGCAATTGTAAATGATAAATAATGCCGCTACATTCTCATAAACTCTACTAAAATTATGTGTAAGTTAATCTTTAAAGTAAGTAATAATCATCAGTTTGTCACCGGCTTCATTCGTCTTGGCCAGTTCTTAGTACTGATTCATTCGCTAGTAGCATATGATGGGATCTAATTACCTTCAACCTGTTACAGTAGTATGACTAGCTGGCTATTCATAATATTTCTTTTGGATTTGAGACAAATTGCTCACTGCAACTAAAATTTAAACAAATAGACGATTCTTAACAACCATATTTGGGTGGATCACGTGTAATCCATCGCCCAGGTGAAGCAAGGGCTGTTTTGAATCAACTGATAGCAGATCATGTTGGCTCCGGAGTGATTGCACAACAATTTGTTCATTTCTCTATGCTTATCATATGGCTGTTCCTGATTTAAACTTTAGGCTGATGGATAAACATTTTATATGTATATTAACAGAAAAACCCAACGTTGATTGAGTCACTTCTATGAAATTGGCATGTGGTTTACTTTTTAACTTTATTTATCCGCTGGTGATTTTCTCTCGACTGCAAATCTTTTCTTTTGCCACATTTATTAGCTCCTTTGAAAACTCGCTGTCATTTTCAATTAACAGCAAAATCACTGGATGTACTTTTAAAGAATGTTGCCCTGTTTTATGAAAAACTATAGATGAAGCTCACAATATGTACCCTTCAAAAAACGTCTAGATGTATTCTGAAGACTTGAGAATTTGAAATATGTATTTTACCTTATGGAAGAGGGCACAAGTATTATGAGCTTTAGAAAGGTGGCTGATTGGCTCAGATGGTTAGAGTGTCTAATAAGTCGGGTGTCATGGGTTCAAGTCTCATATTGGACAACATTATTAGTCATCTTAGTACGTAATTGCATATAGCAACATTTTCTTTCAAAGTGTTTTTGCTTTTGAAACCCTTTACAGGTGGTGACCTCAAAATCCTTTTGTTCCTGAAACCTGGAAGAGTATCGACGAAATTCGCATGCCAATTTTCAGACCGTATTAAATTAGAACTTCGTTTCTCTGAGGGACAAACAAACAGACAAACGAGGACAAATTATATATAAGATGTGAAGTGTTAACTTTTTGTTTGCACCTTGAAGTTGATTTAAGTGGTCAATGCCTAAAATAAACAAATACTACGTTAAAGTTTATTGTTTAAAGATTTGAATCAAATACCTACATTCATTACAATTTTGCAAGAGATATGACTACAAAAGTTGATTTTTTAATTTAGGCCTACTTGGTGTATGTCTCATGTTTGGCTGAGTAACACATAAGCCAATAATCCAGCAGTCTTTATTACAAATCTGCTCATCTGACCCTTACAAGTGTCTATATCAACTGGTAAGGAACTTACACCCTAATCACCAAATTTTACTTTTCATAAAATTATTCTGTTTTGATTGTTAATCAGAAAACAATCTAACCGTCAGCAATTTTGGTTTTATTTAATTGCTAACAATGATCTGTTCTGACGTCAAAGATCTTTGATGACAATTTTACATACAAAGATTACTGTTATTAAAAAGGTTACCAAGATAGAATTTTTTTTACGTTGTGAACAATTTAGTTATAAGCAATCCGAAGCTAAGGTAATATTTTTACATGTTGCCGCCAGTACGCTAAACATTTCCTAAGGTTGAACAAACTTTGTGTTTGATTGGTTAGCTTGTCAACATAGCTCAGGGATGTGACCAAAAGCAACTAATGTTATTTGTCTCTCACAATTTGTTATTTAGTAGTTTTGTGTTCAAGCGTACAAATACCCTAGTCTATCGAATTTGATACTTCTGTAAGATATAAGACAAGGGTCGAAATTGTTGAACGAAAAGTGGCTAAAATTACCCACTAGAATTTTCACCTTGTCATTGCTTCTTTGCATAAAAATTTGGAAAATTATGAATCACTATCTAGGTTAGAAATTTCTCGGATCTTAAATATATATAGCCTGAATGATTCTTCCCTTCTCTCTCATCAGAGAATTCCCAGACATTTTAATCATAAGAGACATCACGAATTAGCAGAAATTCATAGATTGTCATGCTGATTGCTGGCAAAATCAGCGCTGCTTCCACTAATAAAAATATGTTTTGAAAGGCCCCACAGATGAGTGATCATTCCCAAAGATATCCATATTTGCTATAATAGTATTGTTTTATTGCAACAACAAGCAATCGTTTTTGTTGCATGTTGGCTGACGCAGACCTTGGTTAAAGTCTAATAGTAGAATATCTCCGGCCTATCTAGTTTCAATGAAAGTTCATGAAGGCTTATTAGTATGTATCGACTTGGCTGGACAACGAGGTAGATAAGACAACTCTGGATCGCTCTCTTGGATTACTAGCTTGTTAACTACGCATAAATTTGGCTTTCTCCTGTTTTCTTGTTAGGCTTATGTAAAGTTTTGTTCCATAAAATGTTCCAGAATGTAATACTAGGTTCTAGGTATGCTATACTACAGATGAAACAATATTTATGAGTGGAAAAGAATGTCTCACGGACAGCGTGTGATAATACTTTAGTTTGGCGAGGTGTGTTTGTCCGCATGCATTCATAATCAACCTCAGCTAATGCAGTCAGGCCAAATGTTGTAATCAGTTACTGTATGTAGTATATAATTGTTACTTGTTTTTGGCACCAACGATCTAATACTGTCCATGGATAAACATCTATTAAGTGTTTCTACAGAATATCTGGATATTTTGTACAAACACTTGCTACAAAACTAAAATGTACAAAATATTTTGATATTTTGTAACATAAATTTTATTTTCTAGTAGCGGAATGTCCGATACTAGCTCATTGGTATAAGTATCCTCATATCAGTCTGCCAGTCTGGTAATGACTGCATACATTTTGGCTTAATCCATGATCCCAGCCTCCATTTCTTGCCATCCTTCGCAAGTTTTTGCCATCCATACAAACTTTTTTCATATTCCTTTTCATGATGTCTGAAATTCTCGATCATAGGCCCTTCTCTGATTGCAAAGGATTAAATATTACATGTTTACAAATGGCTGTTCATTAAACCTAGCTAATAGGTAAATATTGTGTGTTGCCAGCTTAGATGACTCGTACCAGTAATATCGGGTAATGTTAATTCAAACCATAATTTTATACGCATTGATGGTGTTCATGTCAGGAATCTGAACTGATAGGTTTGTATTTGGTATACCAGGAGCAATCAGTCATCACTGCACTCATTTTGGGTTTGCACAAGAATAATGAAATGTTCAAAAACTGCAAAGCAAAGGTTCTGTTGTTATTATCGTTGTTTTTATGTTTTGCTCATCCGCAGCGTATTGTTCCATGTATTTGTTCAAATCGCTCTTCTACCCCTAATCATTGCACAATACTAACAAACAGGTGTTATCAGCCTTATTTACTTAGTTAGCACCTGACTCCAAAGTTCTAGCAAAACGATTATTTCCTTCTCTATCATCAGAGAATTCCTAGACATTTTATCATGTGAGACACCAAGAATTAGGAGAAAGTCACGGGTTGTCACGCGGGGGAGTTTGCTGATTGCTGGTAGAACAACCTACGCTGCTCCCACTAATAAAAACATGTTTTCAAAGGCCCCACGGTTGAGTGGTTAGAAAAGTTAGTTGGTGTCAGCTGAGAGAGGGCTGAGCCCTCACTGATGAATAGGTAAATTTCCTTAAGCCGTTTACTAGTTGCTGCTCTGTCATTATCCAGGCACCGGAGTGGATGTGCCAGACTATATGCAAAACGTTATGCAACGACTGTGTGTGGTAGGTCTACATGACTGGGCACGTATAAAATTACTGGTATAAAACTCCTTACTCTCGCCGTGTTCCGTCAGTTTAATTCTATGCGTGCCTTAAATTAGCTTTGATCATGATTGAAATGAAATGTTTAATAATAGCGCCGCGCGTTCGTGTGTTATTGCTTCAAGATTGGGTTTTTCGCTATTGCCGATTAATTTATTATTGTAATATCTTATTTAAAATTGATTGCTCGTAATATTTATTGTAAAAAATGTTAAATCAGAGAACGAATTGCGGTATATCTGCAGTAAATTCATAAACCTTGTTCGGCACTCTTCTGGTTCTTACAAGCATAGCGCTATATTCTATTTGTTATCAAGTCTGGAGATTATCTCTTCATGCAGGTTCATTATAACCACTAGAGTTATATGCTACGAATTTTTGAGCTTCGAAGTTGTGGTTTTGATCGTAGGAATGAGGAGGACAAATTTACATGATACGTAGGAGTGGTCACACCACTCGCAATTATTCGTAGCTGATGAGTTTACTTGCTACGAAGAAATTGTCGTACCACTCTGCATTTTCTATATTAGTCTGTTGCGCTTTTATATACAATTTATATCGCGACTGGCACTCCTAAAATGTGTCTACGGTCAAACGTCAATGTCAAAGCGTGTAAGAAATTTTTCTTTAAATTTCGGAGTTAATATCTTTTATATTGAAGATAGTATTTTTAAAACATTTGCATTAAAAACAGAGATGATGTAAGGACGTCACTAATGAAAATGATGAAAATCCAACCTCCGATCGCAAAGATTTGTGTAATAATACGAATATCGATGTTTACATGATACGCATTACTTCGTAGTTGCTACGATGTTTTCAAAAATACCCCCCTTGAAACGGAGGTTTGAATCGCTTTGAAGATATAAAGATTCAACGTTTTGAACCATTTAAATGCTACAAATATGACAAAAGTTCGTAGCATGTAACACAAGGGAAGGTTGGCTATAGTAAACTATAGTTATAATTAACCATGTCTATAGCAACTCTTGTTTATATCAAACCTTGGCTATAGTGAACCATGGCTATCGTAAACATGACTATAGCAAGCTTTTTAGGCGTCTCACTAGACTTTGATGCAATCATACTCCACAGCAGATTAAATTTATTGATATTACCTTCTTGTTGCCCACCCTAAATGACTACCTCCAACAGTTATGGGAATGGAATGTGTTTTTATTCTCCTCTGATAACGAAATTGATTTTTCAAGACTATGACAAACAGCTCAGCAACATTACACAGAGGTGGCTACTCTAATGTCATGAGTCATTTCTGCTTTATTTCTTTACATCCGTTGTTGATTACAGAGAAGTGAACAAGCTTCTTCAGCATGCTGCCGCCAATGGTGTATCCGAGGCTCAGGATGCTCTACTCACCGTCTGTACTGATGGAGGGTGTGAATAGGATCGCCTTCTGGCCTCCCAGCCTCTTCTTTGCCCCAAGCTTTTGTCTATTTACTGTTAACACATTTTTCAACTGTTTTCTATCACTAGTTTTTTATCCGTTCTGTTTTATTGTCCACAAAATAATATTGACGCGTTTTCTCTACAAATTTAGTTTCAAAGATGTGGTTAATCTGTGAATGTTAATCCTGAGAATAAATGGCTAAAAACAGCTTGATAAAACTGGACCCGTGCGCACATAGTTCAATATTGATAAGGGGCTCTTAGCGATGGGGCCAACTCGCCACACCCTATTCATCATTTTTGCTCATGTTCTCCTTTTTTTATCTTGCTGGTATTTGAGTAGTTCCAAGTTACACAGTTAAAGGTAAATCTATAGTTACATTTCTCCGCAGGCTTAATACGCCTGCACTTCACTTTGTAAACATCGCTCTATGATCATGCTTTAGCTCTTCTTGTGTTTGCTCATTGTTTTGGTTGCCATTTTTATTTGACAGATTATTCCGTCCTGAAAGTTTCTTTTCCATTCCTTTTGACTCATACTGTTTGGTATATAGAAATATTTTGTGCATTTTTGCAGTGTTCTTCAATAATATATATAATTTAAAGGACTGTTTTATTTTGTGTATAGCTATGGTTTATTTAACAACTCATTCTGACAGGAAAATAACACTGTGCCAATCACATCATAGCAACAAATTACATACATGTATAAACAACTCGTGGTAAAGTGATAACAACAGCTTTGGATGAGGTTTTGCATGAGTTTGGCACATGCTTCAATGGCATTGGCAGTAGGTCATGCTGGTGTTTATTTGGCTAATCATGTTATTGGAAATAATTAGTCAGTCATTAATGCAATGTCTTTTCACAGCAAATAAAATATTAAACAATATTCAAAAATGGCTTCAGCGGTGGCAGTATTATCTAAAAAACATTCATGCGTGTTTAAGACCATACCAAATAAACATTTGCATGCAGGCTCAGTCTGTGTTACTATTAAAGGGTGTTCAGCATCCTTGCACTTAAAAAACATAGACCTCTTTAGCCATGCTTTTATGTAACGTTTTCGTGTCGATAACAATCATGACTCAATAGTTTGTCGGATAACACCGTTTTTTCAACAACGCAGCAACTTAATAATAAGCTGGAAAGTCCAAATGAAAGCTCCGCCCAATATAATGCGTATTGCCTGATTACAACCAATCATTTTGCTCTACTTTGCCAGAGCGCGAATCTGTTCCACGTGACAGTTACCTGTACTGGTTCACCTTGCTTATACAGTAGTCATATTGCGAATTTGCATTGAAGAGGCAAGACTTGAAATTGATACGACAACAAAACCTTGAGGTTTACAGAAGCTTGAGGAAGGAACATTGTTCAAAAAACAGTGTAGAAGCTACTACATAGTTAAATATAAGCGAGGATTTGCAGAGAAGGACAACACGAGTAAGACCGGAATTAACAAAAATATTAACTGCCAAGATCCATCGAAACGGGCAGCAGATCATCATTCATCAAATGCTTATAAATAATGTGCAGGGTGGCTGAGATTCCAGACGACCTTGCGCATAGCCTCTTAACAAATACAAACCAGATGGATCCGCACGTTGTTAGAGCTCAACGGCTCACTCAGGAAGAGATCGTTGCACGCAGATTGCAAGAGATCGCAGAGGTTATAGATAGTAGGCCTGGTTTGGGAGTAGCGGAAGAATTTGAAAACCGTCTGATGAACAAGCAATCTGCCTGGCTAGTAGCGGCTGCCATCGGTTTAGCTGTCATAGCGCTAACACTCAGGCTGTAAAACGTGGTCATCCACTGCTAGAACAATCAATCTCTCCATGTAAGTAGCCCACTGATTCACCTCGCCTGTTTCTTTTTAGATAGAAGCTTTTGCGTCATAGCAGTATTAGCTGCAAACCACAGTTTTGTCTGAAAATTAGTTTAATCTAAATCATTTGATACACGCTTGGTTAGTCACAGGGAGCTCGGAGTGAAGTGTTAGATCTAATGGTCTGTCTTATTTGTACACGCATAGACGATGTTCACATGCACAATAAGAAGCGTGACCATTTTCAATCCAATGCTAGTTTATTTACTCATCGAATAAATGCTTCAATACCGCGTAATTTTTTGTACTCGTTGACTTTGTTCGACCGGTTTTCCTACTTTAATATGTTGCACTAGGAGTCTTTGAATGCTAATGTTGCAAACACTTATGAGAGACAGTTCAACTCTGAAGGGCTGACAGGCAGTGTCATACCATCATTTCTGTCATGACCTCAGATTAGCGTTGAGCTTGAACTCTGCTACGTTGTTGTGATACGGTCAAATAGAGAGTAGTTTTTTAATGACTCAGAGCTTAACTTTACAACCTTTGTTTGCTATCTCATAGATGGCATGCAATTATCTTTGTATCTTCTTGTAGTAGTCTGAAACGATAGGTAATGATAAGGCATTATAGACTGAACAGACATGACCTTAGCGCGACCTCTATTTCACCCTTCCCCTTGGGTAGTGGGCCTTTCTATCTATTTGTTTACATGCCACCATGTCAGGCTTGACACTTTTTATATTCGCAGCTCTGCAAAAGCAGACAAGGCAACATTAGCTTGACCTTCATGATGGGCCAGCTCTGCGGTTGATATTCGTTAGCTTTTTATTAAAAACAAACCTAGCCTCCAGCATGCCATTGTTTTACCTTTTGGGCAGGTCTAGACTTGCCATGCAGGTATTAGCTTTACGCTCAGTGCTTTTCATTCTTGGCCAACATTATACAGCAGATATTGAATAAAAAGTGACAGAGGCGGAGACTTAGCTTTGGTGAATTAGCCTTGGTGACAGTAATTACACCTTTGAACGATAGGTAGCGACAATATTGACAGTGTTTGGCTTTTGTCAGCAGCTTACTTTGTTTAGCTGCGGATTAGTCAGCTATGAGGCGCTTTATCTTAGGTGATGGTTTCTTCGCTTGTCAATAGAACAAAAGATTGAGAGATGACTTTGAAAAGTTGTTACGGTTACTTTTATTGCTACTTCTAATCAGAAAACAAAACTGATTAACTCACTCTTACGCTTGGCATCGCATGAGCTATATTAATCATTGCTGCGCGCAATCCATTACCTTGTTATTCATCCCAGCTGCAATCCTTTATAAATCTGCTCCTCTTGTAGGCGACAACGCATTCCATGATGAACTCGGCCAACTTCATACAGAAGTCGTAGACGAGTCTGAGACCAAGCAGTCAGCTGATCCGGAAGCAAACTGTCATACCTTCTGCCGAAGCTGTATTCTACATGTCGCGGCAATGACTGCTGTCGCGGATTGACCACGACAACCTCGCCTTAGCATCAAATGCTACTCCCGCAAAAACTATTAATCAAAAAATAACAAAAAATATTGTTATTTATGTAATTATTAGTCTAGTCGCGAATTTTTATATAAAGTTTATATTATTATCGTAATATATTATTGTTAACTTTCGGTTTTCAAATGATCTCTAATCTATGTTAATGATATTATCTAGGTAATACTGGACATGTAAATAGCTGTGTTATGCTGTCATTTTGCAATCACCTCTGAATTATCATTGTTATATTTACAATTCTTTCATCATTAGCTATGACAATTTTTTCTCCAGCCTCAGTCCAAAAGTTTACTTTCTGTCAAGTTGTAATTAGACAGTCTCAACACACTCTCTGGTGCTAAATAAACATGTATATAATGACATCTTATTATCCTCTTTCGTTTGCAATTTAGCTCAAGGTTGTAGAATTTATACAAAACAGCCTTTTTATTTATAGATAAGGAGTTACACAAAACAGGCTCATTGCGTTCAAGATGAACCTGCACAAAATATTAGTATATCTAATCAGAAAGTATCAGCATTTTTCTATCATTTGCGATATCTTTTGATTCGCATTTTGTGATGTGACTGCCAGGATGTTTGAAGGTTAAAATCAACGAACTTTTATCGCGGTTAAACGCAAAGGAAAATACGCTCGAAGTGACATCACTAGTTCCTATCATTGCTCTAGTTGATATCAGCTATTGTGCTCAAGTTGCAACATTTCCCGTCTCTATTCTGTCAATATCTTTGCAACTAAATACATCATAATCACACTTGCGCTTGATCTGAGCGTTTTAACCACGATCAAGTTTTGTCGATTTTAGTCTCGAAACATCCTGGCAGTCAGAAGATCTCCAACATTAAAAATAATTGCAAATGATAGAAAAATACAGATACTTTCTGATAAAATCTAGTAAAATATTGTGCAAGCTCATCGTTAAGGTCATTGATTTACTGATCTGATGGACGCATCCAAAGTTTGATCCCGTTGATAAGAAATGATATAAGCATTAAGTAATCACAACTTGCTCATTCGCATGCACTCCGTTAGGACCCTGGCACATGTCAGCATGTGATCAGCGCGTGAGAGGCTCATCTATAAAATAGTCACAAATAATTTTGCCTAAATATTTAGTGATGCCGGGACAAAGGATGCTCTGAACGAAATTCTATCCGCGGGATGATCAATTACGAGATGCATTGTATGCGCCCGAGGGCTAGGCATTGCCAGGCCAGGCACATCAAAGCAATAAGCATGTTCAGTAATAATTAATTAAACTTGCACTAATGGATTTGGCATAATTCTAAATGTTTCATAATGTTCTTAAACAAGGTTGGCTAGATAGCAATTTGCTTGCCTGTTATTTTTAGATTGCATGTTTGGTGTAATGGGCTTTTCTGCAAGAGATCCTTGTAACCACTTTAGATAAAGGCTGAGCGCGATATTACCCTAACACGCTGACTGCTGCCGAGGTTTAAACATTATCTGTAGTTCAAAGAAAATATTCACACATTAGCTCCTTTGCTTTAGGTTAAAAAGAGCCCCTTGGTTCACAAGTTGGTCAAACAGCTTGAGAAATGCTTTGCGGTTGCTTTTTTTTAGGATGTTACTAGGTCAGGTGTAAAAATATACATCGCGCATAGGATATTATCTAACGCATATTTACACAGTGATACAGTTGTGGGGAGTCAAGTGTCAGGAGTCGAAATAACCTCAGTAAACAGATTTTTTATTTTATTTGGCTCGAGATGACGCCTTGAAAGAGACAATATTGTATATGCAGACGAGAAAGTGTCACCATGGCCTCTATGGAACACAATTAAATATGTCACTCACTTTATAAGTTGTTTGTTAAGTACCTTGGGTATTTCTCGTAAGAAATATTGTTTCTGGTACGCAAGGTCAAAGTTAAATATTGTCCTTAATTCAGAAAGCAAAGGTTACAAAGAGCATAAAGAATTATATCAAACATAAAAATAAGTTCTCGCGGATGCAGTTTAGTGTTTTCAATAAACTCTTTTATTTATTTGTTTAAATTTTAACGAACTACCCATTTGTTTACGCACTGTATAATAGCCTGTGGGAATCTCAATTATAATTGGATAGTTTGTCAGCTGTTGCTGCACAAAGGTTACTGGGGTCACAAAGGCTCCTCCACATTTTTGTCTTTTGAATTTGAATACTCATGCAAGCTCTATGTTTGTGTGAGGAGTTTAGCAAGCAGCTAATTGACAAATGTAACAGGAATAAAATCTATCTCTTATCAGCCTCGTTGGTTTGTGTACAAATAATCCTACTATAGAAACTGGTTTTGATCAAAAAGCTTTCCAACATTATTTTTCATCACAAAAAGCTGGTAGAGATTTCAAGGAACTTCGTATGTATTCAGACGATCTATTCCTTTGTAACTAGTAGTTCTTTTCATTTCAATGGATTTGTTGACTTTTTATTAGCCAAAGCAAATACATGAATATAAGGACAATACATGGCATAATACCCGCTCACATTACACTCGCGTTGTTCTGTTTGAATGGAAGGTCCGTGCCTAGTTTACTAGATTTTTCCGTTTCACCTCGGTCCAGCCAGTGCAGGTCAACATCGGTGATGGCTAATCCAATAATTCATCGAATACGGAAGAAAAAGGTTTCTGTGCGTGGTGAACATCAGTTCAACAAAGATCTGTTGCAAAAGCAAAGAAAGCTTACAGAAGTATTGATTAGCGCTTTCTAGTTAAACAGAGGTAAAATGAAGTGCCGATAGGAGGCATTTGAATGCCTGTTATTTCACCATAACAAGAAGTTTGGCTTTTCTAGACATCAATTATCAGTTAATCAACTAAATGGGCGCCAGTTTTATGACTTTTTACTAAATATATTTTATGATAAGATTAGAAGCCTTCACTGGATCAGATCATCTCTCACCTCAATACCGCATAGCGCATCACACGGCCATGCGATACACAAAAACACAGGAAACATACAACACTTTTGTACAAACTTTGAGGTTTGCTTTTATTTACTATTTTTTCTCCGAACTTTGGTTTAACATCGGTCTTTGTAATAATGTAGAGAGTGAATCAGCCATCGGTAGCGCAGACATAATGAAAGAAAGTCTCATGATAAAACGAGTGGCTTTAGTTGAATATTGGTCAGGATTAGCCATAGTGGATTCAATGACTCAATATAATTACAAGAATGATTTCGGAGGTCGCTGTCAAGCATATTCGAAGGAACACTAGATTTTCATGGCTATAACATAGAGGGTGCTGTTAAGGCTTTAGCACAAAAAATCTGCCAAAGCAATAGTGTGGAATATGCTGCCAAAATTATAGCATAGAAGAGACTGTCAAGATTATAGTATGGAATATGCTGGCAATGTTATAGCATAGAAGATGCTGTCAAAGCAGTAGTATGGAAGGTGCTGTCAAGGTTCTAGTGTGGAAGATGCTGTCAATGTTGTAGCGTAGAAAATGCTGTCAATGTTGTAGTATGGAAGATGCTGTCAAAGCTATAGCAGAGAAAACCCTGTCAAGGCTATAATGTAGATGGCGCTGCCATGGCTATATTATGAAAGGCGCTGATAAGGCCATCATGTAACTTTCGTTTATTCTAATTTTAGCTTGAAACAAGATTAGGTTTAGGCTTCCTTCATCCTTTCCAAGCTCAAATAGGCTCAACAGGCTCAATTGGCTCTGTTTACCAACTATAAGGTCATATATGAGCGAGTAAGATTTGAATCACCATGTTATCACTCATTGCTGAAGAACAAACGATTTCTTCCTTTCAGTATGTGGCAAGGAGTTTATTAGAAGTTTCATAGGGATCATATCTTGTCTAAATTATTTCCCTTCCTTCCTGTTTTGCCATTCTCAAAGCATTATGTTTTTATTTGTTTTGTATGTCAAACCTTTTCCTTTTTTTAATTTTTAATTCTATTTTCTAAATCTTATTATTTTCTATTTTATTATTCATTCAAGTCTATAAATTTCCTTTATTATTAAGTTATCACGTACTGAGTGTAAGGCAAATAAAGTCATCATGGCATCCGACCACCTACCCTACCTGTCTCTGCCTACAGTCCATTATATGCCTTCCTGATCTCCCACAAGCAATTTATAGAACAAGAAAGTGCCTGGAGACTAGGTCTCTACCTAACTAATGTATTATGAAGAGGCCATAATACTTATCAGAGATATTTTACATCTCTCCCACCCAACTACAACAATCTGCATGAAGGTATTTAGCTAAAAGCATTCGTTGAGCAAAAAAGTATGACAGATTGCCAGCTAGGTGATTAATGTAGTCACCTCTGGATGTTATCTTTAGATGTAGGTTTGCCAACACCGCTGAATACTTTCTGTCAACTTGGTTAGAAGTTGCTCGCAGATTTTTCAATCAATCAACTTGTAATTTATGTCTTTTCTGTTCCAAACAAGCAGCCTAAAGCAATCTATTATTAGTAAATCAAGGCTGTATTGTATGACTACAATGAGCAAATTAAAAACACGGGTGTGAGAGTCTTCAAAGACTAAATGAGCTAATATTTATGTGTCTTCTTTGTGCTTTTGTTGTTTTAGATCAAGCATTAATATTGCTATTGAGATCAGATTATAGAAGCTATTATGTCTTGACCTTAAGCAAGGTACAAAAGAATTTTTTTACAATGATTATTTGTTCGTCAAAACAGGTTCTGTAACCACTCGTTAGCCAAATTTACCTATGATGTGTTAATATAATTATATTAGTACCCTGGCAGTCCCGAGTGCCGCGAGAAATCACCAGCTGTAATAAGTAGCTGCACAATTATTCCAAAATAAATCGAGGTGGTTGCTTGAGCAGGTGCTGGAGTGATGGTCTATGAAGCGAAAAGCCGTGAGCGTAAATCACATGGAACGAAATCTTTTCTCCTATCCTCTGATCTTGGGTTCGAACAGACAGACAGACAGACAGACAGACAGATGAACAGACAGATGAACAGACAGATATATGAACAAATAGACATGGTTCTTACTACAGTAAAAAAAATTTAGATTTTTAATTCTTACAAGAGCGAACAAAACAAGGATTTATTTTGAGTGCGTGATACATGTTGCCAATAGTGCATTTAGAAGTTGCATATATGTTGTCTTTATTGTTAGACAGTTTGCACTTGAAAAACTGGGTCAATGAAAAGTTAGTACAGCTCAAATCATCCAAATCACTCAATGTTTCTAAGCGACAGCATTCGACAGTTCAAGCACCAAACACAGTTGTGAAACTTTTTTTTGTTTTGTGGATGGTTCAAAGCTGACCTGACATGACATCATCTTGTTTGTCGAATGACCTCGATTAAACTGCGGCTTATAAGAAAAATATTTAGCAAAACTTTGTTTAAACTCTAATACCGATAAACAAATCAGAATATCAGGTTTTTTCTAAATAAATGGCATAAATAATAGTTTAGTCTGAACATGAAAGAAATACAGTTTTTCACCACATGTACAGTTAGATTTATCGACATATTCTCCAAAGTGCTTTTTGTATTAATAATTTGCTTTTGAAAACGGCTTAATAAAAATGACTTATCATCGGATATCAGACTACAATTCAAGGGAAACAGGTGCAAGTAACATTCTAATCTATAGTATTAGCTTAATTCTAGACATCCACTATAACTTATGTCACTCGGGCGGGTGTCAACGTGTTCTTTTATCTCGTATAGCCCTCCCTCAGCTACAAGGAAGTTCATACACAATTGGTCTTTGATCCTTTGTTTCTATTTCATGGGATCTTCACGGTTGCTTAAAACATATCTCAAATCTGATAAGCTGCTTCTACTTTCGTATAACCTTGTAGAAAACTAGTTACTCGATTTTAGACAAAGGAATCTATTAAATTTATGTTTGTCAAACAGTGGTTCTTATAGCTAATGCACAGCAATCAAAGGATTAACAGATGCCAGTAAAAGGGATGATAAATGACTACTTAACTGGTGTAAATGAGCATTTGAGTGTGAAGAGAGGCCATCCAATTTTTCTCTTCGACAGAAATATCTTCTTTTGACATGTGTGCAATCGATATTTTGCAAGATTGTGTCGGCGACTTTAACAATTTTGTAACAATTTATATTATTACAAAATCGTGATTGTTCAAACAGAGATAGTAGGAGTTGGCATTGAGTCAAATGTGTCGCAATTTTGAAACATGTCACCATTGCTGACAGTAGCGGAGCATTGCTTGTTGTCTCGTATCGAGAAGAACAGTTATGAAATTGAAAAAAAGGAAGCTAAGCGAAAGTGATTAGGATTAATAGGAAGATTCTATGCTATTTCTAAATTGGCAAAAGCGTTTGGGTCCGAAATCAATAAGCAAAAAACAAGTGATTGGCAAGACACCACAAATGATCTTAAGAGGTCACGGGATAAATTAGGCACACTCTGTTTGTTTTATGTGTCATATTTGCTTTATCTGTGTGATCTATCACCAAGTAGGATTGCTGTTATCTGATCTCCAGCTGAAAGCAGCAATCCTAACTCTGTTGGTGACCAACAGCTCACACCATGGTAATAATATAGACAAATAATGGACTGCTTTAGATGTGGTCGATGTGGTTTTACTTGCAGGCTTATATTGATAGAAGTTTGGGTATAGATATAAGCTTGATATATATTTATGCTATAGCCTTTGTTCTGCATGTGCTCTTTGCTGCTTTCAATTTTTATTTGCAATGTTCCGCAATTAGCGAAAACTTTAAAAAACCGTTTTACAAAACCGGAATATTATTTTTGCACCGTTCTCAACAAAAACTTTTTCATAATTATATCGAGCAAGACTAACTAAGGCAGCGCAGACTAGAGTCTGAAATGCTGCCTCACACACCCCTAGATATTGCCTCCTCTTTATTGGGCCCTCATCTGCAAGGTATAATTATGTGAGATCTGTTAGATAAAGCGCCCCTGGGCACTGAACTGGTGTAATTGATACGCGCCTCTGTCAAAACAAAAGACAACTCACTGACCAAATTATGGCAGCACCATCGGTTGTAAATCAGAGCTGCCTTCAGCTAGGTGTTGAGTCATCACTGCTGACTCGCTCTTTAGGACAAGCGCTGCAATGAAATATCGAAATAATTATCGTTTCATTTTGAGAAGTGCTAAGACAGGAAACAATTTATATACTCACAAAATTATTACTTATATCTTAATAACTATTGCTTAATCGGTGTCTCTAAGGTACACAGACTTTGATATTCACACGCTGCCTTTAGCACTTTCATAAACTTTAAATATTAAGAAGTTGTTTGATATCTGCTGCCGATTTTGCCGCTGCGCAACTATTTAGATAAGATTGGTGGGAAATAGTAGATAATTAATTAAGACAAAAGCGAAGGCTAAGTCAGCCAGCAAACAGCGCATCCAAGACACGTTATTACAGCTCCACTGAGACCACTTACTCCACGCTGACTAATTAACTCAATCGTGGGAAAATGGCTATAATAGTAGACCCAGAATTTTTAATGATCTCTCTAAATAGAAGGCCAGGGATTAGTAGGAAAAGCTCCACCCTGTGTATACAGTAACAGACAGTGTTAGGCCTTTATTATTACAGTTTAGATAATTGAGTCATCAGTAGCTTTCCTAACGGCAGCATTAGGGAGCAAAGGCAGCAGCGTTATCTAATCTTTTGTGTTGAATGCTATACATTTTCTCAATAGATATCAAAAAACTACGGTATCATGGAGTCTACCGTAGTTTTTTGAGTGGCAGCATTAGGGGGCAAAGGCAGCAACGTTATCTAATCTTTCGTGTTGAATATTATGTGTTTTCTCAAAAGAAAGAATGACAGCTGATTAGGTCTGATATTGGCATATCTAGCATACATGTAATTATCTTACAGGCTTTTATCTTGCATAACAATAGGGCCAGCCGTTGTTTTATTTGCTCTCGCTAATTTTGATATAGTTTTTTGTGCTGCGAAAAGTTAATTAGCCATTTTGTATTCGATCGCGAAGCAGGCAGGCATAACAGGGCTCATTAAGCTAGGTATCAATATTGTCAGTTACTATCAGCAAGCACTCGCATCTCATTAAAACACCTCATCATTTATGTAAAACAATGGAAACTCAGCAAGCAACAGTTATAATACCTACGAATAGGATTTATAATTGTTCTTTTTTGCCAAAATGGAAGCCAAAATGCATGGATGTTTTGTTGATTGGTTTTTAGAAGATTAATTACCTATGTGACCCGAGGACTAGGTGCGGTTGAGCAGAGCTATCAGTAGCCTGGCCATGAGTCATGGTTTTCCAAAGAGTTTTTGTCTAACCAACTCTGTTGAATATAAAAAAGTGTTGAGGAAGCATCAGACTGCCAAGTTTCCACATGAGCATGCAAAACCAATTTTCTGGAATGATCCATATAATTAAAATGCGTTCATGAGCCTGGTACTACTGGGGCCTGTTGTCCCAATACCCATTATGAATATATATCTATCCATAAAATCGTCGTTGTATTCCATAAATAGCCATTATTTAAAAATTATTTTTTTAATATGCGAGTATACGGTTTGTCTGTTTTAACAAAAGCAACAGCCGGCTGCCATTTAATTATTAGTTCTTATGAACTTATAGAAGTAAAGTTGTAAAATATTATTAATGTACTATGCAAACTGAATTGATGTCAATACCAGAGTAACTTTTTAATGTGTGTATAACTTGTTATTGGCAAGATGATGGTGACTCATTATTCCTGTCAAAAAATATCATTTCTTCTTATCAGCAGTTTTCTTATTAAAGTACTGGTTATGAATGCTTTTTATTCCAAGAGAGCAAAACAGCCTTTAGGAACCAATTGCTCTGGTAAACGTTTGTTTTTCTTTGTTAAGTAAAAACTTGCCTCTAATCTTGGCAATCTTTAGCAGCCATTTTTATAAATGTGTTCAACTCAAAGTAGTTCTTTCTCTTTTTAACACATAACGCTAGAAATCTACTGATAGCCAAGATGTCATTCCTGACTGTCTTTAGTAATGGCCATTAGACCTTTATTCCAAACCTTCTAAAATAATTATAAGCTTGAATCACCACCTTTTCTCTTCTGTGGTTCCGCGTCAGACCACAGAAGGCCACCGCAAAGATAAGTCAAGATATACGCAATATTTGACATAACGTGACCTGGTCTGAATCAGCCAATCGAGGCAAAATAGTGATAGATGTGTGCATTCAATTGTGCTCAATCCATCGCTGCAGTGTGTTGTTAAACACAGGCGATTATCGGAATTACCTCAATCTCGTAATGATGATTATCAATAATGTTTTGTCTTAGCCAGAATCGTCGACAATTGTAAGTCGTTTCTCAGGGATGCCATTTCAATATAATTCTAACTTTACCAAAGTTAGACAATAGAATCAAGTCCCGAGAGGGCACTGAGGTCATGAGAATTTTATCGCAAAATATTGATCTGTTTGTATAAGCGAGTTGGCTGAGCTGACTTTTGTCATCAAGTCATCGCTGACGAGTCAAACACAATGTCCAGGCAATCGCATTACTTATCGTCAGAAAGTGTTGGAAAGATGTTACTCTAACCAAATGGTAGCTCTGAGTGCATCCTCCAGGGAATATTGAGTCGTACTGATGCATCGTGGGAAAAACAGATGTCGGGCGTGTAGGGCAGATAGATAAACAATTCTTATGTTACGTGTTGCTGCCAGAATGTTTGTTTAGCTCTCAGCCATGAGATTGATTATTTTAACAAAATGTAACATTACTGTTGGCATCCAATTTGTGGTGGATTATGGGCAGCTTATAAAGGTTTATTCTTCCACGGATCGGCTTTATGCAATATTGCTATTTACAGTGATAGCTATTTCATAAAATGATGCCATAACCCATGCTTTGACAACAAACAAAATGAGAACTCGTTGATGCCGTACTTCTCTAAATGAAAAGTTATATAGCCTACCAATGGCAAACATTAGTCAAACCTTTGTCTGTTTAACTCTGAGCAGACGTTAGCCGAAGTGACGGCAGAGAAACCCACCCAGTCATAATTGTCTGGGGTAAGCTGGAGATTATTAGCCTGGCTCTTAAGATGTGGTTTGAGACGTCTGACAGTCGGGTTGAAGCCTTATGTGGTTACTTTTGGCGCTGTGCCAATTTTAGGCAAAGGTTTGGCCGATATTATAACACTGAACTCTACATGCCATCGAGTGTCAGATCTGTTGGAAGTCACTGTTGGCCTATTAAAAATTATTCATCCCGCTGATGGAAAGTGTTCAAATTAGCTGCCGTGCCTATCCGAACTCTAGCGGCTCTGTTTATGTACACGCTGGCTCTTTTGTTGGGAGAAAGCTGTATATCATAGCGGAGTATTTACTCTCTCGAAGAGTTGCTCTACTACCATCCAGGCACGAGTAGATTTTATTGTATTTGGGTATAACAAGTCTAGTTGTTAATTATTTCATCTGATAACAAGTGCTTGAAGATGGCTATTGTATACTGCTTGTTGGCATGGGTGATTCATGGCACACCTGACAGCTAGCAATCTTTCATTGTGAGCTGCCATTATAGTCTATAATTGCGTATAATAGCTTCTGATAATCTACTCCTACGGCTGCCAAAGCTTTCACCTTTTTACAAAATAGTTTTGATGTGATAATGTTATAACTCCTATCAGAGTGTTTACATAACACTTTTGAAATGACGTTGAATTATTTGCGGTGTCAAAACGGCTTCAACGAATCCGTTGAAATAAAACAAAAAACACCATAACAGCTTGACAGAAACACGACACAAACGTGTTCTCACATGGGAGGTCAATGATGCGAAAGATTGGAAAATAAGAACAGTAGGATTTAGTTTTTATTGCTTGTCTAAAAGTTGATGACACATTTACAAAGTGTTGACAGACTATTGTTGGTTTGTCAAACATTTATTGATGACGTGGGTCCTTTGATATTTCAAGTTTCTCCTAAACGTGATGAAATTTACATCGTTGATGAGCTGTTTTCATTTGAATAAAGTAACCAACCACCCCCACCATTTCAAATGAATGTTCAAATGTGCGTAAAACCCATTCTTTACCAGGGCAAATACGGAGTGTCTACAAAGCTATTTTGGTCATATCATAACTATTAATATCTCGGGTACAAAAGGCTTATGCCCACTATAAGTTAAATATAATCTTCAAGTGAGAGACTTTTTACGTTTGATTACACCGTCTGTTAAACGCACCAAATAAGCGAAAGTTATGCAAATGTTTTGCTGTGCATTCAGCTGGTAAGGCTGGCGTTGTAGTGCACAAGTAAAACACAAATACAAGCAGCTTGTAAACTCCCCCAAAAAGATCTGTTACAATAAAACACAGGATAGACTTCAATTGTGAATAAACTGCTTAAAGGAATGCTAATCAATATAAACTTTTGCGCAGGAATCTCGACTATTTGAGGTAAAAAAGTTTGATTAGATTAGCCACTGGTGAACCTCTATGGCTCTGACTAGATCATTCATGACAGCCAGTCATGGTATGAATCGTGTCTGAGTGCATTTGTTTTTTCTCTATGAATCATGGAAATAGTTCTATACAAAATGTGCTAGGCTTGTCTGCTGGCATGGCAGCCACTCCACTAATAGTTATCAATGGTTGAATTTAGTTCGAGCATCAACAGCGAAGTTTACACAATGTTAGACAAAGTCAGCCTAATATAAAAGGCTTCTAGCCTGTGTATTGAATAACCAACTGATGTTTTAGAGCAGCACTTTCCTTTTTATCTTCATCGCTGCTGGCTGTACGGCTGACGAAAGCAATCTCGAGCCTCCTTGTTTTGAATGATATAAAAAAGGCTCAAAACAAAGTAAAAACTAGACATACAGTCAAACATGGATAACTCGCCCACGCATAGCTCGAACACATGGTTAAGTCGAACGGTTTCTTTGGTCCGTTCCCACGTAATGATAAATTGCTATAGATAACTTGAACTCAACACTGTTAACTCGAACTGTTTTTTGCCCATCGGCTACCGAAACGGTTGTTATCGCTTTAGAAAATCACTTTATTCCAAGCCATAGAGGTAAACCTCAACTTTTCGTAATTCATAAGCGTCGTTATTACCACCATCGGCAAAATACTTTTATCAATGACTTTTGTAAAGGTTTGGTGAAATTTGATTTATACCAAACATCCGCTTAGCGATCGCCATTTGGAAGCAAGGTAAAGTGAGGTAATCTTTGCATAAACTTCAAGAAAAATCGGCAAAATTGATCATGGGTAAAACGCTCAAAAAAAAAGATGTCTTTTCTTTTGAGAATTTCAACAACGATCAAGTTTTGCCAACGTCAATCTAAAAAACGTCCCGGCAATAACATCACCTCAAACAACAAACCGATCTCAAGTGATAGAAAAATCTCTATACTTTTTGATAAAAACGTTTTAAACTTTACATTAGAAGCATTTAATTTGAAACAAGCCATTTGTGCTTTTGATTTATATTATAGTTTGTATATGTACATGTATCTACTAATAAATAAGTAAATACATGGATTTGTGACAGTGCTCTGATAACTTGAACGCTCTGATAATTCGAACACTTTCGCTCGGTCCCGTGAAGTTCGAGTTATCCATGTTTGACTGTATTTGGAATGGATGAAAATGATAGGTCATTGGAAGGTCATTCTAAAAAGGGTCTAACGTTTTCACACAGCAGTATGTAAAAAATCAACTCACTTTACGATCTCTAATTTTTTTCCTGTCTCTTATCTGCTATTACCTGATCGAGATGTGGTTCCTTGGGGGTGAGTGAAATGCGCAAGTCATTCCAGGATTGATGGCACTACAATAGCAATTGTTGATGTATAGAAGAAGAGTTAAAAATCCTTCAAAACTTCAAAATAAGTATGTGGTTGTGGTGACAAATGCAATTTTTTCCAGTCTTCACAATCAACTCTTGCAGCCCATGAACAACAGCTCGCACCCCTTTGAGTGTAAAGAGTACCCATAAGAGCCCCTAGGGGTGCCCAACTGTTGCCCTAACCGAGCACCCTTAGGGGTTTCCAACTGTTGACCTAACCGAGTACCCTTAGGGGTACCCAACTGTTGCCCTAACCGAGCACCCTTATGGGTACCCAACCGTTGCCCTAACCGAGCACCCTAAGGGGTACCAAACTGTTGCCCTAACCGAGCACTCTTAGGGGTACCCAACTGTTGCCCTAACCGAGCACCCTAAGGGGTACCAAACTGTTGCCCTAACCGAGCACCCTTAGGGGTACCCAACTGTTGCCCTAACCGAGCACCCTAAGGGGTACCCAACTGTTGCCCTAACCGAGCACCCTAAGGGGTACCCAACTGTTGCCTTAACCGAGCACCCTTGAGGGTACCCAACTGTTGCCCTAACCGAGCACCCTTAGGGGTACCCAACTGTTGCCCTAACCGAGCACCCTTAGGGGTTCCCAGTTCACACCCCGAAGGGGTGCTATATCTTAGAACATCACTCAGCCACTAAATTACCAAAATGATGTCATGTGTGCTAGCACCATGGTTCAACGGAGAACATGTTTTACTACGACATGTTTTACTACTGGATATTTTAGGAGATACTTCAACATGTATAAATGCTGTTAGTGTTATACTGCTTGAAGTGAGGCTACACTGTAAGCTAGAGTAATGTAATATTAATCACTGATTAGGCAATGAGGAACTTAGTCTAGTCATATATCGATGAATCTTCAAATTCAATATTCGTGATTTCTCTCGTAACTCCAAAACTGACAGTTACTCCCACTCACATGTATTATAGATAAATACACGAATGTGTTAAACCCTTTAGTGAGGCAGCAAGGATCTATCCTAAAGCTTAGAGAATATTGGTAGAATCAAAAAGTCGGCGCTTCCATGACAGCAAAAATTGAGGCAGCACTAACAGACAGATGGGAGAAAGCAATTCAACTTTTTATCATACCATTTGATGTTATTAGTAGATTTTTATATTTGCTAACGCATATAGGCCTACTGAACATATTGCATTTTAAGTTTTTATTTATATATTTTTAAAATTATATTTTGAACATTGCTTTCTGGCAGTAAACTGTAAAAAATCTTTAGGTTTTGTTCAATTTAACGAGTTAAAATTAGAATTTTTAAAAGTTGTGTTATTTAATATTTTAAATCATAAAATATAAAATTTTACATTCACATACTACAAATAATATATCCACAGATGTGTTGACCAATGGAGTCGCATACAGACAGCTTGACCATTTTTTTACTGAGATGGCATTTGAGTACTTTGTCGACACATTGTCTTTGTTGACTTATATACGTCGTCATAAAGGCCTACTTTGTCGACACATACGCATCCTGTTCCAGTTGCTCTCAATCACCAGTATTCACCGGATTCGTTAATCTGAAAGATCAATCTAGGTTTAAATTACTATTATTTCTTTTTTTTAAATATAAAAGAAGTGAAAAAGTATTTAAACTACTGGCTGCCTGTTCTGTTTTACAACTTTGAAAAGAATATAAACCCTTTGGTTTGATGATATAAAAGTTTGTAAAGAAGGTCATTTGCAGTAGCCTTGTATCAAAGTTGGCAGGTAAACTAACAATAGCAAGTCAAGCTAAACGGACAATAAAAAGGTGTTAGCAGATGGATGTTTAATATGTGACACTACATCATGTCAGAGTACCTGTCTATCTATTTCTCTAGGAATAATCACTTATTAAATAACTAAATATTTTTTTATTAGTTTAGAGGTTATTAAATTATAAAAGGCGTATTATGATCTCATCTTTGCCTCCTTGCGGTTTCCTGTATCGAAAGCCGTCAATTACTCAAAACAATATACACACGTTGGCAGCTGTCTCCTATAATCTGCATACGGTAATTGCCTTTCGCAATACTGGTAACCACGGCAACGGAAGGCCAAGAAATTAACTAAACAGTAATAGTCAAGCGATTTCGATTCATGACTAATTTTTCTTTGTAGTTTGCGGTGACTCATGGAGCTGCCTATGCTTACACTTCCCATTGCCTATCGTGTTTGCGGGTTGGGAAAAGACACTTTCCCTTTGTAGGTTGACAGGCTAATCAGTTGCACAATGGTCTCTTAGTCAACTTGAAGCTGCTAGACGCTTCTAGATGCTTCGGTTGAATCAAATGGCAAAATTGAATATGTAGATACATACTGTACGTCATCTTGCTTAGCTCAACTAAACCAGCTATGCGTGATGGCTATTATATGTGATGATATTTGCTTCTGGCATAGATATCAATATGGGCACTGATATGAATATCAACATTGGCACTGGTAGGAATATCAATGTAGAAACTGGTACGGATACCGATACTGATATGGGTGCTGATATAGATGCAACTGTAGGCACTGTGTGAACACCATTGTGAGTGCAGGTGTGGAGGCCGTTGTTGGCACTAGTAAGGAGGCAATTGTAGGAATTGGTGCAGATATCGACATGGATGCTACTGTAGGCACTATTGGAGCATCGAACTCTAAGGCATCAGCTTAAAGTTCACCATGTTAGAGTCTTGACATCACTCTCGAATTTCTTTAGGAAGACTTGTTGGTATCAAGGACATCGTTTTCTTGTTAAAGCCTAATAGAAATAATAAAACTGTCTGGCAATATCTCTGGAAAAAGAAACAGGTTGCAATAGTTCTAAATGCGTAACTCAAATAGTCAAGAAACGCCTGCCGCAGCGTAACTCCTATTTTAAACAATTGTGAACACACGCAAATACTTTAAAACATCAGCATTTATAGCTGATGTTTTTTCAGTGTTTTTATGCGACTTTAAAAGTCGTTGTGCTGATGTTCCACACCAGCACAACGACCTGTAAAGTCGGTGTTGATTATCGGTAGTGAGTTTCATCGACAACTCTCCGTTAAGTGTCGTCACTAAATGCCAGTGTTGATCATTGGTAGTGAGTGTCATCGTTTGAGTTTCATTGTTGAGTGTTGTCCCTGAGTGCCAGTATCGGTCATCAGTGTTGATCTATAATGGTGAGTTTCATCGTCGTTGAGTGTTGTTGCTGATTTCCAGTGTCGATAATCGGTGTTGATCATTGGTGGCGAGTGTCGTCATTGAGTGCCAGTATAGAGCATTGGTGTTGATCATCGGTGGTGTCATCAAGTCTCGTCGTGGAGCGTCATCATTAAGAGTCGTCGCTGAGTGCCATTGTTGACAATCGGTGTTGATCATCGGTAGTGAGTGTTGTCGTCGAGTGTCGTTGGCGAGTGTCGCCGTTGAGTGTCGTCGTCGAGTGTCGTCGTCAAGTGTCGTCGTCGAGTATCGTCGTCGAGTGTCATCGTCAAGTGTCATCGTTGAGTGTCATCGTTGAATTCCGTTGTTGACAATCGTTGATCATCGTTGGGAAGCGTCATCGTCGAATGTAGTCAACGAGTATCATCGTTAAATGTCGTTGCTGAGTGCTAGTGTTGATAATCGGTGTTGACCATCGGTGGTGAGTGTCGTCATTGAGTGTCGTCATTGAGTGTCGTCATTGAGTGTCGTCATTGTGTAAAGGAATACACAGTCTTGTTTGCTGCCAAATATGCATTATTGTTTTTTGCATTGACCAAGAATGTATGACCCCTACTGTCAGCCGTGAATGAGGGTAATTACCGCTCATAGCAGTATGGCCCGATATGTGGTCACCAATCGCAGCGCAGACAGAACAATTAAAAAAGGTATTTTTTGCAACCAGGTCATTTCAGCAGCCTTATGATTTAGTTTCTCAGTAGTAACCCAGCCATAAGCACACACCTACTATATTGTACAGCAAACACTAAAACAAGATTTTGACAGCCTACGGAGGCAAAGGTAATTAATTATAACACTGTTTCTAATTGTGAATTATTGTGAATTATATAACTTTTAATATGCTGCCATTGCTAGAACCTTTTATTGTGTATCAGAGCTTGTAAATGTGTCACTCATATAATTTTAACTTGGCATAATTTGATTACTACATTCTCTATTTTATATTTGTATGTTTCTTTTATGCTAGGCTTCACGGTCATGATGCTTAATAAACTATAAAGGACCAGTGAAATCAAACCTCAACACGTTATATGTCTGTCACAATCTTGAATAAAGCCTAGAGTTTTACCAAAAACTCTATAGTGAAGCCTCCACATCCGGAGTGTTGAAAAGGTCAGAACTACCCAAAGTGGTTAGAAAAGCTACCCACAGAGCTATAGCTACCCACAGAGCTATAGCTACCCACAGAGCTATAGCTACCCACAGAGCCATAGCTACCCATAGAGCTACAGCTACCCACAGAGCTATAGCTACCCATAGAGCTACAGCTACCCACAGAGCTATAGCTACCCATAGAGCTACAGCTACCCACAGAGCTATAGCTACCCACAGAGCTACAGCTACCCACAGAGCTATAGCTACCCACAGAGCTATAGCTACCCACAGAGCTACAGCTGCACAGAACCTATACAAGCCCACAATACAGTGCCTACAGATACAGAGTGACTATATTGTCATAAAGAAATTATCAGCCAGCCAAGCTAAGTTCAAATACATATACAAACATTAGCCCAAGCGGACCAAAGAACTATAGTGAGTGTAAACTGCCACAAGTATACGCATACAGCATTGACAGGTATTACATTTGTTACTACAGACAATTAGCGCTATTAACATTAGTACACAGCCCTCAGTTAGAGCTGCTATCAGTATATAGGTCAGCAATTATCATAGACTAGCAATAACATAGTAGTATTATTGCTATTATCAGAAGCCTGTTTTAATTAGATAATTTTAATAGATATTAATTTTGCAACTGCCCTTGGGCGATAATCACTGATCAGTTACCTTTCGCAGCGTATCAGTTACTAAAAGTGTACCTTTGAGTTATATAATTTGTATGTATAATTTTAAGACATTTTGTCAATAGATTGTAAAAACTAAGCCATAAAGCTGCTGAGTAGTAAATCCCACATTTTTAACCGTACAATTTTTGGTTGTCTGTCTGTGCTGCCTTTCGCGTTGCCACAGTTGGGCTTTGCGCGCTGCGATGGGCGACACTGATTCGGAATCTGTCAGTAGTGAGCCAGGCTGTGTGCAAAGTGAGCAAAATTCCGGACACTTGGATAAACCCAGCGTTAGTTCTACCGGAAATACAGATAAAAGGCCTCAAAGAAAGGCAGCTCTTTCTTTAATAGGTCAAGAAAGTAAGGTATATCAACTGAACATAAAGGTGTTGAAAGAGATAAATGTGCAGGTTAAGGCAATTGATTTCTTGTCAGATACAATTGATGCTGAGTCCGCTGAGAATGTTGTTGAAATGTTGAAATCAGTAGATACTCAATTTTGTAGTGTGTCAGATTTATACAATGAACTTGTTGATCTTACTCAAAATAAAGTTGATGAACAAACTGAGACTATGTTTGCTATGTATAAAAGCGAAGTTGACTCCACCAAAGAGCATTGTCACAAAAAACTCTATAATCTGGACACAGGAAGGCAAGAAGAAGAAGAACTCATAGAAGCTCAAGCTGCAATAGAAAGAACAAAACAGGAAATGGCAGAACAGCAGAGAATCTTTGAAGACCTGATGAAAAGACGAAGAGCGAAGAAGGCCCTTGTTGAGGCTGGGTCGATACAGCAGCAACTCCGGCAGGTTGACCTCCTTGACCAATCAACAGACCATACACAACAAGTGGGAGAAGATGTTAACGAAGTCAATGCCATGCATTATCAACATCCACACGGAAGTGTACCTACAAGTCAACCATCAAGCAGCACCATGCATCAAACACACCAGAGAAACAGGAGAGACGAATCTATGCAGCAACAACACACGCAACAAGATAGCCTATTAGCCAGTCATAAAATTAACAGTAATGCGCAGCAAGGTCTTATCAGTAGCCAGCAAGAATGCATGAAACAGTTGGGTGAAACCATAGCTGCAAGTTTGAGCAGAAGTTCCACAAAGAAGTCAGTTGAACCCGAAGTTTTCGCCGGTAATACGTTAGACTTTATGGATTGGCAAGTTGATTTAGACGCCTATCTTAAGGCAGAGAACATTGAAGGATCCGATCGTTTGAGACACTTGAAGAAATACGTAAAAGCAGAAGCTAGGAAATGCATAGATGGATACTTCCTAGTGGCTACTGCAGACGCATATGAATTGGCAAGGGAAAAGCTTAGAGAACGGTATGGAAATCAGCAAAGCATTTCTAGATCATTTAGACAGAGACTTGCAGAATGGCCCCGGATAAGTGCAAGAGACGGCCAAGGCTTAAGAGAGTTAGGCGACTTCTTGTGTCACATACGTAGTGCGATGAGCACCATACCCTCACTCGAAATCTTAAATGATTGCAATGAGAATGAAAAGATGATACAGAGACTCCCAGACTGGCTACGAAACCGTTGGGCTAGAAAGATCGCAAGGATACAAGTGTCAGAAAAGAGATATCCAGACTTTTGCGAGTTCACAGATTTCATACAAGAAGAAGCACATGTAATGACATTACCAATATCACTAATTTCAACTAAAGAAAACAAAGATGATAAAGACAGAAGCACAAGACAAAGAGTCCGGAACTACCAAACATCAGCTGAAGAAGAAAACACTTGTCTCTTCTGCAAGAGAAGACACAAAGTAAATGTCTGCTATACATTACAAGCTAAACCCTATGAGGAAAGAGTGACGTTCGTAAAAGAACACAACCTGTGTTTTACCTGCTTAACCACAGGACATCGTTCAAAAACCTGTAGAAAAAAGGACACCTGTAAAAGATGTAACAGAGCGCACCCTACAGTTCTTCACGACGACAATTGGAAGCCAAGAGGCAAAAGATCAGATGAACATAAAGACAACTCAAAATCTTCACCACCAAATAGGGAAACAAAAGAGAAAGGAGAAAGCAAAGCAAAGTCAAATACTGGCCCAAACACCGAAGTAAATGTAAGAAAAACTCAACTCAAATCAGAGATTCTCAGCATGGCTGTACCAGTTTATGTATCTTCTGGAAACAAGGAACTGCTTGTTTACGCTCTATTAGATACTCAGTCAGATTCCTGTTTTGTCACTAAGACAGTTGCAAACATCATCGAGTCTAAAGGCGAAAGTGAAGATGTCGTTGTATGCACATTAAACGGCGAAACGACTAAAAGAATAAAGAAGTACGACAATATAACCATACGAGGCTATATGACAGATGCACATGTAACTGTAAGCGCATACGAACAAGACTATATAACATGCAAGAAAGAGCAAATCCCAACTAAAGAAAAAGCTAGCCGACTGGATCATCTCTCACACTTAGGAAAAGAGATACCATCTTACCTCGACATACCCGTCGGGTTATTGATAGGGTCTGACTGCCCACAAGCACTTACACCTCTCAGCTCAGTGGCAGGAGGCCCTGGAGAGACCTTTGCGATGGAAACCATATTTGGTTGGACGCTCTGTGGAGGAACAAACAAGAAAATCCCGTTGAAGAACGTCTCATCATATAAAACAGATACAAAGAAAGATAGCGAAATACTGAACATGCTAGAAAGAGACTTTAAAGATGCAGAACATGGTATCGCATCCCAAGAGGACATTCTATTTACAAAAATGCTTACAGAAGAAACTGCTCAAAATGAAAAGGGCACCTATGTTCTCCCACTTCCATTCAAAAACGGAGCACCCACGCTCCCAGACAATCGACCTCAAGCAGAGAAGCGCCTGGCACAGCTCATAAAGAAACTGAAGGAGGATAAAGCGTACAAAGAAGAATACGTCAAATTCATGGAGGACCTTCTGCAAGCTGGTCATGCAGAAGAATGCCCAGCAACCACTCAAGATGAAACCACTAAAGGCTGGTACATACCCCATTTCGGAGTAAGACACCCAAAGAAGAAAAAGCTCAGGGTAGTTTTTGATGCAAGTGCTAAATATAGGGGGATATCTTTAAACGACACCTTGCTGCAAGGACCTGACCACATAAATAGTTTAGTGGGGATACTATGTCGTTTTAGAAAGGAGAGCATTGCTATATGCTGTGACATACAGCAAATGTTTTACAACTTTCATGTGCCAGTCAAACACCGTAATTTCCTCAAGTTCCTCTGGACAAACGAAGACTTCACTCAAACTAAAGAATTAAGAATGAAGGTTCATACTTTTGGCGCCACGTCATCACCTGGTGTAGCAACCTTTGGACTAAGGAAACTGGCCACGGACTACAGTGATATATCTAAGAGTGCTGCACAGTTTCTACTAGAAGACTTTTATGTAGATGATGGAATCACCAGTGTTGCAAACCGAACAGAGGCTATAGAACTTATAAAAGACTCAAGAGACATTTGTTCAAAAGGAAACATTCGACTACACAAATTTGTGTGCAATGAAAGAGAAGTGCTTGCTTCAGTTCCAACCAGCGAAAGAAGTGAAAGTGTAAAAAGTATAGATTTGTTCACAGATAAACTGCCAAACGAAAGAACACTTGGCTTAGAATGGGATGTAAACACAGATGAGTTTCATTTCACCAACAACGTGCAAGCTAAAGATGCCACAAAGCGTGGACTCCTATCCAGTGTCGCTCAAATCTACGATCCACTTGGCTTATTGGCACCCTTCATACTAAAAGGCAAGCAACTTCTGCAGATCTGTACATCTGACAAACAACCATGGGATGAACCTATCAGTCCAGAACTAAAAGTAAAGTGGGACGCATGGCTACAAGAATTGCAAGGATTGGTGATGGTGCGTATTCCAAGATGTGTAAAGCCACACACTACGATTCAGAGAACAGAAATTCATCATTTCAGTGATGCTAGCCTATCAGGCTATGGAGCTTGTTCCTATCTAAGATATATAGATACAGACAGTAAAGTACATTGCGCACTTATATTTGGAAAAGCTAGGGTTAGCCCAATGAAAAGTGTTACTGTCCCAAGAATGGAACTCCAAGCAGCTGTGATTGCCACTCGTCAGAGCATTCTCCTCAGAAAAGAATTAAAAATGCCCATCGACCGAGAATGTTTTTGGACAGACTCCAGAATAGTGCTAGGATATCTATCGAATGACACTAAAAGGTTTCACATGTATGTGGCAAATCGAGTTCAAGAAATCAAAGAAACAACGACATCTGAGCAGTGGGCTTACGTATGCTCAAAAGATAACCCAGCAGATACTGCTTCTCGAGGAGCAAGTATTAGTGAGTTGAAAGGGTCATCATGGCTGGATGGACCCGAGTTCCTAAAGAAACCAAGCTTAGACACATATCTGAAATCAAATTCAGTTGACAGAACCTTACAAGAAAATGACCCAGAAGTAAGAAGCATCAAAGTCTTCTCAACAAGTGTAGCCCCCACAATTGCCGAAAGATTTGATAGATTCAGCTCATACAGATCTCTGCTACACAGTGTTGCGATTCTTAAGCAAATAGCAAGAACGGCAAGAAGTAAACAAACATCAAATATCTGGAAAACAAAGACTCTCACGACTAAGGAAATTCATGAAGCTGAAGTGTTCGTCATCAAAACGCTACAAGCGGAGACATACTCTGAAGAAGTAAAGGCACTAGAATGTTCTGAAGAAGTAAACAAATCTAGCGTTATTGCCAAGTTGAACCCATATATGGATAAGGACGGCTTACTCCGAGTTGGTGGGAGGATAAGAAGGGCAAGCGAATTAAGTCAAGATGAGAAGTTCCCAATCATCATAGCAAAACGCACGCATATAGCAAGACTGATCATTCGTAATTTACATGACAAAATACATCACTTAGGCCAAAGAAGCACATTGGCAGCAATTAGAGAGGCTGGGTTCTGGATAACTAACGGCACATCTATGGTAAAAACAGAGATTGGTAAGTGTGTCACATGTGCAAGATTGCGCAAACCATTGGAAACACAAAGAATGGGTGAACTACCAGCTGAAAGACTTGAAAGAACAGCGCCTTTTAGCCATGTAGGCATGGATGTATTCGGTCCATTTGAGGTAAAAGACCGAAGAACTGTCCTGAAGAGATGGGGCGTCTTGTTTACTTGTCTCTATAGCAGAGGAGTTCATATAGAAATGATAGAGGATCTCTCTTCTGACAGCTTCATAAATGCTCTCCGCTGTCTCATATATCTCAGAGGACAGGTAACAACACTTTACAGTGATCAAGGTACAAATTTCATTGGAGCAAAGAATTTGTTACAGAAAGAGCTAGAAAGTGTAAAGGACAAGGAACTGAAAGCATATCTCCTGAACAATCGCATAGAGTTTAAGATGAACACACCCAGCTCCAGTCACCAAGGAGGAGTATGGGAAAGGCTCATACGTTCTACCAGAGCTGTCTTAAATGGAATGGCACTGAAATATAAAGGAAGGCTAGACTCGCAAACATTGAGAACAGCCTTTTGTGAAGTTGCCAGTATTCTTAACAGTCAGCCTCTTACAGCCACAGAAATAGGAAACCCCGAGGATCCTTTAATTACTCCAAACCACCTGCTAACTGGAAAGACAGGACATACTCCTGCTCCACCCCCTGGAGAATTCTCAAATGGTGAGATATATGGGAATATTCGCTGGAAGAAAGCACAACAGATAGCGGACGAATTCTGGAAGATCTGGAGATCAGAATACATCTCTCACATCAGTCAAAGACAGAAATGGACAAGCGCTAAAGATAACATCAAGGAAGGAGACGTAGTGCTACTTAAAGATGACAACCTACATCGGAACCTTTGGAGTACAGGCATAGTGGACGCCACCCAAGTTGGTGATGATGGCAAAGTACGAAAAGTAACTCTTCGCTTGGCAAATAAGAACCTGAACCACAAGGGCAAGCCAGTTTCACCAACCACAATCGTCCAGCGACCAGTACAGAAATTGGTTTTATTACTTAGAGCTTAACACAGCAAATCTTACTACTCGTGATTCATGCCTATATAATCAGACTTATTACTCTTTGTTGTCAATAATGTAGAAACGTAGTTTACTCAATCTCATAGTTTTGTAGACTGTAGTGGTAGCTGTGTGTATGTGTTAATCAGTTTATTTACCGTAACATAAATGGAGTAGTTGTAATGCAGTATTCACTTTATGCCAGATATTGCCCTTTTTTTTTAAAGAAAATTTAATTTGGATAAAATAAATTTAAGTTACCACTTAAATGTTAGGTGGGAGTGTAAAGGAATACACAGTCTTGTTTGCTGCCAAATATGCATTATTGTTTTTTGCATTGACCAAGAATGTATGACCCCTACTGTCAGCCGTGAATGAGGGTAATTACCGCTCATAGCAGTATGGCCCGATATGTGGTCACCAATCGCAGCGCAGACAGAACAATTAAAAAAGGTATTTTTTGCAACCAGGTCATTTCAGCAGCCTTATGATTTAGTTTCTCAGTAGTAACCCAGCCATAAGCACACACCTACTATATTGTACAGCAAACACTAAAACAAGATTTTGACAGCCTACGGAGGCAAAGGTAATTAATTATAACACTGTTTCTAATTGTGAATTATTGTGAATTATATAACTTTTAATATGCTGCCATTGCTAGAACCTTTTATTGTGTATCAGAGCTTGTAAATGTGTCACTCATATAATTTTAACTTGGCATAATTTGATTACTACATTCTCTATTTTATATTTGTATGTTTCTTTTATGCTAGGCTTCACGGTCATGATGCTTAATAAACTATAAAGGACCAGTGAAATCAAACCTCAACACGTTATATGTCTGTCACAATCTTGAATAAAGCCTAGAGTTTTACCAAAAACTCTATACATTGAGTGTCATCATTGAGTTTCATCGGTGTTGATCATCAGTGTTGAGCGTTAACGCTGAGCGTGGGAGCTTTAAAATGTCATGTTGGACAATGCTGACTTGAACAGCTGATTTGACAAGACTTTTTAATAATTTTACAGTAACATCTTTTTCACACCTTGATTTCGACAAAATCTAGTATAGATTTATCTCCCTTAATCTGCACTTTGCATTTTAATTGCTGATTACGCAATGCTTCTTATATGTGTAGGTTTATAGCAAAAATTGTAATAAGCTGTACTCTTTCTGTATTCTGGTGTAGATCACATTATTATGAAGAGTCTATATGTATTTTTATAATAATATTTAATCTAATAAGTGGCATAAAAAATTCGAGTATCATTAAACTTGCTGGCTATTATGTTATTGCTGCAATGACATAATATTACTCATATTGATAGATGCAGCATTTTATAGACTGAAATCTTAAATAATGTGTACCCAAAGAATTAAAGGGAATGAAGATTAGTAATTATACAAGTGATAAGATTTGTTTTTATGACAAACTAGCTGTGCTACCCAGCATTGGCCAGGTAATAAAAAAGTCTTTGGTCAGAAAACTGATTTGTATTCAAAGGTTGACTTGCAACAAAATTCAAATTACAGTTATTTGGTATCAAAAGATTCACCATGTCTTACTCTGTTGTATTGTAGGTGCCAAATACGTGGAAATGTGATTACAAGCTCTTAAAAGCTCAGAAACGAAAAGCCGCCGTAGATTGGAATCTCTTTATTTATCTGACGTATTCATTACAGTTTGGTTATCGTCTTGTCACATGATGTTCTCACGTGAATTGAAAGGCCAATAAAAAGCTCAATATAAACTTATCGTAGCACTAGTTTATGACAAACACTTCGGGTTTTACCGAAGGCCCCGTATCAAATAGAGATGCTCGCTACTTTAAAGTTTTGTTTCGGCTTGGACTAATCGTCAAGTCGTAATCTGATCATGTGATCCAATACTTTGAAAATAATTTTTGCAGCACTTTTCAATTATCACAGGTAACCAACAGGCTCGTCATGATTATCAGACAATGATATGTACTCCTTCGAGCTAAGGTTAAAAAGTTTAACTATTTTTTACGGTAAATTAAACATATCAGTGCTAAAAGTGACAGCATTACAATGACGATAAAATAGACGCGTAAGAACAATAGACATTGCTTTATTGAATGAGTGAAGTATATTTGTGAAAATATTTCAACGAATGAGATTGCATGAAAGTGTAAATAGAAACCATCCTGTAACAACTACGTCCCATTTGAGCCGTTTCGGAAAGCGAATCCAAACTACGGCGGTCTCGTGTGGCTGCGATTAACGGTTCGTTTTTTAGCTTTTAGGAGCTTGTAATCACATTCCCATATATTTTGCAACTACAACACAACAGATTAAGACATGGTGAATCTTATGATACCAAATAACTGTAATGTGAATTTTGTTGCAAGTCAACCTTTAACATATAACAACATTTGCCATCCTAACTTTCAAACAACATACCATGAGAGAAGTGTTTTGTGTAGTTGAAATAAGAGAGGGAGTAAAAAGAGAAAATAGCGAAAGTAGAGAGGAAATAAAAACAACTGTAAAGGTCTTCTAACTTTGTCAAACAACTGTAACTTTTAAACTTTACACCATGAGAAAATTTTTTCGTGCAAGTCTAATAAGCAAAAAAAAAGAAAACGATTGTAAAAAGGTTTAGATGTGAATATGAAATAATTAGCAGGTAATAGCTAAGTTAAGTCAGTTTTGCTATGATTACAATAAAATATGATTGGGTCATGATACAATTAATACGAACTGAGAAAACAAAATAAAAATCTTGAATGTGTAGAATTAATAATAACAATTCTTGCATAGAAGTGTAGATGTATAAAAAAAGTTACTGTTCTACCAGAAGCTATCCATCAAAACTTTGAATACGACGATTTGGAGACAATATAATTATCCGTGTGAGAAGAGTTGGCCTTGACCCTAGATATAACAATCGAACCTAATGAAAAATATTTCTTAATAGGGGCATCGTAACGCGTGGCCGGTAAAATCGGTAAAATAATCAGCGTGCGCTAGAGCTATAGCTAGACCCAGCTTCAGACGACATACGGCCAACTTTGAGAAATATATATAGATTACTAGCCTCAGCCTAAACAGACACTATGCAGTGATACTGTGTTGCCCAGGGTATTTAAGTTTCAGCCAATTAAGCAAACAGTTGACTATATAACTAAACTGACGAAAAACGCCGTCGGTATAGTGATGTAGTCAGCAGTTAGTATGATATAGTTATATAGCATGGTATAGTTATAAATGGTATAGCTATATAGCATTTGTTTATTGCTCTGTTATTGCTTATTTGGAAATATAAATTGTTTCATAAGAAAATTACTCCCCGTTACAATGAACTTGTCCATCCTGTCACCTTTTCAACAAAATGCATGGACTGTACCCCTACCATACCTTTATTAACAATCAGGCTTTTAGTTGCTATTGATCATTAGCTAAAATTTTTTATCTACGGTGAGAATTCCTTGTATTTCACATTTTAGTAGATGCATAGGAATAGCAGAGTTATACAAAGGATCTGACACATACGTATAACTAAATTACCACCCACACGTAGTCCACGACCACCCATGTAGCTGAGTCAATAAAATCCTTCTTTAATGTGTTATCATAAGCTGCATGCAAATAATTACAAGTGATACTAATCCAGCTCTTCCCAGGGTTGTGATCTGCTGCGGCAGCAATGATCTGATGTCTGCGCAGATAACAGACTAATAGATCCTGTGTGTCTCCTTCAGATGCAGACCCGCTGTCTCTTGACAGCCAATAGCCGGCATCACATTATTATTTACTTATATCAACAAACAGAAATGTTGAAATGCGAGTTGAAATGCGAGTAAGAACGAAATCACTTGATTGGCAATTATGTGAACTTCTCACAAACGGTACCGTTGTGGTTTATATCTATAACCAAGAATGCAGCTGATAGACCAGAAATAGAGGCTTTTGTTTGTTTGCAAAAGCAAATGACCTTGTGAATAGGGCTATAAAATTGTCTAGGTGCGTTTGCAGTTTGTATGGTTAAATACTACAGACTGAAATATTTAGTTTATTCATTTGATGTATACAATCTTCAAAGTAGGCCTACTTAGAGGGTCACTCACGAAATTTTTTTTTAATTTTAACAAAAAGTATCGATATTTGTCTGTCACTTGAGATTTGTTTGTTGTTTTTGGTGATCTAACTGCCAGGGTGTTTCAAGATTAAAATCGATAAAACTTGGTCGTAGTAAAATGCTCGGCAAACTTTTTCAATAATTACGTCGATAGTCGCACTGTCTGTTTGTACCTCTCGTTACCACATTGGCTATTGCGTTCAAATTGCAGTGTTACGCGTCTCTATTTACATATATTTTATTTTATATTTGCTCAAGATTATGGGAATAAAACGTCAAATATAGCCTCAGATAAATTGCTATAGATGTTTTGAATGAGTTAAAGATAGGTTGGTTAGAATTTGTCCTTTGCTTCAACAGTGTAATCATGATTACCCGACATTGATGATATTTATCACCTATATACAATATGGACAACTATTGTTTCATTTTTGGGGAAGTCTTTTTCTTTCAAGCATTTTAACAACGGTCAAGTTTTGTTAATTTTAATCTTGAAACATCCTGACAGTCAGATCACCTCAAAACATCAAACAAACTCTCAAATAATGAAAAGATATCTATACCCTTGAATAAAATTTTGTGAAAATTGGCATGAGTGACACATTAAAAAAAGTTATTTTATTAAAAAACAGTTTTACTAAATATATTATTTGTACTAATGACAATGCAACTTTTTCAAAGTTGACTGACAAGCAACCTGCTAAAAGCAGGTTGCTTGTCAGTCAACTTTGCAAAAATCTTGAAGTTAATTAACTCTTTTAGTCAACACTTTTTATTTGCTCTGGAAAAATTAAAACATACATAGATGAGTTAGCTGTAATGCTGTATTTGCGTATAAATATGCGTGTGGCCTTTTAAACCACCAAGTTGGAGATATTTATCTAGCTACTGTCCATAACTGCTAAAATATGCATATAGGCCTATACCAATAAAATATAGTAACTATGTAAAAATGGTATGTTGCAAAGTTGTACTTCATTTGTTATACAATATATCGTAAACATTTTTGTATTTTAGTATGATGCAATAAAATGCAATAAAGTTTAAAAATCTGAAATAAACTATGAACAATAGTATTTTTCAAAACATTATTAAATATATCTTTTTGTTTGAATAAAATATAAGTTGCCCATAACACACCTGTTTAGAGAACAGTGTCTTCTTTTATGCAGCTCAAAAGACGTAGATCTTAACCAAAATTTAAAAAATTATCCTAAAGATATATCTTACGAGTAACATAAAATATTAATTAGCTATATTATTTATTTAATCGTAGCTTCAGTTGAGGTAATAGTCGATAAACAACTCAGAAAAGCCTACTTTAGCTTCACTAAACTCCTATTCACGAGTATTCTACAGATTCGTGTAAGAAATCGTCTTATGGAAACCTCATTTACATGTCTAATGTTGAATTATCCACATGAGGAGTATAGGAAGTGGCAAGAGTGCCATAAATCACTAGCTCTCTGAATAATCTATCATGTTGTTGCAGGAGTGACAAAGGAGTAATTATTCAATTGTCCCTAGATAAGAGTTGTATACAATTTGACACATTATGTAAATTGCAACACTAATCTTTGAATACCAGAAGACCAATCTATATGCATCAAGTCACTGAGCCAAATTTTATCCGTGTCAAAAGAAACTCCGCATAATTACAGGATAAACTGATCAGGTTGAGGTTTATTTCAGTGTCAACTTATTATAGATTTATTATATAATATCATAATAATATAATATATTTACTGACACAAAGTCTATGTTATATACATTTATCAATTTCACTGCTAGGTGCTACACAATCCTCTTTGACATCTCCATGAAGTGAAGGTTTTCTTCAGTTGCTTTTCACTAGGCTTAGATGATTTCACCTACCAGGCTTTTATCACCAACGCTTTACCTTAAACAATTTCATCGCAGTTTGTGATGTTCCAAGTACGCATGGCTATTTGGTCACTAAGTCATATCATTGCTTTTTTACATTTCGGTTTTCATGAAAAATGCTGATCTTGTTAAAACTATTAATATTATTATTATTAAAATTGTTAGCTTGTTTTACAAGCTTAAACACTGAAATATTTTGGTACCCTTATATTAAATGCAAAAAGCAACTAAATTGCACAAAAATTTGTTCAGCAAACTTGTTTGGATTAATTTTTCATTGCATTAACAAAATATTTTACAAAAAAACTATTTAAATGGACAATCAGTTAGCATTCGGTCCCATTTTTAACACAAGTTTTTGCAGCACTTTGCATCTTTAAATTAAAACTAAACAATACCAAAAATAAAATCATTCACATCACAAACAATTATAACTTTTAGAAAATTTTATTTTAAAATTTAAAAGTCCAAAGCACTCAACACCAGCTTTGATTAAATATTAGTTCTTTTACTCAAACTGAGCTGTAACCATCAGCTGATTCAATCCCGATTTCCTTTGATCTATTTAAAGTCAGCATGCAGCATGCGCTACTAAAACCTACCAATTTATTCTACTAGTGTTAGCAAAAGTCTCTCTCTCTCCCATAGCTAGTGACACTTGACAGTAGATACTGTTTGGCTTCCTAAATGTATAATAAACCAGCCCCTGAGCTAAATTCGCAGTGCAGTATGAATATGAGAAATCTCCACTCATGTGGTGTCATGTTGAGGAGTGGTCATACATAGTGCAGGTAGATATTTAGGTTTGTTTATTTGCGTTTAATCACGTATTAATTTTATCTTTGCACAACCACAAAAATTTTTCTGAAATCCAACAGTCAGTCGTTCAGCCATGTTCATACGGCCATGTAGATAAGAGGAATACCATCTCTTCTTTTTTATTCACTTGACACTCCTAAGATCCATTGACTTATTAGCCAAATTTATATACATTAATGAACTCGCATGAACCTTGTATCACCGACTACGAAGTACATCTTCATGTAATTATAAACACACCAGAAAAACAGTAAACAATGAGGGCATCTATATCTATCATACAATCAAGTAATTAAATATGATTGCTTGTTTATATTGTAATCAGATGAGGTAACATTTGCTGCACTATCTTCTAAGAATGATAAATCTGATTGCGCGCGGGTGGTTTTATACAAACAATGGTTTTATCATGAAAAGTGATACACGTAAATACATACAAGATTATACAAGCATATCTTATTGCAGCTGATCATACCTAATCACCCACACACCTTTGATTAAAAATAAATTTGTGCTGATAGAACTCACTGCTAGCCTGTTTGTTCCACCAGGAAGGGTATTTATATTGTTGAATAGTAGAGCCATTTCTGCTATCCTGCGCACTAACTTCGTAATTGGATAACATTATACTGAAGAAATCATCCATCTGCTTAAAAATTACAGTGTACCCTCAGGATACGGTTTGATCCGTTCCAGGGTTCCCAAAATCGTACGTAGGGGTATAGAAACCATAGTAATTATATAATGCAAACATTCTCTGGTAAAAATGATCAAAATTTTATACAAGTACTATACATATTAAAAATCAGTAACAAAATAGTATGTTAACCTTAGTAACTATAGTTATCTACAGTAACTTTAGTATATTTAGTGGTTATGATCTGCATTAAAATGTAAACTTTGTTGAATTCGTATGGTGACATAAGATTCGAATGGCGAGCTGAAAAAAAAATTAAGTTCCACTTCGTAAGGTGAAAAATTGTGTAACATACAATAATCGTATCCTGATGGTGCACTGTATGTATTAGCTACTGCATCTTGGTTCAAGCTTTATACAGTTGAAACATTTATTCCAAGACATGTCCCTAAAGTATAGCTTACTTCTCGATCCCAAGCACTGGCAACGGGCTCCCTCGACTATTGCAAGGAAATGAGAACCTATCCGCCCAGTGCTGCCTGTCGCTGCCAGTGTCAGCGCAACAGTTGAGCGCTACTTAAATTTTGCAAAGAGCAGCCAACACGGATGCATTGCAATGGTGAGAATCGGGCACTCATGGTCGAACCCCACACTCAGCTGCGTTTAAACTAATCGGTTATGAGCAAAAGTCTGATAGCAGATTATGAACTGGTGCTTCATGGTTTAGTAGAGTTTTATTGCTATGGCTTACGGTTCCTTGTGTAAATATTTGCCTCGATTTTACGCGCAGCTGTTTATAGCCATAAAATAACAATCTGTTGGCTGTCAGCAGCGTAACCGTTTTATCTCAAGGCGCTATTATCTGGATAATAGATATGATTTTATGCGAATATTAAAGCTGCCAGATGACTAAGTTTGGTTTAGCTAATAGTTTTTGAAATCTAATGGCAGCTCGCATAGTCTAATGCAAATAAAAGGCGTTACTGATTTGTAAGTTTATCCAAATCTCTTTATATCTGAATAAACTTGGAAGTGACATTCATGAGCTTTTTACCTGCATAATGTAATCTACGTAAGCGTTCAGTAGTACAGGCAATCCCCTTTTTAGCATTATCTGCATAATAAAATATTCATGGCAACTAGCCGATATTGGAAAATTAGACACACGGCCATCTGGGTGTTTTTTGGATAACGATGTACCTTGAAATATTTGAATACCCAAAAACTACCTAATCTTTCGAAATCTGGTTTCGAACTCAATTTTTCTATCTATAAAACCTGCTCTATTGCTGACCATTTATAAGACAAGCAATCAAATATTTCCATCAAGGAAAGTTTCACCAAACTGTGATTAGTGGCATATAAACACCGCCTCGCTGTCAGATACCAGCCGTTATCTATATATAAAGAGTTGAGAGTTGAATTATTCACGAGGTTACACATTTATGACACGTACCATAACATATTAGAGCTGGAGATCTAAGAAATAATAAGATGACGTTAATAATCTATCAATCATTTCCCACACCAGCTGGCAGTTGCAGCTGGCGAGCTTCCAAAACATGCAAGCGCTTCAGCCAGCTTGATATCTGCCCTCAAGTAACTACGTACGTATATAAGACTTGGGAGGCTTGCTACCTAGTGATCTGTCAGAATCATTTTCAAGTTTTATGCAACCAAACTCACATTTTGTGTATGATTTAGAGAAGACCGCACATGCTGACTCACTGAATCTATTGCTCATCTATGGGTATATCATGACTAAGTGAAATATTATATTAGAAACCTGTAGCCTCAGGCCCTATAGATAGGGCTATTGAGGCTATTTTCAACTATGGCAGTTTTTGGCATCATTTGGAAAAAAGCAAACTTTTATATACATCTATGTTAGAAATATCATTTGGTATAACATGGGAAACGTCAAGAAGTTTGTCGCCAAAATAGTAGTGAATGTAATAACTTCATTTATTTTACATGCCTACAACTGTTCTTTATTTACCATGATATAATAAACATACAGCCATTTGATTCTAGTTGATGTACCAGGAGTTCATAACTTGGATAACATCTAAGACACCAAGTTAGTCAGTAAAAGGCTATTTGTTAAGGCACTAAAAACCTTCCTCAAATGAGCTCAATCTGTGTTGTGTTAACGTGTCTTGTAGGTCGACTATGTGTGGTTGGCTGACTAGTACAGTAGGCATTCATTTGTATTGTAAGCAGTTCTAATCCACAGGTTCTAGTCCTACCTAGTCCTAAAGCTGCCACTATGTCAAATATATTTGAAGAGGGGCATGTGTGAATAATTACACACACTGTCAGTACCATTCAAGCTACAAAGTTGTTTGCATGGCAACGCAACGGTACAATCACTTTGACTTGCATTGAATGTGTCAGGGGCCTGCCGTCCCTATAGCGCTTAGGCTCTTTTTTGGCACGGGTCCAAGGAAGTTACTAATTTAAAGTCAGGTTAACTATAATTAAGAACAGCCTATATAGGCTTGTTTTATAATTCACTTTACAAACAAAACCTTTTATTATAAAACACATATGATCACCGTGTTGGGCCAGTCTAGACTAGTCATCCTCACTGTTTCTACGGCACAAAGAAATTGTGTTTCCAAAGAAATAACATATACTCAAGTTTTCAAAAATGACGTTTCATTCATCTTGGTCCAGGACTGATTGACAATGCCAAACAGGTGCTCTCCATAGCTTAGTAAGAGCTATAACGAGACCAGTTAGGCATCCATCATTTTACATACAGTTTATCTCAGTGCGTTATGATTTATGAGAGTGACGCGGTACCACATGATCAGCATGCACTCCTAGCCTTAATTCCATCAAGAACGAAATGAGTTAGTCAGCATAATGGAACATTGCTGCTCTCCTAGTAAATAACTTGGTATAGGTATCAACAAGGAAATGATGCCAAGTTTGCCCCTTCATCTCTATAAATAGCTCATTAAGGAAATGAAGTAGCTAAAACATAGTTTTGGGCGGATTCTGTCTAAGAGAGCAATCAATAAGAGCAATTAATTCTCTAGTGTTCACCGATTATTTTTCTTTTGTAAAAAGTTTCACCTTGATTAAATTGATAAAAGCGGTGGTTGATGTCAGCAACCGCTCTGTATGTAGCCATCTACAATGCAGTTTCTTTCATGATCTTTCCCTTTTGCGACGGAGAGAAGGTATTTTTAGCATCAATATCGTGTCATACTGATGATGTCATTTTGAATCACGTAAAACAGAATGATTTAACAAGGAGTTAGCAAGGAGTTAACAAAAAGTTAGCAAGGAGTTAACAAAAAGTTAGCAAGGAGCTAGCAAGGAATTAACAAGGAGTTAGCAAGGAGTTAGCAAGGAGTTAGCAAGGAGTTAGCAAGGAGTTAACAAGAAGCTAGCAAGGAGTTAGCAAGGAGTTACATAACTCAAGTATTTCTAGGAGAAGATGATTTTCTGACAAAAGAAACAGCAAATCAAAGAGATTGATCAAAATATATCAAATGTTTATGGATTTTTGCAAAACAATACAAACATACAAACAAACATTTTTGCAAAAAATATAAAAGTTAATACAAACCTAGAACAGCAAGCACCATGTAGTGATGAGGTAATACTTCTGTTAGTAACACTAGTTTTATAAACTGTTATATAGGTTTGTTTATGTTTATTAGTTAGAATAACTGGGTACTCCCCTCATATAGTGAGTCATGAGTGTGTTTCTCCTCACTGTTTTCACATTTGGAGAGTTCACTGTCTGGTGGCCTGAGTGCGTTTTCCAGAATAAAACATGAGAAATAGGAATTGGATAGGATAACTCCAAATTATTCTTGCTGAGAGATTACAATTTGCCACACAATGTTTAATACTGGATAATTTCGCAGGTTTATTAGTGAATTATTTGAAGTGAAAAAGTCAAATGTTTTTTCCTTTGTTATTATCACATTTATAAACGCACAAAAACCAAAGTCAAATATCAAAAGAACCCAAATCATATATCAAAGGAACTGCAGTTGTATATAAAAACCCAAGTCAAATATTAAAGAAACCCAAGTCATATATCGAAGGAACTCATGTCATACATCAAAGGAACCCAAATCATATATCAAAAGAACCCAAGTCGTATATCAAAGGAGTCCAAGTCATACGGTATATCAAAAGAACCCAAGTCATGTATTAAAAGAACCCAAGTCATATATCAAAGGAACTCAAGTCAAATATCAAAGGAACCCAAGTTGTATATAAAAACCCAAGTCAAATATTAAAGAAACCCAAGTCATATATCGAAGGAACTCAAATCATATATCAAAGGAATCCAAGTCATACGGTATATCAGAAGAACCCAAGTCATATATCAAAGAAACTCAAGTCATATATCAAAGGAACCCAAGTTGTATACCAAGAACCCAAAAATTTTGCTGCATTTCTAAGTTGTAGATTACAACTTAGAAATGCAGCACATTGACAACTTATCTAATCTAATAGGCTTATTTATTAACATTTCAAAATTGTTGAAGTCCTTCTAATGAATATGGATAGGAAGCGCAACTCCAATACGCATACTTTTGCAATAATTCTTATTCTTGTTAGGCAAAATGGGCAGCCTAACATTAAGGTGATTGAGCTGATAAATGAAATGCCGGAAGAATACGGTATAATAAATATTGTATACACAAAATAACAAAAGTATCTTACTAGCACTTTAAAACATTTTCACAATAGTCTTTAGCAAATATAAAACACTAACATGAATCAACGTGCGCGACAGCTTCCATTAGGAGTTGCCCAACCTTTGCTGTTGGGCTAAAAATTAAGCCTTGAAAGCAAGTGCGATGAACAATTACAGAATTGCAAAAAGATTACTAAAATTGAAATTTTTGTGAGGCTTAAGTTTAGTTTCATTAGTATATCTATTTATCAATAAACCCATTAGTATCATCATACATAAGGCAACACATTCTGAATGCTTCTTATCAGGTACCACTTATCATAGGAGATACAGCTAATTACATGCAGCTAATAGTGCAGCAAGGTATGTTCAACCACATTCATATTGTTCCCAGCTCTGTGAGGCTACTGCGCTTGTATCAGCAACTAAAACCATACAAGTGGTTATTGTTTTTAAAAACAGTGTTTGATAATACTATATATACTTGAACCATCAAAGCCTTATCTATCATCTGCATACATAAATTTGAAAGTTTGTCGTCTGCTGTCATTTGTTCAGATGTCTGCCTGTCCAGCTATATCTATTAAAATCTTGGACTTAAAAGCTCACTACATACTAGATTTGAACTCACAGTGATTACAACCGCAAGCTTCTAACCACACATTTAACCACTGTGCTACACAGTCCTTAGAATTCTATCGCTCTTATCATATACTTATCATATGTCAGTATATGAGAGCAAATACGCTACCGCTATCCGCTACGATGCAGCTGATGGCGCAACGTCATAAAGAGGGGTAGCTCTTATTAATAAGATTACTCAAATTATCCATTGGCAATGTGCCGGGCTAATAGCAAGTGGCAGGCAAGTACCTTACCTCTCATTGTTTATAAGCTGATTTTTAGTACTTGGGCAACACCAGATAGCACAGCTGGTGTTAAATAAAAATCAACTTTTTGTCCAAAGACTTCTTTACTACCAAGGCAACGCCGGACATTTATCTAGTTCCTATATAAGAATTTTAGCAAACAATAAGATGTTATGGAATTGTCTTCTTGATGGCAATGTAAACTTCAGTTGGAATGATAACTCCTATATTATCTCATTATGCGAAATACTGGTACAAAAAAGTAAATACATCTACTTAAGGTTATTGGAGTCAATGATCGACTATGTAGGTATAATATTTTATGGTTTTCATTTGGTATCTGGTGGCTATGAGGATAACTATCTGGTTGTTCAATAATGTTCTATAGGTATCTGGTGACTATGGCTTTAGCTATCTGGTTATTCAATAATAATCAACAGGTAAGTAGTTATTATTATTATTGCTATACAATCTATATATATATTTCTTAAAGTCTGTCAGAAATCCGGCTATAGATCTTAAAATCTTGGAATAAATTAGTTTGTGACTACTTTCGATTTTTTGGAAGGCAGCAGGTCATGATTTTGGCTATTGAACATTCAATCTTGACACTGATTACATTTTATTTCACAGTTATAATGTTGTCATCAATTAATTCGATCGAAAGTCAAAAATAAATGATCTCAGTTGGTCGTCTCTGTAAAAAAATTCATGTCAGCTTACCAAAAATTAAAAACTGTGAATTTGAACGTAATTTAAAAAAAATGAGAGCATAATTATTATGTATTAAGTAGACCATGAATAACCTACATAGTTATTTCTCAATACGATGCAATTGATCACCTTGGCCATATATTCTCAATCCTAGAAACAAGAGTTCCTTATCTGCTTTGTATGTTATTGCCATGTTTGCATTCTAAAATCTACTCTTACAGGTCGCCATCAGGATAGCAAAGGTTCTAGGCCTTTATGCTTGGAAACACTGTTAGTATCAGCACAACTAGAACAAAGTACAGCAGTTAAGCACCCACTTGAGAACAAGAAAGACTTTTTATGCTTTTAAGTCAACATTTTTGAAGTGTATTAGAATAGATGATAAAAATGTGATAAAAATTAACTAGACAATCTGTTGCCATTGGCTTTCAGTAAATAATTAGAAACCAAAGTATCAAAGTAAGCCTTAGAGCCAGAGTTCAACCTGTAGAAAAAGAAATACTCGATTCAATTAAAAGGTTTGAGTTACTAATTTTGTCTCCAGAGCTTTAGGTTTGTCACTAGTATATACTAGGACCCTAGCGGTTTAGTGTGCTGTGAGAGGTTGTCAGGTGTGTCGATAATGCGCAGAGAATAGGTATGTGCCTAAATACTCTCAAAGGCTGGAAGTTAGATGACTAGTCCAGGTGTTAAGTGGTGAGTTGAAAAGCTGAATGTGATCAGTTCGAATTTCTCATGAAGCAATGTTTTATGTCAACCTCGAGCATGGCTTTGGGCAGATGGACACGAGCCTTATTATGGTAACGAATCACTCGAATTCCGTATAATGTAATTCTTTTTCCTAACCTCCAACAGCGGCTTCGGTCAGACGGACAAACAGATGGACGGCCACGGCTCTTATTATAGTAAATATTATGCTGGTATTAAATGTATTTGTAATAAATCAATGAATTATGGAAGCTCAGTTATAGCGGACCCTGTATCTCGTAGTACAACCTACTTGAACTGTTTACTCTGAAAGCAATTACAGGTCGCATGCTTTCTGTAAACAGTGGATTTCACTAAGAAATTATGGTTAATATGTCGCTACTCTCACCTGAAACTAAGCGATGTACAGCAGAAAAAGACATCTATTTTACATGTAGTAGCTCTATGGAAAAAGACTGAAGAATTATCCACTTTTGACTTTACTAATAGATCAAAACTTATAATAAACTTACAGGTTGTTCCCTACCCGACTTACTAGTAGCAGTCACGAATGTTTACTTGTTTCTATAATAAAACTATACGCAACAGAGTAAAAGCGCTGAGGCGTGACAAGTAACAATGTATAGGGTGGAACAACTACAAAAGAAACCAGTTACGAGCGCAAAGCGGTCGGTAACAGACTGTTTCAAAGGTTCTGTAGTGTTGCGATTTGAGAAGTCATGGGTAAAAACAACAGCAAACCGGAGAGCGGAGATGAGAGAGTGCTATACTATCACTCGAAGTATGTAAAATACAGCAGAGCGATCGCTATCATGTGGGGTGTTCTTGTCATCAGCCTTCTCATCATTATTCTCCTCTGCCTCATCCAGCCAACGTGGTTCGGCTCGGCGACAAATCAACTCGGATCTGGGGCTTTCGGACTGTGGAGATATGATAGAATGGTGGAAAACCAGTTTGACCAAAAGGGAAGCTTTCTCGATCTAACAGAAATTCCCTCGGCAGCATTCCAGGCAGCAACGGTGTTTGTTTTATTGGCAGTGTTACTGATTGTCGTGTGTGTCTTGTGCTTCTTTCTCTTTATCTGCATTTCCTCCAAGATCGTCTTTATCGTTTGTGGCTGGATTCTCGTTGTTGTTGGTAAGTTCCTCTAACTTGATCTTGAAGCAAGCATTCTTGAATCGAATTAACTTCAAACATAAATTGCTTGTTACAAATTTTGACTAACAAACTGAAAGCTTAAATTTAGAATTCGCTCTTAAAAATACTAAAATATTTTACTTAGTGATTGAGCTCTTATCTAAAAATTTTAATCTAAAATAAAAATATATCGCTGTGTTAAAAAGAAGTCTAACCTTTTGCCAGTTGTTATCCTCTGTGTTAAACACAGTCTCACTTGACGAACTGAAGTAAATTTTATGTAAAATATCCTACATTCAGTAGAGAGCGTAATTCATGGATTGTTGATGAGTCCTCGTTTATTGAGAGCAGAAAAGAGGAGCTATTACGCAAATGCATCATGACAAGCATCTGATATTTCTTCCTTGACTTTAAATTTAAAAGAATGAGAACTTTTTAAACTTGTTGATATCCAAAACTCATAGTTTTCAAAATAGTGCTAGAGTTGAGAGGGTGAACAACTTTATGCATACCACTATTCTATGCACCTACCCTAGTCTATGATGACTTTAAGGCATTTCGGCCACCAGATGTTTGCCCTAATGTAGTGTGCGTCAGCAGATGTTAAACGAATCATACAGAGCGCCACTCCTAAAACCGTTTCAAATATAGAAGAAATAGAAAGAAAAACCGAAATATTACGGTAGACTTGAGCAGACACCCATTATACCTTGCCTTCAATTTTTGCTAAACGACCACTAAAATTATTATTTGAAAAGCTGAAATTTGTAGAGCCAATATTTCTCTTTTGCCATCGAATGATAACTGACAAGAGTGGCAAGGGTTAAGTTATTTTTGAATATAAAGATGAGCAACATTCAATAATAAGAAATCAAAGCTATGTTGATAGAGCAGCTATTTAGAACACTCTACTCTGGCTGACAGAGATTGATAGTGACACACCTACACAATCTGACAAAGTTGTTTGTTCCTAGCGGCCTGGCTATGGTTTGACATGCAGGAACAGGTGATTGATTCATTCTTCATATCCCAGCTCCATCTAATAGCATTACCTTTAAAGAGCTATTTCTTACTCGGGTTCATTACAAAGTATTCAATAAAATGTACTGTAACATTTTCTCACACAAAACACATTTTTATTGAAGTTGTGGTATTTTGTTTAAAGGTAGAAGGCCAGATGAGTCAACAAATAACACATCTCCAATTATGTTTTAGAATATCACAAACTTGTATCAAATTTTCACGCAACTTGAGAACCAACCCAAGTGTTACACAATACTATCTGTAGTACAAAGCTGCAACACTACTAAAAAGACAGGCCAGTCGTTGAGTTGAATGTTTCTTTGTTCCCACTATAATCTTACAATAGAGAAAGCGAACTAGAGTTGAATAGCATTTCTTATTCATGAAGCTCTGATGGTACGCCTGATTACCAGCCTTCAGTTGCTATGCTCACAACTATTCTCTGCCTCATTGATTCTACATATTCCTTTGGAAACTAACGGGTGACTTATCTACTATCATTGGTTAAGTGTACACAGGTTCTCTTCGAGGTGACAAACGAATAGCAAATATTCTAATAAAATCTTGGGAAACTAAAACGAAATAAAATGATTAGAAACTTTAAAATGTCCCTTTGCCTACTTGAATGAGAGTGTTCATGGGTTGTCATGTTCGCAGTGCAGCAATTTGTGTGAAAATGAAAAAAATCTCTAGCAATGGTAAGCTTATGCTAGAATCGACGGTCATTATGGTGAAGGGAGTTAAGGCCTGATTAAAAGAAATTACTAATACTTTCTTTTCAGTTTTGGAATCAAAAAAGATATTGTAAAAATCATTAAAAGCGTTTACAATCACTATTAAAAAGACAATCCTTTTGGAAACAAATCTCATAGATTATCTGATATCTAAAAAGTGATTCGAAGAAACAAAAGAAACGTATTAGTTCTGATTTAAAGTTTGTAAAGAGGTGTAAGTGACACATATAGCAGGCATAAGTAATGTGTATAAGCTGAGTTGCCGTGGTCCAATCACCTCCTTATGTTGAACTCTAATGACTACTGGAAACTACAAAACATATGTGTTAAGTAAACTACTCTGGAAGACAAGGTTCACTTGAGAGATTTTTAAAATATATCACGGACAGCTTCAATTCTCTCTGCTGCCGCTTTAGTTGTCAACCATATTTGGCTGACTTACCCGAACTATATGTTCTAATTCCTGTTATATTCCACCTGTATTCATACTCATATTTGGACCAAACATTCTTTTACTTGGTGAGAAGCTACTTAAACATACCTATTTTTGTAGGAAAAAATTGCAGTATCCTTTGGTTAGCATTAAAAATTATTAACTTGATAAAATGCGCTGAAAGGACAAGAAGGAAGAGTACTTTACATTTTACTTTACTATTCAAACTGATTTAGCGTGCAGACGACAATTGCTGGGTAGATCCTGACTTGTTTTTGCTCTGTGGTCGGCCTCGTCTCTTAACTATTCAGATGCTACAAGAATGACAAAGTGCTGGATGATCTTTACTAAACTCTCTGGCTCTAAAAAACCTTTTTTATTTAATCGCATTGTTTAGTTCAATAGTTTGTTGAACTTCACTGTAGGTTGGGCAGTGAGTGCATTTCCTCAAAGCTGTATAGCTTGAAATAGTATTTCTGTCTAACATGGTAGAAACACCTATTAACGCTTATTTTAAACATATACAACAGCTAAAATGACACTTTTTCAAATGCTGTCAGAGAGATGCCAATCACAAGCTAGCCATAACCGAGTAGAACTATGAATTAGGGCTAAGTATATCTAGTAGAGAAAGAGGTAGGTCTGCTCTATTGGACGAGGCCACATATAAATAACATAATGCGAGGTTATAAACTTAATATCTGCTACCTAACTGGTAGCTGCGTATATTTGCGTAAGTCCCCACATCTGATATTCTGTTAAAAGCTTGCAAATAAATTGGCAAACAGTATTATAATAGTTCTCTATTTACATTCCATGGATTACAATGTTGACAGAGTATAAGTTTTGCCTAGTAATACATTCTCAAGCTTCACGGGAATCACACACTAGTTGAGATGAAAACTTTACATTTTTAGCTTTGTTCATGTTGCTGGCTTGTATAATCTACCCGGCGGGATGGGATGCCACGGTGGTACAAGAAGTGTGTGGTTCAGATGCTTACTCTACAGGAAATTGCCACCTTCAATGGACCTACATCCTCGCCATCATCTCCATATTTGATGCCATCATATTAGCTGTGTTGGCCTTTGTCTTGGCTATTAGACATGTCAAGCCCCTTCCTTGGCAAGGTATGATTCAAGCAGTCCTTACTAGTTATGAAGGGTTAAAACAGCAGTATGGGGAGTGATGAATATACTGTTTTATATTAGTTTGTAATTACTATTTGTTCCTTCAAGTAGAGTCTAAAAAAAATTCTCAAGCCACTAAACTCTGTCCACTTTTGTTCTTTTGAATTAGATGCGTGCTTCTTCACACTGCATATCACAAAGTTATTACCTAAGAAGTTGGTAGAATCGTTGTGATATGCAGCAGGGAGAAGAATGCTTTATAGTCACTAGCACCCTGGCAGACCGTCAGGTATAATAAGTGACCTGGCTGTATTCTGACATACAGTAGGGTGGTCGATTGATGCCAGTGGTAGAGCATTGGTCTACTAAGCTGAAATTTGTGAGTTTGAATCTCGTAAAAAGCAATTGTTTTCTTCACTCCTAAGTGTGGCCGCGGACAATGAACGTACGAGCACAGCTCTTATTATAGTAAAGACTAGGACAGTGGCAATCCTATGAGCCGTGAGAGATTGTCTGGTGTAATACGTATGTACACAATAATTCCTAGATGTAAAAAGGTGGTCGAGTGGTGCAGATAGTAGCAGGCTTGGCTGAGAATCTAAACACATGTATTGCAGTTTGATCACTGTGTGGTGCAATATTTTGTCCCAGCGTTCTTAGTGTGGCTTTGGAAAAACAGACAGATGAACATGGCTCTTATTATAGTAAAGATTGTCCTAAAGTGATTCCATTTTTGCCATGTCATATATCAGGCTACACAGTGGTGTAGAATTATATTATTGAATTCGTCTAAAATCAATCAGCATAAACGAAAACAATTGACTGAATGGCCTTCAGTCCTTTTTTACAAACGAGAAAAAAAAAATTCTTGAAAAACATTCGTTTTGCTCCAGAAATTACACAAAAATCAAATAGTATCTTTGGGTTGGCATAAAAATCAGCATTTTTCATAGCTTGAATAACAACGTCATTCTATGATAACTTAAAAATAATTTGAAGATGGAAAAGTGACACATTCTTTAACATATAGTATAATGTTGCTAATTAAATATTTCATATCAAGCTAAAGCAACCATCAGTCACAAAATGAAAGTCACACACACATGGGCTACTAATTAATTTGTGATTGAAAAAATTAATGGCCGCTTTTTAAGCCAAGAGCAATGCTAGATTGTGATCTCAAGACATCCGAGTATGAAACTATGGTTAACATCTTGTGTATTTACAAGACATGAATGAGAGTAGATAAGGCAGCCTATCATAGCTTGCATAGTACTTGAATTACCAAATGGAAAGTGAGGGTTACTGTAATGTAATTGCAGCGACTTATACAGAAATGTATATATGACTCAAGCAGTAATTTGTAACTATGCGCTTCCTTGTTACCATGACAACGGAGGATGTGTAACCTGGCGAGATATCGCAGCTTCATTGGAATTTAAATTTTTTGATCGTAAGATTGGAGCTATACAGAAACTACCATAGATACTCTAAACTGTTTCAAACATTTTTTTTTAGAAAGCGGCAGTTCAACAAAGAAGGCTTATGTGGTCGGTGATGACCGCTCTTCGGGAGTACAGTATGTGCAGACCGTACCACCCAGCTACACAACTCAACCGGTTGTTCTTGTAGACCAAGGATCTGTGATATCGCATCCTGTGGGCACCCTCAGGTCACAAAAATCATCAAAACGCAACTTTCAACTTTAAGACAACCACAGATACTAACTAATCGAAACAATAAAGTTTATACAACACTGGACCATTTTGAAGTTGTCTTCTCAGCGATCACAATAATACTTGAATTCAAGAAAGGCTGTATTAACATTGCATGTATTTTTGGCAGCATCAATATCATCTTCATGTAAACAGATTATATTACAACTAACGCTATTACTATCTGAAAGCTAAAATCTTTATATTATCAACATTAAATGTAGAAGATCTTGATATATTAAAGCTTCATTTCACTTCCTGTACTTTTGAAGTTTTCACCAGAACTTGGCTATACAGTATGTTGATGACACAATTGGAGAATTTTTATCCAGATTCTGTGCACTTTCTTCATTACACATTGCTATATGTATTCATAATCCTCTATGAACCAATGCTCTGCTATTTCCTGTGATATAATACAATGCTCAGCATCTGCATTGTCTACGCATGTGATGTCTATGCATGATTTGTGAAATATAGAATGGCGACTGGGTAGTCTAGCCTACATAACTACACATTTAGCTGAAAACAACAAAGACCAGACAGACTGTCTTTATGCAACAAAGTCAGCGAGCCTCATCTAATGCTGACTGAGAAGTAGACCAGCATGTCTGTTGTGTTTTGAGTTGGCAAAATCATCTTATAATAACTGCTTAATCCACTCCATATGTTTGTGGACTCACTAAAAGTGTGTCAGCAATTCTTCAAAGATTGAGTATGTCTGCTTAGCTTAATGCAAGCAGAGGCTGTGTGTGTTTTAAAGAGCATTGTTGAACAAACAATGGCTCTGTGATCATGGCTGGACACGTCGAGTTCAGTGACAAGAGAACCTTGACCACTAGAGACATTGGATATTATTCCTGTCACCGCCAGCGGTCTTTTTGAGAATTCAACCCCAACCTGTTGTGTGCAGGTCAGATCTTTTATACCACTAGGTCATGGCTGCTATTACGATGATAGTGACTCGAGAGAAGATCACTGGTTGCTTGCATCACATTTGTTAAAATGCACACATTATTACAATCAGCAGTGACATAAAATATATTATTGACTCATGACTAAAAAGGCACTAAGCGTATAAAATGGTAAAAAACTATCGAACTTCATAGAACTTGGAAGAATGGTTTATGAAAAAAGAAATAAATTAAAATATATCAGGACAGTTCGACCAATTACGCTCCCAATATTTACCAAGGTACACCCAGTCATTCTTCCCGATATGCTCATGATTTCGCCAACCAAACCACCTGCAATACATGACGATTTTACATAGCAAATAGGAAGCATCTATGAGTTTGCAAAATGTTCAAAGATGAAATGAACATCACCGGCGTTTAGGTTTGTGTGTAACCGTATCAGTTCTAAATCAATCGATGTGACCTTGTTTGCTGTGTAGTACATTGCTACACATATTATGGATGCAGTCCAAACTCTACTAGAGATCATCTCAACTTATCAATATCCTGGGATCCAATATCAAATTTGAACAAATACTTGGTTTTATACTGTAAGTAGCTTCTGATATGCATATATCAAGTTCAATGTTTTCAGTAAAACAATGCATTTTGGTGGAAGTGAAGAGGTAGGTAAAATTGAGATAAAACAGAAAATACGCCTCCACCATAGAACAGATTTAACACACAAAGTAAATCTCAGATCAAATTAACTTCATGTGTAGAGGTTTGATTATAATATTGATTTAATTGGTGTACAAGCAACAAGATATCGAAGAGTGTTTCTCAGATCATAGACAAGTACATGTAATTAAAACTACCACTAGATTATCACACAAAAACATACAAAATTGTCTGAGATAATCTAAGTTACTATAAAATACATTTAGATACTCACACTTAAGTTAAGCATATCATGAATCAACCAATAGAATTGAGATGCTGAAACTATCAGTTCATCATGGCAACCGCATGAATGATCATTTAGCGCCATGTTAGCCTCAGGTTTAGCACAATATAGATCAAATGGCCACGGGCTATTTTTACCAGTAGGAGACGTATTGAAGGATTCCTAACACCAATACTCAAAGTGTTAGCTTAGCGCAAGCTAGCGATTATGTGTGCATAATTGTTACAGCAATCTTACACCCTAAGATTAGGCTAACTTCAAGTGTGATTCATTATCTATGAAGAGCTTCAATACCCAGAACATCTCTGTTAAGCAAATAAATTGCCAGCGGCTATAAGCCAGGCTTGACAAACCAGGTATTTTTAGAACTTAAAATTATGAGTCTACAATACATATAGAATGGAAAAGGATATTCACATAAAGCCGATTACTCTCCTAGTTAGATCTAGAATCTAGATGGTCTACATTATTCACAAGTGCAATTATCCTTCGATAATCAGAAGCTGAACATACGAACAATGTAATGTCATTTTTATAAAAACGCAGAGATTTCAACAATGACACGTCCCTTTTGCAGCTATTTATGAAAAGCTGAAATATTACCTTGGTGACCATTCTTCTCTATTCTTCTTCATCTCCTTTCGAGTATGTCTTTGCTTCTCTTCTAAATATAGTTTCTTTTCAGCAGCTTTATCTGAAAACATCAATTAGTTAGATCTGGAATAAACTGACTCTTAGATTGGGAGGTATTCTACTTTAGCGGGAGTTGTCTGACCTACAAGTCTACTAAAATGTAGACAGGGAGAAGTATGTATGACATCTCGTGTGAACTTCTGTCTAATCAGCTTTGCATCAACCAGCCTCGATTTGTGACAATTATTTATGTGTGTCTTGAAATAGTTTATTTATCCCAAAGTTTTATTTGTTGTGTGTTCTACTTCAACAAAGCAGATATGGAGACCAGGCGACAAAACCAACAAAAGAAAGCAATACCTGATGGTTACGTGAAGTAAACTATGCAGTTTGGAGTTGTCTTATGACATTAAGTATAAAACAACTTATTTAGCTGACGTATCATCTGCTAGTTTGTGCTCCTAACTAACCACAATCAGCACATTTATATAAAAATGTTTTGTTAGTAATGAAATAGTAGAATAGTATTATATATTATTTGAAAGTCCCAAATACATAACAGTTTTGCTATTAGTTGGATGGTTCCTCTTGAATAGCAAACAAAAAACATGCAATTAGTTTGTGTTCATAAGCAACCTTTACATACCTATATTGCCTTGTTCCAAGCATCGTATATCTGGCCTAAGTCTGCTATCGGTGGGACAGAGTCTAGAAATATCACCTTCTATTTCATTGAGCATCATTGCAAACCGTGTAAAACTATAATACTACAAATAGAGAAGGTCGGGTAACTATTATATATCCATGAGGGCAGCTCCCCAAGCAGACTGAGGACTTCCAAGTGATTTCACAAAGTTAGACATCTGCTATGATCAAAAACACACCTGACCAACGAACACAAGAAAGATGTGTGAATTTCTAAGGCTGAAAAGTTACAATGAAATGAAGCCATTTAAATCATGGGTTGATATGCTGGCAGATTAGCAAACAAACATCAAGGGGGAATATAAGCTGGTCAGTTTGGATAAGGATCTCCGATTTATATCACCATAACACATAACCATAACACATAACCATAACACATAACCATAACACATAACCATAACGTAGCAGTTTATATAGTAACTGTGATAATGGAATCACTAGTACAAGAAAAGCCTGTGAACAGGCCAGTCTATGAAAAGTACCGTATATATTCATAAATGGGCAACAAACTGGGAGCTGAGATTCAATATGCATTAGAGAGAGTGATGATGTGAGCGTGTTATATAAAATACACTCTGAGATTAACCTTATCACTGTTAGGGGGCCTCTCTTCAGCCTGCCATAAAAATGTTTGTCCAGGTATGTGAAGGTCGAATTCTGAACACTTGCTAGGCACACCCTGGGCAGAAGAGTGGCCATTGTTGTCTACTATTGGAGATTCAGCCGGGAGCTTCTTCTGATCCTGAATAGTAATAAAAAAAATGATTTTGCGTAAAAGACAAAGAAAATACAATAATTTAAAACTGACCCTTTATAGAATTTTTATATAACTTATATAAAAAATTATAGATTTTTAAATCCTTTTTATATAAATTAAAACTGTTCCTTAATCATGCATGTAAATCTGACGACACGAAAAACTGGTTTTAGAATTATAGCTCGAAATAACAGGCCTACAAGACTGTTACACTGGACAGACAAAACAGTTTTGAATCAAAACATGACCCAAGTACAAAGTTAACATTGATTTACATTAATTGCAACTACTATTTGACTACAGCCTCTACATATACTCTGTACAGCCAAACTTCTAATTATGGTTGTCTTTAGTAACTTGCAAATTATCAAACATAGAATGGAATATTTCAAATCAACATTAAACTCTACACCCAAAGTACTTTCCATCATACGGCGTTCAAAACCTCCCAAAAAGTAGCTAAACTGTAGGTGAAAATAAAGGAAGAGAAGATGAAAATTAACATCTGAAAGAGTAAATAAAAGAGCTTATTTAAGGTTCACGTAATCTATGTTAGAGTATGTTACATTTTATAGCTCTATCTCCTCCCCTTACATCATACTTTTACATCTCCAATGATGCAACCCTATTCAGAGCTCTCTAAGGTACACGACAAGAACATCTACATAGAATATTATTTCACTAATTTATTAACACATTCTACATAATGAATTTGTTTTAATAATATAAGTAATCAGTTTTTAGGTAGAGGAACGAACAAAATTGATTACAATGTACTGTTATATGAATATTTACTCCAACCTATGATAGGTTTACGATATGAAGCAGATCCCAAAATGGGTTAATTGAACTTGATTAAGTATTTGGAGGTAAACCTAACACTGATTAATTAATAATAAATAAAATTAATAATTCAGAAAAGAATCCCATTAGAACTGTATTTTAACTCATTATTTTAACTTATTATGTCTCATAAGGAATAGTCCGAACCTAAAATAACACATAACTAAACAATACTCCAGCAGGTACTATGAAAGCGGCTACAGAGATCCTTTATTTAATCAATATGTTACATACGGTACTGGGTTTGCTTCTGTGTTTCTCTTGTTTAATGTGCAGCTCGTATTGTTTTGGATCGACTGAGAACATGGTATCTGTCCAACTGCCGTACAGAGATAAAAGTTTCTTGTTGCTGCATGAGAAAGAGAGTGATATTAGGTCAAGGGTATCAACTGATGGAAAGACAGTAAAGAATCGTCAAGGTAGAAACTTGGTGATTGCAGGTGCGAAGCTGGAGTTAACGAGAGAACTGGCCCGGATCTGCAGTCAACTGGAGTCTATTCGATTGTGAAATTGAACTTTTACACACATGGGAATTTTTAACTTCACATGTAAGCACTATGTCCAAGGTTGGGTTTTATTGAAATTGGATGGCCAAGTGTACAGGAAATGTAAACTGATAAACACACAGAATGTGAAGTAGTTGCTTCTGGCTTGCTATGACTAACACTGTATTTCCTTTATAGATAAAAACAATTCCTTCAAAGAAATAATTACAGGTAGTTTTCAGAGTCGGAGAAAATCATACACAGCCAAATTTCATAACTTCTGGTTGCCTGTCGAGATGAAATCGAAACAATTTAATAAACTAATAAATTTGTGAGCTTGTTTAACATCGTAGTTCACTTATTCTGACCGTTTATGGCCGTCGACTTACGTGTCCAAAACTCTTGTTGAGATTGTTTATGTGTAAACGTTTACTAAAAATCAGATTTTACGGTTTCAAATAAAAATTATATTAATTTAATCTTTAATATGAGCCAACTGTTATGAATGACCTCAGCAGAAAATACAATACGCGGAAATTACTATAAAAAATATATCACTCACGTCAAATGAATGTTTTTGCAGACAATTGTTTTTAAACATGGAAGGATCGTTCGTGCGAACCGACAATGAATAGTCTTTTTGCTGTGGCTAATGCTATAAGGATAAAATGCTCTGAAGCACCAATTTGGAACCATGAAAATAATCCATCAGCAATAGAAAGTAGCAGCGAGTAGCTGAAGCTATTAGATATAACCGTGAAACTATACTAGTTATATCATCAGTTACTAGTTACAGTGCAACCTTCCCTATTATCAACTCTGGTTCATGCATAGCAATTCTCAAATGCAACTGACTGCCATGATGAACTAGAAAATCTAACAAAACTTAAAAAGCCAGCTGCCAGTAATCATTTTCTAAAAACAGTACCCAGAATGCCCAACGAATTCTCACCCATAGAAAAAATGAACCCTTTTGACTGACTAGAAGAAATGGAGGTTTCTCATTAAGTGATTGGGTAATATAACATACTGCCATCTGCGATTCTTTTTTATTGACATATTATTGAAGTAAAAAGTTCAAACTTGTTTACCTTATCGTTAAGGGAAATATGTAATACTGTTAAATTATTACTTTATTGATGAATAGAAGCATCTTTAGATTGTTTGCGAAGCCTTTCATAGCATTTCATAGTCTATATAATCTTACACATCTACGGTTTAAAACTGCATCTAACAATAAGCATAACCACTGCGAACATCAAAGACCAGAGTAATAGTAATATCTTTTCACACAAGCAAGTTACGATATTACAAAACTTTAAGTTGATGGAAAGATTTCCAAATACTAAGCAATGCTACAGCATATATGCAGAAAGATAAATATGACATACTACGCATGACATACTACGCATGACATACTATGCATGACATACTACGTATGACATACTACGCATGACATACCACGCATGACATACCACGCATGACATACTACGCATGACATACCACGCATGACATAGTATGCATGACATGCTACGCATGGCATACTACGCATGACATACTACGCATGACATACTACGTATGACATACTACGCATGACATACTACGTATGACATACTACGCATGACCTACTACGCATGATCTACTACGCATGACATACTACGCATGACATACTACGCATGACATGCCACGCATGACATACTACGCATGACATGCTACGCATGACATACTACGCATGACATACTACGCATGACATACTACGCATGACATACTACGCATGACATACCACGCATGACATACCACGCATGACATGCTACGCATGACATACTACGCATGATCTACTACGCATGATCTACTACGCATGACCTATTACGCATGACCTACTACGCATGATCTACTATGCATGACATACTACGCATGACATACTAAGCATGACTTACTAAGCATGACATACTACGCATGACATACCACGCACGACATACTTCGCATGACATATTACAGATAACATACTACGCATGACATACCATGCATGACATACCACACATAACATACTAAGCATGACTTACTAAGCATGACATACTACGCATGACATACCACGCACGACATACTTCGTATGACATACTACAGATAACATGCTACGCATGACATACTACACATGACATACTAAGCATGATATACTACGCATGATATACTACGCATGACATACTACACATAACATCTTACACATGACATATTACACATGACATATTACACATGACATATTACGCATGACATACTACACATGACACTAAAATGAAAGCTTTTGAGATTTTCTGTACCTGTTTTGAACACGGAAGCAATTAGTACGCTACTCTGTCATACACAGTTCAGCGTATCCACAGAGATCACAATATCCACCAATTAAGAACTACAGGAGTAGAGACACGCACCTTCGGTCAAGGACAGCTCCTTCTATCCGGTGAACCTCCCGAGAGAACATGTTGCTTTTCTTGAAGGTGATATCAGCTTTTTGGCCAGTCTTGTGGTTGACTATTTCCATCCTACCGTGATGCTCGACCCAGAGAGTTCCCACTATTATATTGTGTACAGAGCAGTTTACATTCTCCCAAGTATAGACCTCTCCGTGCCTCAATAGATTCACCGTGATCACACCTTCAACACAAGAGAACCTTGTGATCTAGTTGCAGCAGTTACTACACTCTACCTAGAATAAAAACTTTGTCTGAAGGTTTGTCTGAAGGTTTGTCTGAAGGTTTGTCTGAAGGTTTGTCTGAAGGTTTGTCTGAAGGTTTGTCTGAAGGTTTGTCTGAAGGTGACCCTTAAATGAACTAAAGATGAACCTACACAAAGTTTTAGTAAGTTCTGTCAGAAAGTATCAGTATTTTTCTATCATTTGCGATTGTTTTTGATGTTTGAGGTGGTCTGACTGCCAGGATGTTTCTAAATTAAAATCGAAAAAACTTAATCGTGGTTAAAATGCTCAGCATAAAAATACGTGCCAAAATGACATCACTAGTTGCGCGACTGCTTGTCACTATCGCTATTGATATCAGCTGTTGGTTCAAGTTTCTATCCGAAGTGCAACTATAAACGTCATAATCGCACTTTTGTTTAAATCTGAGCATTCCAAGCAAGGTTATCATTCAAACTAGTATATCTCTAGACTGGGTCTACAAAGACAAACATTACATCAAATCGAAGCTTGCCTTAGCTTTATATTGATATTATTTTCATTTGCATCACTTCAATGCTGTGAGTTTACCTTTAAAGGAACATGTTAGACACACCATATACTCCTAAACAGACATTGCCTTCTGCATCTCTTAACATTACCATGATCTTTAAAGAGACCACTATCACAGGTTAGGAAAATAACCCGTCTGCTACATAATGAAAACGAGATCTAGGGCATTAAAAACCCAAAAAACATATGGGTCTTGAAGCATCCACCGTACGAAGCACAAGGCACAATACTTGAACCAAACTTGTGGTCCTTCATACTTTTTTATACAACTTTCGATATGACTTTAAAATAAAATTTCATTGTTCATTTAAAAAATGAACTAAACACTAATTCAAGTTTTATTTTTAAAAATAAAACTTTAAAAGTGTTTAATTTTAAAGTTATATTCTTTCCATAGTGATTTTCATAGCTTCATTTTGAAAATGATTCGGCAACAATCATCAAGTTAATCTCGACAGAGTGACAAGCACCGCTGAGTGCATACAAAGTTGTCACACGGCGCTATGTCTCCAGTTTCTAATAGTTTCACGTGTTGTTGTCAAATACAAAAGCACAAAAGCAAGCCAAGTATTCCTGAACATCATATGTAGCTGAGTTTACAAGCACCATATACCATGTATATAGATGTACATACATATTAAGTGGTCATTACGATCTGGTAGTACGTAATGCAGTTGTTTCTAATGATATACTACATGTAGATTAGCTGTGTTCAGTGTCCCTATTTATTATAAGCAGTTTGAGCAGATGAGAGTCCTGATTACTGACTTCAGCATTTTACCCCCTATTATTATTATTACTATTATTAAAAACAATGATAATGATGCAAGTTCTGCATCTCCTATGTAGGCTGATGCATGACAAGTATTCCTTTGACAATCATTCTAGCAGTTAGAAAATCACAACATTGCAATGGCTGCTTAACATTCATTGTGAAAAAAAATCTTTCATATTCTACTTGGGGACCAGTAAGTATTACTGCCAAGAAAAATAATAAAATAAAAATGTAGTAATAGTAAATACAGTTACACACACGATTTTTCAAAAGTCCAAAAGGCTACTACAATAAATAATATTATTACATAATATTATTATATACTATATAATAGTATATAATATAATATAATTATATAGTATATAATAATATGATTATATAATTTCATACAATAGAACAAGTACCAAGGGATAGATATAAAAACTAATCTGTTACTACAATAAATATATGATTCCACTTAATATTTTATAATTTGCCAGTAGCCTATTAGCAGGCTTACCCTAGGACACTTATATTTCGCTAGTATTTAGTTTCGTGAGTAGCATTCAGAGTAAAATTTTGATGCAACTTAATTTCGCAGCTCTGATGAGTGTGAAAATATAGTGATGTGAAAATAAATGCAGTGGAACAAACATAATTAGATTCCTCAGGTTCGGTTAACCGATAAGAAAAAAATTTCAATTTGGGACTAGTTTGTAATTGTGATCCGCAGGTAGAATTGTGTGGCCAAGATCGATAATACAATTTGATCGCTCGCTGCCATTTGTTTCTTGGACATCAATGAACAAAGTTATTTAATTCCGTGTTTTCGCTCATTCGTTATGATAGTTTAGTTTCGCTCATGAAATTTTCGCGAAAGGATGACTATGCGAAAACGCGAAAGTTAGATGAGGTGAATACATGAGTGTCCTAGAGCATGCATATTTGATTCAGAGAATCTGTTCACCTTTTGGAGTTATTTCCACAGACTTTCCCCAGAATTTGAGTTTAGGATTGATAGCACCAGAGACTGTGTAGTGAGGAGCTGACACATGGAATGCAGTGATTGGAGGGTGGTGGCTGACTTGCTCACATAGCACTTTGTATCCCAACTCCTCCCTGAACAGAAACGATTATATAAATGTACAAACATATCCGACCTCGATTTTTGATCACAGTCTATACTGGTAAGCTGTTCAAAAACGGATTTGTTTGAATTCCAAATCAAACTTTCCTATTACAAATAATTTTAAAAATTTCATGGTTTCAAAACTGTAAAATGTCTTTATTTCACACGAAGATCCGTATATCAGGAGAGCTGATAAAGTTCCCTGAATTACTCTATTGATGAAGCAGGGTGTGGAGAATGTATTGCAGTACCTGTAGCAGCTCATACCTCAGCCTGACTTTCTCAGATTTTTGTTTTGAATAAAAATGCGTAGACATAGATTTACCACCAGCTTTCTATAGAGTTATGATAGGAGACAACAAGCGATGTAAAACACAAAATATATTGTCTATTTTGACTATAAAGACAGTTAAAAACTCATGTTGCCTTAAAACCAAAGTTAATTTGTAAATCCATTAAATTGTCATTGACAGCAGTCAAGGTTTACAGCAGAAATGCTCCAAAAAGCTAAGCAAACATTAGAGTTATATCAATGCACACCTTTTAGGTAAATAACATAATTATGATTGAATTATAATTGAAGTAAAGGCATAGAAAAAGCATAAAGTAAGATTTTCAGCCAAACTACTGCAACTCCACAATAACAATAAAACTTTCAAACATTGCTAACACAAGCAACAATAGGTTTAAAATAATAATAATATAATTTAGTATACCATGAATAAATGTACAAATATGATTCTATGATTTAAAAAGTAAAATGAGGCAGACAACACTTACTAAAAAGTAAAACATACATCAAAAGATAAATGTATATAAATCAGTGAATAAATACATGTATATCAGAAACTAAATGTAGATATGAGAAGTAGTTATACATTGAAAGATAGACGCACATACATGCGCATTAAACAATAAACATGTGTACAGTCACTAAAAATATATATATATATACATAAATCAGATAAATGTACAATGTACAATGTATGTACAATACCTGTATAGTTATAATATCAGAAAAAATAGAACTATTTATAAATACTATAAATAAAATAAAATATACTTATCAGAAGATATAGTTATGTACATACATCAGGATATATAGTTATGTACATATATCAGGATATATAGTTATGTACATATATTAGGATATATAGTCTCACGACCAAACATGAGCGAAGCGATTGTTTGGGAGATTTATGATAAATGCATTTTTGCACACAACTCATGAAAATTATTCAACGGCCGTCGCAAACCCTTGTACCGAAATCTCATCAACAAATTTAATCATTTTTCAATGGAGTCGTTTAAGTATAATAACGACACAAAACACATATAAACCTATTTAAATATGTTACCAAGTCTTTATTATTTGTAGGAAATTTCCTAAACCTTACCCATCTGATGGGATTATAAATAAATAGACAGATTAATTTAGCGTAAAATCGTTATTAAAACTTGACAAGACTTATTTTTATTAAATTTAAGACTGGCAAATGAAACGCTGAGCGACAGAGAATAGAACCATTAAGTCGTGCGCATTTCACAAAAAACCTGCACATTTCACTAGTCTACGGTATTGTCCAATTGCCGAAGGTTTCTGTAATTAACGTAGAAGTTCTGAAAAGTCATCGTTTCTTTTTTGCCGATTTCAAAGTAACTGACATTTTGGACAGTTATGAGTACTTTGGTATTCCAACTGATGTCCAAAGCAGTGAAAGTAAAGGAAATGACGATGATACTTTTTCTAACGATTCTTATAAGATTATTACAATATTTAATTATAAGAATGATTATTCGATTTTATAAGATTTAATTATAAGAATAAGCCTTCGAATTTACAAGATCGAGGTATATAGTGACCTATGTTGGGCAGTATGTTACTGTTATTATTTTTTCTAAATAGCTTTGTTAAATAGATTTTCTAAAAATCTATATAAATATCACAACTTCTTGATATTGTTAGCCATGAAGTTTTGAAATGTAAACAAAATTGTGCATTGGTTTTCTATTATTACTGCATTACTACTATATTAATAATATTAGTTATTCTAATAATATCAGTGCATTTTACTTCTATTATTGCATTTATCCTATTGCGGGGGAGATATAAACATATAATCTTTTCCTTTCATTATTGCTGTTTGTTGTACATAATAACACCCAGTACATTACAGCTACCATTGCAGTTATCCTATTGCACTGCAGTGCCATTTGACTGCTAATATTGCATTTCTCAACCATCAGTACACTTTCTTTTTTCCAATATCACTTTGGTCATGGGCTGTATGACAGTGGAATTTCTAGTTATGTACATATATCAGGAGATATAGTTATGTACATATATCAGGAGATATAGTTATGTACATATATCAGGAGATATAGTTATGTACATATATCAGGAGATATAGTACAGTATATACATCAGGAGATATAGATGCCAATGATAGCCAGGAATCCATCCAAGGCCATACAATTAGCCTGTGAACCTACTTGTTTAGCTCGTATGTCTCTCCTAGCAGAGGGTTGAATGGCTTGCCCAGCCTAGCCCAGTTAGAAGCGCACGCCGACACAGCAAAGGCTGCTACATACTGAAATGTAGAACATTGCATCTCTCATTGTCAGCGTATAAGCAGCAAACTGAGGCACAACATCAACCAGTCAATATTGTTACAGTATGTTAAGCTGCCACTCAAGGTTATGATAGTAGCTAGTAGTTGTGATAGGGCCTATAGGACTTATAGGTCTATAATAGTGGTCTATAATAGTGGTCTATAATAGTGGTCTATAATAGCGGTCTATAATAGCGGTCTATAATAGCGGTCTATAATAGCGGTCTATAATAGCGGTCTATAATAGCGGTCTATAATAGCGGTCTATAATAGCGGTCTATAATAGCGGTCTATAATAGCGGTCTATAATAGCGGTCTATAATAGCGGTCTATAATAGCGGTCTATAATAGCGGTCTATAATAGCGGTCTATAATAGCGGTCTATAATAGCGGTCTATAATAGCGGTCTATAATAGCGGTCTATAATAGCGGTCTATAATAGCGGTCTATAATAGCGGTCTATAATAGCGGTCTATAATAGCGGTCTATAATAGCGGTCTATAATAGCGGTCTATAATAGCGGTCTATAATAGCGGTCTATAATAGCGGTCTATAATAGCGGTCTATAATAGTGGTCTATAATAGTGGTCTATAATATTGGTCTATAGTTGTCTATTATATAATAGTTGTCTATTATATAATAGTTGTCTATTATATAATAGTGGTCTATTATATAGTGGACCAACACTGTAAACAATGTTGGCTTAGTAAGCTGTATAATTATGAAATACTCGCTAAAATCTGTCTTTTTGGAGCTAAATTGAAGAAACTAAGTCTTGTAATGTATGGTATCTGTAACGATCTGTAATGTATGGTATCTGTAACGATCTGTAATGTATGGTAAACTTTTGGAGCAGAATTGAATTTGTAGCAAACATCAAATGTACTGACAAAATACTATTATAGTATTATAGTATAATAATGTATAGTGTAAAAAATAAACTGGACCCTTTTGTTCATTGAAACGATTTCTCAAACTTATTAATAGTGTTTCTGTCTTTGCTACTAGTAAACAAACATGAGTTATATACATATACCACTAGATTCAAAATCTCGCCATGATTCAGAATATCTTATTAAATAATCTGCAGAATTTACCCCAATTGGATTAGATGTAGTTTCTTGAACCAATGTAATAAAACTGATTGGACCAGGCTTCATGAAATGATTTCTTGTTTGTAAAATTTATACATATAAATTGTTTTCAAATCTAGTCATGTAGGCATTGCTAAATATGTTATACCTTGCATAACACCACAAGAAAATATATTATTCTAGTATAAAGTGTTAAAAGTGTTATAGATGAGTTCATAACTCAGCATATATAATCATTTAAAAACATAATTTTGCAGCTGTTCGGTTTACATATTTGAAACCAAGACAACATGAGGATTAATTTAATATATAATTTAGGGCTATTAACTAAATACGCAATAAGTGATAATTTTAGTTTTCCAACGAAAAGTTGCAGTTTATTTCACACACCACTGTAAGTAGTACAAACATGTACAACATTTGCCTAAAGTCACATCAGTATTGTTAGAGATGACACTCAGGTCAAATAGTGACCCACATTTGTCTAAAGTCACATCAGTATTGTTAGAGATGACACTCAGGTCATATAGTGATCCACATTTGTCTAAAGTCACATCAGTATTGTTAGAGATGACACTCAGGTCAAATAGTGACCCACATTTGTCTAAAGTCACATCAGTATTGTTAGAGATGACACTCAGGTCAAATAGTGACCCACATTTGTCTAAAGTCAAATCAGCTTTGTTAGAGATGACACTCAGGTCAAATAGTGACCCACATTTGTCTAAAGTCACATCAGTATTGTTAGAGATGACACTCAGGTCAAATAGTGACCCACATTTGTCTAAAGTCACATCAGTATTGTTAGAGATGACACTCAGGTCAAATAGTGACCCACATTTGTCTAAAGTCACATCAGTATTGTTAGAGATGACACTCAGGTCAAATAGTGACCCACATTTGTCTAAAGTCACATCAGTATTGTTAGAGATGACACTCAGGTCAAATAGTGACCCGAATGCTTGATGAACAAACTGCTTTCAACAACACAATGTATCTTCATACAAAGGAGACTTACTGCCATTCTCTCCTCTGGAGAAGCACAGATATTCGCCCTCTCAAGCAGATAAGCGTACTCCATGTACTCTGTGACCCTCTGCAGGAAACTGATTGGTTCATTGAATACGACTGGCATTGTAATCTTTGACAGCTCCTGCAGGTGAACAAGCATGTCATCAATACCTGATTGCGGTAGATAAAAGATACTAGTGAAGCCCTTGGGAGAAACTAACCCCCAACCCAAGTGAAAAGCTGTACGTGAATGTTTGCAGTAGTTGTCTTCTTTCAGAAATTTTAAACCATTAAACCAAAATGAGCTTGGAGCTTCATTTGAAGCTACTAATACAGTCTAATTCAACTTGGTTGAATACCGACCCTGTCTCAATAATAACTAACAGCCTGGTTCCTCTAAAATGATGAATGACGAGAGTTGAACCAAAATTTTAAGCTAAATAACTTAACATCTAAGGCTATTTACAATATCTATCAAAATCTAGCCTTAAGAATTCATGAGCAAGTGAAACAGCAACCTATCATATCGCATAGAACCAAGTTCACTACTAAATGAATGGGAGGGCTACATGACTGTAAAATATACTTATAGCTATTTGCATCCAATCTGTTGCAAGGTCGGTACTATCGCTGTCATTACAGTGTTGAGTGCAGGCAGTCAAATAACGACTTACAATAACCTTGACATACAAATATTCCATTAAACAATGTAACAGCCTAGCAAATATTTGACTTCATATTCAAAATAGTGTCTACAATATGCGATTGGAAGTTTGACGAGGCATTACAATTACAATTTCGTTAGTGAAACTGAAAATGGCGACAATTAAGCAGACCAAAAATCTAAAAATTTTAAAAGGTGTGTAAGTTAAGCTGCTAAAACTGCGCCCATTCTATCTTAGAGTAAGTTATGTCAATCATCACATCTAAAAAAGTTTTACTTATTAGGATAGGATTACCATTAGGTTACTATTAGTTTACCATTAGAATGAAGAAGTTTACTGTACCACCATTAGGATGTAGAAGTTCTACTGTACTACCATTAGTATGTAGAAGTTTGACTGTACCATTATTAGGATGAAGAGGTTTTACTGTACTACCATTAGGATGAAGAGGTTTTACTGTAGCACCATTAGGATGAAGAAGTTTGACTGTACCACCATTAGGATGAAGAAATTTGACTGTACCACCATTAGGATGAAGAGGTTTGACTGTACTACCATTAGGATGAAGAGGCTTGACTGTACCACCATTAGGATGAAGAAGTTTTACTGTAGCACCATTAGGATGAAGAGGTTTGACTGTACTGCCATTAGGATGAAGAGGTTTTACTGTACCACCATCAGTATGAGGAGGTTTGACTGCACCACCATTAGGATGAAGAAGTTTGACTGTACCACCATTAGGATGAAGAGGTTTTACTGTACCACCATTAAGATGAAGAAGTTTTACTGCACCACCATTAGGATGAAGAAGTTTTACTGTACCACCCTTAGTATGAAGAGGTTTGACTGTACCATCATTAGGATGAAGAAGTTTGACTGTACCACCATCAATATGAGGAGGTTTTACTGTACCACCATTAGTATGTAGAAGTTTGACTGTACCACCATCAGTATGAAGAGGTTTTACTGTACCACCATTAGTATGTAGAAGTTTTACTGTACCACCATTAGTATGAAGAAGTTTCACTGTACCATCATTAGGATGAAGAAGTTTGACTGTACCACCATCAGTATGAAGAGGTTTTACTGTACCACCATTAGTACGTAGAGGTTTTACTGTACCACCATTAGTATTTAGACATTTGGCCATACCACCATCAGTATGATTTTTTACTGTATCACCATTAGTATGAGGAGGTTTTACTGTACTTACTCTTCCGATACATTGTTTGAGAATACTCCAAACACTGAACTCATTTCTAGACAGCATTGGCACTGGTAGCTCGCTCCTAAAATATAGATATTAAAGATGAAAAAATAGAAATAAGGTCGGTCAAACTACAGGTATTGCTTCACACAGCCACAATGACAGCAATTAAAACGCCTCAACAAAACGCAGTTCTCTCAAAGCTATACAGATTTTTCTAAGTAAAAGAAATGCCAAACATTGAGGGAATGCACAAATGGAAACTGTGATAAAAAGACAAGGAATGCTGGGGGTATATCAACTAGCACACACCTGGCCATGACACTAATAATGCCATAGTTATTCCCACTGTACATTTGAGGCAGCGTGGGTTGATAGGCAACATTTATTTTCTATCGCAAAAATGTGGCAAAATATTTTGCTATTTAGGCAACCAAAAATTGGCGAATGGTCATCAACAAAACTGGCTTGTAAACTTGACAGCAGTGACATGCACCATTTATTTAATAAATTGAATGGCCTATGAGATCTGGTGAGTGCCAGATGGCAGACAGACACTAGATGGCCAGTGCTCCAAGAGTGTTCTCACATGGCATTCTCAGATGGCATTCTACATGGGATGTACATGTATGTAACAACACTACATGGTATGTACATGTATGTAACAACATTACATGGTATGTACACGTATGTAACAACACTACATGGTATGTACACGTATGTCACAACATTACATGGTATGTACATGTATGTAACTAGTAGTTAGTGTGAAGCCTGAGCATTCTGATGTTTTGAAACCATCATTCCTGAATTACAGCAGCGGAGTTTGTGTTACCCCTTTCTTAATTTAACAGGAGCTATTAGTTTTAATGGTCTATTGTCTAGTTTCAAATCAAACTATGTAGAGATAACTTTCAGTATACCATTTTTATATTATTATATATTATGCTGCGCTTTTATGGAGTTGGATAATAACAAAATATTTAAAATTGAATAACTGTTTAAATAAACATCCGTTTATTAAAAAAAGCATGGACAATAATGTTAAACGCTAAAATTATTGCTACATAGCAATACACATTAGAAATTAAAAAATAAACATTCTGTAAGACATAAGCGGTGATACTAATACGAGCCAAGGAAATATTGTTTAATATTTCACAATATTGTTTTATATTTCATAATATCGCTGATCGATGGAGGAGTATAGATTTGCTATTCTTTCCAACGGGGTTGCTAAAAAGCCACTGGAGTACATGACAACGCCCAAACTGGAAGACTTAGTACCCTCAAACAGTGAGAGTTGTACATACATTATAAGTGTTGTAGTCATTGCTACGACCTGACTACATACACACTGATGAACTGTGTAGCCGACGCATAGTGTAGATATTTGTTGTGGCTACACATACTTACGTTCCTAAACAATACATATTGTAGACAAATGGATTGACCAGTGAGGATTGGTCTAAATCCTGTGAAGGCTATGGTGACCTCGCTGGATTTTACATGACTTTTATTGAAATATTGCCAACACGCGTATAATCTAGCGATATAATACTTATACGTATCAACAATTTGCGACTCAACCGCATTTGTGCAGCTGTTTGCGTTGCTGTAGTTTTATTCAAGGCCAAAAATTCACACATTAATAGTTATACGAGAAAATGACAAAAGTACTTTCAGCTAACGACATAAATTAAATGATAGAAGAGTGTTTTAACACATTTAGTTATTTAAAAAACCATCTGAGAGATTTTATGAACAAATTCAATCCAATGTGCACTAGCGGTTCAGCATAACTGTATCTAGTGAGAATATCTTTGTTCAAATGTAAATACTTTTTTGTTGTGAAGCCCTGTTATTACCGTCATATGAAAGGAAATCTGAGATGAAACCAGCTCGTGTTGGAAATGAAAAAATGGAGTGAATATAAAGTTTGTTAGAATAAACTATTTCTGCCAATCACACATGTGCCGGTTTATCTCTACTGACGGAGACCAACATTTTCGTCTCAACACGAGCCATCCTGTAGTCTAGCTTCTACTGTTGTTAACTTCGGCTTTCCCAAATTTTTACTTCCCTCACATTATGCTAAACCTTCACAACCTCAAAACTGAGGTACGAGCTCTCTTGCTCATAACCACAATTAAACAAGAATGCAGCCTAACATCCCATGCTCAGCCACCACTGCGAACTAGATGCTTAAATTCTGATCGATACCACATACATAGAAGGATACCTCCGAGAAACCGATTTAGATATGAGCCTAAATACATTATCTTGTAAGGTAACTTAACTAAGTTAACAATTGAAACAGTGCTGACACGGAGAATAAGAACTTGGGACACCGCAACATACCAACAGACCTGAAATGTTTCCTGCAATATTTCTGTTTTTCCAATTCAGATTCGTTGTACGCATAGACAGACTTGAGCCTCTTAGCGGACATGTCGACAATTACAAATCAAACAAGAATAACAGCCACAGCTGACGTGATGACTACACTTTAGATACCTGTCGCTATGCACCAATTATTGACGTGGTAAGAAATCAATGGGTATACATTATTTGTAATCGCCATGAATTACCTTCATCCAATCGTATCGCTTTGAAAGAATGCAAAGCAATAAGACAACTTCGCATATGATGGCATGCGCGGTTGTTACTCATAGCCAAAAATAAATGTTGCTATGAGAAAGCTTAAAAAATCAACTAAGTAAAATTTGACTCTTTATGAATCTCGCAACAGTACTTTTGTAGACTCCACCTTTTTAACAGTTCCACAGAACCTCACAAATTATGCACATATATTTATATGAACGGAAATCCATACTAAGACTTGTGTACTACCGATCGTGTGTTCCAGCTCATCACTTTTCCACCAATCACATCCCAAAATCTTTGAACATATTGCATTATTCCAAACTCGCTTGTTTCTGCATTTGTGCTACAGGTTTCAAAATCCTGCGTAAACTATGCCTAGAATATTTGGATTTATTCTTCTACATACATGTATATGACAAACATCATTTATTATTCTGTGATACCAGCAATACTCTACATCCACTATCGTATATTTCAGTTTATGAGTTTTCTGTGATTAAAACTTAAAATTCAGTATTTCTACGCAATACTATTAGATAATCAATTTTTTTTAAAACACTTTTGTTCAACTCACTCAATAATTCTGGATTTCTGTCTCATTTTTTGGCATGTAACAAAAAACATTATTTTGTTGATGATTAGTAAGGTCAATAAAATGTCATACATACACACATTATAGAGAGATTAAACTGTAAACCGCTATTTTTTTGCAAGTATTTAAGCTACCCTGAGACAGATATTCAAAGAACTGGTTGACACATTTGGCTTCATTTTATCTCTGTAAACTTTTCACCCAACCATAAAATCCCACAGTTGTCCGCATACGAGTGGGAGGGGTGACTGAGTATGTATTAACACACATATACATGTACGTATGACAGAGTTGCATAGCCGTGAACTCTTTATGATGATGTTGCTGGATTTGTAAAGAAATACATAGCAAGAAATCAATACTCTTTCACAAAAGAAACGAATTGCAGTGGATGGCTGATTAATTGGCCGACGCAAGACATGTCATACCATGTTAACCATATTGATTCAGCAAAAGCTTTACAAACACAAGATGCTATCACGCCATTATAAGTTGGTCAATTTACAGTCAGAGTTTTCATCAACTAAACAGCAGAACAAATCAATCCAAGAATGCACATCTCTCAATTCGTATATTACTATAAACTATTATGCTCAAAGCTACAACTAAGCCGCTTGCAACAGAAGTTATGAATCCACAGAATGACTTCTGAATAAAAACCAAAATCTGTTTCGGACTTTTTCACATAACTACTCTTTTGTGTCCGTATATATGAAAAATTACAGCTATCAGACTGTGACAAATCCTTCCTATAGGCATATATTGATTTATACATATGATAGGCAAATACTGGTTTTTATCATGATAGTCTAGAATTATGAGATTTATGTATGCTTAGCCATTGTTAAGTCAGTCGCTAGATTTCAAACCGCATCTGAAAGGTTGCATACAAAATATTCACTGAAATTTGCCAATTAGTGAAAATGAATGCTTCACGAGACCACAACTAACATGCTCATATTATCCAGATAACATGTAATATTTTTTACCATTGATAACTAGGTTTTTTATAATAATCAAAAATTTAATTCATTAACATAAAAAAAGCCCTACAAAAGTTTGATTAGTGGGAATCTATAGAGGTGACCTATGAAAGCCTTATAATGGTGGTAGTTTTATTCAATGCTTATTATTAATCGCTACAATCTCCAAGTTAATAGTCATGAAGATACTCGACACCCAATGCAAGATTGTGAACTCTATTGGCATCCCTTGTGTAGATAATATGTCCTACATGACTCAGTCAAGCAACAAGATTGTGCGAGGTGAAAATAAGCTTATAGAGGCAAATGAACTCCGAAAAGTAACGATTACGCATCGAACACTGCATCTCTGCTAGTCTTCATTCGCATGAGACGGCATTATAAATTATTGATGACCCGTACAGACACTATCTCTGTGATTAGCCGTTTGTATATGAGATTTTCTGTTGAATGTACCCTCAGCCTACAAACCAGCGCTAATAAACGTAGCTATATTTATCCTTAAATTACCGATACAGATATTCAGTCGCATGCCAACTGAGGCCTCGTAAATAATAGAGTAGCCTTCATTCTCCTGAGACCTAGACCTGTACAGGATCACCTAAAGAAAGGATGACGTCAAGAGACCTAACTGCGTACAGTATAGTGTTGGGCCAGTATTGGGTTATCCGCTCTTACCGATACCGAGAGATTCTGCGTACAGTATACGATAGCATGACATGAACAAACTGGTTTACTGCCCGTGTTCAATAAATCACCTGCCCACATTTGAAACCTATATGGGAGAGAACATGATATTTGATTTAAATTATCATAGAAATTTAACTTTACTAATAAAACTAGCATTGCCAGTTTTATTAGTACTTGTTTACTGCATGGTTGAAATCCTTGGTCTTTGAGAGCTGTTTGTGACACACTGTTGTAGGTCAACTAAACCCTGCATTCTATCAATATATATACATTTTTTTAAAACAAATTTTGGGTTACAAAATTTGAATAAAACTAATTTCATATTAAACATATATGCAAACACTATATTCTTATGAACTAAGTGACTTAGATTGAAAACTAAAGTCAAGTAACTTAAATTGGAATTGAACAGTTTTTACATGAGTTTCTCCTCATTCCATAGAATTTTTAACGTTTAAAAACTCCCTAAAACTCTATGTTTGATAACAGAGCATGTATGATGATGATGATGGGGTATGATGATGGGTGATGAGGGTGGAGAATAGATGGGGTGGTGACGCGGCAAGCAGAACTAAGCTTCCAAAATTGGGAGCTGTGGGCAGAGTCGAGAATTGAACAGCATCGTCCATACACAATTTGATTCAGCCCAACGCAACTAAAGTCTTATTTTGATTGGACGACTTATTATTAGTGAATGCAATATATTTACTTTATTTCTCCACAAACTGCTGATTTAATCATAATTAAGAAAGCAGCCAATGTGATTGCATGGACATAGAACAGGAAATAGCTAAAGTGATGTCAATTTCCTTTGTTCAGTTCAGACCTGTGAGGTCACTATCCATAAAACTGAGTTACTTCAGTTGACTGTACGCACACCTAATAACTATTTATAGATACATATCCTACATCCTTATAGGTGTCACTGTTGTGGTACCACAATACTTAATAACTATTCATAGATACATATCCTACATCCTTATAGGTGTCACTGTTGTGGTACCACAATACTTAATAACTATTCATAGATACATATCCTACATCCTTATAGGTGTCACTGTTGTGGTACCACAATACTTAATAACTATTCATAGATACATATCCTACATCCTTATAGGTGTCACTGTTGTGGTACCACAATACTTAATAACCATTCATAGATACATATCCTACATCCTTATAGGTGTCACTGTTGTGGTACCACAATACTTAATAACTATTTATAGATACATATCCTACATCCTTATAGGTGTCACTGTTGTGGTACCACAATACTTAATAACCATTTATAGATACATATCCTACATCCTTATAGGTGTCACTGTTGTGGTACCACAATACTTAATAACTATTTATAGATACATATCCTACATCCTTATAGGTGTCACTGTTGTGGTACCACAATACTTAATAACCATTCATAGATACATATCCTACATCCTTATAGGTGTCACTGTTGTGGTACCACAATACTTAATAACTATTCATAGACACATATCCTACATCCTTATAGGTGTCACTGTTGTGGTACCACAATACTTAATAACCATTTATAGATACATATCCTACATCCTTATAGGTGTCACTGTTGTGGTACCACAATACTTAATAACTATTCATAGATACATATCCTACATCCTTATAGGTGTCACTGTTGTGGTACCACAATACTTAATAACCATTTATAGATACATATCCTACATCCTTATAGGTGTCACTGTTGTGGTACCACAATACTTAATAACCATTTATAGATACATATCCTACATCCTTATAGGTGTCACTGTTGTGGTACCACAATACTTAATAACTATTCATAGATACATATCCTACATCCTTATAGGTGTCACTGTTGTGGTACCACAATACTTAATAACTATTTATAGATACATATCCTACATCCTTATAGGTGTCACTGTTGTGGTACCACAATACTTAATAACCATTCATAGATACATATCCTACATCCTTATAGGTGTCACTGTTGTGGTACCACAATACTTAATAACTATTCATAGATACATATCCTACATCCTTATAGGTGTCACTGTTGTGGTACCACAATACTTAATAACCATTCATAGATACATATCCTACATCCTTATAGGTGTCACTGTTGTGGTACCACAATACTTAATAACTATTCATAGATACATATCCTACATCCTTATAGGTGTCACTGTTGTGGTACCACAATACTTAATAACTATTCATAGATACATATCCTACATCCTTATAGGTGTCACTGTTGTGGTACCACAATACTTAATAACCATTCATAGATACATATCCTACATCCTTATAGGTGTCACTGTTGTGGTACCACAATACTTAATAACTATTTATAGATACATATCCTACATCCTTATAGGTGTCACTGTTGTGGTACCACAATACTTAATAACCATTCATAGATACATATCCTACATCCTTATAGGTGTCACTGTTGTGGTACCACAATACTTAATAACCATTTATAGATACATATCCTACATCCTTATAGGTGTCACTGTTGTGGTACCACAATACTTAATAACTATTCATAGATACATATCCTACATCCTTATAGGTGTCACTGTTGTGGTACCACAATACTTAATAACTATTTATAGATACATATCCTACATCCTTATAGGTGTCACTGTTGTGGTACCACAATACTTAATAACCATTCATAGATACATATCCTACATCCTTATAGGTGTCACTGTTGTGGTACCACAATACTTAATAACTATTCATAGATACATATCCTACATCCTTATAGGTGTCACTGTTGTGGTACCACAATACTTAATAACCATTCATAGATACATATCCTACATCCTTATAGGTGTCACTGTTGTGGTACCACAATACTTAATAACTATTTATAGATACATATCCTACATCCTTATAGGTGTCACTGTTGTGGTACCACAATACTTAATAACCATTCATAGATACATATCCTACATCCTTATAGGTGTCACTGTTGTGGTACCACAATACTTAATAACCATTTATAGATACATATCCTACATCCTTATAGGTGTCACTGTTGTGGTACCACAATACTTAATAACTATTCATAGATACATATCCTACATCCTTATAGGTGTCACTGTTGTGGTACCACAATACTTAATAACCATTTATAGATACATATCCTACATCCTTATAGGTGTCACTGTTGTGGTACCACAATACTTAATAACTATTCATAGATACATATCCTACATCCTTATAGGTGTCACTGTTGTGGTACCACAATACTTAATAACTATTTATAGATACATATCCTACATCCTTATAGGTGTCACTGTTGTGGTACCACAATACTTAATAACCATTCATAGATACATATCCTACATCCTTATAGGTGTCACTGTTGTGGTACCACAATACTTAATAACTATTCATAGATACATATCCTACATCCTTATAGGTGTCACTGTTGTGGTACCACAATACTTAATAACCATTTATAGATACATATCCTACATCCTTATAGGTGTCACTGTTGTGGTACCACAATACTTAATAACTATTCATAGATACATATCCTACATCCTTATAGGTGTCACTGTTGTGGTACCACAATACTTAATAACCATTTATAGATACATATCCTACATCCTTATAGGTGTCACTGTTGTGGTACCACAATACTTAATAACTATTCATAGATACATATCCTACATCCTTATAGGTGTCACTGTTGTGGTACCACAATACTTAATAACTATTTATAGATACATATCCTACATCCTTATAGGTGTCACTGTTGTGGTACCACAATACTTAATAACCATTCATAGATACATATCCTACATCCTTATAGGTGTCACTGTTGTGGTACCACAATACTTAATAACCATTTATAGATACATATCCTACATCCTTATAGGTGTCACTGTTGTGGTACCACAATACTTAATAACTATTCATAGATACATATCCTACATCCTTATAGGTGTCACTGTTGTGGTACCACAATACTTAATAACCATTTATAGATACATATCCTACATCCTTATAGGTGTCACTGTTGTGGTACCACAATACTTAATAACTATTTATAGATACATATCCTACATCCTTATAGGTGTCACTGTTGTGGTACCACAATACTTAATAACCATTCATAGATACATATCCTACATCCTTATAGGTGTCACTGTTGTGGTACCACAATACTTAATAACTATTCATAGATACATATCCTACATCCTTATAGGTGTCACTGTTGTGGTACCACAATACTTAATAACTATTCATAGATACATATCCTACATCCTTATAGGTGTCACTGTTGTGGTACCACAATACTTAATAACTATTTATAGATACATATCCTACATCCTTATAGGTGTCACTGTTGTGGTACCACAATACTTAATAACCATTCATAGATACATATCCTACATCCTTATAGGTGTCACTGTTGTGGTACCACAATACTTAATAACTATTCATAGATACATATCCTACATCCTTATAGGTGTCACTGTTGTGGTACCACAATACTTAATAACCATTTATAGATACATATCCTACATCCTTATAGGTGTCACTGTTGTGGTACCACAATACTTAATAACCATTCATAGATACATATCCTACATCCTTATAGGTGTCACTGTTGTGGTACCACAATACTTAATAACTATTTATAGATACATATCCTACATCCTTATAGGTGTCACTGTTGTGGTACCACAATACTTAATAACTATTCATAGATACATATCCTACATCCTTATAGGTGTCACTGTTGTGGTACCACAATACTTAATAACTATTCATAGACACATATCCTACATCCTTATAGGTGTCACTGTTGTGGTACCACAATACTTAATAACTATTCATAGATACATATCCTACATCCTTATAGGTGTCACTGTTGTGGTACCACAATACTTAATAACTATTCATAGACACATATCCTACATCCTTATAGGTGTCACTGTTGTGGTACCACAATACTTAATAACTATTCATAGATACATATCCTACATCCTTATAGGTGTCACTGTTGTGGTACCACAATACTTAATAACTATTTATAGATACATATCCTACATCCTTATTGGTGTCACTGTTGTGGTACCACAATACTTAATAACTATTTATAGATACATATCCTACATCCTTATAGGTGTCACTGTTGTGGTACCACAATACTTAATAACTATTCATAGATACATATCCTACATCCTTATAGGTGTCACTGTTGTGGTACCACAATACTTAATAACTATTCATAGATACATATCCTACATCCTTATAGGTGTCACTGTTGTGGTACCACAATACTTAATAACCATTCATAGATACATATCCTACATCCTTATAGGTGTCACTGTTGTGGTACCACAATACTTAATAACCATTTATAGATACATATCCTACATCCTTATAGGTGTCACTGTTGTGGTACCACAATACTTAATAACCATTTATAGATACATATCCTACATCCTTATAGGTGTCACTGTTGTGGTACCACAATACTTAATAACTATTCATAGATACATATCCTACATCCTTATAGGTGTCACTGTTGTGGTACCACAATACTTAATAACCATTTATAGATACATATCCTACATCCTTATAGGTGTCACTGTTGTGGTACCACAATACTTAATAACTATTCATAGATACATATCCTACATCCTTATAGGTGTCACTGTTGTGGTACCACAATACTTAATAACCATTCATAGATACATATCCTACATCCTTATAGGTGTCACTGTTGTGGTACCACAATACTTAATAACTATTTATAGATACATATCCTACATCCTTATAGGTGTCACTGTTGTGGTACCACAATACTTAATAACCATTCATAGATACATATCCTACATCCTTATAGGTGTCACTGTTGTGGTACCACAATACTTAATAACTATTTATAGATACATATCCTACATCCTTATAGGTGTCACTGTTGTGGTACCACAATACTTAATAACTATTTATAGATACATATCCTACATCCTTATAGGTGTCACTGTTGTGGTACCACAATACTTAATAACCATTTATAGATACATATCCTACATCCTTATAGGTGTCACTGTTGTGGTACCACAATACTTAATAACTATTCATAGATACATATCCTACATCCTTATAGGTGTCACTGTTGTGGTACCACAATACTTAATAACTATTCATAGATACATATCCTACATCCTTATAGGTGTCACTGTTGTGGTACCACAATACTTAATAACTATTCATAGACACATATCCTACATCCTTATAGGTGTCACTGTTGTGGTACCACAATACTTAATTACCATTTATAGATACATATCCTACATCCTTATAGGTGTCACTGTTGTGGTACCACAATACTTAATTAAAGATGAGTTAGTACAAAATTTAGGTAGATTTTATCAGAAAGTATCGATATTTTTCTGTGATTTGCGATTGTTTTTGATGCATGAGATGATCCGACAGCCAAGATATTTCCAGATTAAAATCGGCAAAACCTGATCGCGATTAAAACAATTAGATCAAACGAGTGACATCATGTAATTACGATGTCAATATTTGCAAAGAGACTGACAGAATAGAGACATGTAACGCTGCAACTTCCACGCAATGGCTGATATCAATTATAGCACCTAGTGACGTCATTTGGCACCTAGTTTTCTTCTGAGTGTTTTAACCACAACCAAGTTTTATTGATTTTAATCTTGAGACATCCTGGCAGACAGACCACCCCAAACATAAAAAGCAATCCCAAATGATAGAAATAATACCGATACTTTTTGATAAAATCTGCTCGAATTTTGTGCGAGTTCATCTTAAACAGCATTCATGTTTGATGGTGTCACATTCATGTTTGATGGTGTCACATTCATGTTTGATGGTGTCACATTCATGTTTGATGGTGTCACATTCATGTTTGATGGTGTCACATTCATGTTTGATGGTGTCACATTCATGTTTGATGGTGTCACATTCATGTTTGATGGTGTCACATTCATGTTTGATGGTGTCACATTCATGTTTGATGGTGTCACATTCATGTTTGATGGTGTCACATTCATGTTTGATGGTGTCACATTCATGTTTGATGGTGTCACATTCATGTTTGATGGTGTCAGATTCATGTTTGATGGTGTCACATTCATGTTTGATGGTGTCACATTCATGTTTGATGGTGTCACATTCATGTTTGATGGTGTCACATTCATGTTTGATGGTGTCTTCACATTCATCTTTAATAGAAGAATCTTCACCATAAGAAGTGATGTTTTTATTTGTCCGAAACCACGGTTAGAAGTTGGGATAAAATATTGCTTTATGTGGGATTTAAACGCATGACATTCGGCATAGTGGCCTAAAATTCTCAAAGCTGCGCCAATCACACGTCTGGCATTTTTTTTGAATAATTTTACACATACTTATTCCCTGCGCTTTATCAGCATACCTGACAACCTCTTATGGCGCACTAAACTGCCAGAGTACTAGTATAGATAAAGAATAGACATATAAACCAGCCTAACAAAAAGGCTTGATCGACCATATTAGCCCAACACCAGAGACCAGCTGTTAAACTAACTAACTGGATCGTGTCAGCTAAAATTAGTCATACTATAAAGCTGTCTTTTTGGGAAACTGATATCTACCCAATCATATGTAATAATTTTTCAACTTCTAGTAGAGTAATGAATTCACAGCTCACAGGTTTTCATCATAGCTGACCAGACTTAAATAGAAGCTGTAACTCTATCTGGTCTCTAGATGACAACCTAGGAACCTAGGAACTTTATATCCAGAATAATAAATACTCAATGTTTGGAAGACTCGGTTAACCGTGTTTTCATACTTTAATAAAATAATTGATGCCGTGAGTCTATTTAGCACAGGCAAGAGCAGTGCTTCAGTGCAATGTAAACCTTAACAGGTACTTTTAACAAAAAGGAAAACTAATGACTATATATATAATATATATGTATATATAATCACAGGTATATTGTTGAAAATTTGGAGAATAACAATTTTAATCAAGTTTATACTCAAGAAAATAGTCTCAGCCTCACACCAGGCCTTTCGGATACTTCAACCTTCAAGTCACCTTCAACCTTCAAGTCACCTTCAACCTTCAAGTCACCTTCAACCTTCAAGTCACCTTCAACCTTCAAATCACCTTCAACCTTCAAGTCACCTTCAACCTTCAAGTCACCTTCAACCTTCAAGTCACCTTCAACCTTCAAGTCACCTTCAACCTTCAAGTCACTATACCAACTCCTCTACAATTCTATTAGATTACCAACTTTTAAAACACGCTTGTTCAACTCACCAAATAATTCTGGATTTCAGTCTACTCATTTGTGTTTTGACATGTAACGAAAAGTTATACAAACATAGTCTATGAGTTGTCTACTCTTTTCAATTAGATATTCTTATTACTTTTTCCTTAGAGTCAATGTAAAACCTGCTGAGACATAAGCTCCCACACAGTTGTAGCAGTAAAACCGTCTGTACATGCCCTAGATGCCCTAGATGCCTGAAATGTCAGGCATCTACGAAAAAACTAAGAACACAAAAAAGCTTACCGGCCCATCCAGTTACGCTGCTGTATAGACCTGACTCTGGAATGGTCTGTTGTGTTGTTCGGATTACCTCCATCTGAACTGGACGCTGCAGGTAGGCTGTTACGATTAGAATTCACTTCTGTAGAATGAAATAAACCCATTTGCAAATAAGCTAGCCTTATCAAACGATATTGATATCAAACAATATTGATATCAAAGAATATCAATATCAAACGATATTGATTACGAATGAAATATCAATATCAAATAACGATATCAAGCGAAACAATCAGGCTGCATTTTTAAATTTTCATAAAATACTGTAGTAAGCCAAGTGGCTTCAGCTAATATCTATACACAAATAGCGAACAATCGGCATGAACATGAAGAGTTGCAACCCGATAGTGGACACAACTCCATAGCTACAAGTATATTTGTTTTCAATGTACCTGTATAGATAGAACATTGATGGAAATTTAGTAATAAACATGACAATCTCGCAACACTACGAGGAGAAATTGACTATAGTATTTCTTGTGATTTGGAGACTCAGAAAAAGCAATACTTACTAAGATTAGCTATACTGTCAATCTCTGAACAAGCTGTACACTTAGCTAAAGGGCTCAATTACATACCTATGGAGGCAGTTTCTGTTAACGGTATTCACTTTGAGGATCCATATTCTAAGCTGTCCTATTACTTTCAATGCTAGAAATATCAATATATACGAGGGGCGATCGTAAAGTTCCAGGAATTGTCTCAGTACACAAAAACCGTTAATCGTAATCACTTAATTTAAACTGTCCCCTTCAAAGTAATCGTCTGAGCTTGCTATGCACTTGTCCCATCTGTGTTTCCACTGATCCATGCAATGCTGGAAATCACTTTCCGTAAGGCTTCGGAGTTGTCTCGTCACATTTTCTTGAATAGTTGGTATGTCGTCAAATCTTTCACCTTTCATTGTCAATTTGACTTTGGGGAATAGGTAGAAGTCACATGGTGCTAAATCAGGTGAATAAGGGGGATGGTTAAGCACAGTCCCCTTATTTTTTGCCAAATACTGACGTACCATCAATGAGGTGTGAGCCGGAGCATTGTCATGGTGTAGGTACCAGTCACCTGAGAGCCACAAATCTCGACGTTTCCTTCTGATACTGTCTCTAAGTCTTATCAGAATGTCTTTGTACACATGCTGATTCACAGTTTGACCATGTGGCAGAAATTCAGAGTGTACCACACCTCTAATGTCGAAAAATGTTATCAGCAGCGTTTTTACATTTGAGCGAGACATTCTAGCTTTTTTAGGCCTAGGAGAGCCAGGGGATTTCCATTGAGAACTTTGTGATTTGGTCTCTGGGTCATAACCATAGACCCAACTTTCATCCCCAGTCACAACTTTTGAAATAAAGTCAGGATCTTGTGTTAAAGCATCTTTTAGTTCGATACAACAGCTAACTCTTTTTTCTTTTTGGTCGTCAGTGAGCAGTTTGGGTACCATCTTTGCAGAGATCCTTCTCATGCCTAAATCTTCAGTGAGAATAAGATGACATGTACCATAAGAAAGCCCACTTTCTGCTGATATTTCCCGTATAGTCAATCGCCTATCTCCCATCACCTGCTGCCTCACAAGGTCTGTGGCAGTTGTGGTCCTTGAAGTTGCCGGTCTGCCCATGCAGTCATCATCTTTAGTACTTGTTCTTCCCTCTCTAAATCTTTTGTGCCATTCATAACAGGCTGTTTTCTTAAGGGCAGAGTCTCCATAAGCTGTTCGTAACATTTGGAGCGTCTCAGCACCGGACTTTCCAAGTTTTACACAAAATTTTACACAAACGCGTTGCTCTTCTACTTCATTCATTTTCGAAAAATCCGACGAATGATAAAAAATGACCTTGACATTACCTACTATAACTTCATTGCGGGTGCTCTGACAAGCGTAAAACTTTGGCTATGGGGAAATCCCGTGCTGCTTAGCAACATGGAACAATCAAAACAACTGCACATGGTCTTATATTTGACTAGGAAAACGATTCCGGGAACTTTATGATCACCCCTCGTATATGCCTAGCTTGTGCATCGAAACTGCCCATGACATTATAATTAATTGAAATATTAATTTTATTCAGTTGCGGTACACTAAGAATGTCTTTACCTACAGTATATTGTGTGTATAGTGCTGTAGTTTACCTACAGTATATCGTTTGTATAGTGCTATAGTTTACCTACGGTATATTGTTTGTATAGTGCTATAGTTTACCTACGGTATATTGTGTGTATACTGCTGTAGTTTACCTACGGTATATTATGTGCACCATTGTAGTTTACCTATGGTATATTGTGTGTACTGGTGTAGCTTTAGTGTATATTGTGTGCATCCTGCTGTGGGTTTGCATTTAAAAACATGCACTATGCATCCTTTCCCATCTACATTTGAACTACAATAATGCTTCCAGTTTCTGCTGAAGTATTAAACAAACAACTACCACATAACTTTGGTCTCTGAAGGACCGGCATCATGGTCTTAACTTATACATGTGAGGATTTGACTATTAAAGAAAATCAAGTGCAAACTTCTCTTGAGCTAAACTTCCATCTCAACAACATGAAATTTATGGTGAGCAACTCGCAGTGTAAAAGTATTAAATAGACACTCCCCTGTACAACAGAAAGATTACAACTTTATCATCATAGTATTTTCAGATGTGAGTATATGCTTGTTGAATTTACTGTTCTCCTGTTTGATGAAGGTCTGTCAGCTCAAACCTATAGGTGTGAAATTGTTTTGACTAGGTATCCGTCCCGCGGTAAACCTTTGAAGAAGAGTATGAATCTAACTAACTCTGCCACCCTGATAACAAACCTTTCACATGAAGAATTATGTGACCCATGAGTCCTATAGCTGTCTTTTTCTATATTTTTATGGCGTCATAAATTTGCCAGTAAATAAGCTGTAACCCCCTACTACTGGGCATTAGAACTGATTACACACAAGCACACACCCAGTAAAGATGAGCAATAACTCGCATACACAAAGCACGAGCGCAGTACTTTCATACAACGGCTAAAGTAGCGGTAGGCTAACTGACACGAAACAGAGCGCTTGCATTGGTGTGTCAAAGAATTCACAAAACATAGGTGAGATAAACATAATTGCAAGAGTGACAGCTCATTGTATTGAACCTTCTGTTAATCTAACTAAAACATCTGAAAGCAAACAGAAGCTCTTGTTCGTTCAGGAAGGTGTGTCATTACTTCCACCAGTAAACTCCTCATACTAGAATTTACCCCAAAACCAATTATGGATTGAGATCCTGTGATCGTTCCATCCAGTTAAAATGCTTTATCTATCCGTATATAATCAAATTTGAAAGGAATTTGCTGTTTTTATATTTTTGGTGCAGCCTAAAGCTGGGAGCAATTGCATGCACGTTCTTGTAATCTTTTAAAACGAAACAAATATCAACTAATTTTATATTTCGCTGACTTTTGAGCTATTGCAATAGCAATGTAATACAACTCATATTGATAGACACGGGCCACAATAGATTTAAATTTACTTAACAATATGTTCCTAAAAAATAAGTCTGATAGCAATAGACCCTTAACTATTTACATCAGTCAAATCACAACTTACGATGACTTACGACAACTTACGATGACTTATACATATGAATTTTTTGACTTGTAACATAAAATTGGAGCGAATACTTGTTTCACCACTAAAAGCAATTTCCAACACTTGACATCCAGAGGTTCTTCAAACTTTGCAGTTTTTAAAACAGTACAACTGTAAACAGTTTCCTGTGGATAGTATGGGTTCTACGTTGCTCGAGGTTGCCCCTTTGTCTTCTTAGTTCATTAATCATAGATGCAAAGAAGTCTATGATGAGTAGTAGTGGTGGTGAGAATAAGAAAGTTGTGCTTTTTTCAAAGATTAAAAAAAAAGAGACAAACATGAACATGTTTAAATCGATTATTTAAAGAATCTCTAAAGCGATCCAGTAGCTACCGCAGAGAAAGAAAAGTAGTACCAAACAAAAAAGAGCTTAAATGAACAAGGTTTACCTTGGTAATTAAAAATAAAATACAATTGAAGCAAAACCACCTCAGTTCACCTACCATTAAAGTAAAAGTGATATGGCAATAAGAGGCTTTTCTTGATTATTGCTTTATTTGCATTTATTTAGTTTCCTACATATATGGCATCTTTAGTTTGAACATAATTTAGTATGATACCTTTCAATGCTATATATGCAATCATCTCAAGTACTCATCAGTGAGTTTTTGATCTGCGTGACTGATTAAATGAAATATTCTTGTACGAGTATTTGCTCCAGGATATGAGTGCATACCCTAGGACACTTATGTATTCGCCTCATCTAACTTTCGCGTTTTCGCAGTCATCATCTCGCGGAAATTCCATGTGCGAAACTAAACTATCATAACGAACGAGCGAAAACGCGAAATTAAATAGCTTTGTTCATTGATAGTCAGGCCTGTATTCACTGGTTGCAAGTTGGGGCGGCTAATGTTAGGCGACTAGTTATGAACACCTAAGGTGTGGAGGGGGGCGGTGTAAGCCCCCAACAGGTTTCTCTCATGTAGGGCCTCAGTCGGGCCTCTCGTGTGAAGTTTTAAAAATTTTTATTGGAAAGTATCAACATTTATCTATTTTTTGAGATTTGTCTTGTTTTAGGTGATGTGAATGACGAGACGTTTTTAAATTAAAATAGGCAAAACTTGACCAAAGTTAAAAAGCTCAGAAAAAAAGACATGTTTTTCTTTTGAGCGTTTTAACAAAGATCACTTTTACGGATTTTATTTTAAGTTCATTCGGAGGTTTTATGCTTTCGATGGGACATGGCCAAGCGGGTGTTTGGTAAAACTTGATCTTTTGCAAACCTTTATAAAAGTCGTTAACAAGAATATTTTGTCGCTGATGATGATAATAATGACGCCTAAGAACTACTAAAAGTTGATGTTTGTCTCTATGGCTTGGAATGAAGTGATATTCTACAGCGATAAAAACCCGTGTCCATGGCCGTTGGGCAAATAACTTTTCGAATAAATGATTTTGAGGTCAAGTTATCTGAAGCAATTTATCATTGCGTTGGAACTGACCAAACAAATCCATTCGAGTTAACCTTGTGTTTGAGATGAAATGTTACATTTTATCCGAGGGCGAGTTATCCAAGTTGGACTGTACTTAGCCGTGAAAAATTCCCAAAAAGTTGGGGCGGCTCTGCTGGCCAGCTGCCCCAGGGAACAGGGGCCTGTTGATAGTCCAAGAAACAAATGGCAGCAAGCGATCAAATTGCTTTATCGACCTTGCCCACACCATTCTACCTGCGGTTCACAATTACAAACTAGTCACAAATTGAAATTTTTTTTATCGGTGAACTGAACCTGAAGAACCTAATTATGTTTGTTCCACTGCATTTATTTTCACATCACTATATTTTCGCACTCATCAGAGCTGCGAAATTAAGTGGCAGCGAAATTTTACTCTGTATGCTACTCACGAAACTAAATACTAGCGAAATATAAGTGTACTAGGGTAAGCAAACATCGGAAAGGACAAACTTCGCTTGTCAAGGTTTGACTGTATATGATCAGTTTTCGTGACAAATCTTAGGCTGACTTAAAGGTTAACTGCCAGCATACATTTTTATTGCATTAGTAGCAGCCAAAAACATTATATATTGGTGTTTCAATAATATTTCTGTGTAATTTTGCTCAAAAACCATGTTTATTAACATTTTCATGAAAATGGCCAGAAAGATTGATGATCTTTGCAAAATACCACCTGGAAACAACTGCAACGTTAATTAATTATAGAAAATCACTTGTTCTTACAACTAGATCACCGTAAATCCTTGTGTATGAGCAGTACACCAAACTTTAAAGGTTGTAATTTGAGTTTTAGGTATATAGCTGTCTGTCATCACATATGCGCTTTGGCTGACAAGATGGCAATTGACCAATGAGTGCTCTCACCTTTACGGGGCTATGCGCTACGCCTTCGGAAAATTACTTTACAGTAAGCAAGTGCCAAATCAGTGAGTGCATTTTGTAACACATGTTATCGAGAAAGACAAAATACAACTTTAAATTTAAAATTGTGAATGCAGCTTTGGAACCTACCAATTTTAGGTTCACAGATGCGACTTATATACGAGGATTTACGGTATCTGCAAATTATTCATTTGAACTTTTTGTCCATGAAAAAGAGCATATATGCTAATAGGTTTTAAATAAATAGCTCCTGAGAATAGCTAGTTTTTACTGACAAATTTTTTAAATTTCTAATTTGTGTAAAGTAAGAATCTTTCGCTAGCGCACTACAAAAGACGAGACAACTCCACAAGATGAAACACGCAAGCCGACTGATGCAATTTTATAACCACCACTTCAAAATGAATGCAATTAATGCAGGGTATACATGTGGCATGGGCCTGTTCAGTAATTATGGAATCTGCTTCAACCCTTTGACTATAATTACTTGCCATGTTGGGTAATGGAAATGAGTGTACTCGTACTTTTAACAATAGTCAGTAGTAAGGAGTACAAACTCTGTACACAAGTCAGCAGTTAAGTGTACTAGCTCTGTACACAAGTAAGTAGTTAGGAGTACAAGCTCTGTACACTAGTCAGTAGTAGTACAAGCTCTGTACACAAGTCAGTAGTTAGGAGTACAAATTCTGTACAATATGGTGAATAGATAGAGAAAACTTATTAGAATAGCTACCAAGACCAACATAAGTTCCCACACTAGCTAATCATCGGTATCGACATCATAACTCATACATCGACAATTACAGTTGTTTGGTATCAAAAGGTTCACCATGTCTTACTCTGTTGTGTTGTAAGTTCAAAATATGTAGAAATGTGATTACAAGCTTTTAAAAGCTCAAAAACAAACAATTAATAGCAGCCATCGATAGTTTGGAATCTCTTTATTTTGATGACGCTCTCAAACATTTTGGTTATTGTTTTGACACGTAATGTTAACCCGTGAATTGAAAGACCAGCAAAGGGCTCAATATAAAACGTCTCGTAGCACTAGTTTATGACAAACACTTCGAGTTCTACTGGAAAGCCGGTTTCAAATATAGATGCTTGCTACTTTACAGTTTTGTTGCAAGTCAACCTCTAAGTCACAGCTTGGAGATTGCATGACAAGCGTTTTTGTCTTTGAAACTGGTTTTTTGTTTTTGTATCATCAAAATCATTGCCGGCAAACAAAATACCATGGCTATAGTAGTATACATGTAAACGGATGCAATTTCACCTTGCTGTCACTTAAACTTCAAGCAACGTTTTACAGAACCATTGACAAATAATTTTTGTGGAAATGTGTTGCCTAAAGCATTAGGTTTTTTCCGTTAGTCGAGAAAATAGTTGGCTCCCTAACTACATGGCTGCTATTGACCTGCTTTACTGCATACGAGTGCTGAACGATTATGAAACCGATGCCACATCTTCTTTAAACCTTATTTATAGATATATGGGTTAAAAATAACTTATAAACTATTATTCATAGAAACTTCATCACTCACCTATGCTCTCCGACACATCACAATCATAGAATTCGTCATCTGAGTCATCCATAGAGTTGTCGGAGAGGTGAGTGGCGACACTTGTTTCGATCTGCTGTTCAAGCTCGTGGTGCTGCACAGCCAGGACTCTGAGAGATTCCTGGAGCACCCGGCACCGCTCCCTTTCTTCGCACAACTGGGCAGTTCTTAGCTACAGTACAGATCATGATTTGATAATACTGTAAAAATCTTTTGTGAAGATGGCACACTATATATATAATTTATTCACGCAACCAAATGCATTGGCTGTTACCCTACCGACATAATCTACATGTATATACATTTTTCAACCCACCACCTTACAGAAATGGGTAATGCGCCATTTGCCTACTTCTTGGATGGTGTGAAAATGACGTGTCTACAAATATTACAAAACTTTTATTTTATTTATGGTTTTTACGTTATTTCTTTGAATTTAAATAACTTCTGCAATCACTGCTATTTTAAGAAATTCTCTTTGTTTGTATGAATATTTTAAAATTTCTTTAATGTTTATTTTAACTCTTTGTTTTAACATATTTTAACTTTAATTTTATCACCTATCTGTTTGCGAACACTTTTTTATTATAACGGATAGAAAAACAAATAAAACAAAGTCCTTACTGTGAAGGGCAAAGGTAATAGTGAAGGGAAAAGATTAATACAACAATAGAACATTCTACAAGCAAGGTTGACTCCGAAGTGTGTTAGATAAAAAGCCAAATACGCTTGAGTGATTTCTGATCACTGAGACAACATCTAGGTAGCATCTATGTGCTGCATATGAAGATTCATAAAACTACCATAGAAAATGTATACATTTTTGGTGGTTTATATGCCTACTGGGAAACCCGCCACCTTCAAAAATGGGTAATTTGTCTACCTCCTGGGTGGTGTGGAAATGACTTATGTCCAAAAATATTAAAACTTTTTCGTTTCTTGAGCAACGCCGGGTAGTACAGCTAGTGTATACATATAAATCTAAGTGTTTGTTTGTTGGTCTGTTGTATGTCTAGTTATAGCAAATAAAAATACACAAGAAAAACCACTTCGTACTGGAATTCAACTCGAAAACACCGATTTTAAAAACAGGCGTGTCAACCGCAACACCACCTTGCCATACTATGGTATATTTGTTTAGTTAATTATGGCGATTAGTTAAACACTTCATGCTTCATCTAGTACACTCGAACTACTAGATAAAAATACATGCCCAGACTTTCCCAAAATTATATAAATATATGTATAAATAGCATAAAATTAATTAAACTAATAGCAAACACAGAAATAAACAATGGCCTTCATTTAAAAGTTAGATGGAAAATAAATGTTGATTTTCTGTGCAAAAACGTTTTTTATTCCCGTGCAGCGCCGCGCATTCAGTAGTAGATCTATATGTTCAATAACTTTGCTCTAATCTTAGTGAAACTGAGACTGTATCGCTCAGTGATTTTCAAGTGTAAACAAATACAATGTAAACAAAATAAAACTGCTACATTATTGCTTTCTGGGCATACTGTATGTTTAAAAATTACTTTAATCTATATACAGTAGTTATATAAATCTCAGTGTTTGCTGTTTGTTCATCCAGCTATAACAATAGCTTTAAGAATGCAAACTCCGCTTCACAGAGGATTTGAACTCAGAACCTCCGGGTCTGCAGACCAGCAAGCTAATCCACTACACTACGTTGTCTTTACCATATTATGTGTCATATGACAAAGACAGTTGATATCGGGCATCCAGCCACAATTTGTCAGGAACAATTGTGGCTGATTGCTCTTGCTAACAACACAAACGATTCTTCTGAGATTTGAACCCCTGACCAACTGATTATATGCCAGCGCACTAACCACTGAACCACTGCAGCTCCTTCATATCTTATCAACAACGGAAATTTTAAAAGTGGCATTAATAATCACTTTTTACTGTTGTAACGCACTCAGTAAAGATATTCCATCATGAGGTGTACGTGCACTCGCCAAATATCTTCTGGCAGTACCACCACACAAATATGTAGATACAAGCTTGTATGGATACAAGCTTATATGGATACAAGCTTACATAAAAACAAGGATAGTCGCATCTAGTACTTAATAGTGTTTATAGTTTAACTATAAAGACTGAAAACTGCTGGAGCAGGTGACAAGGAGAATATTGGTTGAGCACTGCATAAAAAACTGCTTCTGATAGCCTAAATATAACCGACCTTGGTGATTTTAGCTAATTATTTGATTGAAGATATATATAATCTCAAACTAGGAACGCGTAGATAAGTTTACAGAATAATATAGCTGGACTTGCTGCCAAAAACAGCCAAATTTTCAAATTTCATACATCAGAAAATTGCGCAAGGTATCATTTGCTGCCGTTGTAAAGGTACTTGAATTGCACATATAAATTAGAACCAATTGTGAGTCATTAACCTCAAGCATGATGAGCCAGTATATCTAGTAGGCTAATTACAATCATTCTTGTTACCTAAGGGGCAGTGATTGTGGAATTATTAGTTTATAGCCATCGTAATAGGTGTGCTGCATTACACTAGCAGACGATTGCACCTGTTGGCAGGCGCCGCTAAGGTATTCACCTAAAGGATATATAGCTTATCCTTAGCTCCTCCATGTAACTCACTAAACTGAAGAGAAATTATCGCGTTGAATCAACTAGGGCAAGGTTCTTTTCTAAAGAGATTCTAGAGGACTTGAATGCTCGTGTAGTGATCAAATGATCTTGCTGACTCAACTCAGCTATATGTGAGAAATGCTAACATTACCGGCCGCACTGATTGGTGAATTTTGATCGATTGTGATAATTCTTTTTAAGAAATGACATTGCCTGCAAAAGGTTATGCTTGGATGTTTGACCAGCTGAATTCAAATCACTGGTGAACCAGTCAACCTATTCTAGTTGGCGGCTATAGGACACAAAGCAATATGACAATGCTGACACTGCGTTTCCATGACCCGCATAATTCGCAAATTTGAGCCAATCCGCAAGTTATCCGCGTCATGGAAACGGTATAATTTCCGCATAATCCGCAAGCTAAGCGAGTTTTGTGATCCGTAAAACTTTATCGAATCCATCATGCTTGCGAATCATGGAAACAGTACCGATGCGCATGATCCGAATGAAGCGCATTAACGTACCGCACCAGCTATTCAGTTTTAAACATTTTCAGTACTTCCGCTCGTACTTGGCCCGCCAGCTTCACGCGTTTTTATAACTGGTAATATATTTCATCATTAAATAATGCCAAACACACCGTTTAGCGACGAAGAAATACATAATATGTTATTGCTAATTGAAGAAAACAACGTGCAAAAACGAATCGATGGAAAGGTGCAAAGAAACCAAGAAATTTTTAAAAGTTTAGCGGATCAGCTGGAGGGCAGCAGGAGCTTCGAACAAGTTAGAAATAAATGGAAAGCCCTAAAGAAACGCTATTTGGAGGAAAAGAGAGAGTGTTCTAAATCTGGTAAGTTACGTGGTGAAGTATGAAAAATGTAAAAAACGGTTGATTTGAATTAGTCGATCTAGTATAATTATCGTCGTTTTTAAACAGAAATTTGTCATCTTTGTCATCAGACTTAACATACATGCATATCAACATCTAAGCTGAAAAATGATGTTATAGCATACGAGATGGGTTAGATTAGCCTATGTACGTAGCAGACCTGTAGGAATTGTTGAAAGAAAAACAATAAATGAATCAGAGTGATTTTTTAAATTGAAGCTGGAAATTGCCTAAAATAATCTCAGATGAACTTCTAAAAGGTTATCTATATATTTTTAAATTTCGTTGATTTAAAACTGTGATCCTCTTAATTTTACGATGCATGTAGGTAATTTCCTCAGCCTTCCTTCCAGTCTGGAAGAACCACACATATTGCATTATATTACATATAACGTTTTGTTAGAAACTTAATGTAAATGTTTGAAGTGCCAAAATACATCTGGATTGTATAGCTATCTATTTGCTTGTTATTCAGGAGCTCCGCCGTCAAGCTGGCGGTTTTATGAAAACATGCAGCGACTCCTAGATCATCGACCAATCGCTAATGACGTTAATCCTGGACTAGCAGCGATCGATGCAGATGAACTTCAGAGAGCCGAAGGTATTTAAGGAGATGTGAAGTTTATAGGAAGCTCAACATGTTTATGGCTCTGCGCAAACTTTAAAACTTTGTTTTAATTAAAAAAGTACACTGTCATAGCCAGGCTATATTATAAATAAATCGAACTTGATGTTCTTTCTTTAAACACATTACATAACCATTTTGTCTTTGTTTTATTCTACAGGAGAAGAGCAAACATCTATGGCCACATCTACGACTACATCAACGACCACATTAACAACTGCATCTTCATTTTCTTCTGTATCTTCTTTTTGTGCACCTGCTTCTGCATCTGCTTGCTCTGTATCTGCTTCCTCTGCATCTGGTTCTACTGCATCTGCTTCTACTGCATCTGCTTCTACTGCATCTGCTTCTACTGCATCTGCTTCTACTGCATCTGCTTCTACTGCATCTTCTCCTTCTACATCTTCTTCTCGAACCATTCCTAGAAGCGGCTTCTCTCGCAAACGAAGGGCCGAAGCCTCTGATGAAGTATATGAGAAGATGGGAAGATTGCTGGAGAAAAGCAATGACCATTTGTTGAGTGGTTTTAAATCCATAATGAAAGATGTTACTTCAGCTTTTACCAATGCTTTGTTACAAAGCCAATACTATCGAACACCAGCTCACCACCCTTCTCAATCACCCGCGTACCACCATTCTCAGTCACCCGCATACCACCATTCTCAGTCACCCGCGTACCACCATTCTCAGTCACCCGCTCAACCCCCTTTACAATCACCCTCTTACCCTCCTTCGCAACTATCCACACAACCACCTTCACAACTATCCACACAACCACCATCACAACTATCCACTCGACCACTTTCACAAACACCCTCTTACCAGTCTCTGCATCCACCTGCTCAGTCGCCTTTGCAATCACCCTCTTACCAGCCTCTGCAACTACCTGCTCACCACCCCGTGCAACCACATGCTCACCACCCCGTGCAACCACATGCTCACCACCCCGTGCAACCATCTGCTCACCACCCCGTGCAATCACCCTCTCACCACCCCGTGCAGTCACCCTCTCACCCCCTATCGCTATCTCCTGCTCAATCAATTTCTGCAGCTCTTTTGGAGTCAAGATCTACCCTTGATGATTTGTTAGATTAATTAATACGTTAATCAAGCTTAATCTAGTCTTCAGGCATTATTGTTATTAAATATTATTCGTATTATTATCGTCATTCATATTACTTTTCTTTAATATATTATTTCCTACAAATATCACTCAACTATTGAAAGTCGGCAAACCCCACCTTGCAGCTTTCTGATACTGCAGTTCATTTGCTTGTTGCATGGCAACCACAATCAGTAACAAAGTAACTGACTTTGTGCATAGTTTGTGATCATCCGATCTTACCGACAAGGTACCCGTATTCAACTGTCATTTCAATACTATTAAATTAATTTCAACATGAACGAGTTGATAGATTTGTCTTTTAAGTGCAATAGTAAGGGATTGATCTGTTAATCGGAATTTCAAACATATGCATGAGCTTGGAAACAAAATAAAGTAACAGTTACGCAAGGGTTTATTTGACCAGCAAGATTGTGAACCAATAATTGATTATAAGATACAGGTTATTTTGAGTAATATAAATGGGGGAAGTAACATAATGACTAGATTTATAAAATTGTTAAGACAGACAAAACACACTCTTTAGTATAATGTTAGATTGACAATGAATTTAAAAGATATGTTTGACCACCAAACCTAGCTTCGCAAAGATAACTCGGTTTATCGACTCGGGATGCAAACCCGGGCATTATAAGGCTCCATAGATATGGCTTAGCAGTGAAAAGATTTTCGCAAAGGATAGTTGGCAGATAAATGGTCCTTTATTGCTTCGCGAATCGGTTGTGCTTCCTTGTCCGTAGTTAAGTCGGAGATTGTAACTGGCTGCTGAAAGAGTTCCTGAGCTGCAGGTGGTACAGGAGTTTTTAAACTTTCACAAATGTTGTGAAGCATGCAGCATGTCGTAATGAGCAGTGGAACTACAGTGTATGCAACATCCAACCGCTTGCTCAAGCATCTCCAACGGCTTTTCAATCTCCCAAATGCAATTTCGACGGACATGCGGGTACTGCTGAGGTATACGTTAAAGCTTTCCTGCGCTGGTGTTAAATTTTTACCCGGATAGCCTTTCATGATGTGTGCGGATATGAGGTAAGCCGGATCACCTAAAATGTGCAAAGGCACGGCAACATCATTGATCATCAAGTCATGTTTTGGAAGTCTAGCGTCCAGAAAGCCTGCTAGAGGTGACCGGTGGAAGACAGTCGCATCATGCGCTGAGCCAGGCGTGTTGCAGTAGATATTCCTAAATTTGAAGTGTGGGTCAACTACAGCCTGCAAAACTATGGAAGGATACTGTTTGCGGCATATGAAATCTGAGTATCCGTCAGAAGGAGGAGTGATTGCAATGTGTGTCCCGTCAATGGCTCCAATAGCTTGAGGGTAACAATACTTCAGCCTGTTATGGTGAGCTAGCTGTAAAGCTTCTTCGAGCTCATACCATTTTATGTATTGCGACTTTCATTTGGCCATTGCTTCACAGAAGCCGTACATACATCGATGAACGGTAGCTTTACTAACTCCAAACGCTTCTGCAACCACTCGATATTCTGCACAAGATGCCAGCTTGTACAAAGCAATGCAAACTCTAAAATAAACAAAGACGGGGCAAGATATAATTTTCAAAATATAATTGCATAACTTTTTAGACATGCGCATGACCATATTCTGCAACATAAAAATAAGAGATGCCCTAAAATAGCTTCATTTTGCTTGTTGCAACACTGAATATCTAGTGAAGCATAATTTGTTACAAAGGTTTGACAAGGATCAATCGTCATCATCTATCTGCTTCCATGTTAGTTATAACAACAAAAGTTATTACTGTAAGTGTGCTAACCTGATTGCAGTAATGTTAGTTTCGCAAAATACTGATTTTAAAATTAAATCATCAAATTTATTCAAGCGACAACACGAAGACGACTGAATGTGATACATATAGTTGAGCATGTACCTTTTTTCAGTGGAATTGGCGTTCTCACACATTCAATTGTTGGTGCCATGTCATCTTGCACCTCATCGCACAGTCTGTCTACAACTTCCTGAGGGAGTCTGACATTCTCAATCCATTTGTCGTCTAGACTTTTTAAAAGGACATTCTCGTACCAAGAATCGGTTCTCTAAAGCATAAAAAAGGTACATATTATTTAGATGTACTTTAAAACGATAAATTAAATACTTACTGAACCCATTCTATAATTTATATGGTTAATAGGTAAATGGTTTATTTTTGTCATACTTACTGATTGGAGGCTCATCCATTCGTCCGGAGCTTTCCTTTTTCTTGGAACAGTGAGCTGCTGCGGCTGCCATAACGGAAAAGCTAGGGCCAATATTATCTTATTTCTTATGGCAATGCTGATTCCGAAACATAGCGTAAGTAAAACCATGCAACAAAAAAAATGTATCGCTGTATCCACTGAGCTAAGCATGGTTGTCGCGCGCAACTAAACAACGCTGCTAACTATTAATAACTTCCTGCGTACAATTATTTACCTTTTTCAAAAAAGCGCCTGAGTCAATCCGCATCATGCGAATGTCGTAGAGTAGTCCATGGAAACACCTAATGCGCAACTAGCGCACAACTCCAAATCCGCAAAATGCGAATGATTCGAATCATGGAAACGCAGTGGGATGACAAAAACGGACAATAGGGATGACAAAACGCATCAGCACTCTCATTTCAATATTTAATCCCCTTATTATAGTTTTCGTTACGCTATCAACCGATCAGGTAGAACAGTTCTACATAAATGCATTCCATGCCCTATTTATGATGCACCCTCAGAGTGTAATAGTGGATTACCATTTTCACGAGAAAACCAAAAACTGTCACCACTAAAGCCTGGTTCACACTATGTCGGCTTTTGTCAGCGTTTTCCTTTCGGCGTTCATCATCGGTTATGTGAACCGTAAACCAATGACATCGCCGAAGCAACGTGGACACATCGGAAAAGTTTGCAGCTGTCAAACTTTCCCCGAGTGTCTTTCACCGAGCATCGATGATCGCCTTTCAAATGTGAATCGGCGATGGTGATTCGCGGTCGCTGATAGCGTGATTTATTTACTTCCATTTGTGATCGTTGCTGCGGGACTAGTATTTGATTTCAGTCACGAGAAAACAAAGAAGTTTCTTCACGAAAATTTAAAAAGATAAATGAAAACACTACGTCACGGAGCATTTCCTGATGCAAACGCGGATGGGTATGTGATAGTGTGAACATGGTTATCATCGACAATCACTGAAGAATTGTGGCATCAACGCTGAAATACGGCGATAGTGTGAACTGGCCTTTAGGAAGAACCGGAAATGTGAGTGTGATGGCACATTTGAAATTGAAACATCGGAATATTACAAATTAAAAAAATATGTAATTGAGGTTTATTCGCAAAAACTTAAAAAGAAAAATGAGAACACTTCATCACTGATGCAAACGTGGATAGGTTTGTGATAATGTGAACATCGTTATCGTCGACGATCACCGAAGTATTGTGGCATCAACACCGAGATACGGCGATATAGTGTGAACCAGCATTAAGGTACTAAAAAGATACATTTCGTGTCATTCTAGTTCGTCGTAATAGATAAAAAAAGTAAAGGTAAAAGTATGCATCTTATAAATACAGTCAAACATGGATAACTCGAAGTTCACGGGACCGAGCAAAAGTGTTCGAATTATCAGAGCGTTCAAGTTATCAGAGCACTGTCACAAGTCCATGTATTTACTTATTTATTAGTAGATACATGTACATATACAAACTATAATATAAATCAAAAGCACAAATGGCTTGTTTCAAATTAAATGCTTCTAATGTAAAGTTTAAAACGTTTTTATCAAAAAGTATAGAGATTTTTCTATCACTTGAGATTGGTTTGTTGTTTGAGATGATGTTATTGCCAGGACGTTTTTCAGATTGACATTGGCAAAACTTGATCGTTGTTGAAATGCTCAAAAGAAAAGACATATTTTTCATTTGAGCGTTTTACCCACGATCAATTTTGTCGATTTTTCTTGAAGTTTATGCAAAGATAACTTTACTTTACCTGGGATTCGTTAAGAGCAACACTCCGAGGCAGTTCAATTAAAAGTTTTACGAGGTTTTACGGTACATTGTATATCACTCACGCTTTTTGAATGGATACTTATTGAATGTACACACGTATTCTGTGTTTAGGTCAAACGATGAATAGTTTTTTTTAGCTAAGACAACGTATACGTTTAATTACCACAATTTTTAAGACGTTTTAAACATTCAACATTCCGACGTTGATTGAACACGAATTTGTACATGAATGGCAGTGAAAGGGTTACTAACTTGATACAATGGACAGAGGCAGTGGGAGTGAAGGGAAATATCCGAAGAGTACCAATAAGCAAAAAAGAAGTGTGTGCAAAAGCGTGTAGTGTAATGCAAAACAAAATATTGCAGTTTTTCTAGGACACATTAAAAAAGTTGTTGTTGTAGTATTGTGATATGTTTATTTTTGTTTGGTTGAAATTTGGATGGTAAACCCCCATATTTTACTGCGATTTAGCGTTTAAAGTTAGAATATTATACCATTGTAACATTATCGCCTAATAAAACATAATGCGTAGAGAGTTGTCAATGATTTCCAAAGTAAATCGATTAATTTCCATGTAGTGGCTTTAACTTAGGCCATGTTGAGCCACCCCAAATTATGTCTACCGCTTCTTTGTTGATCCCATTCCCAGATAACATCCTTATTGACCACCAGCTAAACCTTTTCTATGATATAAGTTGTAATTCTTTCCAAAAAAAGTTTGTAAACTTTAAAATGGCTATATCTCAATTTTGAACAATTGTGACATTGATCGTTCTTCCGTTGAGGTCTTCAATTATATTAAGAGGTCAAAGGGAGCTATTCCTATGACATAGAACGGGAGTCACGAATAACTAGGCTACTACCATTATTACAAAGAACACTAGCAGACCCATTGATTGCGTTATTAATTAAGATACCCTTGCATAGACCACTATTGAATTTTAATTGAGCCCTATGAATGACAGAGATACACTTACTGGGAATACATTGTGCTTTATTTTCCATCAGGATAATGCAGCATTGTTATTTCTAATTAACTGGCTACCATAAACTTAATCTTTCAATTGTGTTTACAAACAAATACAGTACATAGTGTGAGACAAAACTACCTTATAAACCTACTAACAATGATTTCAGCATTCCAGACAGTTTTCTTCCCTAAATGCCTGGTTACACGCTAACGAAACCCAGAACTGACTTGCCATATAAACATTTACAGTGGCTACTCACTGACTTTTCTAGATTATGCGCCATGTTGGCAAATAAACTGAACAATGAGAATTGGCTTCAGTTGTGACGTAATTGGCCGTGACTGGGTTTTCCATTACTTTTATTGAAGTATCACCCTGTATATTTATTATCTATTATGAATTGTCAACAACTTGTGACCATAATAACAATTGCATTGTCATTTACATTGACATTTTTTCCTAGAAAAAGTTTTCCGTTAAAGGTAAAAACAGCCAAGCATTAAAATACATTGGGTTCATAACATTAATCAAACTACAGAAAAATTTAGTTTCAATAGATGTAAATATCCAAGGAATTATTGGAAAGGTTTCATGAGCAGTTCCAATTTATGCTAGAGGTTTTCATACATCTGTTAAATGTGAGAATATCTTTGTCTAGACGCAAATGGACATGAAAATGAACCCGTAAATAATGTTATATAACTACCTCATTTTCTAAAATTTGCTCATGTGTTCAGTTTGGTTCAGGCATCATTTGATGTACGAGTTTGAACCCTGCACAATGCAATCTGTTTTCCCCAACCACAAACCGTGCCTTCAGACAAACAGACAGACAAGACCTTTATATTGAAGTTTACTCCCTCTAGCAGCCATGGCCTGCCTAGTGGTTTAAAGTGCCAGACTTGTGAACAGGTTGGTGTGCAATTCTCAAAAAAGGGTCACTGATGGTGAGAAAAAAAGGGTTTCCAACCTTAAATTGCTACCTCTGCCAAATCAACTATACATATTATTCTACACTCTGACAGCAATCGCCTAACTGCACTTCTTCCAAAAAAGTTACCCTTTTCCTAACACTTTGTGAGTCTGTTTTCTGGATAGAGAATGTTTTTTTGAAAGTAATGTCACACATGGGTGCTTATATTCGAGGAAACTGTGATGTCATACCATGTCGTCAGACCTAGTTAGACTTTATTGTTCTACAGCATGCAAACCTTTGCTGAGGATTCAAGTATCTTCTTATGATTGAATGAAAAGGGAAACACCCACCTGTTCCTGCTGGGTAAATAGCGTTAGACAGTGATGGAGGACATTGCACATATCACGGGAGACGACTGCGATATTGTTGCATTTATTCACTGCTTCCTTTGAGCCTAAAATACACTCACTTGTTAGATATGTTAGGTAAGACAAGCTCACCTAACTATGTGACAAGCTCACCTAACTATGTGACAAGCTCACCTTACTATGTGACAAGCTCACCTTATTATGTGACAAGCACACCTTACTTTGTGACAAGCTCACCTTATAATGTGACAAGCTCACCTTACTATGTGACAAGCTCACCTTACTATGTGACAAGCTAATCTTACTATGTGACAAGCTCACCTTACTATGTGACAAGCTAATCTTACTATGTGACAAGCTCACCTTACTATGTGACAAGCAAACCTGTAACTTGGGTTCATTGTGGTTGATAAAGGCTGAAGCAGACTAGGAAAAAATCTAGAAAATCTAACGCTAGTGACATTGTGTCCCACGCTAGTGTTGAATAATACTAGAGCTTGATATTTATGTATTTAGCTTGTTGTGATTGGATGGCTGAGCGACAGCAGCTTTATTTTACAAACTCAAAACTCATTAAAACAGTGGCCTGACTTGTAAGGAAGATCGCTCTCTTTAAAATACTAGAATGCCCTTTAGAACAGAAAGTGTTTAAATAAAATATTTAAAAATGAATACTAAAAATTTGATTTATATATGACAAGGAGAAAATAGGCTTGTATTTGTCACTTTCGGTGTACTTCATATAGTTTTTGTTCCAAGACTGAGGCCATTCCTAGCCTTTCTTTTGTGACCCTCTCCGCCCTCCAGCCTTGGTATTACAGAACAAGCTTCTTGTTGAAGTTAATTGCATTCATCATGTAATAAGGGTTTATGCTGAATTAAAGGCAACCCGGTTTGTGTTATACCATATTAGGGTTTAAATTGGTGTATGTTTTGGCTAATCAAATTCGCCTCATATTTTTTTAGTTCTCACAATTATACCGTTTAGCTCTATATCACTATGTTCCATTATTTGTTCCAGTGTTGGCATGCTAGTCTAAGTTGCATCATCCACCAGATGGAACTTGCAAATAACCTGCAAGTGAGCGAGTTTTATTACTCACAAATTTCTATCGAATGTTTCAGTCTTGCGAAAGATGGAAATGACACGTTCAAATGGTGAGCAAAAAATGCTGTGCAAGCTATTCCATTTAAACATTTTCTACACTTCGAGAAAGTGATGCTAGGTGAGACAGGAGTGCGCCGCTGTGACCGCTGGCCTAGAAAGCCCTTTTTTAAATAAAGCGCTGGCATTAATCCGCAACATGCACAGAGACTGCATGAGTTATTTTTATATCAAAAGGTCAACTTTTAAAACTAAAAGATGGCTAAAAGAAAAAATTATTATTTGAACATTGTTGTTCAAAATAAATCCAGTTTTTTATACTCTAAAATTGCTCAAACATACTAAATTTGTTGGTCTTCCTTTTCTATTTTATGTTTTCGAGATTTAAAATATACGTACGGCCCTCTTTGAATCAAATTTTGAAATGTGTGAGTTTTTTGGCTCTTTCAGTCAAAAAGGTTCCTGACCCCTGTACTAGCCGGCGTTGCCCGAGTAAGAAAAAAGACTTTGGTCAGAAAGTTGATTTTTATTTAACACATAACAACATTTGCCATTCTAACTTTCAAACTACACATCATGAGAAAAGCGTGCTGTGTAGTTGAAACAAATTAGGAGAGAAAATAACAAACAACTGTAAAGGTTTTCAAACTTTATTAAACAACTGTAACTTTTAAACTTCATAACTTGAAAGAAGCTTTTCGGTGAAATAAATTAGGACAAAAAATAAAAATGTAGAGGTGTTTAAACGAAAATGTGAAATCACTAGCAAGTAATGGCTAAATATCGTCTGTTTTGCTATGATTACAATGAAAAATTATTTGGTATACAATTATATGATTTTAGTTCGATTTAATGTTGGCACACAAAAATTGGCAAGCCAATTTTCGCAAGCCAGTGTTGGCATGCAAAAATATCATAGGCTATAGACGTACATAGAGTGGTATAGAAACCAATAATAATTATCTAATGCAATTACCTCCTTGTAAAAATCATCATCATTAAAAATAGTAACAAAACAATAAGTTAACCTTAGTAACCATAGGTACCTACAATGACTTTGGTGCATTTTGTACTCACCATGGCAAGCAATATATAACTCTCCCAATAACGTATAAAATCAGTAAACAAATCGCCAAATTTTAATGTCGAAATAAATTATTGTTGATATCGTGTGGCAAAAAAGATTCGCTCTAACAAAAAATAATGAAAAAGCACCGTGTTTCTTAGAATTAGGCAAAAAATATTTTATAACAGGGGCATCGTAACACGTGGGCACAATGCTCAAATAACATACGGTAAATGATAACGACATTGACCACTATGCCTTGTATAGCTCAGTGGTAGAGCGGGTGGATTTAAAGCTTGCGGTTGCAATCTCGGTGAGTTCAAATCCATTCAAATGCGGCATTTTAATTCCAAGACATTAATAGTTGTAGTTTTAGCTGGACATAGACATAGAAAATAGAGAAAATAGAGAAATATATACACATAAGAAACTAAGTTAAACTTTGTATAATTACTAAACTTGTTGCATAAAGAAAGCTCTAATCTCAACAACCTTGACATTACACTTATTTTTAAACTCTCGTTACTGACAAACTATTACAATTTTTGTTCGCATAAAAACAAGATTAAAAGTTCTCAGCTATTACGATTCACTGAATTCAATTGCTGATTTATTGCTGATACGAGAGGAGAGCCTGATTTATGGTTATTCCTGAGAAGGAACCATAACATTTAGTAACCAATTAAACACAAAAACACTCAAGGGTTCAAAACAGCCAAAACTAGGGTACCGTAAGACCTCCTATGCATGTCCCTTTGAGGTTTGCATGAAAAAAAACCGTAACAGAGTGACAGAGACATGTTATAAACATTTGTTGATGCTGACATATTATCCTCCACGCACCACTCTGAAAGATATGCATTGCTGTAATTGCTCTAGTAGATGATGACTAACATTTGAATCCCACAATAACAGGTTTAGCGTTTACCACATCACCACACAGATCCTCTCATCCTAGCCTACAAGTATTAGCTACATTCCACGTATTAGCAACGATCCACACCTTCTTAAGGAGCATTGAAAAGCACGACCTTACCAACCACCATTGAGGTCTACCGAGCTCGACTATAACGCATGTTACGATATGTACGCTACATATCTGTAATGTACATATATGTACATTGCATATATGTACATTAATTGTTGCATAACTATTGCAACTAATACCGTGGAAGTGAGGTGCGCCATGAGAGATCATCCGGGGAAAATAACGATCTGCACAATTATTCCCAAATTCAGTTGAGTGGTAGAGTGCCGGGTTACCAAGCTTAATGTTGTAAGTTCAAATCCCATATGGTGTTTTCTTTTTTTTTAAACATCTAAACATATCTTCGGACAGATGGACATGGTTCTTATTATAGTAAAGACTCTATACATGTAAAGGGTATATGATTAGAATCAATACCATTCACGCACTATAATCTTCTTATCAGCAGAAAATCTAAAAGCATCTTTCTCCTAACTGACAAAATCTATTTAGCAACGTATATAATTAAAAAATAATTCAAATGTTAAAAGCATCGCATATTTGATATTAAATCATGATACAGGGAATTATCTATAGATCATTGATTCGTTTGGGCTTTTGTTGTCATCAAACGTAAATATAGAGTTAAATCACTGCAACAATCCTTCGTTTTTTCGTGACGTCATTTTATCGTTGTCGGCCATCTTTATAGACAATTTTTTCGTTAGAAACACGAAGCTTTTGCAATGATAATTTGAAAACGATGTTTTTGTTTGCAATTTTTTATTATAGTATCAAAACAACATTTAAAAGTGCTAATAAATCAAAGAAAAACGATCGTTTTCTATAAAAATGGCGGCTTTTTCGTGAACGAGCGCATGTGCAAACGACTTGATGACGTCAAAAAAAAAAACGATGGATTGCTTTGTGTTGAAAAACATGTGTGTTAAAATGCCATTAACATATATAATTTTTACCTTATTTTCTTAAGCTCTGTTATCTCTCTTTACATTTATTAATAGAACTGTCATGCCTAGCAAAACTACGAGCTTTATATGTTGTAAATTACTCCATCAGCTGAGACAAATATTTGCTCCAATGTTACAGCGCATGTTGTGAAACTCAAATGTAGAGGTGATCTAAAATTGAGGTCGAACCCAGCAGACTAAGCTGTGTGACCTCCTGATTCCATATTCAAACATTCAGAAGATTTGACTTGAAGCTAGTCACAAACCTCTACACTCCAGAACAGAAAACTAACAGTAATGTTTATTATTGATGCCAGTTCAGTTTCGCTGAGGACAAATAGACAAGCTGTTATAACCACAACCCTGACCACATCAATAATAAGCCCGTATTTGGTGGTCTACATCAACGGTAGATGCTAATCTGCATTTCCCTAAGGCTACTAGTATTAACAACTAACAAACGCTAAACAGAGACAAGGTAACCAGCAGCACGCTTTATCAGTGTGAAGATTACGATTGAAATATTTTTATATTTATACACCCAAATGCTCGGTTAAGGCTTCTGGTGAAAGCACTCGGGAGCCTAGTGACGGGAGCCTAGTGACGTGCACTTACTACGACCTGCTCAGCCAAGCGTTACTGTAATGCTATCTCTTTTTCAACTCGCGAACTCTATTTCAACAATAAACGTAAGCTGAATGTTTCAAGGATGGATGATAGGTAGCTGCAATGCCATGCGCTTTGATTAGACTTCCAGCACATAAAATTTCAAACAATGCAAAGACTATTTCCAACAGGCCCTTGCAGTAAATTTATTTAATTTGAGTGAGTGAGTAAGTCATCAGTTTTGAGTAAATTTCCATTCTGTAAAGGCTGATTCTTGTAGCCTCCTTTAATGCAGGAAATGCACAAAATACAAAAAAGTAACAGTTCCAGAGAAGATTTCCTAAAATACTTACCCTCCAATGACCACATCCTATGAGTAAGATTTTACTAGAAGGATATGACAATTGGCAAAATATCAAACTGCTGCAGGCTATATCTAGTTTGCACTCAAGATCACTAGTGCTATAATTCCTACTGTGCTCAATTGTATATATTTAAATTTAATTAATTGTAATTGAAAATCAAAATCATTATTGCTAAACTTTTAGACAATAGGAACTAAAAATAAGGCTATTGACATTATAAATTGAAATAGGTCAACCGCGCAAAATGAACTCGTAAGTTGAAAGGTAAACCTACTTTGCTTTGACCCGAAAACCAATTAGTTTATAAAAATTTTGCACAAAATTGCCTACAAATACATTTCTAGAAGGCTAGTAACTTCTATGAGGCGTATCTTCATTATGAAATGCAATGATTTAATTAGTTTCCAAAGTGTAATGAGTTGGAGCTCAGCTATGAAACACTGAACTCGATTGATCGGAATGGACAATAGAAACATGTCATAATATGATGAAATCCTTTCACGAGTTAAATAGCCCGACTCTTGACTCCTCAAAACCAGAAATCATCAAGCTTAAACTCAGCTGATTTCTATTAAGACTAGTGAAATCGATGTAAAGAGTTATCAGAGCGAAATTAACTCTTTACTCTATTTTTTTCACACAGGGATAATTCGCCGGTCCCTAGTTTCCGTCTGATAGACATCGATGAAGGAATTGAAAGGTGTGCTGGTTCTCATGACACCTCGAAGCAAACGTGAGATTAGTACTTGACACCTATGCGTTTCAAGGAAATGAATATAGGGCCCATATTGGTTGACTGCGGACATTAATCATAGCTTAAATAAGGGTAAATACTGAAACCTACCCTAAAGGATTAATGCGGGGAGGGAGAGAATTGAGCAGTCGCTAAGTAAACTGTCTGCGTAACCTCATCACTACCATCAGTTTCAGGCCATGTGTATTAATACTTGCGGTTGTTTGGCTAAACAATGTTAGTAACGCTACTTGTACTGAGTCTAATGCAAGCTTTGAAGCGTTTGCTTCAGTTAACTAACCTGCGAGGAATCATGCATGTTTTAATGGTAATTTATTGTAAGTGATGAATGTGTTATTTCTAATGATTTACTTGTCTAACACCTCCATATTATAAAAGCATTCAATTATTTCCACTATTACTTAATCATGCCTAAAATTAAACTTTTCTAGTTGAAGCTTATGGTTAACACATAGCTATAGAGAAGAGAAATGACCTTTCACACCTCGAAAACAAGTGCATTGCACTATTGAAACCTAATAATTCAAGGTCTTTGTTCAATAGGACCATTTTGTTTAAACCCAAAATGCAGTTCATCGACTCAAGATCCTAAGCTAACATTATGCATATTTCACTGTTGGTGTTTCTAGATAAACTGTCGTCAAACGAATATCTACTTTCGGAGAAACAAGCGACAGTTGGATAAAGGCTTACAATCGGAAGAACGTCTGCACTCGGACAAACGCCTTTTGTCGGGCAAACGCCTGCAATCTGATGAAAACTTACAGTTGGGGAATGCTGACGAAAACGAGTTTCTATCACTAGAAGAACGCTTTCAGCTAGATAAACATCCAAAGTTGAACAAAGGCTTGTTAATAGACAGTTGGGTCAAATGACTAAGTGTCAATAGTCAACCTAATAGCTAAGAGACACTTATTTAACAGGTATAAGTGCTTGACTAGCTGACAATCACTCATTCACCACCTCCCACTTGTTAAAGCATCTAGTTGTACTCTAAATTTCAACAAAATTCACAAAGCTATACAAGGCAATGCTCTAGAAGCAGATGGGTAGCTATAAGATGCTACCCGCAATACATCCAACCCTATTCCGTAACAGTCAGCCCACTTAAAGTGACCATAATCTAAACACAGCCTACTGTAGATGGGACAGAGCTAGAACATCTACTAACACGTAATGAACGGTGGAAGTCAGATGGAAGCCATACGGACGAGACATGATATACTAGCTCTTACCCTCATTAGTGATCTCCGTGCGTAACCTTCCAGCGAGAGTAGTTAGTGAGCTCACTTCCTTTTCAAGAGTTGCTTGATGTGCCTGAGCAGTCTGCAAAGAGCAGAAATCCTTTAATAGCCACCCAACACAGCGGCAGGGGAAACATGTGCTTAGCAATGAGCCACTGCCAGCCTCTGACACGCGGCTCATATGCCAGATTCCACTTCAATCTGATTGGTGGAGCGATTATTGCTCTAGCCACTGACTGGTCGATGTTTATGGTTACCCTTGATTTAACATATAATAGGCTATATGGAACAATAACGAGTAAGGGGGTTGGGTTAGGTCTACACTCTACAACCAGCAGTTGTCGGCTTCCTCGTCAACATAGCCATATATATACAATTTGTTTTCATCACTTTATGCTACTCTCATTTCTTTTCTTCTACAGGTGGTACAGAAGAATGATGATACAGTATTCAATAAGTATGATGATACTACATTAACGATCACATAGAGATTGAGGCTCAATTCCCAAAAAGGTCACTGGTGGGGACAGGAATAACATCCAACCTCAAATTACTCTCTACAACTGGTTATGTCTCCAGTCGTTGAGGTTCCCTAGTCTCTGGATTCAGACATGTCCAACCAAGATCACAGAGACATTGTTTGTGAAACAAATGCTCTTAAAAACACACACAGACTCAGCTCAGCAGACGTCATACTCAATATCTAAAGGACTGCTCACGCGCACACACTAATAACTACATACCTAAGTGAGAGTGATCATTCTAGCTATACATATAGTTAGACTAGATATAATAATCATCACCAACTTGGAACATAAATAAGCCTTTACAGGCACCACAAAAATTCAATGAACTGGTTGAAATAAAATAAAAAACCTTTTAGGTGTGAGCTAGCCGCAGCCTTATAAGGCAAAGCTATAAATATAGCTCAATGTACCTGACTAGCTTGTTAAAGGCAACTAATATTTCTGAGAAGCAGTTGCTCTGTCGTTCTCTTGCTTTCCACAATGGTTAGGGACAACAAAGATGTACACTAATTGTTTTCTAAAAATTGCTTCAAAAAGTTAGTACAGGCCAAGCTACTTTGGACTGTGATAATTGCTACGGCCTAACTCTAGGGTTTTGTCTGTTGCCTAATTCTATTGCTTATTATATGGTTTACCTGAATCCAAAAAAGTTAAAACTTTAATATAAACATTTATCATAAAATATAAAGAAATGAACCTGTGGCATTGTACAATCTGAAGACATTCAGAAAGGCTATTTCTAAATTGCCTCGATTTTGATATTAGAATCGGTATCGGCGCCGATATGGGTGTTAAGTATCTGAATCGGCATCGGCCAATCTGTTCTTAAACATCTGAAGCTTCAGATATTTTTTACAGATCAACTATTTAGCAGAAAACCATATTTTAGCCTGCTACAATAATAAAGACACTCAGCTGCAAGTTTCTTACTTTTACCTAATGATATCCGAGCCTGTCTCACTATTTACTTCATACCTATAGCCTGATCAACATCAACACAGCTGAGGATCCTTTTTGCTTTAGTCAGGACGTGATCACAAAGTGTGGTATTCCCCAGTTACACGTAGGATTTATTGCAGCCAATCACGAACAAGATAATAAAGAAGGGAAACAAGAATGCAGTGTGATATTTCTATTTACTAGCATTACGAAAGTAATTTGAGTAGACGATGCATAAATTTATCTATCATAAATTTATCTACCTCTCTTTCTCTTGATCCTGATGATACATAGCTTGTTTGTTGGGTGGTTCTCGTTTGCTTGTGTTGTGAATTTAATTTGTTTCTCTTTTTTATTATATTTATTTACACATTAACTTTTGAAGTTTGTCTTAATAATTATGGTCCTACAGATCATTTGATGAGCTAGCTCTTGTGGGCAAACTATTGCAGGTCTTACTATAAATTTAAAAACGCTGTTCTTTCACAGGTGTTACTATTATTAATTACAAATTACTAGAAACAGACTGTTTTGTTACGACATGCACGGTTTGTCGGTATGTGAATAATTATATATCTCTTTTTAACATAAATAAATACAAACAAATAAATACATTAATATTTATATTTTCTAAAATAAAATGAACAATTATCTATGCAACACAACAGATCTGAATCGGATTATTATTCAATAAGAATCGGTATATCGGATCGGTATCTGAATCGTCTGGTGAATTTAGAATCGGGACATCTCTACACCATACCCTCAAAAATGCAAAGTTGCTACTAAAGAAACATAGCTTTAAATTTCCCATTTTTAAATGGTCCCTAGTGCTACAGCTAATTCTTTTCTACAAAGATCTAAACATACATGTGTTTTTATGAACTTATGAATTTGCTACATAAAATTTATAAAGTTAATGTAAAAATTATTAAATTTTATGCAAAATTCATAAACCTTTGATTGATGTTTAATAATTTTATACTGCATAAAATGAAACCCTGCTATCTATGTCATCCCTGCAGCAAATGAAACCAAATAAAAGCAATGTTGGCTTCATATTCTGCCAAGTTAGTAGGCAGTTAGTTAATTAGTCACAGGAAACGTGCATCAGCTAAAATGGCCACAAATAACAAATGTAGAGAGAATTCTCAGAATACTTAAATGTGAAGCAAAAAAATTCCAACTAGCTAATTCCTGTAAAAAGCAAAAAGTTGTTTACATGACCAAAACTTATTTCACCACGCCTATGCATATGTTCATCAAAATAAAATGTTTTCTTTTATCGACAAATAACCAACCGATCTTCTTACAAAACATAGTTTGGATTACATAAGAGTAGATTTTGCTCCCACCTGCAAAGCGTCAGTCATTGAGCTAAGAGGAAGCAAATCCCCAAACTCGTCGCTGTCTGCATGGTTGAGCCCCTTGTGAATGTAGTAGGTACTGTACTCTATGTGATTTCTGATTGCATTTATCCACTTCTGCAAAAGCACATTCAGATGGGTTATTGAGGAACTTTGAGACGATCAAAAACTGGATAATAGTACACTGGACCTTTCGCCATTTTAATTCATTCCAGTGTTGGCACTGTAAGGCGAGAATGTCGAATAGGGGGGGGTATACAACCCATAGGGGGGGGGGTATACAACCCATAGGGGGGGGGTATAGAAACCCATAGCAATTATCTAATGGGAACACCCAAAATTTTATATAATTATACTATGTACTGTACATATTAAAAATTAGTAATAAAATAATATGTTAACCTTAGTAACTATAGTTACCTACAGTAACTTTGGTGTATTTAGTTGTTATGATCTGCAATAAAATGTAACTTCACAGTGTACTATGGGCAGTACGTACCGTAGGGAGTTCTTACCTCCGAGACAGACGTATAACATTACAATGCACTATGGGCAGTACGTACCGTAGGGAGTTCTTACCTCCGAGACAGACGTATAACATTACAATGCACTATGGGCAGTACATACCATAGGGAGTTCTTACCTTCAAGACAGACGTATAACACAACACTGAATTTGACTTTAATGAATTTAGCTTAATAAACATACTTTAAGCTAACTTTTAGTATGTATGTTACTAAACTTCCACTTTATCATCGGCTAAAATTTTATTACCGATCTGTTTCCAGTTTTGTTTTCACTATTACTAATAATGAACAAGGCTGAACTGAGAGAGAGAGAGAGAGCGAGTATCATATCTCTTTCAAACGTTGTGAGAGGGATTTTGGTGAATAGCATATCAGCATCTTCATTATTTCGAAACTGCCAAATTTGACTGCACAAGTTTAATTTTGAGAGAAACTTTTGTTGATATCATATGGCGAAAAAATTGTCATATATTGGGAACGAAAAAACATTGTGTTCCATATCATAAGGTGAAAAAAAATTGTATAACAGGGACATCGTAACTTGAAGGCGGACTGTACGTGCTATAAATAAAAAAAGCATACAAGGGTTATGTTTTGACATACAGTGGAACCTCGGTTCTCGAACACTTCAGTTCTTGACCAACTCGGGTTTCGACAAAAAAATTTGAGATTTGTTCGTCTCGGATCTTGACCATAAAGTCGGTTCTCGACCAAACTGGAACATGCGCATTGGAATTAAACGTTCGGAACAGGTCCGGAAACAGCATGTTTATACGTTAAACGACATTGTTATGAGCCACTTTCGGAAGGTTCTCAAACAAAGGGACAAGTTTCGCGTCATAAATTCTTTACAAAAGTAAGGAGCCATGTGGGAGGACGTCGCCTCTACCGAAGAGATTTTCTAGAAACACAACTCCTCCAGTCGAGTTACCCTAAATTGTTTTGGAGGATTCTTCTTCAAAAATGTGAAATAAACGTGCCATTGCTATTTATATTTTTCGCACGATTTTTGATGTAACTGATCTGTTGCATTTTTTTGCTGTTTCATTTTCAACTTCCGCAATTTTTGGTATTGTATCGTAACCTTTAATGTTTTCGATGTTTTAAGAGCAAAACATACGGAATGTTTACTTTTTGTTTTCTTTTTTCATCATATTCATAGATAGAAAATCTTTTATCAAAATTAAACACGATCTATATCTACTCGTTTTTATTTATAGTATGCAGTATACAGTACAGTTTATGGTGTAAAATGTTAAAAAATACTTTACCGAAGCTATTAAATCAACTTGGAACGGATTAAAATTTATATACATTAATTCTAATGGGAAAACTTGTTTTGGATCTCGAACAACTCAATTTTCGAACAACTTTCTGGAACGGATTGTGTTTGAGAACCGAGGTTCCACTGTACAAGAAATTTGTGACACGAGGAAAAATCTGAGCAAACATTTTCCTTGAGATACATAACAAACTTGAGATCTAAGCAGATGATACGAGCATACGATGCGGTCGCTAGATGGCTGAGTATGTGAGAGGCCACTTACGAGAACAGCAAATGATTTAAAAGGGCCAGCTGAAAGTAAAGGAGAAAGTGAGTCTGAAAGCAAGACAAAAAGAGCCAAGCTGAATATATAAAAATGAAAACCAAATTAGAATTAAGTTTAGTGTAAGATTAAAACTTATTTTTAAGTATGTGCATAGTAAACTAAAGTTTTCTAACAGACCATAAACTTTTAAATTAAAAGTTTATGGTATGTTACCTAATGTCACAAAACTGTAGCATACAAGTCTTGCTCACACCAACTGTCTTGAATGTAAGCATGGCATACAGTACTGTGCATAATAATGTCACATTTTATTGCAGATCATTACCATCAGATTTGGCATATTATAACGAATAGATTCACCGTTGTAAACTACCGCCAATGAACTAGGGCAGTCGTAACAATATTTTAAATTTTGACTATCAAATTGATTCAATCCATTTCATTTGCTCGTAAATCGGCATTTTAAGCTATTGATTTGAATATTCAGCAGCCTTTGTATTGAGACTAATTTGACCTATCTTCACTTGTTCTTTCTGTTAGGATCTGTATGGCTCACATTACAACGTGAGTTTTACTCGCATCAGCATCTTTATGCACGCGATATGTACGGAAAGGGAAGCTTTAAAAGTGGCAAAACTAATTCTTGATAAAAAGAGTCAAGTCTCTCAATGTAATTATATATGAACTGGTTCATGCGCTGAATGATTAAATTTGAAAAATATTTAAAAAGGCAATTCAGAGTTGCACATTGCTTTGGGCTTTAGTATTAAAAACATTGTAGGTTCATCTAAAGTAGGTGCAACTTACAATCAGCATTTCTTATATTGCTGTAGTATCTATGTTCTAAAAATGAAATATTAGTGTTTAACCTATAAACAATAGGCCTAAAATAAATACTAGAAATTCCTCCGTCATACAGCCCACGACCAAAGTGATATTGGAAAAAATAAAGGGTACTGCCGGTTGAGAAATGCAATATTAGCAGTCAAATGGCACTGCAATGCAATAGGAGAACTGCAATGGTAGCTGCAATGGTAGCTGTAATGTACTCGTTGGTATTATGTACAACAAACAGCAATAATGAAAGGAAAAGATTATATGTTTATATCTCTCCCCCGCAATAGGAGAAATGGCAATATTAGAAGTAAAATGGCAAGCTGCTGTGTAAAATACGCAGTTTGAAAGTTGGTTGTGTTGAATGTAGAATGGTTTTGACAGCGATCTGTAACCAAAGTGAAGAAATGGGTCATGATCACAGAAACCATGGTTAAGTCGGGTGTGAGATTTAGAGTTATCTACACTAGCAGAAGGAGAAAATTCTGTTATTTTGCAAAAAAATTTGATTCCAGCTTAATTACAACAGATTTTATGGTCAATAAACTGAATGCATGTTTAACATTAGTGCGAAAACATAGTTCTGAGAAAACTGGTGTTAAAGTTTGAGAAACGAAAACCAATGCACAATTTTGTTTACATTTTAAAACGTCATAGCAACCAATATCAAGAAGTTGTGATATTTATCTAGATTTTTGTATTTACATGCAATAGATTATGCTGAATTTAAAAATCTAAACAGATTTTAGTTGGTTGCCATAGAAATAGCTGCATATCTATAAAATTTTTTTAGGCCTATTACTTAATTTTGCAGATATTAAAAACGGCTTGGCAGTACCGCGATATTGGGCACAGCCGTAGTATCATCAATAAAATCTTTAGAATAATAAAAACAGTAACATATTGCCCACCATCAGTCACTATATACCTCAATCTTGTAAATTCGAATGATTATTTTTATAATTAGATCTTATAATAATCTTATAAAATCGAATAAATATTCTTATAATTAAATATTGTAATAATCTTATAAGAATCGTTAGAAAAATATCATCGTCATTTCCTTTACTTTCACTACTTTGGACATCAGTTGGAATACCAAATTACTCATAAGTGTCTAAAATGTCAGAGTTAACTTTAAAATCGGCAAAAAAGAAACGATTACTTTTCAGTACTTCTACATTAATTACAGAAATCTTCAGCAATTGGACAATGCTATAGACTGGTGAAATGTGCACGTTTTTCTCGTGAATGCGCACGACTTAATGGTTCTACTCTCTGTCGCACGGCTTTATCGGCGTTTCATTGGCCAGTCTTAATTTTGATTAAAAAAGGCTTGTTAGGTTTTAATGGCAATTTTAGGCCAAATTAATCTGTCTATTTATGTATAATCCGATCAGATGGCTAAGTTTTAGGATATTGTCAAGAATTTTCAAAGACTTTGTAACATATTTAAATAGGTTTATATGTGTTTTTTTATCATTATTATACTTGAATGACTCCAAATGAAAATGGTTAAATTTGTTGATGAGATTTCGGTACAAGGGTTTGGGTACGGCGTTGATGCATAATTTTCGGAACTTGTGTGCGCATATGCATTTATCATAAAGCTCCCAAACACTTGTTTCGCTCGTGTTTGGTCGTGGGATTACAAGTATTTTAGATGAGAAATATTGCATTGTCATTGCTCTTTATGGACTAAAATGTACATGGATAACACGTAACTGTTCTATAATAGCATTGAAGTAAAGTCCAGCGTACCGGTTTACTGATCTACTACCTATATAAATGGCAATCGTTGTCTGTCTGTTTGATTGAGTGTCCGCCTTATAGAGTATTTTTTCCTATTATCGTCGTACGAATTTCGGTTGTACGAAGAAAACTGAATTAATATGAGTACTAAATATCGTAATTTCAGACTGTTAGCCGCTACTTTTCTCTGACGATTTGAGCCAAGCGGCTTATATAAATGTGTGGCGAGTCTGTTGTTTTTCTTTCACCGCTAGAGCGCATTAACCGAAATCCCCAGTTAGCACGCTTTTTAAACAGCAAATTTTCTGCCGTGTTAAAAAGCACCTTCCTGAGTTCTGCGGCCTATACAAAGGTGTCTATACAGCTATACAAATGTAATATTCATTAAATAAAATAAATTAATGAGTAGTTATTTACATGCAATTAATATTTACTGCCAACGTGTACCGAGAAGGTCACGTAAACGTTTGTTTCTTGGAGCCACTGAGAAAACGCAGTTCTCACCTACTAAATTTCCACATCAAAAAGGTAAGTGTTTCTTATACGATGTTGTATTGTCTATGAATTGTCACATCTCCACTACTTAATAACGTTGGATTTGCCGCTGTTCGTGATAGTGGGTCACGTTCATTTCCTTCAGCAGCCGAGTTACTAATTTTTTTCCAGCTACGAGTAGGCCTACTGTAACTTACTATTACAGAACTTTCACGAGTACTCCGAGGGTTGCGATACGCTATTGTGAAAAGAAAGAGAGCAGCTGCTATCGACTTACTGTCACCCTGCATCAGCCATGACCAGCTATACGTCGCCTGCTCAAAAGTAGGCACACGCCGAAAACTGTTTCTTCATACGCCCGACAGAAAAACCACAAATGTTGTCTATCCACAAGTGTTGCGTTGAACTAACATTGTGTTATTGTTTTATGTCCTTCATGTTCTGCTATACCACATGCAGCATTTTCTAACATATTTTTCAGTATATATATATATATATCTTTTCATGCATTTGTTTTCCTTATTGTATCTAATACAAAGGCTATCATGTTGGCGCTTTGTTTTATTATTGTAAAGTGCTAATGCTGTATCTGCCTTGACATCATACTGATGATATCTGTTATACGTATAAATTTTATTGACACAACCTCATTACTGTTTGTATATACCATGTCAAAACACAGGCTATAGACGAAAAACTGGTGAGCTATGATTAGTGTTTTAGGAATGTAGAAGTCTCCATTTAATAAATGCTGGCGATAGCAAAATATTTTTTATAATTTTTTAAAAGATGCAAAACTTTTCAATACTGCCAGTTTGAAGAACTTCAGTTTGCCTAGCAATGTCAATTTCATTATCAGTTCTCTGTACACAAATAGGGCAACTCCGATTTGAGTGGTTTGAGACTGGTGCATTGTAGACTAGCTGTAAAACGTATGGCAGATTTACATTGTTCTCCCCTACATTATTGACCTATATGACGGCATATGTGTATGCATAGTGTGATCAGGGCAAAAAAATTCAGCAAACTGCATATTTGGAGTTGTTTTACAGTATGAAAGACAACTCTCAATAAACCTCTTGCTGTACACGAATCTGTTCCCGTGAATGGGTAATGCAGCTAGCGGTTTGGAGCCGTGGCGTCACTCAGGGATGCGCGGGAGACCTTTTTCACCTCGAGTGCAGCAAGAGTATCCAGGCGCGGCTTTCCGGATGAGTTGGCGAGACGATTGATTGCGAAGCGATTGAGTGCTAGGCGATTGATTGCGAGGTGATTGATTGCGAGGCGATTGAGTGCGAGGCGATTGATTGCGAGTGCGAGGCGATTGATTGCGAGTGTGAGGCGATTGATTGCAAGTGCGAGGCGATTAATTGCAAAGCGATTGAGTGCGAAGCGATTGAGTGCGAGGCTATTGATTGCGGGGCGATTTATTGCGAGGCGATTTATTGCGAGGTGAGTGCAAGGCTATTGATTGCGACGCGGGTGCGGGCCGATTGATTGCGAGGCGATTGATAGCGAGGCGAGTGAAAGAGCACGATGGTCAACTGCTCGGCGGGTAAAGACTGGTCAGCCAAGGCGGGTAGACGCGCCATGGACGGGTATGACGGGCCAGGCCATAGACGGGTATGAACGGATGCATGAATCTAGACACATGAATCTAGACACATGAATCTAGACACATGAATCTAGAATATTTACTAGATTTTACACGCATCTAGCTGTAAAACACATTGTAGATTTTCATTGTTTTCCCCAACATTATTGACATCATAATATGTGTATGCATATTCAGGGCAACAATTTCAGTAGACTGCATATTTGGAGTTGTTTAACAGTATGAAAGACAACTCTCAATGAACCTTATGCCGCACGTGAATCTGTTAATGTAGGCGGGTAATGCAGCTAGTAATGTATATACGCTTTCATATGGTAAAAATAGCTTTCAAACATGACACCAAAATCATAAACAATAAATATTTGGGCAATATGACAAATCACTGAGCCAGTCTTACATTAGGGAAAAATTTGGTACGTTAACAGTTTTCACACAAGGGAATGTTACAGTGTGTTTGTAAAATAAAAGTAACTCTTAATTGGAACACTGATTTTAAATAAAACCGTTAATAAGCAACTCCATTATATGAATTTTCAAAAAATACATGGAGTAGCCTTGAACTCACCTGTCTTGGAATATTATCACGGCAGGCCTCATCCTCCGCCTCGACCCTAAAAAAGTGTGTCGAGCCATCGCTGTAGACCAATGCTATCCCAAGGTTATCTCTCACTTGCACCTAGCAACAATGTTAAAAATTTGATCAGTAAAACAATATCGTTTTCTTTTTATATCAAACGGAACTCCAACTTCTTAATTTAAACAGATCTAACTAACTTTTCTATGATCATATTAGTAAATTGCTTAAAATGTCCACTAAAATGAGCAATGGCAATCCAACTAGTTACCAGCTAGTACAGGAATTGGGTACTGGGAAATTGCAGTAGGCGAGTTTCTGAAAATCGTCATTTGGACGTAGGCTTACAAAGCTGAGCTGTCATTGGGCAGTTTCAACCACCCTTGGCAGGATTAAATTTGGGCCAGAAGATATATAAGACAGATCATTTGAGAGGATATTCCCATACCGGGTCCGCAGTCAATCGGTTGCTGACCTTGAAAGCATTAACTCTCACTAACAGTAACCCAGTTATAATTAGTGTTACTACAGCATGTGACTCAGTAATAGGCTTATTAAAGCCTTCATAGGTGTCACCTGAGCTTTGGCATCCCTCAAAGGTGATAATCCCTGAATAATGACTACTCATGAGCACTACTAATATTATCAGGACAAAAATTATACTTATATATTGGGAAGAGAATGCAGACATCGAGGAACATTTCTTAGAATATTCATTTATTTATATTTATCAGCGCTGCGTCAGCATGGGACGCTGTGGAAGGTTGAAAATTATGGTTCCCATCCTAAAAGTCTACGAGGTTTACGGTATACGATAGGAAAATTATTTGTAGTTGTCATCCTGAAAGTCTCCCTTACGCTTTGACTCGCTACAATCCTGGTATTGCTTTCTCATTCCCATACTGTGTGCACTTGATTGATCAATCAATATCTATAATTTATTTAGAATAGTGTATCATCTTCATTTTGCCACCAGCCTGAGCTGTAGCAGAGCGAGTAGTTGTTGATTGGCGTTGTGAATCGATGAAACAATAACAACCGGTATATCATTCGTCTGAATACAAGCCCAGCCTGTATTCTCAGTTACTCACCAATTAAGTTACTCATCAAAGTTACTCATCAATTCCGAAAACATTGTGAGAGACTCATTTGTTTATATTGTTAAAGGTTATGGAGACTACATTTTCATATACCTAGCTCTGCTACCATGAACGATTGCAATTCCTGCTCAAGCTGATTTGAGTGATATGTTATTACTTAAAGAGTTCACAATATATTATACTTATTGAAACTATCAACTCTCTCTTCTGTACCACACATCATCACACCCTATATACGAACAATTACAAGCAACTACCACAGTTCTTTTTTACTAGCTTATACCAATCGTACTTTCTACAAAGCATTGTCTTATCAAAGAGAACGAATGTGGATGATAAAATGAAATCATTTATTATTCATTTCTATTTGTTGCTTCTTATACGTATCATAATTTGTAGGATGCTGATGCAACTAACCAACTCTGAGCTAAACTGATTAGTAACAACGTGAAATGATCAACATGAGTCTCCTGGTTACACTCACGCATCTGACTACTGAGTGCATTTCTATTAGCCCATGGTAGCGTCGATGATTCAGTAGACCTATGGTAACACGTCAGTAGGTCGAAAAATAGTTTATTAACGTGCTAGAGGTCTATGACTGCGATGTTGAGGAGCTGTTGATCGACTGGACAATGTGTGTAGAAAATATACAAGCGATTTATATTAATTTTTGTCACAGAGTAGAGCAAGCTCTAGAACATGTCTTTGGCCATCGACTATTAGTTATGCTTTGGCCATTCTTAAACCAATATTTGCATATGCAAACCACCGCACAATTGACTCTTGACTGTGTTGTTACCTACGCACAATTGACTCTTGACTGTGTTGTTACCACCGCACAATTGACTCTTGACTGTGTTGTTACCTACGCACAATTGACTCTTGACTGTGTTGTTACCTACGCACAATTGACTCTTGACTGTGTTGTTACCTACGCACAATTGACTCTTGACTGTGTTGTTACCTACGCACAATTGATTCTTGACTGTGTTGTTACCTACGCACAATTGACTCTTGACTGTGTTGTTACCTACGCACAATTGACTCTTGACTGTGTTGTTACCTACGCACAATTGACTCTTGACTGTGTTGTTACCTATGGTTTAATACGAGTTAAATAGCAAACTTATAATCTTCGGTTATTTCGACTGCTCTTCCCAACTCAAAATGTCGATGTCAGAAACTTTGGTTCAGCTGCTTGGTATCAACCTCTATCAGATAAAGGCCGCCATTACAGCATTGATTGGATATAGCCACCACAGTATCAAGACTCGCTAAAGCCTGGTTCCCATATCAATTGCCAGACTGCGGCGGTAATACAGCGCAGCTAAACGCTTGCGACGCAAGGCGGCTTCTGTTCACATAAACTGCATCGCTAATACCGCATAAAAATGTTCGTTCGCCATGCCGTTTCGATATGCTGACCTTCACCTGTACAGTGCATTTTGGCAAGGTTTTGCCTGCTGCTCTTCGCAAAATTTGAACAGCGCTAAACTTTTATGTTGCTGCCGGCAACTATCGGCAGTACCCGGCACGTAGGTTCACATTTCACTGCTGATAGCCTGTGGTGCTGTCGCCGGTGCTTTTGTATATACGGGAACCAACCCGGCTTAAGGGGGTTGCTTGGTACACAACTAACCAAATGACACAATCCAATAGAACAAGAAGCAAACTGCTGGTACTAACCATGCATTGAGCATCATCAAGGTATTTGAAAACCCTTCGCCTAGCACCACTCGACGCATCCGCCCTGCATCATATAATAACATTTTTGATTCAAACATGACTTGTATTAACAAGTACAAGCTGATAGAATATATAAACGCTAGAACTGGTTGTATCATAAATTCAGGTGAACAGAATGAGGTCATATAATACGTTATCTGAAATGATGAAATAAGCCCACCTCGTATACCCATTTTGGTCCTTATACACTTCTGCAAGATAATAATTGGCATCAAAATATAACCGTTTCCTGATAATATTATTAATAATTTTAGATGTTAATTAGTATGACATAACAAATGTATATATTTATATAAACATACATATAGGATATAATACACATAATTACATGATGTACGTAATTAGCATGATGCAATAAATATATATATTCAAATCTATATATATATAAATCTCAAAGTTTGTTGTTCGTCTGTCCAATTATAGCGATGAAGTTTTAGAAATGAAAAATGCACTTCGAGCTGGATTTTAACTCACGAAGATTGCAACTGCAAGCTTGCAAACAAGCGTAACCACAAGGCTGAGCCATTCTTCTCATTTACCGTATATTTCTCTTATCATATACCGTATATCCTTTTAGCGATTGCACATGCTAAAATATCCATCGTTTCTTTTGACGTCATCAAGCCGTTTGCCCATGTGCTCATTCACGAAAAAGCAGCCATATTTGTAGAAAACGATCGTCTTTTTTTTATTTAATAGTACTTTTCGGTGTTGTTTTGATACTACAATAAAAAAATTGCAAACAAAAGCATCGTTTTCAAAAATTCATTGCAAAAGCTTCGTATTTTTAACGATAAAACTGTCTATAAAGATGGCCGACAGTGATAAAATAACGTCACGAAAAAACGAAGGATTAATACAGTGTGCCCTCGGGGTACGATGCAATGCCTCGGGTGATAAACTTTGCCATACGAGAACAGAAAAATCTTTTAGACTTTTTTCCGACATACGATAACAAAAATTTCTCGAAATTAAAATTTGGTAGTCGGTGTAGGCTAGTGATTACGTCGAAATAACAAAAATTTCGATATGCTTTTTGCTGAAACCCCACTCACAATGCCTGAAAGTTATACAATGCTCGCTCTCTATCAGTTCACAGCTATTTGTTAGTTTAGCCCTAAGACTCACCTAGAATTGAATACAGAGAGCACCCCATTGTCAAGCACCACGTATTTATGTTTAAAACCAAACAATCTACTCTTCTTATAAAGCACCCCTTCGAATCGCGTGACAGTCTTACGCAGGTCGCTGAGTGGTTGTAGACTCAGTACCTGTTTTACTGCCTGTGAGCTCGCCACATCCCCTGCCAACTGGCCTGTAAATAGCAAACATTTAAAATGTTAAATAAGATTCTCCAAGACTTACCAGCGCTGTTGCTCCAGTAAATACTAGCTTATGCACTTTTATATGTCATGTCCTTTTATTTGATTAAACGCTGGTTCACACTATATCGCCATATGTCGGCGATGACAGTCTTTCATGACATTTACTGCAGGACTAGTAGTTACTGCAGGACTAGTATATCATCATTTCCATGACTGCATTGTATAATGAGAATGCTACACCACAGACTAATCGCTGATGTAAAGGCAGATGGGTTTGTGATAGTATGAACTATGTTATTACCAGAAATTACCAAAGTGCGGTGTGACACTGAAGTACAGTAATATAGTGTGAACCAGCCTTTGGAGAGCAACCGTTGCTAGTGGTATAGAAGGTCTGATCGGTCAACCACAGGTTGAGGTTCAATCGTAAAGATAACATTGAGCTTGAAATAGTAGAGTTACCAATTGTTTGCATTGCTAACTCTATTGTATTGGTAACTCTATTGTATTGGTAACATTTTGTATATAATAGGATTATATATGTACTATGTATATACAAAATATATTTATATACATGTATAATAGAACCCCATTTATGCAAAATGGGGTTCTATTATATTTAAAGCAAAGAGTTTGAGTCAACCAATAGTTTGAGTTGTCTCTTTATAGTTTGATTAGCAGTGCGCTCAGCGATGCCTGAGATTCTCTTCATTCTCAGACAGATAGCCTGCAGGTAGTTGCTTAAGAGTCTGCTTCTCAGGACCCAGACAGAACTTTGAAACCAAATATTTTTAGCGACCTGGCGTAAGGGCACAGAACATATGCAAGCAAAGTTTGGATGAAATCGGCCAAAAAATGTGGAAATGTATAGCGTATACGCAGACTAACAGACATGTCCCACCACCCCACCCACACCACACCTACCCCACCCCATACCCACCCCACACACACCTACCACGCCCGCACACCCGCACACACACTCAATGACAAAGTGGAATATGCAATTACAACACTTTATAGTTAGAGCCAAGCAGTACTTTGAACCAACTGGTGCACTGACAACTATAGCTAGTCAACTAGTAGCATACTATTACTAGTATTAATAGTTCCTGCATGAATAAAGTGAATTCCAACCATTTTTATTACGAATGTCTGACTTGACTCCGGCTTGCATCAGGAATGCTGCCATCTTCTGCTGGTCTCTGTAGGCAGCAAGGTGTAGCGCCGAGTTTCCATGGCTGTCGATACAGTTGATATTCAGACCTTTAGACACCTTAATCTAAGATATGAAGACAAGCAAGTCTATATAAACAAACACACATCCCGGTGAACATTCTGATGGTTAATATAACGGAATGGACCTAAGAACTGAGCTGTTAGCGATAAAGCAACAATAATAGAGAACAGGCTGTGTGAAGCTTTCAACTCAACCAATCAGTGAGCAAGAAATGATATTATAACCATAAGATAGTGTTAAAACTTACTACAATTATGTACTTGCCACTGAAATAATTCCCTACAAAAAATTACTTAATCTAGCAGAAAATGTTAACGCTTTCAATTTTTACAAGGACTCGACAGCCAAGAGTAAAGATTTTGTAATCTCAAACTTTCCTGGAAATAAGGCTAACACAAACTAAACCATTACAACAATCAGTCCAAAATAGATACCTCGTGACATTTTGTATTTTTCAAAGAAATAGCTGAAACTGGAACAAACAATTTAATAACAAATGTTTAACAAACTATAATACAAAAAGAACAATACAATTTAACCAGCACTGCAACAGATGTCAAACTGTTAATACTGGCACAGTCAAAGAGCAAGTCTGAGCTGTTACACCCTCTGTTGAACATCGAATGTATTTTCACTGATGGAGTACAAGAATGTTGAAAGCATAGGAGTTGTTCCCTCTATAGCATTAAAGCAGTATATGTCAGAGTAAACATATCATCGACAGTCCTTGCCTTGGCCTTTTAATCAATCATTATGTTACATATTGGTTCTTATTTATCATGTTTGACCATAACTGACCACTGAAAACAATAGCAAGAATTATATTTTGCTAAAGTTGCTACCATGAGTGTAAATAAAAAGACCTCTCAAATTATTGGAATCGTCAAAATAGCCAGTATTTCTTACATTGCACTTGATTTAGTCTTAAACCTTACGAGAGACTTTCAATGTTATCACAATGATACAAATTAAAAAGGCTTTTTAACTAAATTTAGCATCACTTTGATAGTCACCAAAATCTTCTATTCTAGCCACATAGAGGGAAAGTGAAACACAGAGCAGAAAAACGAATGTGAAAATAAAAAAGGAGCAAACCTTGAAATTCTAATAAGCATTTGTGAGACCTAAATATGAGAGGCTAACCGAGTTAGAAAAATTGGAGGCCACCTTGAAAATTACTAGGATCGGGCAATTATAGTACTATCTGTTTTCTGATTCACCAAGGGCAGAGAATTTTAGCAGTCGTGGGATGAGTATGATTCACCAAGGGCAGAGAGTTTTAGCAGTCGTGGGATGAGTATGATTCACCAAGGGCAGAGAGTTTTAGCAGTCGTGGGATGAGTATGATTCACCAAGGGCAGAGAGTTTTAGCAGTCGTGGGATGAGTATGATTCACCGAGGGCAGAGAGTTTTAGCAGTCGTGGGATGAGTATGATTCACCAAGGGCAGAGAGTTTTAGCAGTCGTGGGATGAGTATGATTCACCAAGGGCAGAGAGTTTTAGCAGTCGTGGGATGAGTATGATTCACCAAGGGCAGAGAGTTTTAGCAGTCGTGGGATGAGTATGATTCACCAAGGGCAGAGAGTTTTAGCAGTCGTGGGATGAGTATGATTCACCGAGGGCAGAGAATTTTAGCAGTCGTGGGATGAGTATGATTCACCAAGGGCAGAGAGTTTTAGCAGTCGTGGGATGAGTATGATTCACCGAGGGCAGAGAGTTTTAGCAGTCGTGGGATGAGTATGATTCACCAAGGGCAGAGAGTTTTAGCAGTCGTGGGATGAGTATGATTCACCAAGGGCAGAGAGTTTTAGCAGACGTGGGATGAGTATGATTCACCGAGGGCAGAGAGTTTTAGCAGTCGTGGGATGAGTATGATTCACCGAGGGCAGAGAGTTTTAGCAGTCGTGGGATGAGTATGATTCACCGAGGGCAGAGAGTTTTAGCAGTCGTGGGATGAGTATGATTCACCAAGGGCAGAGAGTTTTAGCAGTCGTGGGATGAGTATGATTCACCAAGGGCAGAGAATTTTAGCAGTCGTGGGATGAGTATGATTCACCAAGGGCAGAGAGTTTTAGCAGACGTGGGATGAGTATGATTCACCGAGGACAGAGAGTTTTAGCAGACGTGGGATGAGTATGATTCACCGAGGGCAGAGAGTTTTAGCAGACGTGGGATGAGTATGATTCACCGAGGGCAGAGAGTTTTAGCAGACGTGGGATGAGTATGATTGCACTATGATTTAAACTTGCATGAACTATCTAAGATTCTCTGAGGTTAAAATGTTCCTAGTATTGAGTTTGACTTGCCTAGAATAAAAATTTCATTTTCCTGTTATAAAGAAGCATGTTTTATCTATCTATTAGAACGATGCACAGCAAGTGTTTACGAATGGATGTTTCAAATGGCCCTTAATGGAACTTTTATGACGAATACATAAATGTCAATCCTTCCTCAAAAAGGAGTCCAGATGCAATTCCAACTTTTGCACATATTATAAATTAGCAAGAATTAAGAGACATGCAAATACTATCTTCTGATGAAAGAAAGTTCGGTTATTGGATATACAATTTAGATACATAATGTCTGCAAATATAATATATCGCCTTTCAACCAGCTTTTTAAGACTTTTACAATGTTTAAATTTTAAAGTTTTTAAAATTTAAAGATCTTAAGAAACTTGTTGTTCATAGCTGTGAAAGCAACCTAAAATAATAATGAAGATCATACCAAATTAAAAGAACTTACAATCTGCTCTAAACCGTCTATGTTCCCTTCAGAGGCATACTGAAGGAATCTCTTTTCAATCAGAGTAGACTCTGTCTCCTGAGCAGCTGACAGAAGATAGAAAGTTATTAGTATAGAAATTGGTCATCTAAATTATACTTCTATCATTGAGTACCGATTTTTAACCTAATTCTTGTACTGTAATCTCCTATGACATATACCTCCTGTAACATATACCTCCTATAATGTATGCCTCCTATGACATATGCCTCCTATGACATATACCTCCTATAACATATACCTCCTATAATGTATGCCTCCTATGACATATGCCTCCTATGACATATACCTCCTGTAACATATACCTCCTATAATGTATGCCTCCTATGACATATGCCTCCTATGACATATACCTCCTATAACGTATACCTCCTATAACGTATACCTCCTATGACATACACCTCCTGTAACATATACCTCCTATAACGTATACTTCCTATAATGTATACCTCCTATAACGTATACCTCCTATAACGTATACCTCCTATAACGTATACTTCCTATAATGTATACCTCCTATAACGTATACTTCCTATAACGTATACCTCCTATAACGTATACTTCCTATAATGTATACCTCCTATAACATATACCTCCTATAACGTATACCTCCTATAACGTATACCTCCTATAACGTATACCTCCTATAACGTATACTTCCTATAACGAATACCTCCTATAATGTATACTTCCTATAACGAATACCTCCGATAATGTATACTTCCTATAACATATACCTCCTATAACGTATACCTCCTATAACGTATACCTCCTATAGCGTATATCTCCTATAACGTATACTTCCTATAATGTATACTTCCTATAACGTATACCTCCTATAATGTATACCTCCTATAACATAAATTCCAACTAACGTAAAGAATTTATGTGAAGTTTTTGCTTTGTATAATGTAAAGAATTCTTTATAACGTAAAGTGTCAAGAAAGTGCAAATTCTCAAATTTTACTTGACTAACGAAAAAACTGTAAATAGCCTTAAAAATATTGCTTAACCTTTTGCTGCACTTGAGAGAAAAAGAAACGTCTTATAGGGCTCTCTCTGTCTTATAGGGCTCTCTCTCTCTCTCTCTCTCTCTCTCTCTAGAGCTATCACATATACAAGTACACTGGCAATACAGTTCGCCGTTAGAGACTGTCAGCTATGTCGACAAAGCACAGAAAACAAGTAGCCACACAAAAGTTATGAAATACTTCAACAAGTTGATCTATTAGTGCAGGCGTTGGAGTGTCAATATACCAATCTTAATGCCACGAGTTTTAGTGTAGCCAAAAGCATTATTTTATCCTAACCTCGAACCCTGGCGACGGATAGACGGACAGTCAGACAGACACCGCACCTAGTACAGTATAAAATATCCTTAGACATATAAAATATTAGGCTATATTTTTCCTTAGCAGTGTACATATTGCTGTCTAGAAAAATGAAAACAACCGATGTAATTGACATAGAAGGTGTGCACTCTCCTTTACTTACTGTAAAATTACCGTATTCATGAACCATAAACTGAGGAAATTGAAAAAAGTTAACAAGAAACTTGTTGATACAAACTATTAATCCTGCAGTAGCTGTACAGCGCTTAAAGAATAGAGAAAGCATAATATTTTTATGCTTTATTATTTATCTTGAGGTGTTGACTGATGTTCTAAAAAAAGAATCAAGGAGATTGACCAACCAGAAGCTGAGATATAGCCAGCCAAACACAGGTCTACCAAAAAACATAAGTGTTTTGGTAGTCATCCATATATGACGTATGAAATCGACTTGTGTGCCATTGGTCAATTAAGCCAACTAATGCGCTCTCCTATAACAATCACGGCGTTTTAATTGGTTTAATCCCTGGAAGTATAGAACAATCAAATTGGGCCTAACAATCATTGCTCTGAGAATTCCGAACCAGTCCCTCTGATGTGTAGATTAGTTTTAGAATAAAATAATTACACGCATCTATTATTTTGCAACATTCTGCTATCACTTTATACAAATTATATTAGTTACATCATTTATTCTATACACAGTTATATTATTATTTTGTATAATATGCATTATGATTATTATATTAATCATAAAAAATAATCATAGATAAGATAATAGATAAATAGAAAAATCAAATCAAAAGTTATCGTTTTCTTTTTTTACAGCAAGAGCAGCACGGTCAAGTTATTCTTTTTAAGATTATGGCTGTAGTGAACTTACAGTCTGTTAATAGTGATGATAATCATGAAAATCAACTAAATGCTGCAGTAGATACACAATAGAAAAATGACGAATGAACAAAAATTCACATTCTCATTTCTTATTCTAAACGAACTGCAATCGCGGATGTCGCATATAGACTATACACGCGCCGTTCGTTGAACAGAGGATCTTCGGAGCATATCCGTGAAGATCGAGTTAAAATTTGAAGCACAATAGTCAAAATCTGCTCTTCTGTTTTGAAAAATCACGGCGAGAGGTTGTGGGCAAATGCCTTTACCACACAATGTTTGCTTGATTTTCCTGAGAAACCAGAGCTAGTCTGTAAATTATTTACTATCGCGAGAAGCGTTTCACATCTCGTAGCCAAAACAATCATTATACGTAACGGCGGTAAGGGTGCACAACTCCGGCACATGAACATTAAGTCGATTTTATACGTCACAGTTTTCGGGATTTTTGAAAGGTTTTCCTCTGATTCTTTATTAGGTAGACCTGTGTTTGGCTGGCTATATCTCAGCTTCTAGTTGGTCAATCTCCTTGATTCTTTTTTTAGAACATCAGTCAACACCTCAAGATAACTAATAAAGCATAATAATATTATGCTTTCTCTATTCTTTAAATTAAAAAAGTGAAGTTTAGTTTTTACCTTTTGGGAGAACTAAAGGAGCGAGTTTGGGAAGATCTTAAAATGGATTAGGCAATTTACATGTATATATTTCACCCTTCCTATAACGTAAAATCACTATAATGTATACGTTCCCGGAACGCATTATTTCCGTTGTAAAATATATCTACTATTGTATATCAATACTATAGGTAAATGATGGCCTATTTATTTTTGTGCACATATTTCTCATTAAACTTGTTAATAAACAAAAATCAGTTAGGTACAATAGGTAAACATATACCACACGTGTCAGGTAAAGGTCATGTCATAAAGGTATAATGGATAGTTTCATATTTAAATTGGATCAGTGAGAATAACAGGATGCAGGCCTAAATTACTGTATATGTCAGATAACATGTCATAATGATAAAGTGGTAACAACTGGATAACTCTACAGAAAAAGATAGCAACAAGGAAAGATAATTCTTGTAACACCATCAGGTATCACTAGACCGAGTAATATGTCATTCAAAAAGTTTATAAACTTTATATCATAATAATTCTTTTACTTGTGAGAAAAGCAAATTTGGAATTGCCTCCCACGGTCTGCCCTCGTTGTCATAGTATGTTGATATGCCACTGATTAAGCATTTTACTGTTGCCTATGCGATACTATATCTACATTGTATATATAAATCTCTAAGTTTGTGTGTCTGTGATTCAGTGTGTCCAGCTATAGCTATTAAAATCTTGGAATAAAGAATCCGTATCGCAAAAGATTTGATCTCGGAACCTCCCATTCCCCAGACGAGATATGCTAAGCAACTGAGCTACGCGAGATTGATGGATTCATTAGGCGATATGAGTCGATATCTGGGTGAAAATACTCATAGCAATATGAGTTACGCAACGCCGTTAAAGCTTGTTCTCATGGTTCTTATTAGAAAGTTTAGATATAGGGATACCAGCTCACTCAAATTAGCCAGTGGTAATGTGTCAGACTAATGACAAATGGCAGGCAACTACATTACTTGCCACTGTTTATAAGCTGTTTTATAATACCCGTGAAATGCCGGACATTCTGCTAGTAAGTGCATATAAGATGATCAAGGACCCACAATTACAATGGTGGCAAGATTGGTTTTTGGGCTAAGATATGCATATCTTAAACAAGGTTACACAAAAGGCTCCGAGATAAAAATGGAGTGATTACTAATTATTTCGAGTAACAGCATAACGTAATTGTGTTTGCAGAGTCTACAGCTTGTTATATCTCTATAATGAAAATACATGTAGCTTACATTTGTCATTGTTTTGCGTTACCACTGAACTATTAAATATTACACGAAAAAAAATTACACACAATTAAAATAAATTTTGCTGTCATAAAATGTATACGACTTGAAATAAACAAACAAAAATGTATGTGGTGTGATCATATCTGTACAGATTGTTGTCTTCAACCATTAAAATGAAATGTTTAAATTTTATCCTATATAATCATTTAAAAACATAATTTTACATCTGTTTGGTTTACATATTTGAAATCAGAACAAAATCAAGATCTATTTAATATATAATTTATGGTTATTGACTAAATTCACAATGAGTAACAATGTTGTAAATGAGAATTTTAGTTTTCCGACAAAGGGGTCGAGTTTATTCCGCACACCAATGTATGTATAATATATAATGAACAGGCCTTTCTGTCTCTTTACCTTTGATGAGATTGTGAATATCTGCCCCTTTGGCTGCGAGTAATGGAGTTCTTCCCTCCACATTTACTATGTTGACATCAGCACCATTCTTAAGTAGAAGCATTACAACATCCTAAAAGTAGCGTTGAAATAATGACTCAACTACTCTGACAGATTTCATATAAAACGCTGGCATTGAGCATGAGTATGTCTATGAATATATATAAATCTCAATGTTTGTTGGTCTGTCGTTTGTGTGTCCAGTTACAGCGATAAAGTTGTAGGAATGATTATTAAGCTGGCTTCAGACATGGTTATTATTATAGTAAAGACTTAGCTTAGCTTAAGTTACTAGCTTGGGTTACTCAAATTCATCAAGTAATTATTTCATTACCCTGGCAACGCTGGATACTGTATTCAATTAGTCAATCAATCAAATGTACAATTATTTTATAACAATGGTATTGAGCTTCGAGAATAATTTAAACTTATAAACTAGTACAAAGCTGTACACATTTGTTGATATGTTGATATGTGGAGATGTATGTATAATCATGGATAATATGGATAATCATCAACAAAATAATGTTTTTCATTACATGCCAAAAGAAAGAAAACAAAGATGAAAAGACAGAATGTAAGAATTATTGAGTGAGTTGAACAGACATAATTCAAAAGCTGGTACCCAATCCAATAGTATTATGGAGGAGTCGTGCACAGTCGTGAATTGTAGGTTGCAATAACAGAAAGTTCATAAACTGAAACATATGATGGTGGATGGCAGTATATTGATGTCACGAAATAAAAAATGATGTTTGTCATGTGTGAAAGAAAGGATAAATACAAATATACTAAACATAGTTTATGTAAGATTTGAAACCTGTAATACAATGTGATGCAATGGGTGGAAATGTATTGGTGTCCGCTGCGGTATTTATAACAGTGTGTGGGGGAATGTGTATGGGTGCCTGTGTGGGTGTGTGTGCATGCTTTGAATAAATATTTCCTCTGTTGCATATTTTATAAACATGCATGTATACAGATGAACACAACCGTACATACGCATGAGTTACATAAATACCAGTCTAGCAAGTACATCTCTGAGGGTACATGTGGGCAAAGCAGACACATATTTCCGGTAGGCCTATATATACAATACACGTTTATGGAGACACCCATTCATCGAGATATTCATATACCAATACAGCCTGTCAAACATCCTTAATGTATTTTTAAAAAGCAATGACTCGTGTCATAAATAACTACAGCATCAAGCCAGCACACTGTAATGTGAAGCCTGATCCAGTCAAAGTGATTTGATGAATTATCATAAGATGACCCTACTTCCATTCATACATCTAGCATGATTACGATCAAGAGTGATTAGGTGTTATGTACATAAGGTCACATTATCGTTAATGAACAATAGGAGAGATCAGGTTGAAGGTCGTTTTACTTGACATTCAGTTCAACGTAGCGTAGGCATCATCACTGTAAGACAGTCAGTTTTCTAGTTACATTTTTTCAATATTTTAATGTTTATTTTCTATATTTACCACATTTTTTTAACTTTTACTTACAAAACTGTGACTTTTAAAAAGTTCAGATATTGTAAGTTGAAGGTTAATTTATTTGTAAAAAAAGATCTCCAGTTTTACGTTATATGGTTTGTATGTAGAGGTGATTGTAAGTTGAAACATGACTGAAGTAAGATATATAGTTGCGATGAATGCTAGGCTACCCTATAGTTCAACAAAAAAACATGGTCTGGTCATAAAGTGTTGCCCATAACTAACTAAGATGATAATACTCGAGATTCGTTAGCAACCCGCGCTAGAGCACAAGCTCGTGAAGAGTTTAAAACTTCCTTGAAATAAAGTCACTTGATAAAACAAGCATTTTGTCCCAAAAAACATTTTCACAAGTGTATAGACTTCGCCGCTTTCACACTTCCTTAAAAAGAAACCTGTTTAGGCAGATTATAAAACAAGCTTACTAGAATGACATACACTGTTAGAGTTACATGAAGTGAAGCGGATGAGATACTTACTAGTCTGCCGGTGTGAGCCGCTTTGTGCAGGGCAGAATCTCCTTTGTCATTGATTGCATTAACATCAGCTCCATTCTATAACAGTACATACATGTACGTATATGCTTATACATGATTCAGAGACTTGTCAAAATAGATACAGTACATGTATAAGCAAGTTTTCACGTTGTCTCTTATACCACACATTCCACAGGAACATTTCATTAGTTAAACTCACAAATGTCTCATGACCGAGGAAGACACTTGTAAGATTTCTATTTATATACATAAATCTCTGTGTTTGTCTGTCCGTCGTTTGTCTGTCCAGTTAAAGTGATAAAGTTTTGGTAACGAAAAATCACCTTCATACTGGGTTTGAACTCGTGCCACTCAAATGGTAAGTCTATGAACAAGCAAGTGTAACCACCAGGCTAGGCTGTGACACTCAAATGGTAAGTCTATGAACAAGCAAGTGTAACCACCAGGCCAGGCTGTTCCTATCATTCCCATAGCTCTTTCCATATACGGTATAGTCTTTTCACGATTGCTCATACTAAATGTGCACTTTTTCTATTAATTAATATTACCTTTTGCATTTATTATTTTTTAAAAAGCTAATCTTTTTACCCTTATATAATTTTTAATGTATAATTTTCAAATGTGCTGTTTAAATTTTAAATGTACCATTATACTCATATTTCCAATTGTGGACAATTGTATTATCTGGAGTAGGAATTGCCTCTACATTGTCTCTCTGTTCGGTCAAACAAAGAAGGTCCGATATATCATGTTTACGTTTGTACCTCTTGATACTGGTATCGAGAGGTACCAGTATCGTCTGTCAAAACTTTGAATACAGCAAGCTTCTGCTGCAACAGTAACCTTTTTATACACACACTTTCATTGCCTTCATTTACTCATTGTTTATTTTTTCTCTTACGTAATTTATTTGAACTGCACAAAAACATTTTTCTCATGATACAAAGTTAGAATGGCAAATGTTGTATATGTTAAAAATAAGTTTTCTGCAGTTCTGGCCTGTTTTGCTCGGCCATATGTGTTCTGATTGTTACTTCTGTTTGAAACCATTTTATATTCTTCTGGCTGTTCAATATCTGCGACAATGTCTTCTGACCTCAACCCGTCTTCTGCACAGCTAGTCGATATTAGCTTCCAAGCGATTTTTAGCAGAGCAAAACTTTTATGCGATGCCATTTTGAATAGAGACTTCTAGCGCAACTCTTCTTTTTTAGAGAAACCGCGATAAATTGCAAATACATTTCTATCGTAAATGCGAAAACTAAAATCCTCATACATTGAAGTATCAGGACCGCGATAAAAAACGACTACTATTAGCCTGATACAGTTACTAATTATTTCTATGGTATTGCAACCAAAGCTTTTAATGAAAAAACTTAAAGACTTGGAGTTGAAAACGGACTTCGATACGAACAGAAAGAACGACTTAATTAATTGTTATTGATACAATTGAGTCATTATTAGTACGGCTTTGCGGACACTTTTCTACCGATCTCTTGATATTATGGGTTCATAAAGATTAAAAGTCTCAAATAGTACTGGTCAAATAAAAGTAGCATTCACATAGAAGTGGCATTCAATTCAAGGGAGCCGCTCTATTTCCCAATCCTTCTCCCATAGTGACGCTTATATAGAGGTGACGTTCAAATAAAGGTGGTGTTCAAATACAGGTTTTACAGTATGCAAAGAACATCTACATGCACTAAAACTATCCACTACATCGGCGCCTCACAGAACATCAATTAGGCCCGCCCATCTCGTGTGGCGTCCGAGCAAGTCTGATATTCACCCATAACATGAACAACAAAGTGTAGTCGTAGTGAGCTCAGAAACATTCAGGTTAATGTTAAGAAAAGTTTATTTTTAAAGAAGGGCTTGTTGATTTTAGTACATCATAATAGTAGCAACACTTTTAGGTATTTGGATGGGAAGTCGTAAATAAACTACTACTATGACACTGACAGAAGTTTCCGGAAGATTTAAGGCAAATTGAGGCTTTGCACACTTGAGCGAGCAGTAAATGCATCAGTTGAAGAACGAAGAATTACTAACCTAGTTTTTATTGCTACTTAATCGTTGCATTGTATCTTTTATTCCAACGGATGTACTAATCTGTATGAGTGCGCACAAAAATTAGGACATTGTACTACAACTTCTCTCTCCTAATAACAGTTTTTTAATATATCAACTGTCAAATAAGGAATTCTTTTTGCAATTAAACTCTATTGTTTTTATTTTCATCAACCATTTTACAGAAAATGGAGATGGCAACAACTGGGAACTAGCTGTGAGGGATAAAATAACCATGGATGATGTGCCAATAGTAAAACTCTTTGTGAGAGGAGAGGAAGTAGCAACGATGGATGAGCCCATAGTGTGTGATAATTTGAGAGCTTTTGTTACTGAGCAAACAGGTATAGATGCTATCTGAATAGTACGCAATGTCACACCTACTTTGCCTAATTGTTAAAGCGGTGATATTACATAATGACAAGATCGCCCAAATAAGTTACTGGTATGTTATTTTATTGTTTGTCATGCTACAATTACTTGCACTAGCTGTATTGTAGGCTAATTTTATACCCATAATACTAAAGACACTGATTGTTAAATACATCTTGCAAACTTAAGAAAAAATAACTCTAATGGTTATTAATGCAAGTTTTAGATATATTTTTTAGAAAAACTCAAAATTTGCCTAAAACCTGTATGAGTTCTACCCAACTTATAGACTTCATGCTGAGCTGATTTTAATGTGTTGGCGGCAACAACGGTATTCGGCAAGTTTAAACAGGCTGATTAGTATGTACATGTAATATCATTGCTACCTTGGGAGATATTAGGCTAAAGCAGTGATATCACATAACAGCTGGTTCTCTCAAATAGGTTATGTTATTTCATTGTTCCTTATTAGGTTACAATAGTTGGAGCTATATTTTGGGCTGATTTCACAAACCTTTCTGTTTTTAATATATTTAATAACAAACTTATGACATATATTACTAGTAAAGAACAAATATATATTAAAAAACCAAACACCAATTTTAATAAGAAATGTACATTTTTGTATAAAAGTTGTATGAAGCCATGAACAAACACACACAAAAAATCGAAACGTAACTCAACCATAGATAAACTAACCAAATAAAGATTACCATGCCAGAACCTACAAAACATGGTACTGTTTAAAAATCGGAGATCAGACTTGTAATTTACTATACTAGCTTGTTGACGTCACTCAAGTCACCTACTTTTCACTATAAATAGGAACGCCTTCTAATCCACATAAAGATATTATACCTGTATAAGGATTTGGACAGTGCTGGTATGGCCGAAATATGATGACAAATGCAAAGGTGTCCAATCACGATTCGCCTTGCTTGTACCTGTAATGATAAACCTTTTTAAGAACAAGAACAGCGTCCATCCATCTGAATCTTTGGTTGGAGAGAAAAAGATTGCTTTCAATGAAATCCAAAGACCCAACTTTGGGCTTAGTAGACCGACACTCTACCACCAATATATCAACCACCTTGCCATATTATGGAATAACTGTGTAAATAGTTATTACACCTGACTGCCAGGGTACTAGCAGTATGTACATAAGAAAACATGAATGATTTAATCTCCTATTGTTATAAGCCTGTGTAATGAAATGGATGACAGTTGTTATAATATTGATGGTGATTAACCTTGCCAAGCCCATTACTTATTATATAAAACAAAAGCTATCATTTTTAAGGTACATGTATGTGTGCAAGGTATGCTTCAAGAAAATGCCTTCAAGGTTACTTTGTGATTATCAAATGTATGATTTAATTTTGTGCGTTTTGAAATCGCAAAAAAACAATATGCAGCTTGTTGCACAATGAAATTACAACACTTTCAGTCAGCAAATAGATTTATAGATGATGTTACTAATATTCAGTAGAAAACTAATTACAGCTTTTGTTAATTGAACAACTCTCTCAGTTAACTACCATACGCTAAAGATTTAAATGCAAGCATAGACTAAGTGACAAGTCTAAGAATTAAAAATTCTTTAAAGTTAAGAATTAAAAAAATAAGTAGAACATTGATGGCTAGCAGTCAAACCTCTAACAAGGCTTGCTTGGTATATGAACACTGTCTCATATTTGGAGAATATAATCTCACAGAAATACACTTTTTTTTTCAAAAACCTAATGATTACCACTTTAGGTAATTACATACAACATCAAAACAGATGCATTATATAAAACTAAATAAAAACTAATAAAATAATAATAGTCAATAAAGAGATGTTGCTTTGTCAGCTTGCCATAGAGACACAGAAATGAGAGTGTAGTCTTAGCAATGTCTTGGTCTAGAGACAGCGATAGGTGAGGTAACACACTCAACTAAGATTACGTGAAATCCAAACTGACCCAGTCAGTAGATCGTTTGTCATTTTAGAAATTTCGCAGTGCATTTTCAATTTATCAACCTCATTTCTCTTACTTACGAAAATGAAACGTTCAAGAAAAGTTAAAGTTGTACACTGACGATTACTTCGCGTATCCAGTCAAATATTGACTAAAATTTTGTATCTATGTTGAAAAATTCATATGTAGAAGTGACAGTATGTAGATAAACGACTGAACATTCATTTACAAAGCCACACACTCTGTTCACAGTTTCTACTTGACAGAGAAATTTGTCAAATGATCTGATAAAATTGGCTACAAGTAAAAAGCCAGCTATCAACTTACAAGCCTGTATACCAGAAAGTAGGTTACTATTAGGGAATATAGTAGGGGTATTACTTCATACTTTGCTGTAAAGCCACACACGGATTACATAATTGTGGTGAAGTCACTAATATTGTATGCAGGACAATATCACCAGTACACCACAGATCACAGTAGCTTCAACTGATTAATAAGAAACTTACCGCATATCTGCATCTTTATCAAATAATTTTCTTAACGCCATCAACATTTATATATTTACTACAAGCTGCCAAGAGTGGGCAACACACTAGTATTATAGTCATCATGTTTGACAGCAAATGAAACTTTTTATTAGTCATCGTTCAACAACTGGTTATTGTTGTTGAACGATGACTAATTGTCAGTTCAAACTACAAAGCTTGTAGTTTGAACTTTGATCTTTTACTTACCCACACACTAGGTTTTTGCTTGCAAATTATTCAGCAACTTTGCTGATGTCAACTTTGCTTTCATATCACTTATAGTGGCATATCTTTAATATTCAAAGTAGTCCTATTTATTTGCTAATAAGTTTACTCGGGCAGGTATGTTTGTTTATTAGCCAACGCTTTCTAGAATTTCAGGAGATACTTTTACTAGCTAGTAATTTTATTTACTGGCCGATGAATTTTATTGGCTGGTGACTCTTAGAATCGCTGGCAGTTTCTAGGTAGGCAAACAATATTGTTGGTAACTGGTATTATTTTATTGACAGATCAATATGTGACGGGCTGACGACCAATTTATTGGTCAGTGATTTTTAATGTTTTATATTGGCAGGTGATATTTTCATTGATTGATAATATTTTGTTGGCTACTTGTTATTGGCTAGCAATTCTTTCACTAGCTGATGGTTTCTAGATGGGCAAATGACGCCTTTATTGACAAGAAACATTTTTTTATTGGAGAGGAGTTGTGATTTATTGATGTCTTTTATTGCTTGGTGAGATCTATATAGGCTGCTGATATTTTTATTGACTGGTAATTTTTTATTGGTCGATTACTTTTGATCACCTAAAGACCTTACAGTGTTTCTATAGTTCATCAACAAACCGCATTCACAGAGTGCGCACGGCCTGTGTGTAGCATATTAATAGTTAATGTGCTAGTGTGTAGTCTACCCTATGAAGTGAAACAAAGTTTCAGTTCGAATACACTGATAGCCACTCAGAGACAAGTAAACTATTTTGCCACCTCTTAAATATCAGTAGATATTTTTTGTTATATCTAAATATAAAAAAATGGTTTGCCAAAAACTTGTCTTACACTAACTTTATATTCTTGACATATAGCAAAATAATAATTTACATTTAGTAACTGCAATGAACCAGATCTTAGTAAGCAATAATAGGTGGTCTTTTAAAAGCATGTTAAGTTGTTAACATTATATAATACACTCATTCGAGACTACACATGAGATAGCCGATGTACCTTTACAGTTGACTAGCAACTTTACATCATCAGTGCTTCTGAGTAAATGTTCCACTTTTGTATTCAAGCCATTACGACAGAACTTCAGCAGTTGATTTTCAAGAGACTCAAAAGAACTGGCCTCTTCAGAGGATTCGTTATCGTCACTCGCGGTGTCTGTCATTTATATATCTAAATAAAAGCTACAAAGTTGAAGCTATATTCCATTCACTAATAACATGTTTCGAGTATTCCAATTATTAAAGGTGTTCACTATTAGAAGTATGCTACTGGCAAAATGAGAATGTAATTTATCTACACATTAAAAATACTTGTTTTCAACACTTTTGGTTATTAGTATTCACACCATGCTGGCAGCACAATATAGCTAGTATTGAACTAACAACATTTACAGTGAGGTTCAAAAATAAAAGACGAGATCGATATCATAATGACAAAAATAGATGAGAACATATATCATGCAAGGAACCATAATGTATTGAGTGCTTCTCTGAGCGTCGCAAAGCCATGTCATAATACCAAATCAAATTCTACTTCTGACTGCTCCTCAGACAATTTACTAGGGTTGTCTACATCCAAAAACTGCCTAATGTTTAATATCTTGCATAAAGCTGTTTTACATAAAAAGGGTTCAAAGCATACCAGGTTGCATTACATAAAATGTTCTTATTGCTAAATGCTTCATGTTTACTACATGTTTTATTAACATTCATGTCTTGCAATAGATTTATTTAAAAAAATATATATCAAACTATTTAAGTCTTCTAAACCATGACAAACTGAAAACAACACTTGAATCATGACAAACTGACAGACCAAGTTGTTTTATTCCTAGTAATTCGTTTGTATAGAAGTATAAAGAATATACAAGCATTCTACGCATAACGTCTCTCGTGATAATTGTATGCCAAGTAGTTCGACTAAAAACTTTTATTTTTGCTCAGCCATCTTTTTTTTTTAACAACCAAAAACATTGGATGCAGAAGCAATGAGTCATGTCACTGCTCACAATTAATCCCAGCAAGAGTGATAAAGGTGTACTCAACACACACTTGCAGGCACACACATGTACAGCATGGCAAGCTATCAACATAGCAGAAAAACATGGATTGCATGTTCATTCTGATTATGAAATTTTGAGAGACTTACACTCTGAACTTAGCAAATGTGGGCAGGGCTCTCGGACCTTATGATCAAAGATTAGTATGCAACAGAGACGACAACATTCAAGACTAATAACTATTCAGGCATTTGGTATTTAAAGTGCCAATATTTTTGCTCCAGTAACCTGATTTCGTTATGCAATAAGAATAAGACAATACAAAATTATAAGATATACAGTGGGAAGCAGTATCAGTAAAATTAGTACATGCAGATATTCCAATGAATATATTGTGCAGGCCTCAATATAATGGTAAAAATAAGATGAACAATTAAAATAAAATATCAAATGTATTTTTGTGGAAGTCAGCGCTGACTAGCAACTTGCAAGTGGTTTCTGGTTACAAGTTGTCTTATACCGATTGAGTATTAGCTCTCAAGCACAACTATAATTGTTGCAAGCAAGATGATTGGTGAATGAATATGGCTCTTTATTACGCAAGCTAAAGCTGCACAGAGATGAGTTAATGTTCAAATAATCAACAAATGTTCATATATAGCTTCGTCACTTGTAGACAGTATCTCGTGCTCTGTGCTCTTTGTTCTTCTGTCTCACTAGTGTATCTTCCTTCGTTACTTATTTTTACCCATCCTGTTATACACTGGCTTATATATCCTTATATATTATATACAGTGTTATGTGATAGTCCATTGGCTTTCCATGAAAACTGGCTTGCATATTACTACGCTAATCCCAGGATAGCTTAATGCATAAGGCTATTACAAATAGCTGAGTTTAGCAAATCCATAACAGTATACTCATGATTTAAATACAATTCTAAAAATGTAACAAAACCTTTTTATTAGTTACATAATGATAATTAAAAGCCATAAATATTAAACAATCACAAGCGTAATTCATAAAAATGATATCAAACAGCTCAAAAAATAAAACAAGGCGGTAACCAAAACCATACTTATCGGATATAGGTATGAAAAGTCTTCGCCATCGTAAAAGACAGAAGCTTAAATTACTATTTATTGATAATTTATTTATATGGCAATATATAACACTTGATATATTGCTGTAAGATGTTTAGAGGAAACCGCAGTAGCAATACCAGTTCAAGCCTACTTCTTTAACGGAAGCGCTTTCGCCGTGTTTAACATTTACTTTAGGCATTGACGTAAACACGATCGAAAACCTTGTATTGCCATTAAATTTACTGATCGTCAATGTCCGTTTTATAAAGCGCCTGTTTTCGAAGAGTATCTGTTGAGTTATAGTAATGTCTAGCGAAACTGTAAGTTTAGCCATACTCATTTGAGGATGCTTTTTGAAAGCAAACTCGTATCTGTGAATGAGTTGCTTAAAGCGTGCACTGTATAATCTGCATTGCTTCTCTTCTTAAAGCTACAAATAAGCTCAACATATTACTCTTCTTCAGTACGTACTAGCGCTTTGTGACAAGGGGCTCGTCTCAGTGTTTTCAATTCCCAGCCAGCCATTGTTGCAATGTTGTTACTATATTGGCAACTAGTTTGCTATGTGAAGCTTTATTTTTTTTGCGTACAGTTTTTGGTAGAAAGCTGTTATAAAAGGTCGAAGTCAGGGTTGGAAAAAAACCACGGTTTTTATGGTTTAAACCGGTTTTTATGGTTTTTATAATTTTACCAAGGATTTGCAATTCTAGGTCTAATTAACATCACTATAGCTGCATGATTGAGTATTGAACATACATATGTGACATCATCTGTTAAAAATGATACTGTGGGAGTTGTTATGGGAAAAAAGAGAGAAAATATGGAAATTTTGGAACGAGTCTTTAATCAAACATGATTGATGAAATGCAGAGCAGAAATCTTATGACATAAAGTGAATATTTTACATACAGCTCTATGTATAAGTAGGAATTTTAATCCAAGTGATTAGTCGTGTGGTATTGTAGAGCAGAGCATAATGTATATGCATTGCTAGTGTTTGGAGCAGTGGCAAATGACTCAACTTCTATCACCCGAATACTAGCATCACTGTCTAAATTGGTTTTTTCAGCTTGACATTTTGCTACGTGAGCTTTAAGCCTATCTGCGTGACCTCGCGTTACGACAGCACACCTATTACAGTTTGCCTTAAAACCTTTGCCTTTTGCAGTTCGAGTGAAAAACTGCCAAATGGGATCCTGTTTGCGAGGCGTATCGGAAACTTGAGACACAACTTTAACTTTTCAAAACACAAAAAACTTGATAAACTGAATTCAAACAATCCAACTACTTTGGCTTGTGCCGAATAAATGAAATATTAGCTTGCAAACTTAAAGCTTTTGCCCAAAAAGATTGTATTGTTTTAATTTCCAATTCTACGTAATCCTTTATCACTGGCCAGACTTGAGAAAGTAATCATTAATTATCAGAGACAATGATTGGATTAGTATATTTCACATAGTTTTTATATTTCATCATTAAAGAGATCATTATATCACTTGATAAAAGTAATTGAAAATGAAATTCACTAATTCATTTTTGTGCTAGGATTTCATGTAGTTTCAACTTGAGCTCTGCCATCAATTTACTACTGTATCCTAAATAAACTTCCACAGCTGATAATTACATATAATTGCATTTCTATCGCACATGAACCACTAGGAGCTTAAAATATTATGTTTTTCACAAAAAATAATAAAAAAAACCACAAAAACCAATTTTTTGGCTGGTTAAAACCGCTCGGTTTAAACCACTGGTCTAAATCGAGCCAACCCTGGTTGAAGTCTTTGCATTTACTGTAGGCGGGTCATCTCTAGTTGTAGCTCTGTTGTTTGGAATGCCTTTAGTTTTACTGTTCATAAATTTATCGTATGAGCTAATAAGAGGTGAATGATTTTAATCCTTTGCTAGAAGTCTATGCAGAAGGTTGTGTCTAATGTTGTAGTGCCTTGATGCTAGAGTTTCTAGATTTAGCGCTTCAAAAGCGTTGGTTATGCTTTCTTTTCCTTTTACATTAGAAATGATTTATACAGCTGTTTTTGCACCATTTCTATGTTGTGCACTTGAAATTGTTGGCATGGGTCCCAGTCTGCTGGCTATTCTCTAGATGCTGTCTACACAGATTTGTGTATGCCAGTAGTTTAGCCTGCTCCGGAGCATTGTACAAAGTATGTTTGATCATACTTAGTTGGCGTTTTGTCCTTGATATATTATCGTCAATGTGAATTGTAAATTTCAATTCGGATCGTAAGATAACACCAAGGTATCTGATCTCCTGCACATCTTCTAGTGTGGTATGCGATAGTGTGTAATTTGCTTGGGTGATGTATGCTTTGGATTGAAGATGAGGACAGAACATTTGTCTTTTTGGAACATTTGTGAACATAGGCCTATTAAATCACTCTCTAACTCTAATAATTTGTATACCCTTAATGAGTAGTATGAATCAGAGTATTGAAAAGCTTTGAGGATACAAATATTACTTTGCTATTTAATAACACAATGAGTCAATGCTGCACCAATGAATATTATGTTCAAAGGAGCGATAACTGCATACACAAATAACTAAATTACTCAATAAAAAATGTTAAAAGCTTTTTTCTATGCTTGCCTAAGCCTTTTTTGCATATTTCAACAAGAGCTATTGATTGTTTTCGTAAGTGTATCTATTAATGCAAGTCTACGAAAGCGCTTGTGGTAAATACCTTGGCAACTAGTAATCAAGGCTGTCTAAATGATAGACAGATGATTGGTTCTATTAGATTGGGGGTTTTTGTTTATAATAGTTTTATATTTAGGAATCTATGCTTTGCATAAGTGCTGGTTGATTCGAGAGTTTAAATCACATTCTAGTCCCTGATCAATGTTAATGTATAAAATAATATATTTTAGTTCAAATCTGTATTTATGTATTTTATAGATATAAATTTATGTCCTTTAGCGTGGTTTTGTTTAAAAATTTAACGATCATTGTATACAAGCAACTTTTTTCGATCAAATAATGAGTAAGACAGTTTTTGGAAGGCCTCTGCTGTGAAAGGGCTTTAATTATCTTTACTGGGTCTGTTCTGCTACTGTGCTAAGTGCTTCATGTTGGGCATTGCATGCCCAGATTACATAATGTGCTTCATTATATAATTGTACAATATTCTTTGTTGATGCAAAAGTTAGACAACCAACAATGAAGAAGACTTCATAATGATTCATACAGATTTATTCATGTTTAAAGTTTTATCTCCTTTATATTTTTATACAATGTTATTGAAACGACTCTTAGTCCTTGTGTTCACTGCTTAGCTAACATTTCAGAAAGAAGACAATCCTGAAGAAGAAGTTGACATTCAATTTAAGCCTGTTATTCAACTTCAGCCTGTTGATGTAAAACTGTTGGAAGATGATGAAGAAGAAGTGTTTAAAATGTGAGTGCCTTTACTCGTGTTTATCTTGCTCGGTTTTGTATTTATTATACCTTCGTACTATAATATTTATTTTGCTAGGAGCTTAGAAAGTCGATCTTTGTCAGCTCAGCTGTTAATACTCAGGCTATATTTTTTATAGGCGAGCTCGGCTGTTCAGATTTGACTCGGTGGCCGAGCCAGCCGAGTGGAAAGAAAGAGGTGTAGGGGATATGCGAATGCTGAAACACAAAACGTCTTCACGAATTCGATTGCTAATGCGAAGAGAAAAAGTGCTGAAGATTTGTTGCAATCATTTTTGTAAGTATCAAAAGTTGTTTGTTATTATTTTATTACTATTATTGTAATAAAAATAATTATTGTTGTGCAGTGTAGGTAGTTGCCATGTGAATTTTCTGTTTGGTCAGGCCTAGAATTGAGTTTAAATTATCATGAGGTGTGAGCAGATAACAAACCTTTCTGCCTTCTAGTGACAAGATGGCCTCTTCGAATCTTTGTCGTAGCCCACAGCTTGGCTTTCTAAACTTTTATTGTCATTGGCTGAAAGATGGTCTGCAGAAACCGAACAGTTGGAATTTGAGTATAGTCAAACAGTTAATCCTCTTTGCTTCATATCTCGAAACCATCAGATGTAGAGGCAAATATTCTTATAAGAATTAATTGTATTTTTGTTTAATTTGTTTCATCACTCAAAACTAGTGATAAATATTTTAAGCAATTACATGAAGCATTAAAGCAAATGCGTTATGTAAAACTATGTAAAAATTTAATGTAACAATTTAATTTGTAATAAAGTAAATTAGTAAAGTAATAATCAATAAAAATAGATTTTTATTCTTGCTTTAGCTTAAAGACACGTGAACAGAAATTGTCGCTTGGCAGTACATAAGTTTGGCGTTAGTGAGAATGATAAAATACACAGCGCAAATTACTCTAACCCACACTAGATATGGTTTAAATTAACTTAATATATATTTCTTTATTATTATTTTTTATTACTACTTTCTATCACGCTTATTAACTACAAAATTTTAATATTTTGGGTATTGTATGAGTGAAATTACTTTTATGATGAAACAAATGTCTTCTCTCTTGCGTTGTATGTCGAGGTTTGACTGTATTATAACTTTGCAAATTAAAAAGTACCTTTCCTTCTGCTCAATATGTACCTCGCAAACTTTGCATTCTTGTAGTAACAAGGGCCATGAAGCTAAAGCCTCACGCCTCCTCTGATAGGTCATTCGTTTGGGTAACATTCGCTGACTTTGCTGATGAAGAGCCAAAAGCAGAACATTTGGCAATTCGTTTCAGAGATGCTGAGAGTGAGTGCAGCAATTTTCATACAAAGATTCTAGAATTGTATGAGTTTTCTAATTTTTATTTCAGCAGAACGTCACAAACAAATAGGGCAACTTGAACCATGTTTCTGGAGCTGATACCTTATATTAACCATTATAATACTAACGTTAGGCTTATAAGTGTAGAGCTGTTAAAAATACAACACCGCTACTAAGTTTTCTATCAGAAATGCGTGCATTGAAGTCTTAAGCAATGCTGTTAATGAGCTGTTTTTTTTGTACAGCCACTCATTCGATTTTCTACAACTTTCCATCCTTCTCTTCTGTATAAATGTCTCATTGGCTCTAATAAATGTGTCTCATACACTTGTATTAAAATATGAATGTAGTATCCCTTTGTTTATATATGCCGCAAAAGCTGTAAATACTAGCATTTTAGATAGTAATTTATTTTGTTCTCTAGATGCCAAAGCATTCAAGTCAAAGTTTGAGGAACTGCAGCAGCATGTTGTCGATGAACCTGTTGAAAAGGGTGAGCCTTAACTCCTAGTTATTTCAGCTTTAAAGGACATACTGTAAAACCTTTATTTGAGCCCCATAGCGCTCTATTTTTCAACCCTTTCCCAATAGTGGCCTTTTATTAAAGGTGACATTTAAGTAGAGGATGACGCTGTATCGTTTGACTAGCTCATCAAAATCTCAGGAAGATAAAGTCAACCCTTTTACGGGTGAAGCGATACTAATGTCACCTATATTTTGCACTCTCCTTCGGGCTTAGTAGAATGTTTTTTATATACGTCAAATTATCAAACTGAGTTATACATTAATTGACTGAGTTGAATTACATTTAACTGAGGATACATTAATTATTTTGATGGTGTCACTTTAAAAGTTCTGAAGAAAAACCGTGAAGCTTTGGAGTTAGAAAATGAACTTCGGTGCGCCCTAACAATGTCTATAAATTATTATTATGGTGCTGTGAAGGATTTCGATGGTGTCACTTTCAAAGTTTGACATGTAAATAAAAAATCGTAAAGATTTGGGGTTAGAAAACGTACACGCTTTTCATTTTAGAGACCTCTTTTAAGTTGTGAAGCTGAAATGCGCCCTAATACTGGCTGCTATTACATCATATAGTGTTCCTGAATAGTATTCTCATTGTTCATCAAAACACTTCAAAGTCTTCAAATCTTCAGTTAAAATTGTAAACCGTGATGTGGATGAATCTAAAAACAATGGGTAGGATTTAGACCTTAGTGACTTTGAAACGGAGTGTAGTTCCGATAATTGTAACGATCGATTTTCTCAGGTACACTGTCACTAAAACCATGGCAATTACAGTGGAACCTCTGTTCTCGAACACTTTGGTTCTCGACCAATTTTTTTGGAGGAGGATTTTCCTTCAAATATGTGAAGTGAACATGCCATTGTTGTTTATATTTTCTTTTTCACACGATTTTGATGTAACTGATCTGTTGGATTCTTTGCCGTTTCGTTAACAATTTCTGCAATTTTTGGTATTGTATCTTAACCTAGAATGTTTTCGATGTTTTAAGAGCAAAGCATACAAAATGTTTACTTTCTGTTTTCATCATTATAGATGAAAAATCTTTTATTAAAAATAAACACGATCTATCAAGTCGGTTTTATTTATAGAATGTAGTATACATTACAGTTTATGGTGTAAAATGTTTAAAAAATACTTTACCGAAGTGGTTTTTTCGGCTTGGAATGGATTGATTTACATACATTGATTCTCATGGGAATAGTTGTTTCGGATCTCGAACAACTCAGTTTTCGAACAACCTTCTGGAACGGATTATTTTCGAGAACCGAGGACCACTGTACAACAGAAACAACAGAAAAATTAATTGTTATTGATGTAAATGGGTCATTATTAGTACCATTTGTGGACATATTTTCACCGATCATTTTCTATTATGGGTTCGTAACGATCAAAGAATGTCAAAGTGGCAATCAAATAAAGGTGTTGTTCAATCAATGGGTGGTGTTGTATTTTTCAACCCTTCTCCTATATGCCATTCTATTAGGGGTGGCGTTGAAATAGAGGTTTTACGGTAGACTGTCTTTCATCGTGACATTGTATTGTTAAGGTTTGACTGTACAGCCAAACCTCTTCTTGTGACATCCGTAACATATGAGTTTTCCTACATGCGACAAAACGTTGATGTGAGATCTGAAGTAAATTTTAACATATGACATATAAAGCTTCTCGAAGCACCATAGTGATTCTTTAAAAACACGATAATAAATAATATACATATAAGCTAAATTAGTTCATGCTTCAATTAATCCAAGTTATAGTAAGTGACATCACTTATTTTTATCATCACCTCTGCCTTCAAACCTACACAGCACACCTACACTTCTGTTCACCTAACTCCAAGATGAGGTAACAATAAAATAGAGCAATCATGGTCTAGAACCTTGACCTGTAAAAAACAGGTTGGAATTGAATTACCGAAAAAGGCCATTACTGGTGACAGGAATGACACCCAACCTCAAGTGCCTTCTACAACTGGGCATGTCTCCAGTCATTGAGGTTCCCTTGCTACTGAACTCAGACATGTCCAACCAAGATCACAGAGCCATTGTTTGAACAACGATGCTCTTAAAAAAATGCACAGCCTCTGCTAGTAGTAAGCTAAGGAGACATAGTCGATCTTCTAGTGATTGCTAACCCACAAAAATAAAAACCTCTTTTTTAACCTTCAATATCATTCTTTGCATTTAGCGTTTTACATATAATTTTGTTTTTGTATGTAAATTTGTGCATAGTTTAGTGTAATGCATTTATTTTGTTCTTGTGTGTAAAATTATCTGTAGCACTTGTCAAGGAATTCTATGCTCAGGCTCTGGAATGAGTTGATTTGATTCAGTCTAATATAGGTATATTTGATCCAACATTTGGCTCAGAATGAAATTGTTTTGTATGTAAATTTCTTACTGTATGATGGCAGGTGAGCCGCCCTGTACTATTCTTATAATGTATGATGTCAAGTCAGTTCTCTATCAGCTCATGTTAATTCATTCACGCAGCTCTTCTGCGATCCTATGATAGGTAGATTTGCTGCGATCCTATGATAGGTAGATTTGCTGCGACCCTATGATAGGTAGATTTGTTAACTCTGTAAATCTGGATGAAGTTGATAGTGAAGCATTTAAAATAAAAGTGAAACCCTATTCTAGGCAAAGGTGACAGTTCGGAAAAAGATTTGACGAGTGAGGCTGCCGAGGAGGTCTCAAAGAAACTTGATGAGTTGAAGGTCACAGAGCCTTCTGGCGACAGCCGATGATGGCCGTCTCACTCATCGCTGCCTCGTGTGCCTTAGTTTTATTTCTGCACATTCTTATGACGCTGCTTCAGTTTTCTGAAACATTAAGTTTTACTGTGTACTGTTGTATATAAAAGAGCTTTTATGTCACATACATTTGTAAGTTTTACGTTGATGATCAATATATCATTATGAATATATTTTACTCATCAATTTTATTTAGTAGTCTTACTATCATTGGTGCTATCTTGTGATTAGGTGCAGGAAAGCATATACTGTATGCTAAGTCATAATCTACTTACAACAAATTTGAAAAAGTAACTACAATAATTATTTGAAAGTACACTACATTATGCTTTTGTCCGGTAAACACTTATACGCTATCTGCTTCGCTTGCATACAAATAGACGAGGTGCTAAATGAGATTTAAAATATTTATGAAATGTTTATGAATATTAAAATATATTTAAAACTTTGGAAATATCAGTACTAGTTTTGGAGCTAATACTAGTAACTTAAAAATAATAGTAGTGGTGTGGGTCGTCGGACAGCCAGTTTCTTGTAAGGTTACTCGCTAGACAGTATTTAGTTGCACATTCATATGCGTGGTAGTCGACCTTGACATAGTCAGCCGCTAGCAATTAAATGTTTAATGCTGCTAATCTTACTTATCTAATGATGATACTTCTTGTGGCTTATTTGGGAGCGGCAGCTGTTTCAGATGCAGCTTATTGCAAGTGAAATCATCAGTGTGTTGTTGTTGGTGTGTATTTATGGGTATCCTGCTTTACAAACAAAGTAGGTCCAAACATACAAAATAAAAAATTTACGTTAGATCTTCGGTAGGTTTAGGTTCTAAGTATTGTCAATAATCAGACCACAATGTACATATGATCAGTGTATTGTTTAGAATGTGATATTGTTAAACCACAACGTATGTCTTTATTGTGTTCCCTGTAAAGAGATGGAGCTAGTAATTTAAAACACACACTGTTTTATTCTTGTATATTTGGATAAAACTAGCAAAATGTGACAAAACAAACTGCAATGCTGTGAGTAGCAATACATATCCACTGAAATTAAAGGTCAAAAGCATCTACATATCAACTGTATGCCTCAAAATACAAAAAACTTATGTTGTTGCAGTTGATAAAACTGACAAATAAATGTTCTCGGATTCAACATGTATGTTTACCCAAACTGTGACACTACAAAAACACAAATCTGCGAATGACACCCTCTGATAGGAGGCATCTGTGCCGCGACAGGGAGGTTAGAGCTCGTCATGGGGCAGGTGATATGGACTATTAATGAAGGTTTTAAGAATGTTTTGCTGAATTCTAATTGGTCGCTGCTCGGGCTTGTACAGTTTGTGTCTTGCAAACATTTGTTTTAGCATTGCTTCCTCCAACCCAAGAAATGCATGGCCTCGTTTCAAGTACTGCTCCTACAAATAATAATATTGGTGAAAGGATGCAGGAACCTGGAAAGAGAAAAAGAGAGGGAGAGAGAAAGAGGGAAAGAGGAGGAGAGGGGGAGAGAGAGGGAGGGAGAGAGAGAAATTGTGTCACGAATTGTGATCATGAAAATAGGCTTGCATAAAAGCCAATAAAAATTCTTAAATGTTTTGCACATTCAAGGACTGTCATGGTAAAAATTATGGTACAACTTTTAAAATTTAATATGTTATAAGATTTTACTGAAAATTTTTATATTATAAATTAAAAAAAGTCCAGGTCAATAATAGGTTTTAATAGGTCATTTAACTGTTAATCATTTCATAGCACAGCTTTCACGTGAAATGCGTACTGTTTGCTCGTATGTAATCTATAATACCTTTTTCAAATATGGCCTTACCATTACACGGATGTAGTACGTGGCTGATTTGAGTAGTTCTTCGCGGGTAGGGTTCTTGTCCCGGTAGTCCCTCGCCATGTCCAGAAGCTTCTCTCGCTCTTGTCTGGTTTCAGCTATCATAAACTTCTTAGCGAGGTCTTCCAGATATTCTACTGTGCCTAGTCTTCCCACCCACACTCCTACAGCGACAAGCCAAAGACTTCCTTTCATGCGTTAAGTTTAAATACACTACTGACAAAAATAATAATTTTGACATTATGGAATAGTACTGCAGTGCCCGGCTATATATTTTATATATTTATGTATTTTACACTTGTTTTTGTTTGGCAAATTTTTATAACTACTATCCAGGATTTTAGTTAGTGATCTTTAGTGTTTTAATTGGGCTTTCTATTGGTTAATAATGTTTAGTAAATGCTATGACTCATATTTTGGATTTTAAATCCCTAATATCTGCTGAATCATCCGTATCGACCAAATCAGTCGAATCGACCTTATCTGTCAGCTTTATCACATGTAAGAAAGCCCTAATTTTAGAGCAAGACAGGTTCAGTATTAGAGGCAGTCAGAGTTTAAGATCTGATTATTATACTTATACTTCAGGTATGGAGACTGTTTTATTTAATATATAGACTTGTGCAAATGCGCTGTTAAATAAAAAAAAGTCAAGCAGTTTTGTCTTCAATATGAATTTAGCCTTGTTATATCCATATTTATAGCCAAGTTGTATTAATATTTAAATGGGATATATCCATAGAGCCAAGTCAAACTGGCACTATAACATAGTGCCAGTACTCTTTCACTATAATGCTATAGTAATGATGTCATGTTATTTGTGTTGGAATAAAACCAAAAGGGTGTTTGTATCCGAATGAACTGAAATAGCAGTTATACCAGACGTAAATGTAGGTTAATTAATTAGCATTTTGTCTACACAACTTTTTTTAAGTGAATATTCTCCTGGATAAAGATAACTTGGAGAAAACATCTGGCTGTCACTTAGTTTACTATTCTCTGTCATATCTCTGGTAATACAAAAAAACTAAAGAAAGGTTTCAGTAATCATGAAGTTGTTTTACCAAGTATTCACTACCTGTGTCCATTTTTACTATTTCTATTTTACAAATGCTTTGCTGGTGTAAAGGTCTCAAACTTTGGTGTGAAAATTCTTACCCACCTTCTGTAGATCACTTTTATAACAAATATAATTGATAAAACCTTATGAAGTTTGTTTCATATGATCTGAGCGAAGAGGCACACATACTGATAATTCCAGTTACTAATCAGGGCAGATTTGCTATAGTATAGGGATATTAGTGCCTATGTCTCTATTCTACAGATATCAGTAGCTTTTGCTTTTAAATTACATAAAAGTTTTCATGCCTAGACTGTCTTCAACAAGTTCTGGATAATTTATCACGAGTTGTTAGTCAGAACAAACAGGTAAACCTGGTATAGTTGTGTCAGTCAGAGTCAAGGAGTTAGGAGCATAACGAACCTTATACCTGTTGTAGTCTTGCGAATGCTCTAAATACAAAGATAGTATAAATATGAGAGGGTCAAGGGAAGTCCTATGAAAAGGGGATAATTTGGAAGATGATTCTTACAGTCTACAGAAGAATTTTTTATTAATAAACCTACCGTAAAGCCTCTAATTAAATTCCACTTCTATGTAGAGCGCCAATGACGTTTAATTAGAGGTTTTATGGTAGTTATGAAATGCACGTGTCATTATGTTTTTGTCTCAGTATTAAAAACATAAAATTCAAGACTTTTTACTGTCAAACATGTTCATGCACGTTTTTTCTTGATTATTTAATTTAACAGGCAATGGCCTACATACTAGTATATTTTCATGTTGGTCATTTTTAAAACTTTTCTAATATCCCTGTTGCTGCCAACAAGTTAAAATCGGCTTGACATGAAATCTTTTAAATTGAGTTGAACTCATACAAGTTTTGGGTTATTTTTCCATTTTTTTAAATATATCTAAAACTTGCATTAATAATCATTAGAGTAATTTTTTCTTAAGTTTGCAAGAAGTATTTAACAATCAGTGTCTATAGTATTATGAGTATAAAATTAGCCTACAATACAGCTACAAGTAATTGTAGCATGACAAACAATAGAATAACATACCAGTAACTTATTTGGGCGATCTTGTCATTATGTAATATCACCGCTTTAACAATTAGGCAAAGTAGGTGTGACATTGTACTATTCAGATAGCAGCTATACCTGTTTGCTCAGTAACAAAAGCTCTCAAATTATCACACACTATGGGCTCCTTCATCGTGGCTACTTCCTCTCCCCTCACAAAGAGTTTTACTATTGGCACATCATCCATGGTTATCTTATACCTCACAGCTAGCTCCCAGTTGTTGCCATCTCCATTTTCTGTAAAATGGTTGATGAAAGTAAAAACAATAGAATTTAATATCGAAGAATAATTCTTCATATTATAGCAGTCAATAGGTCGGAAACCTTTTATTAGAGGGTGGGAGTTGCTTTACATAGCGCTAAATTTGTATACTTGTTCAAGCTATAAGGTGCTGGGGTCGCTCTGAGAAAGCAACTTCAACAAAGTTTTTAATCACGATGTTTAGGTATTAATTAGCAATGAGGAGAGACTGAGCGCAAGATTTTATTCTGTCGATTCGCCAGTATTCTTTGAGTTTCAAGAACCAAAACTTGAACACAATATCTGATAGTGTTCTTTAATACAGTATCTGTGTCAATTACTGTCAATTATGTTATCTGGCATTACAACTATTGCTAATAAGTCACTTTTGACAATCTACTTCGAACAAAGATTTTCCAACTTTATGTAATCTACGGTATATTACAATCAAAAATGCCTATAAATTCTCAAAATATTTATAAATGCTTATAAGTAATGCCTTGCCAATCTAGATTATAGCACAGCGTTACTTAAAAATAGCTTTTTATTCCAACAAGCATAAATTTACGTCACTATTTTTTGTTTTTGTTGTCTAATTTGCTTTAAATAACTGGTGATAATAAGGTTCATATTTATCTGTCTATCTATCTATCAATATATTGCCCATACATAAAGAAAAACGATAGAAACAGAAGCTGTTATTGGGCTAAGATTTTAGCTTCTCTCAAATATCAATCACAGTTTTTAGCAGGCTGATATATATACACAAACTATCAACATAATACTACAGTAGTTTGGCCATTCATCTCTGAGAAGCGAGACGTACCTATGACCCCCACAGTTGCTGCTAGAACTGTTGGCTGCGTAAGAGTGCTCTCAGCAAAGTTGGCAAATTCCGTTTGTTTTGGTCCATAGCTAAGGTAATGCATGAACAGCACAACAGTGATGTTATGATGGGATATCACCTGTAACAGACAGTGCTGGCTCATGAATAACCTTCAGTAGGTTATGAATCACCCAAATTGACACTCACGAGTACCGATACTATAGCACTAATTTAATCTACATTTTTGAATTTTGCGCTTGAATTTAAACTGTGATATTTATCTTGCTTATTGTTTTTGTCATCCGCTAAGCACACAGTCAGTACAGAAACAGCATACAGACAGCACACGGAAAGCCCACAGACAGCACGCAGAAAATATATAGACAGAACACAGACAACATATAGACAGAACACAGACAACATATAGACAGAACACAGACAGCACAAAGACAATATGCAGACAGCACACAAGCAGTATCCAGACAGCACACAGACAGCACACAGACAGCATACAGACAGCACACAGATAGCATATAGACAGTATACAGACAACATAGACACAGCATGTAAACATCGTACAGACATCATACATTTAACCTATAGACACCATACAGACAGCATACAAACAACATGCAGCATTAAAAGATCAGCATAACAAATATCATATAGATATTTAATGGTACTGAAATCGGTTGCAGAGTTCTGTGGAAAAAGCTGAAATTGTCAAACAAGACTTGAGAAATGGCCTGCTAAAAATGTTGCTGATTTAAGAAAGTTTGGGCCCACCTTGTCAAGCGTAATTGTATCGAGGTCGACAGCATGAGGTATAATGTGATAGTCATGTCGGTAGTGAGAAAACTCCGCTCTTTGAGAGACTGCTAAAGAAACTACGAGGCTGAACAGCGAAAATACTTTCACAGCTGCCATGATGCTTCCAAACCCTGTCAAACGCTGACGTGTACTAAGATGAGCCGACGCTCCGGTCTCATCCTCCTGATCAATTGTTGAATAGCGTTGCTTCTTCTTTATGTCACCTTTTGTTTATTCTATAGAATCAATAACTTCACTGTTATAGCTTGCAAACAATGTTTCTTAATCAATAGAATTATGGCATGGTAAGATAATTCTTTAAAATGCCATCATAAAGTAAATAATAAAACTGGTAACACTTTATGAACCACAGAGCAGCAGTGGTTCACTGGTTAGTACACTAGCATATAATCAGTAAGTCAGTGGTTCGAATCACAGAAGGACCAATGGTAGTGTTAGAAAGAGCAACCAGTCACAATTGCTCCTGTTCCAAATCCCATGCGCAGATGGTCACAGAATATTTAAATTCAGAATAAACCTGGTGCGGAATAAAGTGCCATACATGCAGCAGAGAGAGAGAAAGAATAAATCTTGATAATCAAATTACTTTGACATTTTGTTTCTCCTCAAATTGTTGTTTGATGAACTATATTGTGTTTACTGCATTTAACATAACAAATAGTTAACAATAGTTAAAAACCAAGTTAATTTTTTACTAGTATTAGGTTCAGTGGTTAGGGTATTGGCATATGATCAATAGGTCAGTGATCATACGGACTTAGTGATAGCTGTCTTGTGGTAGCTAAGTTTTCATAGGGACATTGCTTTGTGATTGGTCGATGTCGGAAATTCCTATTGTTGCCAAACGTTGAATTGTTCACTTTCTAATAGGGAGCGTGAGCTGGGCTTAGACCATCGGGAGACAGGTTAGTTTTAATCTACTGTAGACATGTCAGTACGCTGGTAATCCTGCCTAGTGCAAGAGGAACTGCAGGTTCAAACAGTTGGTGCGTATGATCATACGGTACGCAAATATCATACGGTCGAGTCACACGAGGACCATTGATGGTGTTTGGAAGGGCATCCAACCACAATTGCTTCTGTGCCATATCTGGCCAGGTCATCAGCGACTGAACTGGCTCCCTTATCTGTGCTCCAGCGCAGATGAGGAGAATGGCTTGCAACTCTGCAAGACTAAAAACAAAACCTGACAGAAGACGGAGGGGCTTCTCTGCGAGCCAATGGTGTGCTAGCTAGAGATGGTGTCTCAATAAAAACACCCAACAGAAGGCAATGACAGAATACTGTTGAAACCTGCAAGAAAAGTCATGGTTATAGGAGGTGGGGAAAATCATAATTGCCTACATACTCACAGGACATGATACTTGGAGAGAGAGTACTAGTTAAGTTCCTAATTTTGTTCACAATCATTCAACTTGTATGTATATATAACCATTCAACTTGTACATATATATAACCATTCAACATCTACGTATATATAACCATTCAACTTGTATGTATATATAACCATTCAACTTGTACATATATATAACCATTCAACATCTACGTATATATAACCATTCAACATCTACGTATAAATAACCATTCAACTTGTATGTATATATAACCATTCAACTTGTACATATATATAACCATTCAACATCTACGTATATATAACCATTCAACTTGTACGTATATATAACCATTCAACATCTACGTATATATAACCATTCAACATCTACGTATATATAACCATTCAAAATCTACGTATAAATAACCATTCAACTTGTACATATATATAACCATTCAACATCTACGTATATATAACCATTCAACTTGTACGTATATATAACCATTCAACATCTATGTATATATAACCATTCAACATCTACGTATATATAACCATTCAACATCTACGTATAAATAACCATTCAACTTGTATGTATATATCACCATTCAACTTGTACATATATATAACCATTCAACATCTACGTATATATAACCATTCAACATCTACGTATATATAACCATTCAACTTGTACGTATATATAACCATTCAACATCTACGTATATATAACAACCATTCAACATCTACGTATAAATAACCATTCAACATCTACGTATAAATAACCATTCAACATCTACGTATATATAACCATTCAACATCTACGTATATATAACCATTCAACATCTACGTATATATAACCATTCAACATCTACGTATATATAACCATTCAACTTGTATGTATATATAACCATTCAACATCTACGTATATAGAACCATTCAACATCTACGTATATATAACCATTCAACATCTACGTATATATAACCATTCAATATCTACGTATATATAACCATTTATTGGTAATCATCAACCAAATGATGTTTTTCATTGCATGCCAAAATGAAGAAAATAGAAAATGGAAAGACAGAAATCACAGAATTATTAGTTGAATTGAACAAGCAAGCTTTAAAAGTTGGTAATCTAATAGTATTGCAGAGGAATCGGAAAAATGAATTGAAGGTTTTAGGAACACAAAGTTTATAAACTAAAACATACGACAGTGGATGTAGTAGTATGTTAGTAGTATGGATGTAGTAGTATGTTAGTAGTATGGATGTAGTAGTATGTTAGTAGTATGGATGTAGTAGTATGTTAGTAGTATGGATGTAGTAGTATGTTAGTAGTATGGATGTAGTAGTATGTTAGTAGTATGGATGTAGTAGTATGTTAGTAGTATGGATGTAGTAGTATGTTAGTAGTATGGATGTAGTAGTATGTTAGTAGTATGGATGTAGTAGTATGTTAGTAGTATGGATGTAGTAGTATGTTAGTAGTATGGATGTAGTAGTATGTTAGTAGTATGGATGTAGTAGTATGTTAGTAGTATGGATGTAGTAGTATGTTAGTAGTATGGATGTAGTAGTATGTTAGTAGTATGGATGTAATAGTATGTTAGTAGTATGGATGTAGTAGTATGTTAGTAGTATGGATGTAGTAGTATGTTAGTAGTATGTTAGTAGTATGGATGTAGTAGTATGGATGTAGTAGTATGTTAGTAGTATGGATGTAGTAGTATGGATGTAGTAGTATGTTAGTAGTATGGATGTAGTAGTATGTTAGTAGTATGGATGTAGTAGTATGTTAGTAATATGTTAGTAATATGTTAGCAATATGTTAGTAGTATGTTAGTAGTATGTTAGTAGTATGTTAGTAGTATGTTAGTAGTATGTTAGTAGTATGTTAGTAGTATGTTAGTAGTATGTTAGTAGTATGTTAGTGCCATGAAATAGAAAATGATGTTTTTGGTATGAGTGGAAGGATAAATATGAATAATCTGGGCATAGTTTATGCAGGAGTTTGAAAGCTGTAACACAAATTCGGAAACAAGCAAGTTTGAGAATATATCAATTATTTATGAAACTACATGAAACTACTATAATACAAAACTACACGAGCATATATGAATAAGTTTCTATCTACCAGTCATTGCTCACTCTACTCTTTATTTATTCATTTATTTTATAATGAAAGACTTCTGTGTACTTACTACTGGAGGCTCCATGTGCATTTTCCTGCTTAAAAACTGTTTTACTGCAGTAGGCGGAATGCAGGGTATTTTTGCGGCTACCGTACAATGTAAAATATTTTATATAGGGTGCGCAAAATGTTATAAATTGTTATTTCTAATTGTGCTAACACTAATCTATATTATTATTGACCATTGTTCATCCGTCCATTTGTCTGTCCGTACCGTCTCTCTGTTCGCTTTTTTGTCGCTAAGCAGTTGTTATTCTCAATTTGGCACAATTAATCTGAGGCTTTGAAAGGCAGCTGATTAGCTCAGTTGATTAGAACTGGATGACATGGTTTGAGCTCCGTATTGTGTAACATTTTAGTCGTCTCATTAATAGCATGTACAGAATTTTGTGATTAGTTTGAAAGGTGGCACATTTAAAACAACTGCTATTGTAACACAAAAATAAAAGGCTTTGACATCCAATGATACTCTGCTATTGTAACACAAAAATAAAAGGCTTTGACATCCAATGATACTGCACTTGATAAGTGAACTGCACTTCTCAAAAGTGAACATTGATTTAAAATTCTCTTTTTACTCATGATGAATATATGAGTTCTCTAAAACGAATCTCACCTTTTAGATAGAAGGCAACTTTCTTATATAAGAGCAGTGTTCGTTCATCGATCTGTCTGAGACCTCGCAAAGAGCATTAGAAAAAGATTGCCTCACTCGGCGATGAACTCCGATACTCCGATTTACCGACTGGCACCCTAACCACTGTACCACTCAGCCGCCTTGTCACTACACAAATTAACTATGGATATACTGATTACTCATTACGATCTCTCACCGTGCACGGGGACTACCAAGTGTACTAGTTACAATTAAAATTGTACTCTGTCCAATGAGAACCACTCCTTTCAACGAATCAAATATCCATGAAGTATTTCTTATTTATCAATTTTGAAAGCTTATGGTTAGAGAGAGAGCAACAGCTATCATTTAAAACAACCAATCGTAATCAAGAAAAGTGCTTCGGATAATCCATACGATTCTAATTTAAGTTGGAGACTGATGAGATGGTAGCTATCATTCAACTTGTGCTAACATTACAAGTTAGCACAAGTTTTTGAAACAAACATTAATGTTTGCTTCAAAAATTAATAGTGTATGTCAACTGTAAGTAATTGAAGTACTTTTAAATTTAAGGAGTTATGTAAGTTTAAAGCAGGCCAAGTCTATGTAGTAAGTAATTAAATGGAAAATATATTCTTCAATTCCAGAAATTCTTCCAATTCTTTCTTGAAATTTTGCAAGCTCCAAACGCTCGGCTTGCTGATTGTTGGAAGCTACGCTGTGATTGGGGCTTTCATGTTAGTTATTGCAAAATAATATACTAAATACAGACCCGATACAATCAACTAGGTCAGAATGGGATGCTGTCCATCTGCACCAGGTAGGCCTTCTTATTGCCAGCACATTCTTAGTTAAGATTTTAAAGCTTAGAATTGTGTGCTATATCCACCAACAGATTTAAACTATTGATGAACCGTTCAATGTTACAGCAGAACAAACACTTGACCCAATGTTTTGGTTTGAGTATTTCATGCCTTGTTAAATCTAATAGCCTTTTCAACTGTTTTACAGGACCAGAACTGTAAGTGCAATAACTCTAATTGCATGTTAGCTTTATATTATGTTACTTTGTTCTGTTGCTTGCTTATGTTATTATCTGTTTGCTTCCAGCTTGAGAATCATGTTTGTCTGCCTGCAAATCTGTTTGAACTATATCTGTAGCTATCATTGTATTTTTAACTAGAGAAGAGTTGAAACGACAAAATGATAATTCACTTAAAGCTCTACAAGAATATGCTAGGGAACAGCGAGCACAGATGCAGGCCAATACGGCAGCCATGGAAGCCTCATTGGCTAAGCAGCAGATGTCACTAGACCAGGTCAACCCTCTATTTATTTCTGCTTAGAATTGTTTAATTAAAAATCTACAAAAAATTCAAGTTTTGATAAAGTCTATTCTATTTCATTTGAAAATATTGTTGGATTCGCGATGACGTTTTAAAATGATTATTTACCAAATCTGCTTTTCTACCTTAAACTTTGATTCACATTCATCACCGTTTACAAGAAAAACTAACAGAAGATTGGTGAAATGTTTGTGCGAACATTAGCATAAAAGATCTATGTTAAAAACAGAAATGTTTGCAAAAATTTAAACTTTTCTTTCTGCTTAATCTGTTCGCACGGTGACCGTATGTGACAGCACGGGACAGAGTTACAAGGTGTCCAGTGTGAGGTTGGCTTGAGGTAGCTAACTTCAAATTTATGTGTTGTTCACAATCAATGCATAGAAATAACTAAAATGTTAGATTATGTTACCTGTACTTACCTTTTTCCAGTCTGATGTTCTCTTCTGGAGTCACTACAGTTCTGTTTCCTGTTTTTGCACCCTTCAAATCACTCGATGAGTGCAGGAGTGCTAAACAGAACATTGGTGACGCTAGAGAGAAACACCAAGCTGGAAAAAGATAAGTGCGATCAACCTATTCCAGCACTCTATTTATAACACTCCACACTTTTCAGATCGTAGAGTGTTACGTAGAGTGCATTGAAATACATAGAGTGCAGTAGGCCTGACTATTTATTTGTTATAATTATATACTGTAATACAGTAGATATTATTATTTTTTATGAAACTAGAATAAATGAAATAATAATAGAAATATACCGAAACAGTACAAGTAGTTTATGTATCTATGTTAAACACATCTATGGGTATTTTGTAGCTTCACTCACTAGTTACTAGCAATCAAGCTTGACTAGTGGAGCTCAATTTGTAGCAAGGAAAGCGTCTTTGCTGATGGATTGCACACGCTTGTTGACTTACCTTTCAGGCAGCGAAGGAGCGAGAGTTCCTGAAAACAGCAAACGATAAAGTACTGGCTCAGCAAAATGAAGCGATTCAAATGGCAGTACTACAACAGAAGCAACAGGAAGTAATGCTAAGCTCGGCTGCTGAGGAGGCGCTCAAGAAAGCTGAAGCTTTAAGGAAGACGACAACCCCTCCTCCAAAGCCAGGTAACAACAACTCCTCCTTTCAAGCCAGGTAGCAATAACTCCTCCTTTCAAGCCAGGTAGCAATAACTCCTCCTTCCAAGCCAGGTAGCAACAACTCTTCTTCCAAAACCAGGTAACAACTCATCCTTTTAAGCTAGATGGCAACAACTTCTTCCAAGCCAGGTGGCAATAACTCCTTCCAAGACAGGTAGCAACAACTCCTTCGAAGCCATTGTGCAAAAAGAGACAGGAAGCAGAAATGTCACCAAACAGCACTTGCCAATGAATTCTCCATATTTAGTGCTCATCTTATGTTAAGTAATGAAACTATAGCTACTAGAAAATGAAAGTTTTCACGAACCCAGTTTTATCTAACTTAAGAATGTTCATATTATCAGACACATGAACAATTTTCAGCTCTATCTGTTTAAGTGTGCATCTAAGACAATGCAAAAATGAAGCTTGCTTTTATGTTACCAAAAGCCACCAATGACTGGAATTATTGCCACAATACCCTTTATGGCTTGCTGACTGATATCCATTCTTACCAGACTGTATCTTATATAGGAAAAGTGAATATTCTGGTGCAGACAGACAGGACCTACGGACCCAATGCTATACTCAAAAGACGTACTCCTAAAAATGCAGAGGATGCTGCCAAATATGCCGATAGAGACCATCGAGAGGATTGCGGCGGTGTTGGATTTGATACTGTTGAGGCACCCGCTTATGTATGTTAGATTTATTAAAGTTGTTTTTATGGTTGGGTTTGATACCATAGAGCTACCCACTTATGTATGTTAGATTTATTCAAGTTGTTTTTATGGTTGGGTTTGGTACCATAAAGCTACCCACTATGTACATGTATGTTAGATTTATTCAAGTTGCTTTTATGGTTGGGTTTGGTACCATAAAGCTACCCACTATGTACGTGTATGTTAGATTTATTCAAGTTGTTTTTATGGTTGGGTTTGATACCATAGAGCTACCCACTATGTATAAATATGTATGTTAGATTTATTCAAGTTGTTTTTATGGTTGGGTTTGATACCATAGAGCTACCCACTATGTATAAATATGTATGTTAGATTTATTCAAGTTGTTTTTATGGTTGGGTTTGATACCATAGAGCTACCCACTATGTGTGTTAGATTTATTCAAGTTGTTTTTATGGTTGGGTTTGATACCATAGAGCTACCCACTATGTGTGTTAGATTTATTCAAGTTGTTTTTATGGTTGGGTTTGATACCATAGAGCTACCTACTATGTATAAATATGTATGTTAGATTTATTCAAGTTGTTTTTATGGTTGGGTTTGATACCATAGAGCTACCCACTATGTGTGTTAGATTTATTCAAGTTGTTTTTATGGTTGGGTTTGATACCATAGAGCTACCCATTATGTATGTTAGATTCATTCAAGTTGTTTTTATGGTTGAGTTTGGTACCATAGAGCTACCCATTATGTATGTTAGATTTATTCAAGTTGTTTTTATGGTTGGGTTTGATACCATAGAGCTACCCACTATGTATAGGTATGTATGTTAGATTTATTCAAGTTGTTTTTATGGTTGGGTTTAATACCACAGAGCTACCCATTATGCATGTTAGATTTATTCAAGCTGTTTTTTATGATTGGGTTTGGTGCCATAGAGCTACCCATTATGTATGTTATATTTATTCAAGTTGCTTTTTATGATTGGGTTTGGTACCATAAAGCTACCCACTATGTATATTAGCCTTATTCAAGTTGTCTTTATTGTTTGACTTGATGCCATAAAAGCATCCACTATGTATGTTAGATTTATTCAAGTCATTTTTAAACTCTGTTGGCTCTTGCAATAAAAGCGTACTTACATAGATTGGCAACGAAATTATTGAAAATATTTATTTATATTTAAACTTCTTGCAGCATTTAATAACAATATTATTTTATTCAGCAACTTTAAACACTATTGTATATTCTATTTAGTACTTACTGATTATCTACTAGCTATCAATATATGATTGCATAGCTGTTCTTCACTTACATACCGGCCAAAAAAGAGAGAATGTTGGTTTTGCAAAAGCTCATTCGATGTTACATAAAACTACATTACAAAACACACATGTTACATAATACATATGTTACATAATACATATGTTACATAACACATATTTTACATAATACATATGTTACATAATACATATGTTACATAATACATTCACACTTTTATGTAGAACTTTTGAAGTTTTTCTTAAATAGTCAGATACAAAATTTTATTACAATTTCGTAACTGTTCTAAACCAAGCTGAGTATATCTCCACCATGTTTTCTGACAACAAAAAAGAGACACGATGCTCATGGTAACTTTACAGCTATTTTGACAATCTCAAGTCATCTACTACTAAATCTCGTCAACAGAATTTGTGATAATCACATCAATATATTTGTGCTGATGCGAACCTATTGATCACAAACTATGGACTAATAACAGATTACGGCTGGTTGTTAGTAATTTCAGCATTTCTCATTTATTTGTTATATTACATGGGAGTTGTCAAATTTTGTCTTATTAATAATTAATTATTTAAAATAAGCCATAAAAAGGCTCAGTGTTTCTTTTTTATTACATAATGAGTCATACAGGCCATGTCCAAAGTCAGCAAATAACCCATTGCACATAATCTGCGTGAATAACCAAAATCTCAACTGACTTGCACTGGAATGTCATTAAAATATTTGATTATAAAAGTTACATCTACAAATGGCATGTCTAATCAGACCATAATATTAGCTGGACTCATAGCAATACAATTTTCTTCAGCATCAAGTACCTGTGATGGTTGTCAAAGAGAAGGACCAAACAAACAAAGGTGACGATGATGACGATGACGATATGGAAGGGGAATATGACTACGCATATGAGTATCAGGTATTTACCAGACGTAACAAAATAGCCAATCAACACTAAAGAAAAAATTGTATTGTAACATACTACAGGTAATGAGATATGTCCATGCATTATGAACATGCTTATGCATTTGGCCTCGCCATTCTACTCTTCAGTTGTTATATGACTACCAACATCCACTGTATACTTTATAATAATTGGTAAAGTACTTCTCATTGATATTTTTTCCAAGAATGAATTTTTATGTCAAAACGTTTGGAGTCTGACAATATCTATCAAAAGGTTTTTAGTGTATTTTCTTGCTGTAGCAATAGATGGCCAGCATTTTAAGAATTGCTTTCAAACATAAACAAATGAAAAGGTGATTATTATATTAGCTGTGAGCTATACGCGTTGCTGCTGGTAGGGCTATGGTTAGGCACCTCAAACTATTCCTCAGATAGGCACAAACAATAGCATTCCTAATAGTTTAACATAGTAATAAAAACCATAATTATTTTCTTCCTGTAGAAGTTAATAGATAAAGTTTCTTTGAATGATATTGAACGGTTGCATCAACTATGAGTAACACATATGTTCTCTGTTAACAAAGCTCTACTGCGCTAACCAGGCCTAGCAGAATAACATACTGTGTTACATTACAAGCGTTTAGATATAGTTAACTTATAGCTTCTACATAGTTCTATATACTGTATTCTTTCTTTGAGCCATTTTTTCTCAACTAATAAAATGTTAATGTAATGTCACTTATCAGTTGACCTTAATATGAAATTTTAGATCATAATAAACCTAGCTTATGCACCTCCTGTGACGAGTCACTAAAGATATTTACAGAGTTTTCATACAGCTATAGTGTAGTGACAGACCCCCATAAAGCCCTGCAATGCCATTATGGAAACAGTTGTATCTTGATAAGTTATTGAAATAAACAGTGAATCACTAATACTAAGTCCCCATACATCGATAGCATAGTGACACGCCCTCCCATATACCATCCTGGAAACAGCCGTGTTGCTCTCATTCTATCGTGATTCAGTGACGCTGTATGGAAGCAAAATAACAGTTTGATACGCCATCTTTGTGCCATGGCAACGGCCTTATCGACCAATGGCGTTACATGTGTGCATGCTCATAGGTTTTGCTTTCCTGGTGCTTCATATACAGACGCATGCCTTGACATAAGGCATCATACAACCATCGCTCTACTATAATAGCACCATATGGAAACATGAGCAGCTTGTCGGCCCAGCGTAGGGCTTCGGCAGAAGCCCACCCAGGGATCAGCCCACCCAAGTGGCCCACCCAGGTGCCGCTACACCATCGCTGTAGGGAACCTTAGTAATTAGTGGAGGCTAACTAAAAACTTGCGATAGATTCTCATGGTTTATATATGGTTTGCAGTACACTTACCAGTACTCGAAAGATATACCAGAAGCACCAAAAGCAATAATAGCACCTGATACAAACATACCAGGATCTGTGAAGATGGCTGACGTTTTAGCAGCTACCCCTGAAGGATTCCAAGAAATCAGGAAAAAGTCGACACCCATGGCCTCTGGTAGGTTGAGTAAAGATTTTTAGTATATTATCACAGTTTTAATGCATACGAAAGGATCAAAGTGTGGGTTATTTTATTTACTTGTTATGCAGAAGATATGACTGTTGGCTTGATATTTGTAGACCACAAGCAGTTAGCCGGGTCTTACAAAAGATTTCTTTTATTTTCAATGCAAGTCGCTACACCGCTTTCATGAAAACAATCAATGAACATTTTAATTAAAGACAATCGTCCTTCATGCATGCGAAGGTGAATGTTTGAGTTTCTAATCAGATCGATCGTGATGACTTTATATCGAAAACCAAAGCTATAATATTGCCAATTAAGCCTGGCATCGCTTAGAGTGGACACACTTTTTCACATTAAATAAACCATAGATAACACATACTCTGGCACTAGAATTCATAGATAAAACCATAGACATCACAGTCTGCCCTTATAACTTTTTCTTTATGCAGAAATATTGTTTACTTCTTTCAACAATGCTCTTATTGTAGTAAACATTATTTTGCTATCAAAAATGGTGGTCGATTAGCGCAGGCGAGAGAGTGTCAGTTTTCTACACTGATAGTCATGAGTTCAAGCCTTGTCAAAAACAATATTTTATAAAAAACCTTAATTAACCTGTATAATTCTTTCAGCGTGACGGTTTCAAGTAGGATTGCAACATAAGAGCTCCATAATCAAGCAGATTTTAAGTATCAATGAAATCTTATACGTTCCTATTGGTTTCAGACAAGCTTTTTTTTTCTACTTTGCTAATCTATATATATATATAAATCTCAAAGTTTGTGTGTTCTTCAGTTTGTCCAGCTATAGGTTTTTAAATATTGGAGTCAAAAAACCATATAATTTGCAGAAGATCTGATCTCGGAACCTCCCATTCGCCAGGCGAATACCTTTCCAATTATATTATAAATTATATTATATTTCTGATATATGTTGCTATGTGGGTGACAATACGCAACTGCTATCT